>NC_072385.2:29179230-29804480 GCF_028885625.2 Pongo pygmaeus | reverse complement strand
GACATTTCCTTGCAAGGCTTTTTTAATTTGTAAGAATATCTAAATTATGAGTTATTGGCTTCTCAACACCTGAGAATATCAGGGGTAGAAAGAATCTTACAGATTCCATAGGCAATGCCATTATATCTTACTGGAGGAAAGTGAGACCTCAAGAGTCATTTGCCTGCTAAAGAGGAGAAATAAGACGAGAGCCTCGGTTTTCCCCCCAAGGCCATTTTTTCCCCCTGCTTACACTAAACTGTTCCCTGCATTACTGAGGGAAAGACCAGCAACACTTAGTATCTCATATTCAAGAGGGTGGAAAATAAAACGATATGTTCTTGTAAAATTATGATTTAAAGTCTTGATTTTATCATTGGAACATAATAGAAAAAAATTTTGTTCTCTATTATAATGCAGTTGAAAATGATACTTTCTCATATAGGCAGGAGACTGCCTTATCCACATAGGATGCTTTGAGAAACCTTTTAAAGACTAGTCGGGTCCCATGGCTTTGTGCTTCAATTAAAATATTAGGTAGTGATGGGCAAAAAAAGTTGGTTGTGATGTGAGTAGTTCGTATTCAAACTCATATCCGATTAAGCAAAGTGTTGCTTACTGACCTCAGTCATTCCTGATCATACCCAAGGCTAAAATGAACTTTTTGGAGGTTTAGTCACAAAATAATGGCTGCATCTTACATTCTCTGAGCTCTATCATTTCTACATTTGCTATTTCTAGGAATGGACTTAATGCATTTTTATCTTTTAGGCACTGGTCTGGATTATGTAGTTGAAACTATTTAGATTTTTTGCTCTTTTAAATGGTTTTCATTAAGGTCTGTGTTTTACTCATAATAAATTCAATTTCTTGATGACTCCTTAGCTGTTTATTTTAAGCCTTTTTTTTTTTTTTTAAAGCAGTTTAACCTGGACAGTTCTGAACTTTACAAATATTTTAACAATTTCTTCTTCAATATTTTAAGGAGTTTAACAAAAAAATTTTTTTTTTTTTTGAAATGGAGTTTTGCTCCTGTCGCCCAGGCTGGAGTGCTATGGCATGATCTTGGCTCACTGCAACCTCCTCCTCCTGGGTTCAAGCAATTGTCCTGCCTCAGCCTCCCAAGTGGTTGAGATTACAGGCACCTGCCACCACGCCCAGCTCAGTTTTGTATTTTTAGTAGAGATGGGGTTTCACCATGTTGGCCAGGCTGGTCTCGAACTCCTGACCTCAGGCGATCCTGTCTGCCTTGGCCTCCCAAAGTGTAAATTTTTTAATACAGATTTTTTTCCCATGATAATTTTCTCTGTGTCATTCCAATTTTAGTGTATGTGCAGCCGAAGCAAACACAACGTTTTGTATCTTAAAGAGTGCTTTTACCTAACTTTTTTCTCATTTGATTCTCTTAAGAGTCCTGGGAAGAGAAGTAAGGCAGCATATTCCTATTTTATAGCTGTAGTGTAATTTGGGCACCCGTTACCCAGAGTTAGATAAGGCATCTTAAGTTAAGGGTACAGTCTGCAAGACTCTCCTTACTTCGTATATTAGCTACAAACTCTAGGACTTGCAGGTTATCCACACTCTGACCAACTGGCTACAACTTTCGGAGTTCCCAATACACCTCACGTTTGATAATTTGGTAGAATGATTCACAGACCTCAGGAAAGTGCTGTTCTTGGAATTACAGTTAGGATACAAATCAGGACCAGCCAATTAAAGAGACACATAGAACAAGATCTGGGAGGGTCCCAAACATGGAGCTTCCATGTCCTCAGGACGTGTCATCCTTCCAGTACAGCAGTGAATGATTGCCGGCCAGGAAACCTCACTTACTCTACAGCATCTGGAGTTTTTATGGGAGTTTTATTACATAGGTATGATTGAACTCAGTCCCTGGTCCCCTTCTCCCTGGAGGTCAAGTTGTCAGGCTGATGTCAGGTTGCTCAAAGCCCCAACCCACTATTCACATGGCTGGCATTTCCAGCATGGCCAGGCCCCATCCTGAAACTAGGGGCCTACTGGGAGTCACCCTGTTAATAGAAACTCAGTTGTGGGCCAAGGAGGACCCATTATGGATTCATGGATAACAAAGACACTCCTATCAGTTGGGAGACTCCAAGAGTAGAGTTTTCCAGGAATCAGACAATGGCCAGTCAGATTTTTTTGTTTTTGTGTTTTTAGGGACAGGGTCTCACTGTGTCACAGTGGTGCTATCATAGCTCACTGTAGCCTCCAGCTTTCAGGCCAAAGTGATCCTCCTGCCTCAGCCTCCCCAGTAGCTAGGACTATAGGCACGCACCACCGCACCTGGCTAATTTAAATTTTTTGTGTGTGTGTGTAGGGATCTCCCCATGTTGCCCAGGCTGGTTTCAGACTCCTGGCCTCAAGTGATCCTCCTGCCTTGGCCTCCCAGAGTGCTGGTATACAGGCATGAGCCACTGTGCCTGGGCCTCAAATTCTTTATTACACAGTGCTGGCTAAAGAAGTGAGAACAGACACTTGTTCAGTTTATGACAGCTAAAACTAGTAGTAGTGATAGTAACCCAGTTACCTCTGTTGTATTAAAAATTGGAACAGGTTGCATTTGAATATGTATAGAAGGATTGCCTTCTGTTGAGAATTACTACATAACATTTTCTTTTATTGATACAATATAATTTAAAACTTGGGTTATTCACTTGAGTTTAGTTAAATGTTTTAATTACATAAATTTTGTAGCTTGGGTTATAAACTGTATACTTGATACTTTAAAGCTTAATAATTGGCTGTAAAAAGTCTGAATTTTGGTATTGCTCTTGAACTTGTACTTTTAGATGTACGTAATTATTCGTTAGTTATTTGGAAGAAGAAATTATGAAGTGAGATTTTTATGGGTAGGGTGGAGGCATTGATAATCTATTTGTGTTAGGGTTGTAAAATGTTTCAGTAACTTAATTGCTGTTTTGAATTTTAGCACTTGAGTCAAAGTTACTAACACTTCAAGTTTACTGTGTTGGAGGTTAATATTCTTTTGCATATTGTTTATGCCTAGTCTTATTTCAGATGGTCACTTGAAGATTATATTGAATTATCTTGGAACTCACTGTTTCTCAGAGATTATAGTGTGCTAAATTGTTACATTGAATAAGACTTCTGGTGTCTTGAAGAATGTAGCATGTTGTAGTGTTTTGTTTTTGTTTTTTTGAAAGTATATAATTTTAAATATATGATATTCTTGGTATAAGCAAGGGAAAATTCCAGAAGCAGTGACAACTTCTGCTCCCTTTATGTTTACTTGGAATTACATTTAATAGAAGCATTTGTGAGAAAACGGATTTGTGAATGCTGGAACTGATAGCAGGTCCAGAAAAGAAGAGTTTGACTATATTTTTGAATTGCAGTTGCTCTGAGGGATTTGCTTTTAGTTATGTGTCATTGTTTATGCCAGTTACCTTGTGAGTTCAGAGATCTAATGACTTGTATGGGTGGAATGCACAAGGTGAGGACTTCTGCTAAGATTTATAGGTTATGGTGTAGGCTAGGCTCAGGAGCCAGAAACTCTCCCACCCAATTTACACTTGCTTAAAACTTACAAAGTAAGGTTTAAACTTCTTAGTATGATATATTCAAGGCCTTCTGTTATATTTCTCCAGCTACCTTAGTTTGTCTACCTCTACATCTGGCCATGTTCCTACATACTGGTAAGTTCTAGAATGTTGTCCTAAACATCTTTTTGTATTTTTTATGAGGCAGGGTCTTGCTCTATAGTGTAGGCCTGAGTGCAGTGACGTGGTAATGGCTCGCTGCAGTCTTAACCTCCCAGGCTCAAGCAGTTCTCCCATCCCAGTCTCCCAAGTAGCTGTGACCACGAGTGTGCACCACCATGACTGGCTAATTAAAAACAAATTTTTTGTGGAGACAAGGGTCTCACTTCATTGCCCAGGCTGGTCTCGAATTCCTGGGCTTGAGCAGTCCTCCTGCCTTAACCCCGCAAAGTGCTGAGATACAGGTGTGAGCCACTGCACTCGGCCCTTTTATGTTTTTGATTATGAATTTTTCTGCTCCTGAAATCTTTGCCTTCATGTCACCCCTTCCCACCTACCTTCTTTCCGGTAAAATCCTACTGATTGTTCTTAGTTCAGATCTACCTCTCAGTGATGCTTTCTTGGGTGTCTTCTCGAACATGAGATTTATGGCTGTTTTCTCTGTGCATTTATTGCATTCCATTAGTGCCTATAATGCAGGACCTTGTATTATTATTATTATTTTTACTTTTTTGGTCTTGTTCTGTCTCCCAGGCCAAGTGCAGTGGTTCACTGCAGCCTTGACCTTCCAGGCTCAAGCAGTCCTCCCACCTCAGCCTCCTGACTACAGGTGTGTGCCACCATGCCTGGCTCTTTTTATTATTTTTATTTTTTTTGTAGAGATGAGGTCTTGCTATGTTGCTCAGGCTGGTCTCACGCAAGAGATCTTTCCTGCCTTGGCCTCCAAAAATGCTGGGATTACAGATCTCATATTATAGTTATATGCAAATCTCTGATAACCTTGGATTGTGGTTTATTCTCATTTTACTCACCTTGAAAACTATAGATTGTAGTAAATGCTAAGTGAATGGAGAAAAACCATTAGCTCAGACGTGGAATTTGGGGTAAGGGGAAGTGGAGGGGCAGGACAGGAGAGATTTTGTCACCCGTAATCTTTTTTTTTTTTTTTTTTTTTTTTTGAGACAGTCTTGCTCTGTCACCGAGGCTGGAGTGCAGTGGCGTGATTTCGGCTGACTGCAGCCTCCGACTCCCTGGTTCAAGCAGTTCTCCTGCCTCAGCCCCCAAGTAGCTGGGACTACAGGGGAGTGCCACCACACCCGGCTAATTTTTTTATTTTTAGTAGAGACGGGATTTCACCATGTTGGCCAGTGTGGTCTCGATCTCCTGACCTCGTGATCCGCCCGCCTCGGTCTCCTAAAGTGCTGGGATTACAGGTATGAGCAACCGCGCCCAGCCTGTCACCTGCAATCTAATTAAAACCTTCACCTGGTGAATTGCATTACTCCTGATGTGAAATTCATTCTACTTAGGACACGTTGTAGCATCATTCTCTCTACTGTATATAACCTTTCCTGTTACCACTGAACTGTCCTTTTCTCTTTTATCACCACTATAGATATATTTTTAGGTATAGGCAAAACCAGTGGTTCTCAAAGTGTGTGCCGCAGTCCAGCAGCATCAACATTACCTGGGAACTTTTTAGAAATGCAAATTTCTAGCCCTGCCCTAGACTCACTGAATCAGAAACGTTGTTGGGGCCCACCCAGCATCTTGTGTTTTAACAGGCGCTGCGCTAGTGATTCTGATGCATGCTCACACATGAGAATTACTGCTTTAGATACATTTCCCTCTTCATTGATATTATTTCCTTTATTCTTCAGCTAAGTTCTGTTCCTGTTACTAGCTCTTTTACTGTAGCCTTTGGAATCCCTGATTTATTGCAACCTTGAACTTTTCTACAGATAATCATTTGGCTTTCCTGTGAGATTATACCATTTCTCCTTAGTGGAGATCAGTGGCTTCTTCCTCCTTCCTCTAGACTCTTAATTTTTATCATGTCATCTCCAGAACATTCTTTTGTGTTCCTTCGTAGCTTGATCCTGCTTATGGACATGCTGACTTTGAGATGTGTAGAACATCCTAGTGGAGATGCTTAATAAATGCATTTGGGCCACGTGGTTTGGAACACAGGAAAGCAGGAAAATTGAGGGGAAGGTGTTTGGAAAGTGGGTGATTTGGCTGCACTCTGGAAAACTAGAGAAGGCAGTTCTCTTTGGTACTTTCAATTTTTTATTTTTTTGAGACAGAGTCTCAGTGTTGGCCAGTGCAGTGGTGATGCACTCAGTGCCACTCAGTACCACTCAGAACTCTCAGTTCACTACTACCTCCACCTCCCGGGTTTAAGTGATCCTCCTGCCTCAGCCTCCCGAGTAGCTGGGACTACAGGTGTGCACCACCACGCTCGGCTAATTTTTGTATTTTTATAAAGATGGGATTTTGCCATTTTGGCCAGGCTGGTCTCGAACTCCTGACCTTAGGTGATCCACCTGCCTTGGCCTTCCAAAGTCTTGGGATTACAGGTGTGAGCCACTGTGCCTAGCCTCCTAGGTACTTTATTAAAACAGTGTCTCTACTTCTTTCCCTTTCTATGGAAATCTGTAATTGAAGGGAAGAAAAGCATTATTCGTTCTTTCAGGAAGCCCCCTTCAGTTTGTATTAACTATTGATTTTGTTAAATCAAGCATTTTTTTTGGTAGTTATGAATAACAAGAAGAATAAGAAAACTCTTTGTTATAGTGAATTGTTTGGGATAGATGCTTTCCTTTTAATCAGATCAGCCTCAAACTGGGACATACAATAAATGTTTGTTATACATTTGCAGGTTTAATATATCCAAATATTTTTTATACAGTACATCTTATTGTTTGTCTCTCTCTTTATCTTTAATTTATGTAGATACTGAATCAAAATCATATTAAAATGCTCAGATGGACTTATGCATTAGGGTACAGGCTAAGCTGCTGTAACAGGGACTTCAGAATACAATGGGACAAACAATATTTAAGTTTTTCTTTCTCCTGTAATAGTCCAGAGGTAGATAGGCAGTCCGTAGTGGGTGAGCACCTCAGTGTTTTAGGGGTTCCACATTTCTCTGTGTGCTTAGCCATTCCATAGGGTATTGTCCTTATTCCCGTGGTTGAAGCTGGGTTACCTCACAACTGCATCCCAGAAAAAGAAGTAAACAGCTTTCTTTAGGAATATGGCTCATATTTTTGTACACATCACTCTGCTCATACCTCCTTGGCCAGAACCTAGTCACATGGCCACCCCTTATTTTTAGAGGAGTCTGGGAAATGTAGTCTCTGGTTGCCCACTCTGCCTCCTGCTAAGAGGAGTGGGAGAAGTGTTCCATTACTAAAAGTAAGAAAGAAAAATGAATACTGGAGGACAGTGCCGTTTTGCCATCGTGGAGTTGGGGGTCCCAAGACCACCCTCACTTATGAGATCAACTGCAAGTTTGGGCATCCACACCATCCTTAGGTTAAATAATTGGCTAGAAGGGTTCAAAGGACTCCTGAAAGGGCTTTTACTTATGGTTGGATTTATTACAGTGAAAAGATACAGAATAAAATCAGCCAAGGGAAGAGGTGCATGGGGCACACAGAAGAGTCCGCTTACGAAACTTCCAGTTATCCTCTGCCAGCGAAGTTGTGGACAGTGCCAACTTCTGGCACTGATGTGTGTGACACTACTCGTGGAGATTGCCAATCAGGGAAGCTCACCCAAGCCTTGGTGTCCAGTATTTGTACTGGGACTTGGTCACTTAGATATGATTGACTGTTGGCATGGTTGACCTTTAGTTTTCAGCCCTTCAGGAGGTTGATAATACATGGCTCAAAGCCCTTCACCGTAAATCACAGTGCGAAACTATCTGGAGTGGCTCAAAGCCCCTAGGTAAACAAAAGCACTTAACAGGGTGGACATTATTATTATTATTATTTTTTTGACAGAGTCTTGCTCTGTCACCCAGCCTGGAGTGCAATGGTGCAATCTGGGCTCACTGCAACCTCCGCCTCCCGGGTTCAAGCAATTCTCCTGCCTCAGCTTCCTGAGTAGCTGGGATTACAGGCTTGTGCCACCATGCCCGGCTAATTTTTGTATTTTTAATAGAGACGGGGTTTCACCATGTTGGCCAGGCTGGTCTCGAACTCCTGACCTTGTGATCTGCCCGCCTTGGCCTCCTAAAGTGTTGGGATTACAGGCGTGAGTCACTGCTCCCATAAGGTGGACGTTCTAAGGGCTTAGAGGTTACCTCCCAGTCTCATCTTGGACCACGTGAGGTGGGGGAAAGAAAGGATTACCTCCCAGGAACCAAGGGCAAAGGCCAAATCTCTGTTTGGGTTAGGATTCTTACTGCACAGCCACATCTGTGGATAGGCACATCTTGTTTTTTGGCAAGCATAGAAAAAGTTACATAAAGTTGCATAGTATGTATGTGTTTGTTGAAAGCATTTTTAAAACTAGATGTGTAGAATCATATACATTTATTTGTTTATTTATTTTCATTTATTTATTTTTTTTGAGACGAACTGTCACTCTGTCGCCCAGGCTGGAGTGCAGTGGCATGATCTCAGCTTGCTGCAGCCTCCGCCTCTTAGGTTCAAGCAGTTCTCTGCCTCAGCTTCCGGAGTAGCTGGGATTATAGGCTCCCACCACCACTCCTGACTAATTTTTGTATTTTTTAGTAGAGATGGGGTTTCACCATGTTGGCCAGGCTGGTCTTGAACTCCTGACCTTGTGAACCACCCGCCTCGGCCTCCCAAAGTGCTGGGATTACAGGCATGAGCCACCATGCCCGGCCTATTTTTTTTTTTTTTGAGACAGAGTGTTGCTTTGTCACTCAGGCTGTAGTACAGTGGTGCAGTCTCAGCTCACTGCAATCTCTGCCTCCTGGGTTCAAGAGTAGAATCATGTACATTTAAAAAATTGCAAAAGATTCTAGAATTTGTCAGGTCTGTAAAAAGTAAAAGTAGATGTACCTCTTCAAAGACTTTCCTCCCCATCTGATTAGAAATAAATAGTAACTTCTCTTAGAAGCAAAATTTATTCAAAGACCTGTGCTCCTAAATATTTGCCCTGGCATGCTTATACTGGTCCAAGCAAGCATTAGGTCATATCCTGTTCTCTTCCTTATTTAAAAGTGTTTTTATCTTTCTCAGCATTCCACAAGTTACTTCCTCCTTCCTTTGTTCTCCTCTACCTTTGCCTCTTTTAAAAAGTTCTAAGTTGCTAGCCAGTCGGAACAAATATAGAATGTGAGGTTCTGTTCCAGCCAATGGAAACCGGACACAGCAGTAGGGTGGACGCATCAGGTTATAAATGACCCTGTCTCTTTTGTTCGTTGTACTCTCCTGGCAAAACTGCTGGCGAGTGTACCTTTTCTGCAGGAAATAAAAATGGCCTTACTAAATAAATTAAATTTATGTTCAAGTGTTGTTTCTTTATGGCACCAGGGAACAAGCATTTCAAACAGGTCCAACTCTTTCCACATACGGAAGAACTAAAATATGACTGATTATGACTTGCTTAAGTTCAGAGAACCGGTTAGCAACAAAGTTGATGTTGTCTTTGGATCTCTACTTCTTTTTTTTTTTTTTCTTTTTTGAAATGGAGTATCACTCTGTCGCCCAGGCTGGAGTGTAGTGGCGCAATCTCGGCTCATTTCAGCCTCCGCCTACCGCGTTCAAGTGATTGTCGTGCCTCAGCCTCCCAAGTAGCTGGGATTACAGGTTCCTGCTACCATGCCCGGCTGATTTTTTTCTTTTTAATGGAGACAGGGTTTCACCATGTTGGTCAGGCTGGTCTCAAACTTCTGATCTCATGTGATTCGCCTGCCTCAGCCTCCCAAAGTGCTGGGATTACAGGCGTGAGCCACTGCGCCCGACTTCTGCTTATCAATATGGACTAGTTGGGGTCTAGATGGAGCTTAATTGTAGGACCTGTTTTCTTCCTTAGTTTTGTTATATATATGGCTCTATTATGATCCAGACTGTTCCTAGATTACCTGGTGAAGAAGCATCTGTTTTGTTGAATTGTGTTAGGTTACTTCAGTTCAATAGGAGTGTTCTTAACTTTTTAGCAGTTCATATTGATACCATTATTATTTTTCCATTGAAGATTTGGGAACATAATTTTGTAGAAGATGAGTATGATTTTGGACCACAAGCCAGCAGTGCAGCCTTATAGAACTTTTTAGCTTCTCTATCCTAGAAGTCAACTATTGTGTGCAAAATAAATAGTACTTGGCTGACTTACTCTATGGATGAGTTGTAAAGATAAATGGTAGTTGTAAAGGGGTCTTGGAAAACTAAGGACACTTCAGAAGTGAAAGATATTAGTAGTAATGTGTTTAAATGTAAATAAATTAAATTTGAATGTTAAAAATTAAAGGAACGCTAAAAGGAAGGAAATATAAAGTGTCAGTTAATAGGTGAATTTTTTTAGGTGATGGGAATGTGGGTAATTCTTTCCTTTTCTGTTTTCTGTATTTTCCAATTTTCTGCAATAAACACGAATTGCTTTTATAAATAGAGCAAGAAAAACTATTTTTGAAAAGGAACACCTAGGAGGATTGCATACTGTACTTAGCATTAGAAAGCAGTGTATAAACACAAGTCAGTGATGAGGGAATAATAGAGAATGTCCCAAGAAAAGATGGAAAGATCATACTGACTTCAAGAAAAGGCTTATGTACCAAAACGTGTAATTTTTTCTGTGGAGAGTGCTGTGTGCTACTTCGATAGATTGAAGTTCTTTGAATTCTGTGTTTATCAAGATAGTATCTCATCTGGTACAGAAATTGTTTTATCGCAGCAGAAAAAATTAGCAACAGGAAAATGTTTCAGTATGCTGAAGGTGTAAAAAAACCACATAAAGTGGCAAAAATGGGTTTTATTAGGTTAGGAATAAAGCCTGATCTAAATATCTTAGACTTGTATATTTTTAAAAGATGTCTTAAATACATGAAAGACACGCAGCACTATACTTAGAATGTGAACTGTTGGCTTGGTTTAGAATCAGTCGCTAAAAGCAAGTACAGGTTTCCAGAGCCAGTACTTGTACTTCTGGGAAATTGTGCCCTTCACCTAGGTGTCTGAATTTTTTTCTTTTTTCTTTTTTCTTTTTTTTTTTTTTTTTTTTTTTGAGACAGTCTCGCTCTGTCGCCCGGGCTGGAGTGCAGTGGCACGATCTTGGCTCACTGCAACCTCTGCCTCCTGGGTTCAAGTGATTCTCCTGCCTCAGCCTCCTGAGTAGCTGGGACTACAGGCATGCGCCACCACGCCCAGCTAATTTTTTTTTGTATTTTTGGAGACGGGGTTTCACCACGTTGGTCAGGCTGGTCTCAAACTCCTGACCTCAAATGATCTGCCCACCTCAGCCTCCCAAAGTACTGGGATTACAGGCATGAGCCACCAGGCCTGGCCTTTTGTTTTGTTTTATATACCTTGGTGAGAGTCCCTTCAAGATCAAAACCTGACTAGTTTGTGGGATGTGCTTGTCTGTAGTGCCTGTACAACTTCAGCAATTGTTTGAAAACTGTAGCCGTAGACAATGATGGTCTCTAAGGTTGAATCAAAACAAAATCCACAAACAGCTGTATTTTTATATCTAAATGTTACATAAAAAGCTGTTTCTGGTGTTAAAACTTTTACGATTAAAGGACAGAATAAGAGCACATTGGAGCAGACTGTTAACCAAAGTTTTTTTAGGGCATGCGTGCTAGCACTTTATATACTTAGTCACTCATAAAGGCAATACCTGGTTCTTGTAAATTCTACAGATGGCCTCCCACTACCGCCAATTCAACGTAAAAAACAAACAAAACATCCAGGTACTGCTGTACAGATTTCTTGAAGTAGCCTTTTTCCCAGCTTTGCACCCCACCTGAAGATCCTGTCCACTGCAGATTGCAGGTGCCTATGCAGTGTTTCCAGCTTCAGAAGTACTTTTTTAAAAAACTCTTTTCTTCTTAATTGTGGTATGATACATATAAAAGTTTACCATTTTAACTGTTCAGTCACATTAAGTACATTCACATTGTTTTGCAACCATCACCACCATCCATCTCCAGAACTCTTCACCTTGCCTGAGACTCTACCTGTTAAACAGTAACTCCACCCGCAACCACCATTCCGCTTTCTGTCTCTGAATTTAACTACTTTAAATACTTCATATAGGTAGAATCATACAGTATTTGTCCTTTTGTGAATGGTTTATTTCACTTACCATAATGCCTTCAAGGTTCATGCAAGTTGTAGCACGCTTTGGAATTTCCTTTTAAGGCTGAATAGTATTTCATTGTATGTGTATACCACATTTTGTTTACCCATTCATCTGTGGATGGACATTTGGGTTGCTTCCACCTTTTGGCTATTGTGAATAATGCTTATTAACATGAATGTACAAATAAATATCTTTGTGTCCCAGGTTTCAGTTCCTTTGGATATATACTCACAAGTGGAATTACATGATAATTCTATTTCTGATTTTTTGAGTAACTGCCATACTGTTTTTCATATCAGCTGCACCATTTTATGTTCCCACCAACAGGGCTTGGGGGCCCAATTTCTTCCTATCCTTATCAACACTTGTTTTTTTTTTTTTTTTTTTTTAATAGTAGCTATCCTGCTGGGTGTGAGGTGGTATCTCATTGTGGTTTCTATTTGCATTTCCATAGTGATTAATGACACTGAACATTTTTTTGTGTGCTTATTGGCCATTTGTCTATCTTCTTTAGAAAAGTGTCTGTTCAGATCCTTTTTTTATTTCTTAGTGACGTTGTGTGTTTATTGTTTCAGTTTATGGTAGGAGTTCTTTATATTGGTAAGTGTATGAACCCCTTATCAGGTATGATTTGCAGATATTTTCTCCCATTCTGTGGATTGCCTTTTCACCCTTTTTTGCTCTGTGATTCACAGAAGTTTTAAATTTTGATGTAGTTCAGTTTATCTATTTTTTTCTTTTGTTGCATTTTCCCCAAAAAGTCATTGCAAAATCCAGTGTCATGAAGCTTATATGTTTTCTCCTAAGAGTCTGATAGTTTTAGCTCTTATATTTATGTTTTTCGTACACTTTGAGTTTTTTTTTAACATGATGTAAAGGTCCAACTTCTTTTGCATGTGATATCCAGTTTTCCTATCACCATTTGTTGAAAAGATTGTCCTTTCCTCATTGAATGGTCATGAAGAGGTTCTTTTAAACATAGATGACCCTGGGTTGGATCATACCTTAAGCCATTTATTAACCAGTTCCTTAGTTGTCAATAAATGCCTTAGCAGAGAATTGACAGCTAAGTAAGATAAAGAGGCACTGAAAACAAAGAGGCGTTGAGTAAAGATATGGCAGGGCACCAAAGGCAAATTCTGTTTCAACCTTGCCTAGATAAGGGGTGGCCACAGGCTGCTTTCTTTGCATTTGTGTCACATTCATGAATTATGTTATGCTACTATAATGTGCACATTCATTCATTGCATATTCTTTGCATGTCAATTCTTACTTCATTCAGTAAATATTTCTTAGATAATATTACATAAAGATAGGATAAACCTCTTTGGAATGCTTGTTCCCGGGTGCTGTAAAGAAGTAGCACTTGAACATTAATTTCCTCAGCAAGGCCATTTTTATACTTTGTGCAGAAAGGGTACACTCGCCAGCAGTTTTGCTGTGAGAGTACACCGAACAAAGGAGACAGGGTCATTTATAACCTGATGCGTCCACCCTACTGCTGTGTCCAGTTTCCATTGGCTGGAACGGGACCTCACATTCAGTATTTGTTCCGATTGGCTAGCAACTTAGAACTTTTTAAAAGAGGCAAAGGCAGAGGAGAACAAAGGAAGGAGGAAGTAACTTGTGGAATGTAGAGAAAGGTAAAAACACCTTCAAATAAGGAAGAGGAACAGGCTATGACCTAATGCTTGCTTGGACCAGTATAAGCTTGCCAGGGCAAATATTTAGGCTAAATTGTGGGAGCTAAGAACATAAAGTACATTGATTTCTTTATTACAGCTAGCAGATGTTTAAGAATGTTAGCACAGGTCTTTGAATAAATTTTGCTTCTAAGAGAAGTTACTATTTATTCCTAATTACACGGGGAGGAAAGTCTTTGAAGAGGAACCTCTACTGTTTACAAATGTATACATTTATATATGACTGTATTAATAAAGACTGATTAAAAGCCACTCAAAATGAGTTTCATTAGTTAATCAACAGACTTCAGAGTTACAGATATGTAACCATCAGATTAACACAGAACATTTGAACATTTTGTGGATATGTAGTGGAAGTTTTTCTAGTGTGTGATGAACTGTTTAGAACCTTGTAATGTTAGTAATTCTTTTGTAAATAGATGAAATATCTTTTTTTTTTTTTTTTTTGAGATGGAGTCTTGCTCTGTTGCCCTGGCTGGAGTACAGTGGCCCGATCTCGGCTCACTGCAAGCTCCGTCTCCCGGGTTCACGCCATTCTCCTGCCTCGGCCTCCCAAGTAGCTGGGACTACAGGTGCCTGCCACCACGCCCGGCTAATTTTTTGTATTTTTAGTAGAGACAGTGTTTCGCCATTTTAGCCAGGATGGTCTCGATCTCCTGACCTCGTGATCTGCCCGCGTCGGTCCCCCAAAGTGCTAGGAAATACCATTTTTACATGAAAATGAATGTTCCTGGTGATAAACATAATTCTCGGGGTAGATAGTAAAATCTACCAATAACTATAGTAAAAAGAAAGCAGAATAAAGTTTAGAATGAACTGATAGTAGTGTATTCCAGCAAAAGATAAACAAACATTAGGAAAAATGCATGCATAAGTAATCTTGTTATATTTTTAAACAAGCATGTCCTTAATGAGACCGTTAATAGAGTTTTGAACATCCCTATTGAGAGAATGGAAAGAGGAAGTCTTTTGTGTAGGCATTCCGGATCGCTGGGCTCCTCATAGACAGAGCTGCTCTCCCATTTGCCTTAACCTTACCTCACCTGGCTAGTTGTTACTGCATGTTAGCGCTGGGGACTGGACATGGCTGTATTGACAGCCTGTAATTTAGTTGGTCTTTATAATTTGATTACTTGAGTTTTAGCTTGTAGGTGAGTTTTAGCTTGTGAACCTTTTGAGGGTTGGGAGATTTCCACATGTGACTGTGTTACAGTCACATATGGAAACAGAAAAGAACCAAGAAATTTTGTACTTAGTTTTTAGTTCATTACTCTTAGTTACCAGTCTTTTTCAAGTTGTTGTGCTTTTTCTTCAAGAACAATCTTGTTCAGACCCTAAACCTGAAACTTACGGGGGAAAAAAAAGCATGGCTGCTAAAATTGAAGGTGGGTTTAGAGACTGGAACCTTGCTTGCTTGCTTGCTGTTTTTACCCCCAACTTTTTTCTTCTCCCCACCATATCCACCCTTCATCCAGTCATGGCCCCACAAAGATTCTGCAGTCAAACTTTCTTGTTTTATACGTGAAGAAATGTTAGGCTCAGTGCTGTTGGACCCACTCCAGATCACATTGTTAGGCAGTCGTAGGATTGGGATTTGAGTCCATATCTAGTCTACTGTTATCATTATGTTATAGACCATGGATAACTGACTTAAAATAACGATGTTCTCTGTGTTATAGTTTTCAAAGGGTTTCCACATATGTAGTCTCACTCGATTTTCACTCTGTAGATTGGCAGAGTAGATTACTATAACAGTAGTTAATGTTTATTGAAAGTGTACCCTAAATGTTAAGGATAAGGGTACTTTTGCATTCGTGTATTCACTCTTCATCTGTTTTTTAAACTAATTTTTTGAAACACAGTAATTGGCTGCCCTGTTAAAGTTACCGGCTAAGGAGAGATTGGCAGGTTATTTTAGGTTGTGAAACACAGTTTCAGAAACTGTTATCACATTCCTCAAGGTCATCAAGTTATGTGGAATTAAATTGGGAGCCTGGCTGCAAGAGTTCCTCTGAAAACTAGAAGGCAATTTTTGTTTACAAGTCTAGCTTGATAATTGGATGGTTTGTCAATACAGGGCAGTCACTTCTTAGTGAGTAGGTTTAGTCGAGAGGACACATTGTAATTCAGGAGGTTGCTTGGAACAGGATAAAAACAGAGGGAGTGTGTTATTTCTGAAGGATGTTTTTCTGTCAAGTGGTGGTATCCTGATTAAATGCCCCCTCCTCCATTCTAGGGAAAGTCCTATTTAAAGAAGCAAATCAGTCATCTTAGTGTGGAGAACTTTTCCCTGGATGTGATTACAGAGGAATTGGCGGAGTCTCTTTTTCGAAGATCCCTGCTGATTAGCAGAAACAGCCACTATGCCCGGCTAATTTTTCTTTTTTTTCTTTTTTTTTGAGATGGAGTTTCACTCTTGTTGTCCAGGCTGGAGTCCAATGGTGCAATCTCAGCTCACCGCAACCTCCGCCTCCCGGGTTCAAGCGATTCTCCTGCCTCAGCCTTCCGAGTAGCTGGGATTACAGGCATGTGCCACCATACCCGGCTAATTTTTTATTTTTAGTAGAGACAGGGTTTCTCCACGTTGGTCAGGCTGGTCTCAAACTCCCCACCTCACGTGATCTGCCCACCTCGGCCTCCCAAAGTGCTGGGATTATAGGCGTGAACCATCGCGCCCAGCAATCTTTCGTATTTTTAATAGAGACGGGGTTTCACCATGTTGACCAGACTGGTCTCCAACTCCTGACTTCAGGTGATCCACCCACCTCGGCCTCCAAAAGTGCTAGAATTATAGGCGTGAGCCACCACGCCTGGCCCATGGTCACCTTAATCGGTTTTCAGAGATTGAAATAATGAATACAATTTCTACAAAGTTTGGTCTGTCTACTTGCAATTTTTTGTTACTCATAGGGCTCTGATACCAACCGTGGCAGTCTGTGTCCTTGGAAGACCCTTGGACTCTACGTTTTCTCTCCTAGCACTGTTTGTCAGAAACTTTGCCCAGTCTCCCAGCCATTCTTCTAGGATTGCCAAATGTTCTCAGAGGGAAAAGTAATCTGGTTTGGGGAAGAGAGGTGGGGTGGCAGATCTCTGAAGATTTTTGTCCTCTTTGGAATGTTGGCTAGTAATTTTTGACTATTTGATTTCTGGATCAATAGGAGTTTGTTGTTCATGAGTCAAGTTATTGGAAATGACGAAGCTAAAATTTTCAGTCCTTCATTCTTTCCTTTTCCTTTTAAAGTTTTAAACATTTGTCTGGAATAGTTTTGTTACTTTGGAATTGCGGGAAAGAACCCTTAATACCTGTTTTTTTTTTTTATTATTTTTGTTTTTGTAGTACAACTGTGTTTCATGCTTCTAGCCTCATTAAACCGTCATTAAGGAATTTTCTTATTGGCCTTGTGCAGTAGGTATACAACAGACGTTACACAACTGGAGCTCTTAAATGATTGGGCCACCAAATGTATTAAAATACACTTTACTCCTTTATTTAACAGTTTAATAGCTGCGTTTAATTATCGGGGTATGTGTTTTTAGTGTATAATGGCCAGAACTCCCAAACGCTTTACTTGTTCCAGCAGGTGTATGGATTCAGTTTACATGTAGTCCAGAGCTGTGTGTTAATGTATCTCCTAGATTTCCTTTAAGGGCTGAAGTCTGTTGGGACTGGACAAAGTGAGCCTCTTGAAAACAGAAGAAATATTTAACAGAGCATGTGGTACTTCTGAGACTTGATAATGAGCACATTGGGTATTCATGCTCCTCCTACCTTCATCAGACTTAAAAAAAAAAAAACTCTCCTCAGGGTTAATCAGTTTACCGCCTTTTCTTAGAGCACCTTGCACATGCCCCTAAAACATTTTTATTATCTTGTCTCTCTGTTGGGACTTAACCTTTTGACAGCGTGTCTTTTAGGCATCTTTTAAGGGTGACAGTAAAAATTCAAATAGTTATAAATGTCAACAAAGAAAAACTAAATCCTGCAGTATACTAAGAATAAAAATATTCATAAGAAAATATCTGCTGCCCAGGCATGGTGGCTCATGTCTGTAATCCTAGCACTTTGGGAGGCATAGGCGGACAGCTCACCTGAGGTCAGAGGTTCCAGACCAGCCTGGCCAACATGGTGAAACCCCATCTCTACTAAAAATACAAAAATTAGCCAGGCGTGGTGGCAGGCGCCTGTAATCCCAGCTACTTGGGAGGCTGAGGCAGGAGAATCACTTGAACCCAGGAGGCGGAGGTGGTTGTGAGCCGAGATCGTGCCACTGCACTTCAGCCTGGGTGACAGAGCAAGACTTTGTCTCAGAAAAAAGAGGCCAGGCGCAGTGGCTCACGCCTGTAATCTCAGCACTTTGGGAGGCAGAGGTGGGCGGATCACGAGGTCAGGAAATGGAGACCATCCTGGCTAACACGTGAAACCCTGTCTCTACTAAAAATACAAAAAAAAAAAAAAAATACCCAGGCGTGGTGGCGGGCACCTGTAGTCCCAGCTACTCGGGAGTCTGAGGCAGGAGAATGGCGTGAACCCGGGAGGCGGAACTTGCAGTGAGTCGAGATTGTGCCACTGCACTCCAGCCTGGGCGACAGAGTGAGACTCTGTCTCAAAAAATAATAATAAATAAATAAAAAGAAAGAAAGAAATTATCTGCTAATGTATGTGGGGTAAAGTGTCATGCATGGTTTAAGGTGTTGTTAAGTAAAAAATTCTCATAGATCATATCAGAGCTGATTTGACGTGGATAATATATAAGGCTTCATATGGTAACCATTTGATATACATGTATATAGTTACTAGAAGAAGATTATCTTAATAGAAGTTATATTAATTTTGTTAAGAATAAATGTAGTCATAGCCCAAAATGTAGCGGTTTGTGTTAGAAGGCTTTGACTTTACAAGGGATTTCATTTAGCCTCTTTTTGTGAATTACATATTTTGCTAGCCACTGAGCCAGCTGCCACTTACTGTGAGCCATCATTTGGTCATCCTGGTGGTTTTATAGTATAGTTAGTTAAGTAAGTGTTGCCTTAAGGAGAATGACAGATTTACTATTATAGTTTATTATCAATGATAATCTTTTCTGCATCATTTTTAATTGACTTCTTCTAGGGCTTTGGCAGAATATGTGAATCAGGCTATGACTGAACTCTTACGTGTCCAGTATGTAATAGCAAAGACAGAGTTTAAAAGCCACACTATAGGACAACTCATGAAGGGAAATGTTTTGTTAGATTATCTTATATAATGGTAACAAGTAAGCATGGCCATGTTAGTTGGATTTGGTGTTTTATGTAAGTGAATGTTAGGATTGATGCTCAGGAATGCATAAAGATATTTTTCTATTGAATTTTAAATTTAACAGTTACAATTTAAACATATCTGTAGGAGGGTGTTTTATAGACAAATTTCACTTGTAAAGCTGGAGAATGGAGAACTTCAGAAAAAGTTTACTTAATATTGTATTCTTGGCTTTCATCAGTTGGACATTTGAATTTCTCATTTTCTTGATATTGAAATAAAATATCATTTAGGAATACATTATGTTATAAAATTGACATTTTTTTTTCTCCCCAATACAGAAGCTCTACCATGAGGCGAGGTGGATGGAGGAAGCGAGCTGAAAATGATGGCTGGGAAACATGGGTGTGTTTTAAAAGAGTAAAAATAATTATATCGAACTGTCTAGTTATTTTTCATTCTTCTATTATAATGTGGTTTAAGTTGTTTTCTAAATTGTAAATTACTTTAAACACCAAATCTTTGAGTTTTCACAATGTATTGGAAGCCTTATGATGTTTATAAACTTTATCCCCTAAACTTTACTCTCAGGAATTTTACCCTGAGGAAATAAATACGCCTAGTGCACAATAATTTACTATATGATTATTTTATTGCAGCATTGCTAATAATACTGAAAAACAGGAAAACACATAAATATCCAATAATAAGGGATTGGTCAAATAAGTTATCTGTGTATAGTGGAGCACTGTACAGTCATTATTCAGCTTTATATATCTTAACCTGGAAGGATAACCTTGACTAAAACAGTGTGTTACAAAGAAATATTTTGTATGATTATATTTTTGTAAAACCTCTATGCTCTGAGTTATGGAAATAAGCTTTGAAAACAACACCCCAAAGTTTTAATGAATAGGATTATACCAGTTTTAATTTTCTTCCCTATATTTCCTGTATTTTCTGAAAAGAAACTTCATAGTGAGCATATAATATTTTAATAATCAGCAAAAATAATGCAGTCATTTCCATTTTGGGAAAAAAAAATCATGTACTTCTAGCCACCTACAGCTTTGATTTAAAGACCTAATAATTGAAATCAAGCTTAATTATAACAAAATTCAGGAAAAGTATAGTTGAATCCCTAGATCTGTCAAGATGTTTAGCAAAAAAATTATTTTTTAATATTTATTGTGAGGTGGATGTTATCTAATGAAAGTTAATGTTACTATCAAATAGATTGATTAGATCCAGAATTTAGCCACTGGAGCATTCATCCTATTCTTTTCCATGTGTAGGGAGGACTACACTGGTTTATCCAGTTGCCTCATTTTTACTTGAAATAATTCATTTTAAGCCCTCTGTATATGGGAGATAGTGGAAGCCAGTCTAAAATATGCTCTGAGGCTGGGCATGGTGGCTCACACCTGTAATCCCAGCAGTTTGGGAGGCTCAGGCAGGTGGATCACCTGAGGTCAGGAGTTGGAAACCATCCTGGCCAACATGGTGAAATCCTGTCTCTATTAAAAATACAAAAATTAGCTGGGCATGGTGGTGAGCACATATAATCCCAGCTACTTGGGAACTGAGGCAGGAGAATTGCTTGAACCTGGGAGGCGGAGTTTGCAGTGAGCTGAGATCGCGCCACTGCACTCCAGCCTGGGCCACAACAGCAAGACCCTGTCAAAAAAATAAAATATACTCTGAGGCCACTTGTCACACTTGTATTTGGTTTAAACTTTGGTGTAGCTTGCTCAATTACGTACATAAGAACTATATTTTGTGATATTATTACTGTTTTTTGAGATGCAGTTTTGCTCCTGTTGTCCAGGCTGGAGTGCAACAGCATGATCTCAGCTCGTTTGCAACCTCCACCTTCTGGGTTCAAGCGATTCTCCTACCTCAGCCTCCCGAGTAGCTGGGATTACAGGCATGCACCACCATGCCCGGATAATTTTGTATTTTTAGTAGAGACGGGGTTTCACCATGTTGGTCAGGCTGATCTCGAACTCCCGACCTCAGGTGATCTGCCCACCTCGGCCTCCCAAAGTGCTGGGATCACAGGCGTGAGCCACTGTGCCCAGCCAGTATTATTATTATTGACTTAGCTTTTTTAAGAAAGTAACTTTTATAATCATAAGAATGTAATAAAATTAAAACTTGAGTTGATAGAGGGAAAATTCTTCTTTCACCTACCTGTTTTATTTATTTATATTTATTTATTATTATTTTTTTTTGAGATGGAGTCTTGCTCTGTCACCCAGGCTGGAGTGCAGTGGCGCCATCTCAGCTCACTGCAATCTCCACCTCCTGGGTTCAGGCAATTCTTCTGCCTCAGACTCCCGAGTAGCTGGAATTACAGGCGCTTGGCACTGCACCTGGCTAATTTTTGTATTTTTAGTAGAGACGGGGTTTCACTATGTTGGCCAAGCTGGTCTCAAACTATTGATCTCAGGTGATCTGCCTGCCTCACCTTCCCAAAGTGCTGGGATTACAGGTGTGAGCCACTGTGCCCGGCCCAACTTTCCTGTTTTATTTATTGCCTTGCCTTATGGTTTATGTTTATGAGGTCATCATTATGTTCTGGTCACTAGCACAGAATAAGGTCCATTTATTTATTTAGTTTTTAAAATATAATTTTTATTTTTTTCAAAAAAGGGGGGAGAAAATGTAACCTTTGTAATTGGTTTACCTTTTCTTTAATTCTAGGGTGGGTATATGGCTGCCAAGGTCCAGAAATTGGAGGAACAGTTTCGTTCAGATGCTGCTATGCAGAAGGATGGGACTTCATCTACAATTTTTAGTGGAGTTGCCATCTATGTTAATGGATACACAGGTTGAGTACTTTTTACTTAACCCTATTTTGGCATGTATTTTTATTAGGATTGAGAATGATTTGTTTTAAAATTCTATTTTTACTCATTTATTATAGACAAATGATTGTAAGATGAGAAGAAATAAATCATCTGCTTAGATACTTCTTTTTCCTTTCCATGTTGCTTTTACCTGCCATTGTCTTTAGCTTTTATCAAAGTACATAGTTTCAAAAAGTCACATGAGGTTTAAAATGAAAAATGGGAAATTACCGCACATGGTTAGTAGGACTTGTAAACTGTGAGCTTCACTGTAGGTCCATTTCATTGGTAAATCTCTAGATGTCATTATCCATAGGTCCTTTAGGGTGGGGTGTTGTGTGGGTGTGTGTCAGTGTCAGATTTCCTAGAGAAGAATCTTTTACTCTCTCGTCTGGAGAAGAGTGTAAACTGCCAGCATTTGGGTCGCTGAGCAGGGAAGGAAAGGACCTGAATTCTCACAGTTTAGGAAGTAAAATTTCACTTAGTCTCTCTATTCATTTTTTCATTCCTACCTCCTCCCCACCAGCTGTGCCTGTTGTCATTGAGTCCGGTATCTGGAAGGGGTAGTGTAGTCTTTATTCTTGGTGAAAGGAAAGAAATGTGCAAATTCTTATTTGCCTGTGGCACAGTTTCAAGGATGAATTTATCCACACATCCACTTTTGAAGTTGCCTGTGTGTTTATTTCATGACTTTCTCTTTGTTTTACTGGTAACGAGCAGCTTCTTTCCAAGCTTCCATATGGCCAGCTTCAGTTTTAGCTTTCTCTGAACTGTAAAGTCAGTTAGCACTTGTCTGTTAGTTACCAGGTTTTCTGCCTGAATTTTTCTCTATTTTCTTGGGGATTCTTCTCCTTATTATCATTTCATTGTATTTTTTGAAGTGAATGGCTGTAAATATTTGTGTCAGTCTGTTACATATTCCCCTGTCCCCTTCTCAACTGGCTGATACCTGCTATCTTTCAGGTCTCCATGCCTCGCTTTCCCTTGATAGTTTGACTGTCTTCATACTGGTTTAGGTGACTTCTTGTGCTCTTCTGGAGCTACGGCTCCCTGAATGAATCTGCATCTTAGAATTCTTTAGACCTTTCCTTAGTTGTCTGTTTACTGGACAAGAGCTGGAGCTACATTTGATCACTGTGTCCTTGGTGCCTCTACAGTGACTGGACACAATCATTCAGGACATACTGGTTGAATTGGAGTTAAGTATTAATTAACTGGTACATTTATCTGGTTTAGTAAGAGAAGAGTGTGTTGCTTGTAATTAAGTGTTTTATTAGGCATCATTGATGATGAGTTTAGTCCAAGAAAGTCATCTCAAAATAAATGCTGGTACAGCATTGGGAAGTTCACATGCAGAAAGCTTGTAACTTTTCTGTGTAGGAAGGTATCCTGATAAATTCAAGCTCTGTGGTGGACTTCCTGAGATGCTCTATGAAAAATTAAAAACATTAATGAAAACAGATAGGCATTGCTTCTTACATTAGCCAGTCATGGAAGTCTCCAGTTCAAGAGAGCACCCTTATTCACATAGGAGGAAGAAAAAGAGATTCTTTGTGTGAGGGAAGAAAAATGAATATTGCAGTAATCACTTTTTTGATTGAGAATCTGGAATTCTAAATCTGCTTTTATCACTAATTTTTGTGTGACTGTAAAACATTTTCTGTTTGGATCTATTATTATCTCTATCCTTTTCTGCAGGATAGAGATGATAGTATTTTTGCTCTTGTTATTAAAATTTCATTATAACTGTACAAATAAAGTTCCATTATGCTGAATTTCACAGAGATATCCAAACTGTGGTGCTGTAAAATAACTTTATTTTTAAAAAAATTCAGTTTTAGTGAATACTTCACAACTTTATAGATAAAACAGCATTAACAATTAGCAAGTAAAAATAACTCTTTAGATGCAGTAAGACAAGTAGGAGGTGCTATTTTGTTTTTGATTTAAAAAAATAAGCTTTCTTTCACAGTCTTGAGGAGTACTGGTCAGCTATTTTGTAAAATGCCTATATATATATATAGGTATCATCTTTCTTCTCCATTAGCATGTAAGCACCAAAGCTACAGATTTTGTCAGTTTTGCTCATTGCTATTGTGAAAGAAAGTTCTCAGGCCGGACACGGTGGCTCACGCCTATAATCCCAACACTTTGGGAGGCCGAGGCGGGCAGATCACAAGGTCAAGAGATCAAGACCATCCTGGCCAACGTGGTGAAACCCTGTCTCTACTAAAAATACAAAAATTAGCTGGGCGTGGTGACGTGCGCCTGTAGTCCCAGCTACTCAGGAGGCTGAGGCAGGAGAATCAATTCAACCCGGGAGGCGGAGGTTGAAGTGAGCCGAGATCGCGCCACTGCACTCCAGCCTGGCGATAGAGTGAAAAAAAGAAAATAGAAAGTTCTCTGAAAAGGAATTTGAAGGAAAGAGACTTCATTCCAGTGAACAGTTTGCAAACCTGGGAGATGCAGCTTTCACTGTAAAAGAAGCTGTGGTCCCTTCTTGTTGATTCTTAACCATGCTCCCCACAAACTTAATAATCCAAGTGTTCTTGATTCCTTTAAAGCTTCCAGTTCAGCCATTTGAGCCTCTCATGATTTCGTAGTCCCTATCCCTTCCAACCCAGTTAACATTGAACTTGAACTTGGAGAGAAGACCCTCTAATAGTTTACCTGTCAACCTGTTCTTCCCTGTCAACCTATTCTTCCCTTCACCTGGCCCCAAAAATGTTTTTTGCTTGTTAAGATTGACTTCTTTGTCTTCTATCCTTTTTGTTTGTTTTGTTTGTTTCTTTGTTTTGAGATAGGGTCTCCCTCTGTCACCCAGGCTGTAGTGCTGTGGCACTATCACGGCTCACTGCAGCTTCAACATCCCAGTTCAAGCCATCCTCTCTCCTCAGGCTCCCAAGTAGCTAGGACCTCAAGTGTGTACTACCATGCCCAGCTAATTTTTTAATTTTTTGTAGAGATGAGGTCTTGCTGTGTTTCCCAGGCTGATCTGAAACTGCTAGGCTCAAGCGATTCTTCTGCCTCAGCCTCCCAAAGTGTGGAGATTACATGTATGGGCCACCATGCCTGGCCTATCCATTTTTTAAATTAAATTTTTTTTTAGATTATTGTAGATTCACATGCAGTTGTAAGACATAGCACATAGTGATACTGTGAACCCTTTACCCAGTTTCCCCAAATGGTAATATGTAATAAACTTGCAAACAGTGTCACAACTGGGAAATTGATACCGATACAGTTAATATACAGAACATTTCCACACTACAAAGATCTTCCTTTTTTTTCCACCCAGGCGGGAGTGCAGTGGCGCGATCTCGGCTCACTGCAAGCTCTGCCTCCCGGGTTCACGCCATTCTCCTGCCTCAGCCTCCCGAGTAGCTGGGACTACAGTTGGCCACCGCCACGCCCGGCTAATTTTTTGTATTTTTAGTAGAGACGGGATTTCACTGTGTTAGCCAGGATGGTCTCGATCTCCTGACCTCGTGATCCGCCCACCTCGGCCTCCCAAAGTGCTGGGATTACAGATGTGAGTCACTGTGCCCGGCCTCCACACTACAAAGATCTTTCATGTTACTCTTTTATAGTCACACCCACTTCTGTTCTCCGCCTTTCCTTAACTCCTGGCAACCACTAATCTGGTCTCCATTTTTATAATTTTGTCATTTCAAGAATGTTAAAAAAACATACAGCATATAACCTTTTGGGGCTGGCTTTTTTCACTGAGCATAAATTATCTGTCAGGTCATCAAAATTGTTGCCTTTTTATTGTTCAGTTATATTTCATAGTGTGGATGTACCAGTTTGTTAACCTTTCATCTGTTAGGGACATCTGAGTTATTTCTTGGTAGGCTATGAACATATGTGTATGAGTTTTTGTATGAGTATAAGAGTACAGTTGTTGGTTCCCGTAATAGTTACATCTTTAGTTTTTGTACGAAACTGCCAAACTGTTACCCAAAGTGGTTGTACTATTTTATACTCCCACTAGCCTTGTATGAGGAATCAACTTTCTTTGCATCCTTGCCAGCATTCAGTGGTTTTCATTTTATCCATTTTAATAGATGGTGTTGTATCTCTTTGTGATTTTAATTTGCATTTGCCTGGTGGCTAATAATGTTGAACATTCTTTCATGTGTTTATTTCTCATCTTTACATCATCATTGGTGAAACATTTGTTCATGTTTTTTTCCCCATTTTCTAATTAGATTTAGTTTTTTTTACTGTTTAGTTTTGAGATTTCATTATATATTCTAGAGACTACTGCTTTGTCATAAAAGTGGTTTGCAGGTATTTTCTCCCAGTCTGTAGTTTTTCATCCTCTTGAAATGGTCTTTTGCAGAACAACGTTTTTAATTTTGATGAGATCTGATATGTCGATCTTTCCTTTTATGGATTGTGCTTGCAAGTCTAGGAACTTGTCACTTTGGTGCTAGATCCCAAATGTTTTCTTCTATATTTTTAAATTTTATAGTTTTATGTTTTACATTGAAGTTAATGTTTCATTTTGAGGTTTTAAAATTTTTTTTTTTTTAAGTTTGTGGATTTCCAGTTGTTCCAGCACAGTCAGTTGGGCATATTTTGGTGGATCTGTTTCTGGGTTCTCTGTTCTCTTCCATTGATGTTTGTGTCTGTTCCTTCACCAATACCACACTATATCAAATATTGTACCTATGTGGTAAGCCTTGATATCAGGTAGAGTGATTGCTTTCACTTGTTTCTTCTTTGTCAAGATAGTTCTGGCTATTCTAGGACCTATGCCTCTCTCTCTCTTTTTTTTTTTTCTTGAGACAGGGTCTCACTTTGTCACCCAGGCTGGAGTACAGTGGTATGATCTCATCTTACCGCACCCTCTGCCTCCCTGGCTCAAGCGATTCTTGTGCCTCAGCTACCTGAGTAGCTGGAATTACAGGCACATGCCATGATGCCCAGCTCATTTTTTGTGTGTGTTTTTAGTAGAGATGAGGTTTCGCCATGTTGGCCAGGCTGGTCTCGAACTCCTGACCTCAGGTGATTTGCCTGCCTCGGCCTCCCAGAGTGCTGGGATTACAGGTGTGAGCCAGTGCACCTGACCTATATAAATGTTAAAATAAGTCATTTATCCACAAAATACCTTGCTGGGATTTTGATAGGAATTACATTAAACCTGTACATCAGTTCGGGGAGAATTGACATCTTTACTATGTTGAGTTTTCTAGTTTACAGACCTTATATCCCATTTTATTTTACTTTAGTTGATTGGACAAATATATTTTGGATGCTGCTTGTGGGTTAGGAACTGTGTTTGAAAAGAGATAGCAGTTGATGGAGAATGTGGATTTTGTGGTGAAAAAGTAATCTCTGAGCCTTAGACATGAACAGAGGAGGGTGAGTGCCAACACAGAAGAGAGGAAACAATTGCCTTTGGGAGTGGGAGCGAATACTTCATAAAGGAATTGAAATGTTTAGCTTGGTCTTAGATAAACAGGCATTTTCCAAATGAAAATGGAGAAAGACATTCTAGTCCTAATTCTGACCTACGTTTTCAACCTCATGTTCTTAAATTTTGCTCAACAAGATTACCCTGATATTCTAGATGTGTCTTTTTACTTTTACAGTTCTGTGTTTCTGTTTGTTCTATTGCCTCTGAGGAAAAACTCCTTCCCTCCTCACTTCTGTGAACTGGAGGTATATTCATTCATTAAGATCCAGATAAAGTTAGGTTTTGCCTCCTTCCCTGTCTAAGCCAGTCCATAGTAGTAGTATTTTATATAGAGAGATATATAATTCATAGCATTATTGCTAGAAACATTTATTTTGACACCTGGGTTTTGTCTTGTGTTGTTAGGTCTTAATTCTATATTAAGTTCTTTGGCGTTAGGAAGCCTATTTTATGTGTAGTAATCCCTTGCCAAACATGGATTAGAGATAACACCTCAGGGCCTTAAATTTGCTATTCCTTCTGCTTCCTCAGGTCTTCATCATTCAGATCTCTGCTCAAATGTTACATTTTTACAGAGACCTTCCCTGACTTCGCCTATCTAAAACAGGTGTACTTTGCCCTCCAGTCACTCTCTAACCCCTTATCCAACTTCCAGTTCATTGCATTTATTTGCACCTAAAATGGTATTACTTGCATGACTTATTTTTGTCTCCTCAGTGGAATACAAGTGCTATCACGGGGCACAGACTTGAGTCTTGTTCATTGCCATATCTCCGGTGCCTAGAACCTTGCCTGGCACATTGTAGATATACCCAATAAGTATTAGTTGAATGAATAAATAACAGGTTTTGTATTTGTACATCAGAATGTTAAAATATTTTCACTCAGATGCTAAGTCAAGTCAGTCTTAAGGAATGGGCCACATTTGAGGCCTGCATTGTAATCTGGGAGATAGGCTCTGGGCATGTTTATTTTTGTGAAAGCTGCCCAGGGGGAGTCAGTGCTTCAGACTTAGTGGACACTGGTTGCATTTCAGTGGTGTGAGATTGGGACAGTTCATATGGAAAGAGGTGTTCAGGTTGTTTTCTACTTCCTTTAGTACGTGGGTAAAAGACCAGGTCTATTGATTTTGGCACTGCTGAAGTTTGTGAAAAAGCAGGTGGAGGGGGGCCGGACAAGTACTTTAGCACAATTCACAAAATGAAACAAGGGGGAATATGCAAGTGTAACAGACTTGTATTTCAAATAGGGATTTGTTTGAAAGCTGACAGCTTACATTGATGTTTTCCAAACATACAAATGTGGTGTTTTAGGAGAGGATTCTCTTTAATGTTGACAAGTCTAATTTTTTGGAAATAAATGCCTCCCAAATATTATTTTGTATCGATATATAATGTCTCCCCTTCCATTTCCTGTGAGACTCTGATCTTGTAGATAAGAGATGGAGGAATTGAACCTCTGAGATAGAAGACTTACCATATTAATTTATGCCACCTCCTGTAATTTTGCTAGTACCTGATGTGAAATTTGCACCTAGTTGGTACTCAAAAATTTGTTCCCTAAGCATTTAAAACTTTTCTTCAGTTTTTGTTTGGTTGAGTGTATCCGTGGCTTTTAGTTGATTGTGGTGACTTTGTTGGTAAGTCCGAGGTAGTTAGGGGTGAGAAGAGTCAAGACAGTAGTATCGCTGCTGCAGAAACTGAGGGACAGGAGCCCAAAGACAGAAGGGTATGCACAGTAAGTTTTCTCTGTTTCCTCATCAATAAGTTATCTTTTCTAATTCATAAGATTGTGAAACTCAAATGAAATAATGAAGATGTTGCCATGGTAGGAGCAAAGGAGGTATAAGCAGCCATTCACCTCACTTCTTTCTGTGATGTGTATAGCACAGCCAACAATTAATTAAGTTCTTTGGATATGCAGGATGAAATGGCGTATATAGTAAATGTTTTCTCAATAGAGATCTAGCTAGGAAAGCTTTTGTGCAAGATTTTAAAATTTTGTTTATAGAATTTGTTTTAACCAGATGAGCAAAACTTTCTATAAGCTGGGCCTACAGACGTGAAAGTGGTCTTCATATGGCTGTTTTGATGTTATATGGTGGCATTTGCTCTTGTGACATTTTACTTGTAGAGCTTTAGGTCTAAATGTGGGCTAAATTGTGGTCCTTGTATATGGCTTTTATTTTTACTGTGCTTTCAATTGTCTGTCACTATGTCTGGTTTTAGTTAAACCTCAAATTTAGTTGCATATAGAATGTTCTACAAAATGAAACTAATAGTAGGAGTATTGTGAAATTTTATTTATTTATTTATTTCAGATAAGCTCTGTTGCCCAGGCTAGAGTGCAGTGGACTGATCATAGCTCACTGCAGCCCCAAACTCCTGAGCTCAAGGAATCTTCCTGCCTCAGCCTCCTGAGTAGCTGGGACTAGAGGTGTGTGCCACCATACCTGACTAATTTTGGGGTTTTTTTTTTTTTTTTTGAGCTGGAGTTTCACTCTTGTTGCCCAGGCTGGAGTGCAATGGCAGGATCTCGGCTCACTGCAACCTCTGCCACCTGGGTTCCAGTGGTTCTCCTGCCTCAGCCTCCCAAGTACTAGAGTTACAGGCGCATGCCACCACATCCAGATAATTTTGTATTTTTAGTAGTGACGGGGTTTCTCCATGTTGGTCAGACTTGGTCTTGAACTCCGACCTCAGAGAATCCACCCGCTATGGCCTACCAAAGTGCTGGGATTACAGGTGTGACCCACCGTGCTCAGCCTTTTCTGTTTGTTTTTGTTTTTGTTTTTTTGTGGATTTTTTTTTTTAAAGACGGATCTTGCTGTGTTGCCTAGGTTGGTCTCAAACTCATGGCCTCAAATGATCCTCCTGCCTCAGCCTCCCAAATCTTTCAAATTACAAGCATGAACCAGGAGGTCGAGGTTACAGTGAGCTATGATAGAGCCATTGCAGTCTAGCCTGGGTGACAGAGCCAGACCCTGTCTCTAAATAAAAAATAAAAATGCAAAGAACAATGAAGAGAAAAGCACTCACTCTGACATTTCAAAACAGTGACATGGATTGTAAAAATTTGGAGGATAGAATTTCCCTGAATCTAGTTTTGTTTTGTTTTGATTTTTTTTTTTGAGACAGAGCCTCAAAAAAAAAAAAAAAAAAGATTGATGATTTAAAAGTTGTTTTATCTGAAGTTTTATGTGCTTTACAAATGTAGCCACGGTAAGTGTGCATTACTTTTTTTTTTTTTTTTTGAGATGGAGTCTCGCTCTGTCGCCCAGGCTGGAGTGCAGTGGCATGATCTTGGCTCACTGCAACCTCCGCCTCCCGGGTTCAAAGGATTCTCCTGCCTCAGCCTCCTGAGTAGCTGGGACTACAGGCACGTGTTACCACGCCCAGCTGATTTTTGTATTTTTAGTAAGGACGGGGTTTCATCATGTTGGCCAGGCTGGTCTCGAACTCCTGACCTTGTGATCCGCCTGCCTCGGCCTCCCACAGTGTTAGGATTACAAGTGTGAGCCGCCGTACCCGGCCTGTTTTGATTTTTTTATTTTCTGTTTATTCTTTGCCAGTACATCAAGGACATTCTTGAAGGAGTATATACTGAAGGGTGGGCAACAAGAGAAGGATTTGTAGGAGGGATTATGAATTGCAAAATTTAATGTTTTGTGTGAATAGAGAGCAGCTTTAGCTCTAGAGCTCCTTCTTGCTTCCTGGTTTGGGGTAAGAAATGGTAAAAATAATACTGATAATATTGTTAAGAGTTGACACATAATTCTTTTTTTTTTTTTTTTTTTTTTTTGAGACAGTCTTGCTCTGTTGCCAGGCTGGAGTGCAGTGGCACGATCTCGGCTCATTGCAACCTCCGCCTCCCAGGTTCAGGCGATTTTCCTGCCTCAGCCTCCCAAGTAGCTGGGACTACAGGCACGTGCCACCATGCCCAGCTAATTTTTGTATTTTTAGTAGAGATGGGGTTTCACCGTGTTGGCCAGGATGGTCTCGATCTCTTGATCTCGTAATCCCTCCGCCTTGGCCTCCCAGGCAGGGTGCTGGGAGGTGCTGGGATTACAGGTGTGAGCCACTGCACCTGGCCACATAATTTTTACTATATGCAAGATACTTTTCTCAGTAATTTATAATTTTTAGCTCTTAATTCCCACAGAAGTCCTTTGAGACACTTTTATTATCCCCAGTTTACATGTGAGGAAACTGAGGTTCTGAGAAGTTAAATAACTTGCCTGAAATCCACGTAACTAGCAAATGATGGAGCCAGGATTTGACCTTAGTCATTCCTGCTTTGGAGTCTGTCCTCTTAATACATTATATGGCATCTTTAACTTGTGAGTGAGTGAATAAGTGTTTTGAAATTTTAAGTATTTATACCACTTGTACTCCACTTTTGCTGGAGGGTGGATTCTAGGCAGGAGTCTGTGATGCATTGAGGATGTTAATGAATTTAGCAAATACTCACTGAGCACCTGCTTTATGTCAGGGATATGAAAGTGCTTGACAGACAAGGTTCCTGCCTTCAAAGAGCATATGTTCCACAGGGGAATCTGACAGTAAACAAGTAAACAAACAGACATGGTAATTTCAGATTATCAGTGCTATGGAGAAAGTTAACTGTTACAGTACATTGCAGAGATGGGTTCTGTAGGCAGTGTGTCACTCAGTGTTTAATGTCATATAGCTTTCATGATGTTGGATATTATCTCCCCTTTTTTTTTTTCTTTTTTCTTTTCCTTTTTTTTTTTTTTTTAGACAGGCTCTAGCTCTGTCAACCAGGCTGGAGTGCAGTGGTGCAATCTCAGCTTACTACAAATTCTGCCTCTCTGGCTCAAGGTGTCCACTTCAGACTTCCTAGTAGCTGGGACTACAGGCACACACCACCACACCTGGTTAATTTTCTTCCATATTTTGTAGGGACAGGGTCTCACTTTGTTGCCCAGGCTGGTCTTCAATTCCTGAGCTCAAGCAATCTGCCCGCCTTGGCTTCCCAAAGTGCTGGAATTACAGGTGTGAGCCACTGTGCTTGGCTCCCAATTTTTTTTCTAATTAACCCCACATCTGCTGAATTAAAGGAGAGTGTTAAATACAAAAATGAATTTATTATGCAAATCTGCAGTTATCGTGTATGTTCTTTTGGACTTGTAATAAGGGAGTATGTTCTAGTATTGAAGAAATAGAACCAGAGAGAAATACTGCTGTAAAAATTTAAAAAAAAAATTCAAAATAGGGTAGCTTCCAGCGACCATGCATGCCAAGAGTTAGCATGCCAGCCTGTTGGGCCTGACAAAGTGGTCCCTGGCTGCTGTCCATAGTGCACTATTGGCAGGTCTGTTTTTGTTGAAACTTTGGGCCACCATGTGCCAGCCTGTGTATATTGTCTTCTGTCTTTTTTTTCGTAGAGTCTAGGGCAGGATCCTGAGGTCATATACATTACTCGAAAGGAGTTCTAGTGTGATCATAGTTTATAATAATAGCAGTTTTCATATTGAGTGCCCTCTACATGCCAGACTAATTTCATTGTAACAGCTTTGTTTATGGAGAAAGAGGAGAAAGCCTAAAGAAGTTAAACAACTTCTCCAAAGTCACACAACTCAGGAGTGTGAAAGCTAAGATTAAACTCAGATCGGTCTTATTCCATAGTTTATGTGATCTTGCCTTTTAACTAGATTGGTTTTCATGCTTCACTTCACACTGAAGAATATGTAAGAGCTTTCAGAAGTGAACTTCAAAGAGCCCTCTTAACTTCATCGAGTAGAAGGGCAATGTATTTTCCAGTTCCAAATTTCTGGAGTAATTAGTTTTCAAAGAGCAGCTAGTAGACGGGTGAGTACTTTATGAGTATGTATATGGAAAGTTAATATGTTCTTTTTTATTCAGTAAAGGACAGCCATTTTCTATTTAAGTCATTACATAGAATTAGTTTAGGAAAGTTACAGATTAACTTGCAAATTAATTTTTTAGATTTCTGTGATTTCATTGGATTTGGTGCCCATATTAATGCATTCTAATGTAGCCTTTAATTTGATACTTCTCACTGTTATTTTATAAGATCAGCCAGGTTCTTTAATGTTAGAGAAAGAAACTGAACGGTAGATTCCTGACTGGCTAGCTGTTTAATTTCTACCGTTTCACATTAAATCACTCTGATGCTGTAGTTCAGTTTTTAACTTAACCTTAACCCTGAAAACTTCCATTATTAATTTTGAATTCATTTTGTTTAAAAGGATGCTTTTAAATCTCTTTGTATGACACTGCCCAGTTTGGTAGCTGCTAGTAACATGCATTAAGCACTTGAAATATGGCTATTCTAAATTGAGATGTGTTATAAATGTAAAATACCTACTGGATTCCAGAGATTTAAGAAGAAAAAAGAAAATAAATATCTCAGATTTTTTCTGTTGATTACATGTTGAAATAATATTTTGGATATATTGGGTTAAATAAAATTAATTTCACCTTTTCACTGTTTTTAATGAGGTTACTAGAAAATTTTTATTTATGTGACTTGCATCATATTTTCTACTGAATAGTGCTAATATTTGTAATCAGTAATGTCAAATTCTGTGCTGTAAAATTTAGACAAACCTGGTATGTCTGTATGTTCTGTTAGTTTTTTATCTTCTAGAAACTAAAGCTCACCTAATTATTGTCATAATGAAAATGTTTATTTAAATACTTGGACCTATATTGCTTGGGATTAAGCCTGGGATGAGCCACATGTGGAAACTCCCCCTGGGTACAGCTGTTGTTAGGGGAGGTGTGAGTTAGAGCATTCATTAGGATGATAGGTGAAAGAAAGAGAACAGTGATGATTAATGTGATGCTAGTAATGCAGGTCATAATATGACTTTAGTGAATCAGACATTTCTTCTTAGGGGGAAGCATAAGTCACATTGTATCTTTAAGATATTTTCTTAAAATATTTCCAATATTTAAGACATTTAAGATATTTTCTGTAGTTTTATTAAGAATAAATCATTTGAAACAAAATTGAAAAAAATTGGTGTTTCTTGGTTTGCAATCCTTTTTGTTTTGCTGGACTTTATTTTTTGGCCTTAATGAAATTTCATATTAGGGAACTGGATAATATTTAACTATTTGATTAAGCTTTAAGATATTTTCTTAAATAAAAATTATAAAGCTTTCTAGAAGTAAAATCTACTAATAAGCCCTACAGTAAGTCTCCTTTATAGTAAATATGAGTAACTATTACTTATCTGACTCCTCTTGTATACTCTGGAGGAGTTGAAGGATTAGTCTTTGTAAAATGATTCATAAATGGGTTTGTAGTTGTTAATTTTTAAAAACATAGTATCAAGGTCATATGCTAAGTATAGTAAAAAATGTAAAAATATTTGTTCTGTTATTAGTATTTGATTCATTACTTGAGGTCCCTATTTGCTCTGCTAGGCACTTCTTAGATGTTTTTGTATTAGTTGGCTGTCTGGCAGCCAGGGAAGGAGGATGTACTAAAGCAACATAGCTTTCTCACTTTGTGATTTACCTCCCAGCTTTGTTTACTCGCAACACAGCCAAGGAGAAGGTGAACCAATGACATTCTTAAAGTTGACCTATTTAAGGAGTTATTCGCTAGGGTTCTACTTTCTTACACATAAGACTCTTAATATATTTTAATATAAATTTTGCAGATCCTTCTGCTGAGGAATTGAGAAAACTAATGATGTTGCATGGAGGTCAATACCATGTATATTATTCCAGATCTAAAACAACACATATTATTGCCACAAATCTTCCCAATGCCAAAATTAAAGAATTAAAGGGGGAAAAAGTAATTCGACCAGAATGGATTGTGGAAAGGTAAGTTTAATTTATTAAATTTAATTAATAAGTTTTTAAAATTAGAATACTTTTTATTTATTTATTTTTTTGAGATAGGGTCTCGCTTTGTCGCCCAGGCTAGAGTGCAGTGGCATGATCATGGCTCACTGCAGCCTCAACCTCCCAGGCTCAAGCAGCCCTCCCATCTCAGCTTCCAGAGTAGCTGGGACTACAGGCATGCGCCACCACACCTGGCTGATTTTTTGTAAAGATGGGTTTCACCATGTTGCCCAGACTGGTCTCAAACTCAAGCAGTCCTCCAGCCTTGGCCTCCCAAAGTGCTGGGACTACAACCACTGTGCATGGCCTTTTTATTTCTTTTATAAAATTGTAACTAATGTATTGCCTCCTAATTGACAGGGTGAAAAATAATGTCTTAAACAACACTACCCTTTAAGCTCATGTTGATAATACTATTATAGCCTAGGATTTGGCATCCTAATAAAAGTAGCATGTTAATGTTTTTGCCAGGAATTAGGGGTGATGACTCAGGAAAGTGTCAGGAAGCAGTTATGGGAGAAGGTGGACCAAGCATGTTATTCAACAAATATATGTGCACCTCTTAAAGACTAGGCAGTGTTCTGTGTTCTTGGGAAATAACAATGAACAAAGCAAAGATCCCTTCATTACCTCATGGAGTTTATATTCTGTTGGGAGAGAAAGAATGAGTAATGTATGAGTAAATTATACCATGTTGTCTATCACATAGGTTTTTAGCATGATAATACATCAAGATAATGTGGAACTAGAGTGCTAGGAGTAGGGGAAAAGGAGGGAGTACAGTGGCAGTATTATTTACTGTTTTTTAATGATTATATTGTGGTTTCTCTGCTGTTGGTTTGGAAATGATAAGTTGTAAATCAGTGGTGGCCATTCATATTGACTTCCTAAGTTTAACTATGTTATCTGAAACCTTGGAGATGAGCCAAAACTTAAGAGGTTTATATTTTTAAATGACATGAGGTATACAATACATATGAGCAATTGCTGATTTATAAAAGATAGAAGTAAAATATTAAAATAATAATTTTATGTATGGATAGATTATAATCAGTATATGAGAGATTGCTTATCTTTTTAAGTCGGTTGCTGAATTTTTTTTCTAGTTCTTGCTTTTACTAATTATAACACCCTCCATTAACTGTTCCACAAATTAAGTATTAACTCAGTTCCTTTGTATAGTGTATTTAGCTGCATAAATTCACGGAGAAGCAGCATGGTGGAAAAGGCTGCGCCTGGGCTCTGGAGACATACTTGGCTTCACATCCAAACTCGGCAGTTCAGTATCCATATAACCTGGTATAATTTTAGAAACTTTATGTTTGGCCGGGCGTGGTGGCTCATGCCTGTAATCCCAGCACTTTGGGAGGCCTAGGCGGGCAGATACCAGCTTGGCCAACGTGGTGAAACCCCGTCTGTACTAAAAATACAATTAGCTGGGAGTGGTGGCTTGTGCCTGTAATCCCAGTTACTTGGGAGGCTGAGGCAGGAGCATCGCTTGAACCCAGGAGATGGGAGGCTCCAGTGAGCTGAGATGGCACCACTGCACTAGCCTGGGCAACAGAGAAAGACTCCGTCTCAGGAAAAAGAAAAAAAAAAAAACTTTATGCAGTCACTCAGAACCTTGTTTCCTCATTTGTGAAAGAAGGCTAATATCTGCCTGCTGTGGTTATGTGAGAAATAAAAATCATTTGTCCATACAACCTGGCACAGTGCCTAGCATGTTGTAGAGGTCTAATATATAAGAAGCTACTGTTACTATTTTATTTTTATTCTGTAACATTAGCAATTATTAGAAAATTCCAAAAATTCAAAAGTACATTACTATCTCTAGAAAGTCAAATATATTGCAGTAGCTCACGCCTGTAATCCCAGCACTTTGGGAGGCCAAGGCAGGCATATCACAAGGTCAAGAGATTGAGACCATCCTGGCCAACTTGGTGAAACCCTGTCTCTACTAAAAATACAAAATTAGCTGGGCATGGTGGCGCGCACCTGTAGTCCCAGCTACCCGGGAGGCTGAGGCAGGAGAATTGCTTGAACCTGGGAGGCAGAGGTTGCAGTGAGCCAAAGGTTACAATGATCTGAGATCGCGCCACTGCACTCCAGCCTGGTGACAAAGCGAGACTGTCTCAAAAAAAAAAAGGAAGTCAAATAAATAACATTTTACATATTAAGGATTTTTTAAACCTGGAGGGATAAAGTCAAAGGCTCATCCCTATAACATCCCACTGATTCCTTCCTTTGCACTGTGATCTTATGACCTAGCCACTGTCTATCAATGGTATTGATTAAAATGTATATTGATTAAAATGGCTTTTAGGTATGTGTCTCTTTAAAGGACTTGTTCTTAGTATATGAAGTTGGATCACTCAGAGTTGAGCTGTGTTATCACTAGAGCTAGAGTTTTTATCTGGGGGCAATAGTTAGGCTTTGGAGGGAATGGGGGATTTCTGTGGACAGGAGGAGAGTTGAGGGGAAAGGGATCTTGCTGGGGGGATTTGATTTACTTAGCAAATGGTGTTTTCCGGCCAGGTGCGATAGCTCACGCCTGTAATCCCACCACTTTGGGAGGCTGAGGTGGGTGGATCACGAGGTCAGGAGTTCAAGACCAGCCTGGCCAATATGGTGAAAGCCTGTCTCTACTAAAAATACAAAAATTAGCCAGGTATGATGTTGGGTGCCTGTAATCCCAGCTACTCGGGAGGCTGAGGCAGGAGAATTGCTTGAACCTGGGAGGTGGAGGTTGCAGTGAGCCGAGATCACGCCACTACACTCCAGCCTGGGTGGTAGAGCGAGACTCTGTCTCAAAAAAAAGATAAAGAAAAGAAAATGCTGTTTTCCATTACAGTTGGTTGTTTTGCATGTGTTCTTTTTGCCAAATGCACCTAGGGAGATAATAAGATAGAAAAAGCAACTTAGATAGATAGTTAAAATTCACTTTAATGGATTTTATCTTAGTCTGGACTGAGGTTTAATCATTTGTCTTTAAATAATTAAGAGTGACTTTGGACAGCATGATGATATATCCTATGGGCCTCATTTTGTATTTGAGGAGACAGGGCCAGTGGGGTTCACTGACTTGCCCAAGAACAGAGTAGGTTTTAGAGTCCAGGTGTTCTGAATCCTGTTTGTGTCCTCTTTTACCATTTAATTAAGCTTGTTATAGATGGCCCATGTGGAAATGGATCAGTGTTAGCATATGTCTTAAATGCCAGAAGCCCATTATGTCATTGTAACATGGAATCCTTTTGGTTAAATCATGGCACTGTTTTTATTCACACTCTAATCCCTGGTTGATCTCTTCTTAGCTGTGTTTTAATGAGATTTTATGATACTTAAAAATTTTAACATGTATTAGCTATTTAATAAATGATACATACTCTTCTGAATAATTAGTTTTTGTTTTTATTCAAGCAGTTTGAAAAGGAACTGCCACTTCTAAGTATGTGGGGTGTTGCTTTAATTTTAGTTCCCTGATGTCTGTATGTCAGTAGATCTGAGTTAATGTAGGCATGATTATAGGGCCCTGACTTTGAAGAGGCAAGGGAATCCTTTCATGAGGAGCCTGTGTACATTAAAGTATGAAATTATTTTACTAAAACCTTTGTTTTGTAAATCTCACACTTGTACGTAGTGTATTAAAAGTAATGGTTTAAAAAATTTTTGTCACAGTCTTTGTCTTGAGACAATTTTACATTGAAATTTGAAATGTGGAATAGATAAGAAGCTGCTATGACATACCCCACTGGCCCATCAAGCCTGAGGAGTGTTATGGAGCATAATTTAAAAATATTGTCCTAAGTTAACTACAGATTGTTCTTGTTTTTGTTGTTCTTGATTTTGTGTTGATCCTTGTAGATTGAGAACCTTGTAGCGTGGGTTTTTTATATTTGTATATCCTGTGATTACATGGTCACATAGAACTGTTGGGAATTGAGACAGAATGAATGATAATTTATTGTTCTGGTTCATGCCAGCTCAATGGGATCTACTAGTAGGACTTTCAGTTTATCTTTTCTTTCTAAACTCCCAAACCATTTACATTTGTCATGTGCTTACATATGAGTCAAAACTTTGGTTTCTAATTACATTCAGTGTAAATATTAGAGTGCTTATGCAATTCATTTAAATAAAAGTTGATTGCAATTTTGTCTCTCATGAGTTTTTTGCCATTCCTTGTGTTTTTTTTTTTTGTTCTGCCTAAACACAGAGGCTGTAGGACAAAGCAAGAGTAAGACTTCCCAAAATAGATGAATATTTCACTTGCTATGACTATGTTTTGATTCGTTGTATAGAATGTAAACTCTTTCATATATATATCAGAATATAGTTTCAATGTACATGAAAAAACTCAGTATATAAGGAAACCGTGTAATATTATCTTTTGGATAAAGATGGATTTTTTTATTATCCTCTCCTTTTGGATTTGAAAGAATAGTAGAAAATGTCAGTACAGTTCCTTTGCGCTTAGAACAAGAGGGGAAATTAGTAAATGTGAGAAATTCATCCCAGAGAGATTTTTAAAAAGGTCTTATACAAATATGCTTTCAGATAATGTTTCTGTCTGTATAGATAGATAAATGGGTAAGCAGGGGTAATTAGGAGTATACAACTGATAGATAGTGGTTTAGGCTTCAAATTATAACTGACATTACTTCACTAACATTACTGTAGTGCATTGGGTTTTAATTCTTTTTACTGAGTATCTCTGAGGATATCTGATTTGAGACTTGCAGTAAATTGGCTGTCTAATTTTGTAGCAGTCTCCATGGACTGACTTATGTAAGCCTAAGAATTCTGTGGGTGGCCACATGGCTCTTGTTAGGAGTTGGATAAGGCCTGACACCCTTGTATATGATCAGTGCTGACCATAGAGAGTACCTGTAGAGTCTGCATCACTCCAGCATGCTGTCAGTAGGGCAGGAAAAGCAAGAATGATAATAGGGCATTTTGTTCCCTGCACTTTGGTTTTACCTGAGATGTGCAGCTGGCACAGTGGGTGTGGTTTCACTCTCTACTTTTCTCTTAGTTACAGCTATCTATGATAAAGGATGGAAAGCTAAGGTTAGGATTTTATTTCAGGTATTAAGTAGCTGTACTTCTTTTGGCGGGGGAAGCAAGTGAGTTTGATATACATAATACCACAGAACAAAGATTTATAGTTAGGCAGTTGAGACCAACTATTAAAGGAAGAAAAGGGCTGGGCGCGGTGGCTCACGCCTGTAATCCCAGCACTTTGGGAGGCGGAGGCAGGTGGATCACGAGGTCGGGAGATCGAGACCATCCTGGCTAACATGGTGAAACCCCGTCTCTACTAAAAAATACAAAAAATTAGCCGGGCGTGGTGACAGGTGCCTGTAGTCCCAGCTACTCGGGAAGCTGAGGCAGGAGAATGGCATGAAGCTGAGATCGCGCCACTGCACTCCAGCCTGGGTGACAGAACGAGACTCCGTCTCAAAAAAAAGGAAGAAAAGTTGGTTTGAGGAAGAATAAAGTAAAAAATAGTCGAATTTTAGGGTTTCGATTCTAATATTTGAATGTAACCTGAAATTTTGAATGTATTTGAATGTATTTTGAATATAACCTGAATTTTGGTAAAACATTTAGCCTGGTCATAAATCCATTTGGTTACATGTCTTGCGACTAGTATAGTATGTTTTTTACCATCATAATTTAATAGTTATAGCATTTGATATAGTTTAAGGTACTTTAGGTAGAATTGTTAAATATATATTGACATAATTATGTAAATGACATAACTCTGTATCATATATAGTTCCATTTTTAGAATCCGTTAGTATGTTTTCCTGTATTCCAAGTTGTTGACTCAGTTATTTTAAATTAGTATTCTGTAAGCCAGTTCAGTCATTTCTTAAATGATTATTTTTTAAAAAGTTTTGTGAGGCACCATTTAAGAAAATGAAAATGTCAAGTCTTGGATTTATGAGACAATAAGAAACGTATTTTTATCATGTTATTTATCAGTTTTTTTCTAAATAACTAAAGGATGATTCCTTGGTATATATTTTAGATTTAAAATCCAGAGGTTGTTTTGAAATATTTTCTAATATTAAAGGAGCTTGTTTTGAAATTTGGATGATAGCATAAGTATATTGATTGGTTATTTTTAAATTTGAAGTGACATGATAATTTTAAAGGTGGAGTAGCCATATATAACTCAGTTTATTAGCAAGAAAATGTCAGTTTAAGATACGGCAATCAAATTAGTTTTAGTTCTGAAGTACAAAAGGAAGCAGACATTTGGGAACTTCAGTTACAGTGCTAGTACCACCTAGTGTTACAACACTGGTGTTCCCCTGGATTTGAGTGGTGATGTGTGATATGCTGTGAGGATGTACATGGTAGTTTTGGCCCTTGTAGAGTTCATATCTTCAAATGGCCTTAGCTCTTAACCATTCTTGTATACATAAAAATAGTATAAATTATTACTCTTGAAGTTGAGATTCTTTATTTTGTCCTATATTTTTATTTTACAGTTTCTGACATGAATTTGGAAATTGAGCATCCTTATTCAGTTTATTTATCCTGGAAAACCTTAATAGATGAGATTTTGATGAAGTCTTGATGATTCTCTGTTAACTGTTGACAGGGTGGTAAATACTAAAGTCATGAGGATTAAAATATTGACTAGTTCAGCTCTGTGCTTGCAGTTTTTCCCAACTCTAAGATCATATTGTATTAGGACCACTAAAACCGAGCAAGAAGGAATAAACTAGGAAAACAGATGACCTGTTGTTGGTGAAATACTGTATCTTTAAGGACATTGATTATTTTTCATGAAGCTCATTTGTCACCAAGTATAGAACTCTAAATTGGTGTTGCTTTTTGTTTCAGCATCAAAGCTGGACGACTTCTCTCCTACATTCCATATCAGCTGTACACCAAGCAGTCCAGTGTGCAGAAAGGTCTCAGCTTTAATCCTATATGCAGACCTGAGGATCCTCTGCCAGGTCCAAGCAATATAGCCAAACAGCTCAACAACAGGGTGTAAGTTTGTCTAGTTGGGGATTACTGCAAAGCTGGGTTTTTTTTTTTTGTTTTTTTTTTTAAGATGGAGTTTTGCTCTTGTTGCCGAGGCTGGAGTGCAATGGTATGATCTCGGTTCATTGCAACCTCTGCCTCCCAGGTTCAAGTGATTCTCCTGCCTCAGCCTCCCGAGTAGGTAGGCTTACAGGCGTGTGCCACCATGCCTGGCTAATTTTTGTATTTTTAGTAGAGACGGGGTTTCACCATCTTGGCCAGGCTGGTCTCGAACTCCTGACCTTGTGATCTACCTTCCTTGGCCTCCCGAAGTGCTGGGGTTACAGGCATGAGCCACCACGCCTGGCCACAAAGCTAGTTTTTAGCAGTGAGCATGGCCCCTGCTCTGTTACAGACAGACAGACAAGCAGATATGAAACCTGGCCATTCACTTATAATAAACATGTTGAAATATGTGTGTATGAGTGTCTTATCTAAAAATGAATTATTTTTATGATGATGATTTCATAAATGTAGGTAAGTTTTTACAATCATACTAGTTTCTCACCTTAAACTAGTGGATCTTAATTGTTAATAAATTTTTTCATGGATTTTCATGAAAGTAATTATTTCCTCACAAGTAATTTGCTGTATTGCTTTCTCAAAAACGGAACTAACTGCACCAGCTATATTTTTGTTGTGTTCCATGCATAGAAAGACAATGAAAATGTTAACATTTCTGGGTTATTTTTGAAAAATTCAAAATTCATAACATTCTAAATATGTAAATATATAAATGGAAGTTTAGTTGGTGACACTTGGTTATAGAATTGAGAGTGAATCTAGACTTTATTCCATGTGGCTGCTTTTTTTTTTTTTAATATTGGTTTAAGCTTTTAATTGCAACCCTGGATAAATTGGTTTCACAATTAATTGGTGGGTTGCCTTACCTTGTGTGTCAGGTGGTTCATTATGGTTAGCCTTCTCTTTATTTATTAAATTGCTTGCTTTGGGAGTTGGATATATTTTTTTTCGAAAAGACCAGGAGTCTAATTAATCTGAGAGGATCCAGTATCACTGCCTTCTGTAATTTTTGTTGTCATTTGTTAATTTAACTTGTACTCACAAACATATTCAAATATTTTTCATGTTTCCTATAGCTTTTAATTTTTTTATTGTGCTATCAAGGTATATAGCAAATAATACCAGAAAACCTTTTCACAGAATACATAGCTTTAGCTTTCTTTTTTTACCTACATTAATAAAAGTAGAAAATAGATATGTTTTTTCAAAATCTTCTTTGTGACACTTTTAGGAAGAAATTACCTATTAGATTTTACTTCTTAATACATTTATGCCATTGCCTTAAAAATGTATCTCTACCCGTGATATTTCCAGTACAGCTACTTTGCAAATGTCCATTTGTCTAGGCTGAGAAACTATAGTACAGGAAGAATGTATGTTAACAATGTATTTTCCTGCCAATATATGGCTTTCTATTGCATGTGTTGCTATAATGCATGTAAAGGGTCTGAATGTTTTTGACACAAAACTAGATGTAAGACTTTCTGCCGTACATCACTTTTGTTGTTTTCTGGGGTTTTTTGGGGGGGGGTATATTCAGTACATTTTGTACATTTCTTTGAAATGCTCGTCTGTGACTTCTTGCTCCCTTGCATTCTGTTTATCTCAAGAGGCTGACTTTCTCTGCATGTGACAAATTAGGTTTTCTTTTTTTCTTCTTTTAGTCATATCTACTTTGTCTTTTTCCCCTTCACTGGCATGATCATCTGTGAGCATGGCATCTACTGAGTTGCCTGTCACATTCCATGTGATGTTCAGCCAGAGCCTGAGCTAACCCAGAAATGGATTATCATCCAGCTTGTGGGACTTTTTTGTGTAGTGAGGCTTTCATTACTAATAAACCAAGTTGGTATTAGGATGAGGGGCTTTAGGTGGAACCTGATAATACTGTGGTAATTTCACCTGTGGCTTACTACTCTGTAGGGTAGCCCTTCATCTGGAGCCTGCGCTGTAATTGAATTAATGCTATGGACATTTGGACATTTCTAAGTAGAATGAATTACTGCTTTGTAATTCAGGTTTTTGTTTTTGTTACTTAGATGATTCTCCTGAATGCATTTCTAAACAAACGTCTAGAGGAGCCAAGATGTGACTTTAGCATAACATTTGTCATAGGTTCTGCATTTATAAAGCTGTCATCAGGAAACTTGGTCCAGATTGCTTTGTATCACCCTGGCATCTAAATATGCATTTCTTAGAAATGAAGTGCAATTTTCCTTGTCAGTAAGGCAAGCGTCCGTATTTTTCTAGGTGTAAATTTTACTGAATTACCCCCACACATTGACATGGCTTTACTTTTTGTCTATTTGTGCAACAATTAGCTCATTAATAGGTTAGTCAATATAGTCAGTTTTTTTCCTGCTGAAACCAACTGGTTTCGTATTGGATTTAATGTGTTGAATAGTACCTTTCATAAAAACTAAAACTAGGAATGAGAATTCAATTAAGGTTTTTAAATCCATTTTTATGAAAGTTATTTGTAGTATATTAATTCAGCAGATATTTATTGACCATGTAGTAAATGTCAAGCACTGTGCTTCAGAACTGGGTATTTAGAGCTTATAGATTCCAATTAATTTTTTATGGGAAAAATAACTGAAAAGTTTTTTGGGTTTTTTTTCAGCCATGAGAAATATTCTATTTTATTTCTTCTTTGGGACTATCTGAAGTGAAAATAAAAAACAAAAAACACCTAAAGGGCTGTTAATATTCTAGAATTTTTCTAGTTATCTTGCTGCTTTTGCAAAGAATGATCTTTCGTCAAATCAGAATATAAAGTTTGTGGTTTAATTTTCAGGGTTTTTTTTTTCATTGTCAATATTCAATATAAGAATTTTCTGTTCTTAAAGGGGGAAATACCAAACTGTGTACCACTAAGAAAATGATGAAATGAAAAAATTGTTTTAACCTAAAAGTCAGACATTATTAACTTAAAAATTTTTTCCTACTTTAGAAATCACATCGTTAAGAAGATTGAAACAGAAAATGAAGTCAAAGTCAATGGCATGAACAGTTGGAATGAAGAAGATGAAAATAATGATTTTAGTTTTGTGGATCTGGAGCAGACCTCTCCGGGAAGGAAACAGAATGGAATTCCGCATCCCAGAGGCAGCACTGCCATTTTTAATGGACACACTCCTAGCTCTAATGGTGCCTTAAAGACACAGGATTGCTTGGTGCCCATGGTCAACAGTGTTGCCAGCAGGCTTTCTCCAGCCTCTTCCCAGGAGGAGGATAAGGCTGAGAAGAGCAGCACTGATTTCAGAGACTGCACTCTGCAGCAGTTGCAGCAAAGCACCAGAAACACAGACGCTTTGCGGAATCCACACAGAACTAATTCTTTCTCATTATCACCTTTGCACAGTAACACTAAAATCAATGGTGCTCACCACTCCACTGTTCAGGGGCCTTCAAGCACAAAAAGCACTTCTTCAGTATCTACTTTTAGCAAGGCAGCACCTTCAGTGCCATCCAAACCTTCAGACTGCAATTTTATTTCAAACTTCTATTCTCATTCAAGACTGCATCACATATCAATGTGGAAGTGTGAATTGACTGAGTTTGTCAATACCCTACAGAGACAAAGTAATGGTATCTTTCCAGGAAGGGAAAAGTTAAAAAAAATGAAAACAGGCAGGTCTGCACTTGTTGTAACTGACACAGGTAGATACTTACTAAAATTGTTTTCTTAAGAAACAGTCATGCTTGATGATTTTGCTCTTATGCTATTATTGGTATTTCTGGTCAATATGAAGTTCTCATAATATAAAAGTCTCTAAGTATGTCAAGTCATGTAAGCTACAGTAAGCATAACATGATAGAAAGCTAATTTATTAAAATATTTTTAAAACAATTAGATATAATTGTGGCTGACTGAAAATTTTCAGAGAATTTAAACAGTAAGATGGTTGGGATTCTGAGCATTCGTTCCTCACGTAGACCTTATCAGTTGGTGAAGTTTTGAACTGTGTTAATATAACATCTATCCAGTGCTTAAACTCCTGTAAGAATGAAATTGGTTTGATAAGAGTAATTGTTAATTTCTAGAAGCTTGCATCATAATGATTTTTTAATTAATTTTGACATAGAGCTGTTATAATTAACAGTGGTAAACTTTCAGTGAGATTATTTCACATCTAAGTACATTGGTTCATTGTATTTTGTTTTTTAATACTTTTCTTGTCATCAAAAATAAATGCACACACAGTAGCAGACTGTCTTTCTGGGCCAGTCATTATAAATTAGTATCTGGTTTGAAATTTTAGTTCCTTTTACAGATTATAGGATTTTTTTATGGGGAGAGACCTCAGAGATTAATACTATAATTTATAGCTGTGGAAACAGGTATGGAGAGAAGCTCATGGTTCTGTCCTAGAAAGTGATAGAGACTCTATGTGGGGTGTTTTCTGTTATGTTTTATTGAGTTTGATGTATTCCTGTGTGGTTTTAGTCAAAAAATGCTTTTTAGTATTTATGAAATATTTCAGAATAATATAAATACTAGATTATCCTTACATCATGTCTTGGCCTTGTTACCTGAAGGTTATTTAATTCTTAATGCTTCGAAGAACTATGATTAATTAGTTCTATGAATGGGAATAAAATGAGAAATTTTGTTATTGTATGAAAGCATTTGGTAGATACTGGCTTATGCATTCTGTACTACTTGAATGTTTAAAAGTGTTATTTTGAGTTGTTTGCATTGTGTTTATATGATACTTTGAAAAATACTTTTATACAGCAGAATTGTGATTAAGATTATTTCATGAATCATTTCTTGAGATAATATAGAGGGTAGTAAGGAAGTATCTGGCTTTGGAGTTAGATAGTTTAGCATGAATCTAAATCCTTACTCTGCCACTCTTATGCTGCTGGACTATGGGCAAGTTAGTTCACCTCTCTGAGTCTTAGTTTTCTTTGTGAATAGAAGTGATAGATAGTCCACGATGTTTGCCTCATGGGGTTGTGAGCTTAAGAATACATGAGAGTCCACGATGTTTGCCTCATGGGGTTGTGAGCTTAAGAATACATGAGCAGGCTGGGCACAGTGGCTCATGCCTGTAATTCCCACACTTTGGGAGGCCGAGGCAGGAGGATTGCCTGAGCCCAGGAGTTCAAGACCAACCTGGGCAACACAGGGAGACCGTGTCTCTACCAAAAAGAAAAAAAAAAATTAGCTGTGCCTGGTGGCACGCACCTGCGGTCTCAGCTACTTGGGAGGCTGAAGCGGGAGGATTGTTTGAGCCCTAGGGGTTGAGGTTGCAGGTCGCACCACTGCACTCCAGACTGGGCAGCAGAGTGAGACCCTATCTCAAAAAAAAAAAAAAAAAAAAAGTGGGGAGAGAACTAGGTACATGCTATCGCAGTCACAGTTTGGTAAATGGAGTGGTCCAAAACTGTTAGGGGATATCTGTTTTTGGAAGCCTATTATAAAGACTGACCCTCAGTACTAATATTTTTAAGCCTGAGAAAAACTCCTTTATGAGATCAGAACTTTTTACAAGCCCAGGGTTCTTTTTCCAGGATTTGTGTATCTTAGAGGACCAGACGAACAGGCTAAGGGTGAGACTGATAATAGAGGAAAGCTCTGCTTGTGCCTGGATTAGGGTTAAAATGACCCTGATGAATCTGTGTAGCTCAGGATGATTAGAAGCTTTTGTCCTTAGGTGAGGACACTCACCTTTATCTCCTTAAATGTGGTATATGTCATTCAGCTCTGATCTTTAATAGTATTTAATGGCATAAGGATAAAAATGTACAGATTTACGTTTTATGGACTGTTTTTCAAGTACTTAGAACAGCAACATGGTAGTTTAAAGGCTCTGAAATCAGACTGCTTGAGACAGAATCACAGCTCAACCACTTAATAATAGGCTATGTGACTTAAACTTTTAGTCTACAAGATGGAGATGATACCATTACCTACCTCATAGTTGTGAGAATTTAAATAAATACATACATATAAACCTCTTAACGGCAGTGCCTGACACCTACCAAGCACTGGATAATAGTAGTCACTTTTATTGTTGTTATTTAGGCCAGGCGTGTTTGTAGATTACATGGAATAGTGATCATCAAAAAAAGTTTTACTTAGCTTCATGTAACTAAATGTATGCCAACACCTTTGTATTTTTATAAAATAATCAGCACAATGAAATAATTTTAAGATGCACTTTTTGACAAAGTAATTAGAGACTTAATTAAATTTGGCTTCTCTTGAGGTGATAGAAATAATCTGTTCTCAATTCTGGTTTTTTAAAAAGACTCCATTCTGGGTGTAAGCATGTTTTAAATATAATTTCTAAAATTAACTAGACCTGATGTTTTAAATAGTAAAAATTAGCTTGGGGTTTGAATGCTGTCTTTTTCCTTCTAGGAGATATGTCATTATTGAATTCTCCCAGACATCAGAGCTGTATAATGCATGTTGATATGGATTGCTTCTTTGTATCAGTGGGTATACGAAATAGACCAGATCTCAAAGGTCTGTATTCTTGCTTATGTTTTAAGAAAATTGATATATTGTTATAAATATATATTCAAAGAGATTACAAAATCTTTTTAAAAAAAATTCTGATTTTCCTTGGGAAAATTGGTTCTTCCAAATTTTCTATATTCGATTATCAAGGAAGGTATAGGGAAATTAGAATTTTTCTTTCTCCCTATAGAGATCTTCAGGGAAGAATATTCATCTTCAGCTGAAGGATATGTCATCGAAAACTAATGTAGGCAGGATCTGTATTGGGCATTTTCTAAATTTTTATCTGTATTTATTCCTTGTTAATGAATGGAAATTTTATGGTGGCTCTTGTCTTTGAGACTTGGGCCACTATGCTTTCTCTTGAGCAAATAACTTGATTAACTGTCCTGATGCCCATGAACATCCCAACTTTTTGATTGTAGGATAATTTTGCATTATTGAATATTGCTAAAATAAGTCATCTGGACAGTCTTTGTCTTAGTGAAATTGCAGATATTTGTGAACTAGTCAGTACTTTAAAAAGCATACATTCTGGGTTTTTCAGTGTTTACCTCTGTCTGAAAGAGATAACTTAGTGTTTTCTTCTGAGAATCAATTCTTCCCTTAAATAATAAATCACTATGGCACAGAAGTTGCTGTGTTAAAACCAGGACTTTATTTTTGTCATGGGTAGTAGTTCCTCAGCTCTGAAAGGAGTTTTTAGAATGTTAAATAATTGATTTTCATAGAGTAACTTTTTAATGCATTGTTGATTTTATTTTATGTCTTGGTCCTCAAAATAATGCATTAAGTAAATATATATTTATCCCTGCTATTGCTTTACAAATTTATAGTAATCTTGTAACTTAACACGCATACAAAAGGAAATGATACAGGAAAGTAAGTTTATACTAAAGCAAAAATTGAGGGGCTGTATGCTCATGTTTGATAATGTGGTAGGTCAGATTGTGATTCCTATGCATATGTATTTAGTTTCTGTTGCTGTAAAATTGAGAGATAAGTATAGATGTTAACTCTAGAAATACAAAAAAACATATATTTAGTTTTTCTTTCCCCACCACTTAAGTCTGAATCTAGACTCTTGAGTTGCCTGTTTTCTACAATACGAAATCAAACAAAAACCATGGAAGGCTGAGTTGACTGCTGCTTTCAGGTTGAATAAATGTATCAAAATGGTCACAAATAATTGGCTTTTCTGGAGGTGCTAAGAAACTTAAATGACATTTATATGGTGATTGATAATCTTTAAAGTATTAGCTTTAAGGATTAATGTCTAAAGCTAAAGAAAAAGCATGTTTTAAAAATCCTTTGAAAAATTTTTGCTTACATGTTGTTAACATTCCTGCACCACATACAGAAATAATTTAATATTTTCCTCACAGGAAAACCAGTGGCTGTTACAAGTAACAGAGGCACAGGAAGGGCACCTTTACGTCCTGGTGCTAATCCCCAGCTGGAGTGGCAGTATTACCAGAATAAAATCCTGAAAGGCAAAGCAGGTACAAATGAGCTCTCTTTGAAGTCTTAGTGCTCCTGTGGACGGCTTCTGGATTTTGCTATTGGCATGGTTGTTATAGAAATGAGAGCAGAGTTGTAGCCATTCGCTTTTTCATTCAGGGGTTTTAAGGATATCACTGTTAGGTTTTGTTGAATTGGAGGGTGATATTTTCCTGAAGTAGAGAGTGAAGAATATTTTACAAGATATGATTGATTTGCTTTGTATAAATTTAGATTGGGGATAAAAATCATGGGCAGAATTTAAAGAAGCCTCTGTGTATTGTGAGAGTTAATTACTGGTCATTTGGTTATTGTATCACAGTAAGAATGTTGAAGTTTGTGTTACTCAAGATTTGTATGAGGAAGTAGAATAACAAACAGTAGAACTTTTAATTTATTGGAATTAAAAGTAAACACCAGTAATCATTCTCCATATGCTTTAGTGAACCTATTTGTTATGAGAAGTAACCTTGTTGCCTCTCTTGACTTTTTAATTTTGGATATTAATAAGCAAAATCATAAGTTGTACTAGTCATAATACTTATTAAGATTTTCATGTGTCTATTACTTTTTTCCCCTGAGTAAATTCACTGAGAAATGTTTTCTTAGAAATTAAATTTTTTTTGATAACTGACTAGTTTTCTCATGGTTGTTTTGCAAAGCCAAAGGTAATTTTTTAAATTAGTTTCTCAGAAATATATTGCCCAGAAAGTAGTCAGAAGTTAGATATACAGTGAAATGGAAAGCATGCAGTTTATTTTTATTGCAATTATTTCAGTGCCCTTGTCAGTTATAAAACGTTGGGCTTGTCACAGTGACTCCAATGAAATTAAGGCAAAAGGAAAGCCAGCGAACATCTCTGAGGACCTTTTTTGGGATTATAGTCTTTTTGTCGGTTTTGATCATCTGTTTATGTGGTCTTAAGTATGAAATAACATAATTGTAGATACATATTTATGCTTTGTGTGTACATTTATTTCCAAGTTTTATAAAGGTTTTCTTGGTTTTTAAATCTTTTCAGAGATTTTTGAGATTCTAGAATTTTGTGTGTCATGAGTAGGTGTGGAGTAGCTGTTACTGAACTTGTTGAGATTTAGTTGTATTATGGTATAGGTAGTTTCTTAAGTATTGGTAGTATGGTTTTTGTGGTAGGTTGGTTTTTCTTTTTTGTATTTTCTATGTGCTATTAAACAGATGAAATCTTAAGTTCTAGAAAATAAGAAATAAATAGCTTAAGGAAGTACACAATACTTGTCATATATTAGGCATTTATGAAATACTAAAGAATGTCGAAAGAAGAAAAACCACCATGTATATACTTGGAGTAGCATCTTCAGTGCTCAGTCTCTCTGGTAGGTAGTCTTGTTACACATGTCCTTTTATCGGCAGCCTACATTTAAAATTTTGAGCTTGACAAGCTCAAATTCCTTAGGAGTAGCAGAGAGCTAGTCCTCTTTTGTCTTTTCTTCTGTTACAAACAATCTTACTATAAATGGTTTATTAACACAGTACTGTCATTGGTTACTTAATTGTCTTCGTCAGTTTAGTCACCTAATTTTTATAACAGTTTAATGACCTTCTATAATCACATCCCCTTCACATCTAAATGTGGGTGGTAAACCAGAAGGTAAATATTAGGAGAAATATTTAAATTTCACTTGCCATTGAAAACTGTCAAAAGGAGATTGTCCCGTCACTAGAAAAAGATGATACAACAGTTTGTATTTTATACTCTTTCTTTAACTTGATGTCATTTACTTTTATATCCTAAGCCTTTTCACGTATTAGGAGCTCACCAGAATATTTGCTACATATAAAATGAATAGATTATCCTTTATTATAAAGCTTGATTACAACTAAGCTTGTGCTCAGAACTTTTTTCAGTGCTTTTGTTCCTCTTTGCTTGTTATTCCATGATCTTTCTTTCTCTGGGTCATTATCAGACATGGCACCAAATATAAAAATATTGAGGATCAGTTTAGGAATTAGAATCTTTGGCTTCTGTGCACTAGCTTTGAAAAAAAAAAAAGATCAGTTCTAATGTTTGGCTTATATGTCTAGACAAAGTATTAGGACAAATAGCATCCTTAGTCCTTTTTGAAACTTTAGTTTCTTAGTTGTCATATCCAAAAACTCTTTAATTAGCCCAGTGCAACCAGGGTATCTCATCCATCCATGACTTCTTTTGGAGGCTGCTTCCTGAGCAGTACTCAGTAGTCACACTTCTCATTGATGATCTCATTGTTTGGAACAATTTATGCTCCAAATTCCATGGTTGGGGCCTTTTACCCCTTCCTGGATTTCCAGGATACAGATGTTTTCTATCCTATCGACAACTTCAGTTTTCATTCTAAAGAACAACAGTTTTAAAAATCGTATTAGTCATAGATTTATTCTCAGCGATTTCTTTTTCACAGACTTGGGTCCTGGCCTCTGATTTCTCCAACCGTTCCTCCACATTCTCCATGTGCCCGTCTAGTTTGTCAAGTTTTGATGAGCAGTTCTCTACTTTGCCCTCCAGTGAGGACAGTGTGTCCCTGCATTTCCCTGAATCTCACATGAAGCAACTCACTCCGCTCGTGGAGGGACCCACGCACTCTGCTGCACTGTGGAACAGGTCAGCCAGCCCAATGGAGAGGAACACGATGGTGCTGCCTCTCAGGCCAGGGCACTGGGGGCGCATGGACCACAGAGACTGTTCTCTCCTCAAGCATAAGTTTTCTGTTATTTTCAAGACAGTATCTTAGATAACTAGCCCTTCAGATACCAAAGTCAGGTAATTCTCCAACTTGTAAGGCATAACTCATGGTTACACCTTGGAAAGACGGTTGTGGCTGTTCAAGCTTCAGCACTCCTTTTTTTGGGGTCTAGTAGCACCCTCTGTTGAAGTGTGATACTGACGGTCCTGAAATTCTTGCAGTTTTTCAGCTTAGATGAATGGACAATTTATATTTAGCCTTTTAAAACCCTCCAGAAACACTGGGTAATCTGCTTGGGATTCTGTCTTTAATTTGTAATAGTATAGCTAGCATACGTTATTCATATGTCAGAAACTGTAGCTCACATTACACACTCTGCTGTTTTGAAGCAAGTAGGATTTGACCCCGCTGAGATGCCAGTCAGTTTGATTTGCATTTATGCTGTGTATATATGGTTGCCGAAATCCAGAAATGCTTGTGTGGGTTGCATAGTTAGATGAAAGATGCTGATGATTACTGGTCAAACCAGGAAGAGTTGTTTAAGCCCATGAAGCCAGAGACTTTGCCAGTTTTCCTGGAGGTGCATTAACGTGGCTGACTTTTCACAGAACAGTAAGTCTGAAATAAACAAAAGAGAAATGCTGGGTTTGTTAGTTATATATTGTTACAGTGCACTCAAAATAGATTTGTCTGGAATAGCTGAAGTGATATATTTTGGCTTTGTTTTACTAATGGTATTTTTGTTTATAATAGTAGAGATGTGGCTGAGATTGTGGTTTTAGAATGTGATTTTTTTTTTTTTTTTTTTTTACATCATACTCTTCCTGGAACCTAATAGTAGTATCCCAAGAGACCTATGATGAAGTTGTGTTTTAATTTATTTCTCAATTACTAGTGAAGCTAAAGGTGGCAAAGGAAGTAAAGTGGCATGCAGCCAGTAGGCTCTCCAGAGTGTGTGCTTTTGTTTTCTTGTGTGAAGTTGTACATTTGGTTTGGATATTAAGAGATGTTGGTAAGCCACACTAGGCTCCAGTTGTGTTCTCTAAAGCATCGATACTCTGATCACACTTGAATGTTTTTAATTGAACATGCATTATTAAACCAAAATACAATTACCTGTAGTGGGGGATAATGTGACGTGTGTACAAAAGAAAAAGCTTGAATTTAGGATGAAACCTCTTCATGGTTTGTGACCTACTAAATTATTGTTTGATCAGATAGATGGTAAGAATTTCATGTTTGTTGTACACGTTAATTAGCTTTAAGTTTTACAGATCTTTTAGGAAACAGCAAAGAATATTCAGAGAAATTTATATTTTTCATTAACTTTTCCCCGCTGCCGAGAGCTGTACAGTCCTTGTAAGGTTATAGGAGGGAGTTCATCTCCCTGATCACTTCTCATCCATGTCCACCTCCAGGGACTGTGTGTTATAGAATATTTTATATGTATCTTCTGGTGTATTTAAAAAAAAGAAAAAAAACCTCCCAGGACACTTTGAATTTATTATAAGTTTTTATCTGCTGATGAAGAATATAATGGAAGCGAACCATTTTAGAGTTTTCTTTTATTAGATAAGGAGATAATACCAATAGAGATAACTGTATTTGGAATTTACTAAACATTTTTATATGAAAGTAATGGAAAACAAATTTCTTGAAAAAGGGAAAATCAGTTTATAACATATAACCATTAATTTTTTTTATTTTTAAAGCAGATATACCAGATTCGTCATTGTGGGAGAATCCAGATTCTGCACAAGCAGATGGAAGTGATTCTGTTCTGTCAAGGGCTGAAATTGCATCTTGTAGTTATGAGGCCAGGTATGTAGAAGTTGTGTGTTATAGTTCTTAATGAATAATTTGGTTAATTATTTTTATATAATTTTTGGAACTATAATCTTTTGAAGTGGATTCAGACCTGCCAGTCAGGCCAGTGATTTAAACGTTACAGACATGTTATGGGGTTTTAGCCTTAATCATTTCATTTATGCCCCCCACAACCCACCACCAGTGCTAGATAACTTTAAACAAACAGCTTACTAGTTCCCTGATGAGAACCAATAGGTCATGTAGTAGGAACCAAAAGAAATTGGGGATCATCATTTTTACTGTCCTTTGAAGAGTGAAATAAAATAATTAGATTTTTTTTAATGGAAGAGGACTTTAATATTTATTTACTCTAATCTTTTGTTTTTATTGCTAAGAAAAATATCTTGTAATCCATACTTCCTGATGCTCAGTTTTTTTAGTGTTAAAACCCATTTGCCTATTCAATTATAAGTAAATAATTGAATTATTGGCATTCTTAATATCTCTTCACTTAAAAGTGGTAAGAGTGTTGTCGACTTGTTAGTACCAACTTTTTGTATAGGTCTTTATCTTATAGTGATCTGAAACCATAATTATAATTGACTGTTTCAGTATAGGAAGAAACACACACACACACACACACACACACACACACACACACACACACACACACATATTCCTTATAATTTAAAAAATCGTTTTCAAATAATTGGAATAGCTGTAAAAGTAGAAGGAGTAATAATTAAAAAGAGAAGTCTTCATTTTTTTTTCCCTGTTAACCAAACACAGACATTTTTACCTGTATAACACAGCAAGCCCTTACACATTGCTGGCAAGTGTTAAAGTATTCAATAATTTCAAAACAAAACGGAGTCTTAGATCAGTTACATCTTTTTTCTTTTTTTTTGAGATGGAGTCTCGCTCTGTTGCCCAGGCTGGAGTGCAGTGGCACCGTCTGGGCTCACTGCAAGCTCCACCTCCCAGGTTCACGCCATTCTCCTACCTCAGCCTTCCGAGTAGCTGGGACTACAGGCGCTTGCCACCACGCCTGGCTGATTTTTTTGTATTTTTTTAGTAGAGGCGGGGTTTCACCGTGTTAGCCAGGATGGCTTACTGACCTCGTGATCCACCCGCCTCAGCCTCCCAAAGTGCTGGGATTACAGGCGTGAGCCACTGCGCCTGGCCTAGTTACATCTTTTTAGTCTTGATTCAGAGTTGTGGCTATTCAGGCATCTAATCTGAAGAAAAAATATTTGAGCTCAGCATCGTCTAATCATAATAGTTTTTTTTTTAATTTGCTAATTATTTTATTTAAAGTATATTTAGGTTAAAAAGCATGAAGTTCAAACGTGCATGCTTATATTTTAAACTGTTTTCCATTCATGACATGCCAAACTTTTCCTCCCAGGCTAACTTTGCCTTTCTCATTAACAGAATTATGTTTTAATGGTTTTCATTGTCACTTGATGCTGTGGCCAAGGAATTGAAACTTACTTTAAATGATAATTAAGTCAAATACAAATACGTTTTGAATTGTTATACTGCTTTTTATTAGCACAGGCACTCTAGAGCTGAGTTTATGTTGTGCTCAGTAGGCTAGTCTCTTTTTCCCTACTAAGTTAATGAATGGTGGCCTGGACTTCAGATGGCTAGACAGTTATGTGCAGTATCTGGAGGGTGTGATGAAGCCCAGAGATATTCCCAGTCCTTGAATTTCGCTAGTTGGTAAAATGCAAGCTCCATTTACCCTTGCTAGGCTGCCTCTGCAGGGTCTCCCTTTATACCTTCATACCCAGTCACCACCAAGATGAATGCTGGCTGAGGAGCAGGGCTGCCTCCAGGTGAAAGTGTCACCAGCTCTGGTGGCTTTGGACTCCAGGAGCCACAATTGTGTGTGGGCACTAGGCTTCTGTTGGGTGTTACCCATGGTAAATATAAATTTACCTTTATAAATTTGGTCAAGCTTCATGCCTTGCAAAATAATTGGGGTGACTATATGAGGACAGAATACTATATAATGAGCCATTCAAGTGCCACTTAAGTGCAGATGTTTAAGAAGATGCATAAAGTGATGAAAATGAATTTAACTTGAAGAAAAAAAAATGATTTTTGTCCCTTGTGATTTTCTGTTTTCTAGAAGGCTATTCCTAGTGAAAGTTTCTAGAAAATAGTTTCTGGATACTTGTTTTGTGGCCATCCAACGGGTTATATTTTCCTTATCTGAGGAAAATTTTTTTAACATTTTGCATAAGAGAAATGTTTCTGAGTTTGGAGTGGGGACTAGATTGTGGGGATGATCTGCTCAGTTTTATGCACTGGTGAGTTTTCACTATACATAGCTTAATAATGGGGCCAGCAAAGGATAGAATGTGAATATGAAATGGTAGAAATACAAAGTAGAATGTGTATATGTGGGTCACAGTTTGCACTGCTGTTAGTAGTTGGCCTATACTTACAGCAGAGAGCAAACTTTGTATGGAATCAGTGAGAAGGTAGATTGTACATGAATAGGTAATGATACACAGATATCCTAGAATCACAGATCTTTAAAGTCAAATAATTTCTAAACCCCATTTTCATGTGCTTTTGTAAGGACCCACTACCTTTCTTACTTTATGGATGTATTTTAGTATGTAGAACGGACAGTGACAGTGGTTTGATGGCAATTTTTTTTCCCCCAGAGATGAAGTCTTGCTCTGTTGCCCAGGCTGGAGTGCAGTGGTGCTATCTCGGCTCACTGCAACCCCTGCCTCCCAGGTTGAAGCAGTTCTCCTGCCTCAGCCTCCCGAGTAGCTGGGATTACAGCTCCTGCCACCACGCCTGGCTAATTTTTGTATTTTTAGTAGAGATGGGGTTTCACCATATTGGCCAGGCTGGTCTTGAACTCCTGACCTCGTGACCCGCTCGCCTTGGCCTCCCAAAGTGCTGGGATTACAGGAGTGAGCCACCGCACCCGGCCAGCAATTTTTTAATATTGTTGAATCCAACACCAAATACAACTGTCTGAACAAAGCATATTGCCAGACAGAATATGTCCTCTGTGCTTTAAATGTAGGAATAAGCTGTTTTTGCAGCATACACTTAACAAAGTTTTGGTAAATTGTCCTGTATGGGATTTTAGTTGTAATAGATGAGTCACGGTAATGAAGAGACACTTTGGACTTTTTTGTAATTGTCTTTACTCATTTATTTTCTATGGAACAAAGCTCATTTCCCAGCCATCAACTCAAGGTATTTGGCTTCCCTTAGTATGGCAAACCTAAGGCAAACCAAAGGAAAAAGATTTTCCTTTTTTGTTTATAACTTCCTTATAGTGTCTAATGGCTCTTAAACAGTTTTCTCTGGGTACATTTTACATGAGTACATAAGTAGATGTACTATATTTTACTAAGTAATGTGCTTCGGAAAATTTTTGTGTAAATTAATGTTTTGAAAATGAAAATATTGTAAATATAAGAAAATGATATTTACAGGGATTATAAACACATTTTTTTTTTTTGAGATAGAATTTCGCTCTTGTTGCCCAGGCTGAGGTGCAATGGCACAATCTTGGCTCACTGCAACCTCCACCTCCCAGGTTCAAGCAATTATCCTGCCTCAGCCTGCTGAGTAGCTGGGATTACAGGAGTGTGCCACCATGCCCGGCTAATTTTTTTGTATTTTTATTAGAGACATGGTTTCACCATGTTGGCCAGGCTGGTCTCAAACTCCTGACCTCAGTTGATCCATCCACCTCGGCCTCCCAAAGTGCTGGGATTACAGATGTGTACCACCACGCCTGGACTATAAATGTATTTGGGTTTTTTTTTTTTTTTTTTTGAGATGGAGTTTCGCTCTTGTTGCCCAGGCTGGAGTGTAATGGCGCGATCTCGGCTCACTGCAACCTCCACCCTCCAGGTTCAAGTGATTCCCCTGCCTCAGCCTCCCGAGTAGCTGGGATTCCAGGCATGCGCCACCACTCCTGGCTAATTTTTAATTTTTAGTAGAGACGGGGTTTCTCCATGTTGGTCAGGGTGGTCTCGAACTCCCCCCCTCAGGTGATCTGCCTGCTTCGGCCTCCCAAAGTGCTGGGATTACAGGCATGAGCCACCGTGCCCAGCCTTATAAACACATTTTAAAAAAATGAGTTATCTTTAATTTGTAAACTCAGCTTTTACATGCTGAATCTATATATCTGGCATAATTATTACCTGAAGTTTACTCTTTTCAACACCAGACCTTTTTTCTGCTTTAATTGTTTCTGATAATGTTTCTAAACTATTTTATGTTTCTACATATATGTCTAAACTGTTAGGTATCTACTTTCTTTGTTAGTGGACAAAGCCTGTTGACCATAGGTCATCCTTTTCTAGGCGAGTGCAGGGTTGTCCCCATGGAGGTCATGGAGTTTGCTTTATTTGCCATCCTATACCCAGCACCTCGCTAAGTCCTCGACACATGAAGAATTGTTTTCTTTACAACTCTGTCATTTTCCTTCCTCTTAGGTATTTCTTATCTACTAGGGACTTAGTACTGAGACCATTTATAATATTACTATTTTTATAAACATAAAAATGCATGTGATTTTGCATCTACTGCTGAGTAACTTGGAGGACTGTTTCTTCTTGGCTCTCATGGTCTGGATGTTGGGAGGGTGCCAGAGGCCTATGAGTAATTGGCGACTGTTTGTATATACGTTTCTTAAAACAGGGCACATCTCCATGCTGTGTAGTAAATGTTTATTGAACAGATATATAGAATAACCATTATCCTATTATATAATATGTAATTTAGTGAAACATTGCTTTATTATTTTGCTTGTTTTTACTATAATTTTTTTCTTGATTCTTTACAGAGTGATAAAATAGGATTTTACTAATTATGTATAATTCCATAATTGTAGTTTTGTGGTGAATGCTCCAAATGTCAAAGGTAATGTGGGGCATTGAGACACACAGATTTAAAATTTACCATTTTCAATTAGGTCCCTCAAAGTTCTGGAACCCTGGCTCCTGCCCAGAGTGATGTCCTACCATGTACAATGCTGTTGGCATCTCAGCCACTGTGGAGCCACTTCAGGAGCATGGAATTGGTCAATTGGGAATTGGGTGGTAATAGGATGAGTACATTTTGTCTGTTTGTCACATAGCACTGTTTTGTGTAGTTCTTTTGTTTATATTCTTTGTCTTTGGGGGATGAACCCTGGTCAAACTGTGCCATGTATTAGGGGATGAAAACCTCTTTTTGACAGCATATTCCTGCTCTGTGGTGGTTGTGATATCACCAGCATATGGCATGCTGGCATCTCTGCAAAGGGGCCAGAGGTATGAGTTTTAGGAGAAAGCTTCAGATACAAGAGCCAAACCTGGTATTTTAATGACATAGTTGGCACATCTACATGTGTCATTTACACTATTCAGACAGTTGTGACTTTTGGGGGAAAACAAGGCTGTAAATTTTAATGCCTATCTTTAATCCCTAATGAGAATGGAGTTAAGTGGAAATTATAAATTAGTGGCATGGGGAGATATCAACATATTTGATAAATATTTGAGTTTAAAACTTCCTAGAATAACCTCCATTGTGTTTTCTTCTCTATCTAGGCAACTTGGCATTAAGAACGGAATGTTTTTTGGGCATGCTAAACAACTATGTCCTAATCTTCAAGCTGTTCCATACGATTTTCATGCATATAAGGAAGTCGCACGAACATTGTATGAAACATTGGCAAGGTACAGTGTATCAAACTGTCATTTTGTGTCTGTGTTTTCCTTCTTTTAGCTAATAGTAAAGATAGTTCAAGTTTTCTTTAGGATTCTCAGGATCACTTTTGTTAGAATTTTATCTCCCAGGAACCGCTCCTCAGCATCCCAGTTTGAGACCTTTCTTTGGGCAATTTCCAGGTAGCTCAATCTCAAAGGATAGTTTTGTATTGCCAAAATTGTTCATGTGCTTCCTTGGTTGATGTAAGATCTGATTATTCGCTTATATTACTTCTAGTCTGTGGTTCTGGTTTTCTTCCCATGGAGCCAGATAGATGAAGGATGGAATTTTTTAACCTGGTTATTCTCTTTTATTTCATTTTAATTATAGTTTTGTTCAAAATTAGAACTGATGGGTTGATAACAAGTGGAGACACTTTAAAACCTTTATCTTCTTAAAATCATTGGATATGCCAAAAGTTAGTTTTCATAAAAGTGGGTCTTTAGTAATAGTTTCAAAATGGTTGATGAGTTGGCTTGAGAAAAGGTGATTAATTGTAAAAATATTTAAAATTGTAGATGTATTTAAAAATATTTAAAAGTGTAGATATATTTCATATTAACTCAGAACTCAAATTTGTTAAAAGTATAACCAGCCTATGTATGCTGTAAACCAGGGGTCAGCATAGTTTTCTGAAGGGAGCCAGATAAAGTTTCTGTCACTCAACAGAAGTTCTCAGTTCTGCGTTGTGAATGGAAAGCAGCCACGGGGAATGTATATGAATGGGCTTGGTGTAGTTCCAGTAAAAATGCATTTACTGGATGTTAGGCCAAGGTTTGTCAACTCCTGGGCAGTATTAATGTTCCAGGAGATAGACTTCTTGCTTCTGTCTTCACCTCTGCCTCTTCCTTTTTATGCGTCAATTTGAACACCAGTATCTGCTAAGTACAGGTGACTGCTAGATGCTGCTAGTCTCAGAAAGGAATATCTAATCCTTGCCCTTGTGGGAGCTTGCTTTAGTAGGAGAGAGAGAAAATGTGAAGGAACTGATTGTTTCCTGGCGTCAGTATGTAGGAGTGAGTGCTGAATGCTAAACCACTTATTATAGCTATTCCATTAACACAAAGAGAACATACTAATTAACTTTCCATTTATAAGTTGGGTAACTAAATAAATAAATCCCAAATACAGGAATGTTGGTATTGTCAAGTGGAACGTGCTTTAAATCCTCTTCGAAAGGAGAAGTCAGTGGTAGCATCCAAACGAGGGCCAGATAGGGATGGGTGACTGAGGTCAGTACTGTGGTGCTCCTGTGTCCTGGGTATTGAAGCCCTAGAGTAAGCATCAGCCTGTGCCTGAGGTTACGAGGATGTGAGAGAGAGCTGTGACCTATACTCCTACACAGTCACATGCACACGGTCCTGGTAGAAGGCTGGAGACAGTTTCAGTGGCATGTTTCTATTCTTAGGGGAAAAATATCCACAGTAGTGTTCTTCTACCACCCTTGGGAAATCCTGTCTCGGCTTCATATTCTCCCTGCCTCAGGGCAACTTTCATGAAGCAAAATACCTCATACCAGATATACCCTTCTGTTCTTAAAAATGCACACTTTAAGCCTAAACAAAACATACTCATTTCTTTAATAGATTATTTCTTTAATAGAGATCTTAATCTGATTGTAACCTACCTACAGTAAGGTGTAGGTGAGAGATGAGGACCGCCCTCCTAGTATACATTACCAAGTGGATTATGAAAGACATAGTTTTGATCCTGAGGCCTCTTAGGTTTCCTCCCATTTCCAGTCCAGTTCTATTTTGTGATTTCTTAGTCCTTGTATTACCATGGGGGCCACATAGCAACTCTTGTCTTCCTTTTTCTTTTCTCTAATTAAAACAAATCCTTTTTGTGGATAGATCCTATGAGATGATTTTTTAAAAAGTATTTCCACATGCAGAGAGTGTAGATGCTATTCTCAGACAAGCAGTTGGGATGACTGGCCACTTTTTCCTTCTGTATTCTAGTCCTGCTACAGTGAGTGGAATTTAACTGTGATATTTTTGTTTTAGGAGAGCAGCAATTACTGATTTGTCTAGTTTTTCTGTTCCTTAAAGGATTCTCGTAAACCATTAGATTAAATGTTTTGACAGTTCAAATTCACCCACCGGTTTTCAACTCTTCAAAGGTTTATAGAAGTATTGTCAGTATAGAGAGACTGAAATAATAATTTATGCTGTATTTTTGTTTTTTTGTGTTTAAATTTTTTTTGTTGGTTATTTTACTCCTCAAACATTTTCCTATCCAATATGCTGTATTTTGGTAGTTAATAAGGAGAAAGAGAATACACTAATTAACTTTGCAGTTAAAAGTTGGGTGACTAAAATGGTACTTCAGCCAATTCATTTAAAATGCCTTGTGAGGAAACAGAAAAAAGAGAGGATAAGAAGAATATTTTGCAACATTGGGTCTACCAGATGGTGGCTGTGGCTGTGATTCGTTGCCTTTGCTCTGTGTTGATAGCTACACTCATAACATTGAAGCTGTCAGTTGTGATGAAGCGCTGGTAGACATTACCGAAATCCTTGCAGAGACCAAACTTACTCCTGATGAATTTGCAAATGCTGTTCGTATGGAAATCAAAGACCAGACGAAATGTACTGCCTCTGTTGGAATTGGTTAGTATCTAGCTTATCTTGTACTCAAAAGAGTTGCTTTGAGATTCTTGAATATCAGTTAATTTTATGGAGTTTTTGTTTTTATTAGCTTCCTCTCACTTGTAAACGGTTTTTAGCATTGCTTGCAATTGTGTGACACACGAGATAAGTGTTGGAAATATAAGTAAATGGTTGATAATCTTCGCAATAAATAAGTTAGAATATTTCTTACTTATTCTTAAAAAATTGGAAAGGTTTAATTCAACATTTGTAAACAGTTTTTTTTTTTTCCCCAAAAGTGAACGGAAACCGTATTTAAAGCTAGGTGGTGGTATGGGTTTAGAGTTGCGTGTTAAGTCTGAGTCTTGTTACTCTCTGCATTTCAGCCTCCCGGCACATGGAGCTATTCCTGTCTTCACTCAGTTCTAGAAGTCACCCTGACTCCAAGTGCTCTCAGTAATTTTCCAGTCTCTCCTCCATCTCCATCCATGCTGTCTTTAAACCTTGTACTTTGTTTCCGCAGCTGCTCCCAGCACTTACCCTGCTTTTGTTGATTCTTCCAGCCGTGTCCTCTGGAACTCTGTCTTTCATACTTAAGCTTCCCTGAGTCACCTCTTCCTTTCTTAACCCACTCATTACCTTCTGGCAAGATATCCCTTTTCTTGCCATTCTGTTACTAGAGCCAGTTTGTCCCTGCCATACTCAGTATACCACAGGCTTGGAAGGTAAAGTTAACTGTCTTAGCTTGGCATTGTCACTTTCAACCATTATTCCTCCATCTTCATCCAAAAACCCTTTTTCCTCCAAAGTTCCCTGTCTCCTTTCTACCCATGAAATTTACTGATGACTGAGTGGTGATGCAGAGAGGCTAATGCCATTGAAAGAAGAATTTGTTACTTCCATTTCCCGAGAGGAGGGGGCACACCGTGATACACAGGACTACTGGGGAAGCACCAGGGTGGTTAGGAGACAGAAGCTGAAGGAGTGGCAGACGGAAAGCCTAGGCTCCAGAACCTTTATTAGGGTTTTTTTCAGAAAGGCAAGGCAGGGCTGAGGAAACACTTTAGGAGTGGCTAGTTTGAGTAATTCTCGTGGGCTCTGGGCTATAGGGGTGGTCCCTAGTTGCCTGGTAACTGGCCCTGGGACAATTTAGGGCAGGAGGTGGTTAGGCTGTATATGACAAGTGTGCTTCCAAATAAGAGGTTTACTGTCTTTAGGAATTAGCCAGCCCTGGGAGGGCAGTCTCTCCCCAGCCAGCAGGATTTTTAAGATTTCAAAACACTATAAGATACAGAAAATAAAAAGTAGGATTAATACATGCCCAGCATTCCTACAGCTACTGGCTAGCCTACCTTTTACCCCCTGATGTTGGCCCACAGATGTTGGTAACATTTCAGTTAGGAATTCTATATTCCATTGTCAGGCACAGTTTTATTTTTTTGTTTTTAATTGTCCTTAATTTTCATTTATAAGTGATCGTATGAATCCATTCTTTTAAGTTCAAGCATATGTAATGCCAAAGTCCCACTTTATATTTCCACTCCTCAGTTCCTTTCCCCTCCTCTGAACTCACTACTTTCATCATTTTGGTGTGACTTCCCAGAACTTTCCCTCTTCATGAATCTCTGTATTTACTTTAGGAAAGTATATAGTTTTTAGATAAGTTTTCTATAAAACCAAGATATGTCCTCAATATAAATCTTCCCTTTGTCTGGAGATTTTAGTATTCACAGAGAAGCCCACCTAGCAGCTGAGCTCTGCAGATCCCTGCCCCTTCTCAGGGCTTAGTGCCCTTTTCCTCCGCTGCTTCTGTGGCCCCTGCCCACACCTACACCACGAACCTCACTGCCTGTCTCTGCGTTTTGAGGACTCTTCTACCCTCAGTTCCCGCTGCTTCTTTGGGCTTTCTGGTTTCCCCAGTCCAGTAGCACTCTTTTTATTGTCATTTCCCTACCTCTTCTGTCTCCTGTGGGTTGGGAACATGAACTACTCTTTGATCATGGCCTTCAATTCCTACAAACACCCACTCTGAAGATCAGGACTGCTGGTTGGGCGCGGTGGCTCATGCCTGTAATCCCAGCACTTTGGGAGGCTGAGGCGGGTGGATCATGAGGTCAGGAGATCGAGACCATCCTGGCTAACACGGTGAAACCCCGTCTGTAAAAATACAAAAAAATTAGCTGGGCATGGTGGCAGGCGCCTATAGTCCCAGCTACTCGGGAGGTTGAGGCAGGAGAATGGCTGGAGCCCAGGAGGCGGAGCTTGCAGTGAGCTGAGATCACGCCACTGCACTCCAGCCTGGGCGACAGAGTGAGCCTCCGTCTCAAAAAAAAAAAAAAAAAAAGATCAGGACTGCTTTCTCTATTGCTGCTTCTGGTTAGATGCTGAAATGGCACTTGTGTTAGAGCAAAGAGAAACCTCTGTCCAGGTACTCTGTTGGTTATAATCTAAATACTTCGCAAAATTCTACACCTTATTTGAAATAATCAAAATTTATTTTCATTGTTTTTAGAAACTTGATAACCTGTATAAAGAGATCTTTGTTGGGAAATTTAAAAAATAATTGTGACTATTTCTTGGATGACTTTTTTTTTTTAATAGGTTCTAATATTCTCCTGGCTAGAATGGCAACTAGAAAAGCAAAACCAGATGGGCAGTACCACCTAAAACCAGAAGAAGTAGATGATTTTATCAGAGGTCAGCTAGTTACTAATCTACCAGGTAAATACAAATATTTTAACAATACTTTTATTACAGGCATTATAAGTACTTTTCATATCTATAATATAGAACTGTGAGACCTCTTTTTGCCCAGACATGAATATTATAAAAATTTTTAAGTCTTACTGAGTGCCATGAAAAACAAAATTTGGAATTCTGCATTAAATATCCCCTCAAATGATTTGTCAGGACCTTAATGTTACATTTTTATTTTGCTTCTAATCAGTTTTACTTTAGGTATTTCTCTAGTAGCAAGATTCTAAGAAACAATGTTAAAAGGGAGGATGATGAAATTGACTTTCAGTCCTTTAAATAAATGATTATTGAAATAGTTTACTCCTGGGCCAAAGATAAAAGTTTTGAGCTTCGATTCTCCTATGTCATGCTGCAGGACTAGTGACAGTTTTCTGAGTTTATTAAACAAGTAGTTTTAAAAGTATAAATAGAATGTGTGTGAGCTGTATTAGGAAAAAGGAAACCTAAAGAAGGATTGTATTTTCAGTTAACTCCACTCATGGAAAAAAACCTTCCATCTTAACCTTTCTCACCTAAGGGGCAGGATGTTCAGTTATTTCATATTTTTGTGTAGTTACCTGTTTATTATAAAGTGCCTGTGTCAGCTTTGTAAAGTCTTCATCTTCATTTATAGTGAAAGTTTTAAAATTCATTTGTTAAAAGTAGATTTAGTGGCATTTTTAGATGCCTATTTTTAAGCCTAATAAAAGTATGTCCGAACTAACTTAGAAGTTTCTGTTAACAGGCCATAAATATTAGACGACAGAAATGGCATTTTATGGTAGGTTAGTTTTAAAGCTTCCTGACCCCCTTAGTATATAACTTAAAACGATGTATTAGTGTCAGAAATGTGTAATATGACATTTTTGATGGTTAGTTTCACATTTAATTTGAGAATATAAAATCAAACTAGCAAATTACTGTAGTAGACAACACAGTTTAAACATTTTTAATAAGAAATTTTACTGCAGTTTTATATAAGAAGGAACTGGTATATTTAAAGCTGCACGTAAAATTTGAGTTTTAAGTTTATTACACTAGCCATCTCTATTAGTTTTCTAGGGGTGCCGTAACAAAGTACCACAGACTGGGGTGCCTAAAAAACAGAAATGCGTTGTCTCACAGTTCTGGAGGCTGGAAGTTCAAGATCAAGGTGTCAGCAGGGTTGGCTCTCTCTGAAGCCTCTGCTTGGCTTGTAGGTGACCCTCCTCTCCGTGTGTCTTCACATGGCCTTCCCCATATGCATGTCTCCATCCTGGTCTCTTCTTGTGAGGATACTGGTCATGACCTTGTTTTATCTTAATTACCCTTTACAGATTCTGTGTCCAAATATGGTCACACTGTAGCCGGGCATGGTGACTCACACCTGTAATCCCAGCACTGTGGGAGGACGAGGCGGATGGATCATTTGAGGCCAGGAGTTCAAGACCAGCCTGGCCAACATGGTGAAACCCTGTCTCTACTAAAACTACAAAAAAAATTAGGCGGGGGTAGGTGGCACATGCCTGTAGTCCCAGCTGCTCGGGAGGCTGAAGGCACAAGAATTGCTTGAGCCCGAGAGGCAGAGGTTGCAGTGAGCCAGGATCGCACCATTGCACTCCACCATGGGTGACAGAGTGAGACTGTGTTGAAAAAAACAAAACAAAAACAAATACAGTCACATGGTGAAGTACTGGGGTCAGGAATTCAGCATATAAATTTGGGGAAGACACAGTTTAGTCCAAAACACCATCTTTAAATTGAACCCTTTTTGTAGTTTTCTTTGTGTTTTTGTTTGTTTTAATAGAAATAGGGACATTTTAGCTACTTGACCTAGTAATCCTACCATTCACCTTCATTTGCTTCCTGGCTGGAAAGACTTTATTTATTTTTTTTGAGATGGAGTCTCGCTCTGTCGCCCAGGCTAGAGTGCAGTGTGCGATCTCGGCTCACTGCAAGCTCCACCTTCCGGGTTCACGCCATTCTCCTGCCCAGCTACTGTAGTCCCGAGTAGCTGCGACTACAGGCACCCATCACACACCCGGCTCATTTTTTGTATTTTTAGTAGAGACGGAGTTTCACCTCAGTCTCAATCTCCTGACCTCGAGATCCGCCCGCCTTGGGCTCCCAAAGTGCTGGGATTACAGGCGTGAGCCACCGTGCCCAGTGAAAGACTTTATTTCTTCAAGGGCAAGTGTGAAGTTACGTGTCCTGGGCAAGCTGAGGCACAGCCTTGAATTTCCTAAGAGAGATTTGAAAAATAGGGCAGCAGAGCTGGCCTTCTCTTCTTCAGAGCCAGGTTCTGTATCGCTCACAGTGGTTCATGTGGTTTTCATAAAATCCCCAAATCCTTAACCTGACTGTTATAGAACATTTCAGGTCTATAAAATATCTACCTTCTCCACTGTTACTCCTGTCCTGAAGTGTGTTCCACAGATTATAAGCTGTTCCTTTTAAAAGGGGTTTCATATAGGAGAGGGAACCTTCTGTGGTGGAGGGCTTTGTACAGTGAAAGTCCTGGGAATTATTTTAGAAAAGAAACCTATTTATCTTTGTTAAAGACTAGTAATTTCTCAAAGATATTTGGTGATAAATATACAGTACCTATTTATATCTTGTGGAACATGCTTTGGAGGAACTTGGTTCTCTAATCAATAACCAGGAGAAATTCAGTGGTAACTTGCCCCATCTCCAACCTCTTTAGTCCCTTGTACCCATAAATGTTTAGTGACCACATATGTGCTGCGCACAGTAATAAACAATTAGAATAGCTACATAAGAAGGAAAAACACAATAATAAGTTTTTGCTTTAGGAGACTCCACAGAATAATAATTGTATATTACACTAATAAATACGTTTCTTAATATGATCTGGTTACCTAATGAAAGAAAGGATTGACCCCAACGACTGTTACAGTTTGAAGAACCATTTCTACTTTTTCTTTGGATCTTTGCAGGGCTTTTTACCCGTGCATGCACTCTTCAGTGAAGGGCCCTCTGCACCTCATTCAGCCTTTGCTAGGTTTGTGCATCCAGCATATGGATTCCATCTCTATCCCATTTTCAGAGAACCACCATGATCACGCAGGCGTTCATAAAGTCTGCAATAATACAGTAGCTACGTAGCCAAGTGAAGCTAGTACAATTTGAGTTAAAGTTAAATAAAACTACCAATTCAGTTCCTCGCTTGCCCTGGCCACATTGCAGGTGCTCAGTGGTCACATGGAGCAAGGTTCTCCTGTATTGGATAGCAGACGAGAACATTTCCATCACTGCAGAAAGTTCAGTTGAACAGCACTCCTGTAGATGGTGAAAACTTTATTCTTTGAAGTTTACTCCTCTGTGTCTGTATTGGATAGCCAAGTTCTGGATGCCAAGGAGGGGATGTTATTGGCCACTTTTAACCTAGGGTAATAGTTCCCCTTCAAGGACAGATGCCAAGTCTTTGTCCCAGTTGCTTGACCGGGAGCCTCCTTGACTCTCTCTTTGTTGAGATTTGGTTCTAAAGGAGCATATTTTCCTTCACCTTTTCCTTAATAGGTGGCTGCAGTCTTTGGGCCCGGAGCCCCCCTTACTTTGTCCATAGAGTTGCCATCTTTCCCTTATAAACACCTACTTAATTGACGTATTTAGTTAAAACTAGCAGCCCTCTTCAAGGTTTTGGTCCTGGCTCCAAGTTTAATTTTCCCACCCCCACTCAATAGGAGTTGGAGGTACACCACACCCCCTGCCTCCCTCCCCCACCTCCGGTTAAGGCCATTTCATTCCATCAGATGAGCCTGCATGGTGAAGAGCTGTGCTTCTTTCATAGAGGGATGTCCACTTAGATTAGATTGATTATGTTAACTTGGTGATGTTTAATGTAGCCTTTCCTTTGCACCTGTAGTGCATAATAATTTTGTTCTAGTATACTGAAGATACTCTAAAATTTGAAACTATGGGTTTCTCCCCATGCCCATCCACCCCAACACATGCACACACTAACACAACCCAGGATGATGATTGTCTCTTGCTAATGTTGCAAGTCCCTGAGAACAGATTAGTTCCCCAGAACTGTAAGGGAAAGGTCATGGTCAGATTAAGGGAGTGGGAAGTGAGGCAACAATGGGAGGGACAAAAAAGAGACAGAAAGTCTTCCCTGATGTTAAGAAGTCTTATGACAAAAAAGAAATACAAAAAGAGCAAATTGAAGAAAACAGCCTTTCCTAAAAGCAAATAGCTGTGCAAAGTGTCTACCTTTGACAAACCAAGTATGTAATTTGTCTATTCCTTTGTGTTTCTCCTCCCCATTCTGAAAAGCACTTAGGTTTCACTTAAAATTTTACCTTTTGGTGAATGGTACTTCTCTGGAGGATTTTTTTTTTTTTAAGTTGTTAACTTGGGGTCTTTGGTATTTACTTGCCCTTTGTTCTGGCTTGGACTTTAAAATGGCACAATTGTGAACCAGCACCCTTAACGCCTTCATCTCACTTCCATTAAGGAATAAAGTGTCTGGGTTTAAACTTTTCTGACCCACATTGATGAATTCCTAACCTTGTGTTGTATACTGGTTCCAGAGGTTTTCCTGGCAGAACTTGTACTAGATGGTTTTTCCTCCTACTGAAGACCACTCAAGAGGATAGGAGCTATGAACAGCAGTTAGCAGACTTCACTCTGAGCTCTCTTTTTTAAAGACAGGGTCTTGTTCTGTCACCTAGGGTGGAATGGAATGGCAGGTTCATAGCTCACTACAGCCTCGAACTCTTGGGCTCAAGGGATCTTTCCAACTCAGCCTCCCAAGTAGCTGGGACTACAGGAGCACACCACCACACCCAGCTAATTCTTTTTTCTATTTTATAGAGATGGTCTCCCTCAGTTGCCCATGTTGTCCTCAAACTCAGACTGTTGGCCTCCAGCAATCCTCCTGCCTTGGCCTCCCAAAGTATTGGGATTACAGGTGTGAGCCACCACACCCAGCCTGAGTTCTCTTTTGATAAGTTCCTACAGAAGACCAGAAACACAATGCTGTCTTTTCCTCATTGATGGAAAATTTTTACTTGATGGTGTGGAACCATTTTAATAAGCATTATAGTTTCCCTCGGTTACTCCAAACCTCTTTCCCAAATTGTGGACCTTTTTAAAGCATTTAGGGCAAATTGAAGAAAACCAAGACTCCAACTTAGAGCAACAGAATTAATCAGTATCCTTTAGGTGGGGCTCAAACCTTATATCTCGCAGAATAGGACATAGGGACTGCTGCCTGCTGGCCCAGCTGTAGGAGAGTTAATATCTCTTCAGAGAGATCATCCTTTTGATTAAAAAAAAGTCTGTCTTCTACCCCCCACCACCAGTTGGTTTGGTTAGGGTCCTTCATCCTCACGTCAGTGGTACGTGTGATAGCATGTAACATTTCTGGACTTGGGCCCATTTTGTGAATTCTTGTTCTGTTTTTCACTGAAGAAATGTGGCTGATACCATTGTGAGATTTGGTGATGACTGAAATCATAATAGATCCCTTACATTTCGTGAGTTGGCTAGTATGTCTGTAAGTCACACTATAGACTTGTTTAAATGACAGTTGATTTCTTAGTTGATTTTGTGACTACGATACATATCTTGGTATTATTCACTAATAAAGTGACATTTTTGATAACTTGAGTTATACATATTTTAAAAGCTTCTGGTTCATCTATATGTGGAGTCTGAATTGAGAAGTAGAGTCTAGAAATACACCTACTAGCATGATTTTGCACTAAAAAATTCTTCAGCCTGTGGATGCTTCAGTTATGTTGCCTAAAGACTTTAAAGATTATTTTAAACTAGTTGTTTTGTGCATAAATGGTGGGTATTTTGTGTTAATAAACTTGTTATTAGTAGCTTATTCTGCATACTTAAAGAACTATATATATTCCCTTTCCTAGGAGTTGGACATTCAATGGAATCTAAGTTGGCATCTTTAGGAATTAAAACTTGTGGAGACTTGCAGTATATGACCATGGCAAAACTCCAAAAAGAATTTGGTCCCAAAACAGGTCAGATGCTTTATAGGTTCTGCCGTGGCTTGGATGATAGACCAGTTCGAACTGAAAAGGAAAGAAAATCTGTTTCAGCTGAGATCAACTATGGAATAAGGTTTACCCAGGTACTGATCATTGAACAGATTTTACCATCTGTTGCTCTTTACATTTTTACATAGTCCTATCTCTCCAACTAAACCATAAGACCCTCGATGCTTGAAATTAAGTCTTAAAACTGTTGTATCCCCAGAGCCTCAAGAAGGCCTTTTAAGGCACTGTGTGGTAAAGGTGTAGCCCCAGATAAGACTGAGACTGAGGAAACTTAGCTCTTGGGGAAATATACGAAAAGATTATGCTTTGGAGGCCAGTTATTAGAGAACTTGAGATTATAATTATTCTAATTAACAGTGAAAAAATAAAAAAGATGAAAAAATATTTTTAATGTTGAAATACTTTTTAAGCTGTAGTTAAAATTAAGTTTCAGCAAACCCCTCCTTATGCAAGCTTTTGGAAAGCTGCAGCACAGATGGCTGAGTAGTTTCCATTTTCCTTCAGATTATGGATTTGGATATGTCTTTTTTTTTTTGAGATGGAGTCTCGCTTTGTTGCCCAGGGTGGAGTGCAGCGGCGCAGTCTCAGCTCATTGCAACCTCCGTTTCCCAGATTCAAGAGATTCTCCTGCCTCAGCCTCCCAAGTAGCTGGGATTACAGGCACCCACCACCACGCCCGGCTAATTTTTTGTATTTTTAGTAGAGACGTGGTTTCACCATGTTGGCCAGGCTGGTCTCAAACTCCTGACCTTGTGATCCGCCCGCCTCAGCCTCCCAAAGTGCTGGGATTACAGATGTGAGCCACTGCGCCCGGCTGGATATGTCTTGAATTTGTATGTACAAACAACACCATATCATAAGGATTTGAAATGTGATGAGTTAATTACCCTCTGTGCCTACACTGTGGACCTCAGGAGTTTGTTTTCTTAGGCATGGAGACAGATGATGTTTGTTTGGGCTATACTCACAGTGTTGGAACACACATTTGATTAGCAGAACTTATTAACATAATTACAAAAGAATTTTCAACAAGTCAGTGATGGCATAGAAAAGAAAGAAAGGGGCCCGACGTGGTGGCTCACACCTGTAATCCCAGCACTTTGGGAGGCTGAGGCGGGCCGATCACCTGAGGTCAGGAGTTGGAGACCAGCCTGGCCAACATGGTGAAACCCCGTCTCTACTAAAAATACAAAAAAATTAGCCAGACATGGTGGCAGGCGCCTGCAATCCCAGCTACTCGGGAGGCTGAGGCAGGAGAATTGCTTGAACCTGGGAGGCGGAGGTTGCAGTGAGCTGAGATCATGCTATTGCACTCCAGCCTGCGGGACAAGAGCGAGACTTTGTCTCAAAAAAAAAAAAAAAAAAAGAAAAGAAAGAAAGGAAAAATGTCTTTTAAAAGTACTCATTACTTTCACTTTGTTGGGAAGGTGGGTATTTTTATTTAATAGTTGAGGGTATACCAAACAGTTTTTGTTGTTGTAGTTTTACTTTTTTGAGATGGAGTCTCCCTCTGTCACCCAGGCTGGAATGCAGTGGCATGATCTCAGCTCACTGCAACCTCCGTCTCCTGGGTTCAAGCGATTCTCCTACCTCAGCCTCCTGAGTAGCTGGGATTACAGGCGCCCGCCACCACGCCAGGCTAATTTTTGCATTTTTAGTAGAGATGAGGTTTCACCACGTTGGCCAGGCTGGTCTCGAACTCCTGACCTCAGATGAATCCACCAACCTCGGCCTTTCAAAGTGCTGGGATTACAGGTGTGAGCCACCGCGCCTGGCCACATTTCTTTTTAATAGATGCTGAGCATGATAGTGAGTAACCAACATGTTTAATATTCAAAGTTAAAATACTTGAGCACAATTATTAGGTATATAGGAAAGTGGAATGGAAGTTTCTCCATGTTTGTCTTTCCATAGCCAAAAGAGGCAGAAGCTTTTCTTCTGAGTCTTTCAGAAGAAATTCAAAGAAGACTAGAAGCCACTGGCATGAAGGGTAAACGTCTGACTCTCAAAATCATGGTACGAAAGCCCGGGGCTCCTGTAGAAACTGCAAAATTTGGAGGCCATGGAATTTGTGATAACATTGCCAGGTAAGCTCACCTCAGAAATTATATTGGTAATTATATTTCGGTACAGGTTGTTGTAAGTAATAGAAAATGAAGCAAACCAAGGAGGAGCTTGAATAAAGGCCTGTAAACCCATGTTATCTGGTATTCTGTAGAAGCAGGCATCAGCCCAAGGCATTCAGCTTCGGTTAATGCGCTTGGTTTCAGCCAGGCCCACACAGAGGAGGTTGGTTTGACAGCATTCCTGACCTTGGCAGCCTTTGCTTGGCATCTTTGGGCTGTTAACTTTACTGCACGGACAGAAAGAGAGGGCAAGGCTGCAGACCAAAGGGACTGCTATAGTTTCGGGACTTGGTGAAACTTTTTTCCTGAGGAAAATTTCAGTGTAGTTCTTAAAAACAATGATACAGGCCAGGTGTGGTGGCTCATACCCGTAATCCCAGCACTTTGGGAGGCTGAGGCAGCTGGATCACTTGAGGCCAGGAGTTTGAGACCAGCCTGGCCAACATGGTGAAACTCCATTTCCACTAAAAGTACAAAAATTAGCCGGACATGGTGGCATTCACCTGTAGTCCCAGCTACTCAGGAGGCTGGGGCAGGAGGATTGCTTGAACCCAGGAGGCAGAGGTTGCAGTGAGCCGAGATCGTGCCAATGCACTCCAGCCTGGGCAACAGAGCGACATTCTGTCCCAAAAAAATGATACACAAAGGCAGACTATAGTAGCTAGAAAAATGATGGTGAAGGAGAGCAACTTCATTTACATAGGCGTATAAATTTAATTGGTAAGAAGATGAATGAATCACTGTAATGTCTGAAAACTGGTAAAAGCATTTAAAAACCCTGTTTTGGTTGGTTGTTTGTTTTTGTTTGTTTTGAGACAGAGTCTGGCTCTGTGTTTTTGTTTGTTTTGAGACAGAGTCTGGCTCTGTCACCCAGGCCTGAGGGCAGTGGCACGATCTCGGCTCATTGCAACTTCTACCTCCTGGGTTCAAGCAATCCTCCTGTCTCAGCCTCTTGGGTAGCTGGGATTATGGGGCATACCACCATGCCCAGCGAACTTTTGAATTTTCAGTAGAGACAGGGTTTCACTATGTTGGCAAGGCTGATCTTGAACTCCTGACTTCAAATGATCCGCCCACCTCAGCCTCCCGTAGTGTTGGGATTACAGGCATGAGCCAATGTGCCCGGCCTGAAACACTCGTTTTTTATGTCAGGGCCAACTACTTAATATTAAACTTCATGTAAGATTTGTGACCAATATGAAGATGCGTGGTTTTACATGTCATTTTATATTACAGTGTGTTTCATCTGTGAAACCAGAGTTTTGAGATTTTTGACACTGAAAGCTACTTATAATATGAAGTATAGTTTCATTAAAGATTAGCTCATGCCAACCATACATGGTGCATTCATGTATATGATGATATTGCTAAGTCGTGAGATGACTGCTCTTAAACAGAGAAACTCCCAAGTTACCATGAAAGCAGGAATTATAAATTAGACTACATAATTCATAAAATACATTTTTTATCAGTTGGTTATCTTGAATTATATTTACCTACCTAAGTGTTATGATACACATGTATCTCAAATAGTAAATAGTGGTCATTTATTTATTTACTTTAAAAACTTATTTATGTAGAGACAGGATCTTGCTCTGTTGCCCAGGCAGGCCTTGAACAATACTTTTGCCTTGGCCTCCCAGCGTTTTGGGATTACAGGTGTGAGCCACTGTGCCCAGCTTTTAGTGGTCATTTCTATAAGCAGATGAAGTAATGTGATTATCTTCTTAAACATTTCTGTGGGAAAATCCAATTCAATTTATAATAATTTTTTCTGGGAATATTTCTTGTTTAAAGGCCTGGAACTTTATTTGTTCATTATACATGGAAAGGATCATCCAAAACACGAAATAACTTACCTTTGGAAAGAGAACTGGTAGTAATTTGTTAATCTGTTACTGAGTTAGTAATTCTGTTTGCAATGGGACAGCCTGCTCATGCCAGAGAAGCTCAAAAGGCTCTGAAGGAAATGGTGGGTGAGGTCAGCACATCTTTGAGACCTAATAATGCTGATGGATCATTTGGTCCTCCTTCAAGAGTTCTTAAAGATCTAAGAATTGTTTATTGGCTGTACTGTAAACACAATGAAAGGAGAGTCAAGAAACAACATACAGAGAATTCATCTTTCTCTTCTGAATATTTGCTGTACCTCAGCATACATAATCTTGGAACCTAAAACTTCTCTTGGAATCAAGAACATTGTGTTTACCATTCATTTGTGCTTTAGCTGGAAAATATGTATTTATTTGTGCATGTGTTAGCTAAAATGTACCTTTTTCTAAATTTCTCAACTTATTTTTAGTCGACCCAGGTGTCCGTTACCGTTTTTAACTTAAAGTTCCAGTGTTCCATAATTTTTCTTTCCCCCTTCGTTGCCAATGTAACTAATTTGGTATTTCTGGCTTCCTTGAAGGGAGACTATGGCATTCACTTTTATAATCTTCTTTGTAACTGTTTACAACTTTTCTATAACTCTTTTAAACCATTCCATACTACTTTAGTACTAGTGAATACATATGGAATGAAGCTTTTGTTTTTTAATTCTATCACTTACAGGACTGTAACTCTTGACCAGGCAACAGATAATGCAAAAATAATTGGAAAGGCGATGCTAAACATGTTTCATACAATGAAACTAAATATATCAGATATGAGAGGGGTAAGTGTATAGTAACATTGTAAATTCTGACTTGATGTAATGTTTCTCTCATTTTTGAGGCTTGCTCTCAAAAGGGTTATTGCTGGTGTATAGGGACTTTATATGTAGGTCTTTAGCTGCTTTGTAATACAAGGAAAAGAGAAACAAAAATTCTTGACTTCCTCCATTTTGATCTCCTTCATTTTAGAATAATTTTCTTAGATTCTTACCGTACTTTTCCAAGGTACCCCCAATTAACCAGGGGATAATACACATGTCCTCCCTGCTGTTGTTTCCTAGAAGTAGATATGACTGTGAGGAATATGAATACATAAATTTTGTACTTTTAAGTTCCTTTTTAATCAGAAACATACTCTGCTGTCTGCCGTATGATGACCTAGAAGGTAGTGAAACCACAGGCACATCAAGATGCCTTTGAAACAGGCAAGAGGCATCAAAACATCAAAACCATAGATTTTTGTATGTTTTTTTTTTTTTTTTTTTTTTGAGACAGTTTTTGCCCTGTTGCCCAGGCTGGAGTGCAATGGCGTTATATCGGCTCACTGCAACTTCCGCCTCCTGGGTTCAAGCAATTCTCCTTCAGCTTCCCAAGTAGCTGGGGGTACAGGCACCCGCTACCACGCCTAGCTAATTTTTGTATTTTTGGTAGAGACGAGGTTTCACCATGTTGGCCAGGCTGGTCTCAAACTCCTGACCTCAGGTGATCCACCCGCCTCAGCCTCTCAAAGTGCTGGGATTATAGGCATGAGCCACTGCGTCTTGCCCCCATCTCTACTAAAAATACAAAAATCAGCCGGGTGTGGTGGTGCATGCCTCATAGTCCCAGCTACTCGGGAGGCTGAGGCAGGAGAATCACTTGAACCCAAGAGGCAGAGCTTGCATGAGCCAAGATCGTGCCACCGCACCCCAGCCTGAGTGACACAGTGAGGCTGTCTCAAAAAAAAAAAAAAAAGAACCTTTGTAGGTTTAGTTTTATGTGTGCATGTGTAAGTAAAGGGTTGTTCTGGCTTGATGTGGGCTTTGTTGAAGGATTAGTCACTAAGCCAGCCGTAATTGTAATTTCTCCCTGAAATACTGTTATAATGGCACTTTATGGAGGGGTCTGTGGAGTACCTGCTGTTCATCACTCCCACCAATATTTTTTGAGAAGTATTTCATTTAAAAAAGATAAAAATAGTGAAGTTTCCAAGTAGACTGTCCTCTCAATTTTTTTTTTATCCTAATTTAAAACCTTAGTTGACGAGAACATCAGTGGAATACAGTATTCCACTTGTTTGGATTTTCTGATTTTAAAGACCTTTTGGTACATTTTGGGAGAATTGGATACTCTGAAGTTTGAGATGAATGACCACTCACTAGCTAGTTTAGAAATTGTTTTTGTAATAAGTCATATAGAATGCTGTTTGAATACTTTCATTTACCTTTATTCTAGAAATGGGATCTAGGAGATAGTGAAAAGGATTTGCTGAGGATTTTGCTTAGCTGAATTCATATTTTCACTTTAGTCTTCCTAGAAGCATACTCTTTATTCTGGGTTCTAGGTTGGGATTCACGTGAATCAGTTGGTTCCAACTAATCTGAACCCTTCCACATGTCCCAGTCGCCCATCAGTTCAGTCAAGCCACTTTCCTGGTGGGTCGTACTCTGTCCGTGATGTCTTCCAAGTTCAGAAAGCTAAGAAATCCACAGAAGAGGAGCACAAAGAAGGTTGGTGGTCATCAGTGTGGTTCTTTTTTAGGTGCTGCTTATGTCCTTGGAAAGACGGCAGTTGGTTTTAAAATTGACATAGCTTTATGTGATTTTAAAAATTTATATTCTTCATTATGATGAATCAATAATGAAGTTTTTTTATTTGTAATGGACAGAGGATTAAAGGCCCTGCCCGATGATCTGAAGAGGCTATTTTATATATTTTCTCTTTGTAGTATTTCGGGCCGCTGTGGATCTGGAAATATCATCTGTTTCTAGAACTTGCACTTTCTTGCCACCTTTTCCTGCACATCTGCCAACCAGTCCTGATACTAACAAGGCTGAGTCTTCAGGGAAATGGAATGGTCTACATTCTCCTGTCAGTGTGCAGTCAAGACTTAACCTGAGTATAGAGGTCCCGTCACCTTCCCAGGTACATTTTTATAGTTCTAAATATAAGTACATTTTATACTCCTAAATATAAGTACAAAAATACAAGTTTACAAATGAAAATGGCATTTTTATTTCTTCATCCGTTTAACCAAGAAAGGGAGAACGGGCCACTTGTTTGGGTAGATCATGATGTTGGATTCTAAATAAGCAATAATTGGGTTGAGTGAAAGTGCTTTTGCAAAGATTGGCCACTCTTGCAAGTTGTAAAGCATAGCTGAAAGGCAGTCCTCCTGTGGACTGATACCCACAATTAGTTACTCCTGGCAAGATAAGATTGGTCCACCCAGTTGATGGGATTACATGTTTCCAAAGGGCCAGATGTGCATGGACAGGTGGAAGGAGGCCCTGGCTAAAGGAACAGTGGATTCTGTCCTGTAAGTTAGAGAAAATTCAGCTTCTAGAAACCCTTTCTTCCATTGTGCTGCTCTCAGAGTAGAATTGTTTGTATTTTTGGGCAGTCTCTCATCTGAAAGGTGAACTTTTGACTCAGGACTGTTACCTGTCCAGAATTTTAACATGTGCCTCAGGCCTTCACCCCTCCCCAGGGGTGGGATCTAATTTGAGCTTCACCAAGGCTATTCATATCTGTTGGCCCCAATTGCAGGACATTCTGTGAGCATATTTGGACTTACCTGGTCATGTGGTAGTGGCTGGTAGTGTATACACTTCTCTCCAGACTACACATATTACTTCAGGCTTCAATGACAAAAGGCCAAGACGTTCCAAAAATGTGCTGATTTGGAGGTGGCTTTCCTAGCTTGATGGTCTGTACCTTACATTGATTATCCAGTGTTCAAACAAATTTAAAGTGGCGTGTTAACTCCCAAACACCTCATCTCTGAGCATGCTTTAACTTCAAACTCATGTTTGGCATTTTATAGCTGGATCAGTCTGTTTTAGAAGCACTTCCACCTGATCTCCGGGAACAAGTAGAGCAAGTCTGTGCTGTCCAGCAAGCAGAGTCACATGGCGACAAAAAGAAAGAACCAGTAAATGGCTGTAATACAGGAATTTTGCCACAACCAGTTGGGACAGTCTTGTTGCAAATACCAGAACCTCAAGAATCGAACAGTGACACAGGAATAAATGTAATAGCCCTTCCAGCATTTTCACAGGTAAGTTAAATATGGGAACCCTCTGCTGTAGTTTCAATATTCTCACCCCCCTGCTCCAACTCAGGACCTGTCTCACTTCCCTTTCTCTTCTGTATCTGACACCACATCCACCGGGGAGGGGAGGGGAGGGAAGAGTGGGCTTGTCTCCATCTCCTGCATCTGCAGGATGTAGACTTACAGAGCAGCCTCCCGCTGAAGCAGCAGGGAAGAGACGGGGGAAGGCATGGTAAGACAGAAACACACTGATCTGGCGCAAACACATCAATGGCCACACTTGAATACAACAGAGTGGAGATGTATAATCATGCATGGGGGACAGTAACAACCTGAGTTCCTGTTTCAATGTTTTGCTTCCCGTTTTCTACTAGTGCATTTTGCCCAGGTTGTTCTGCTGTTGTAGTGGGTTTCTTTAAGTTAGTACTCCTAATTCCTTATTCTTGCTCTAACCATTTTGAAGATTTAATCAGCTTTGATATTGGGGAACTGTTAAGAATTCGTACAGATCAGAAAAGTGAGATTTGAAAACAAAATCTATTTTGTGAAAAAGATAAACCAGCTACCTTCTAGAATTAGTTCAGGTTTGACGTTGACCTTGTCTTTTCCACTAGGTGGACCCTGAGGTATTTGCTGCCCTTCCTGCTGAACTTCAAAGGGAGCTGAAAGCAGCGTATGATCAAAGACAAAGGCAGGACGAGAACAGCACTCACCAGCAGTCAGCCAGTGCATCTGGTGAGCCTTGGAAGTGGCATGTAACAAAAATGAAGACAAAGAGTAATGGAGTCACTGTTGTCTAATTATTGCAGTATATTATGGGCAAAGTCTAAGCTGTTGCATTAAGAGCTCTGCATATTGGGATAACATCTGAAGTATACAGTATGAGTAAATATCGTCATATTTCTAGTTGGATTTGTGTCTGTACTTTCAGGATTTAAACACACCACTTTTTACTTTTTAAAAAGTTGGAATAGGACATTACCACAAATGTCTTAAATACTTGTTCAGCTAGTTGTCCTTTGAGATGAATACATTAAAGGATGTTGGTTCAAAATGCATCACAAACATCAAACCCACATGTGTTACTACCCATCGTAGATGAGCAACATGCCAGAGGTCAAATTAGTAAGTGGCAAAGCAAAGAGAGAATTGGAGAGCCTGTACTTTGGGCCATTGCCATTCACTGCCTCTCACTTGGGGCAGGAGGGGAGGTGTAGGCTAGGGAGCCTGTTGTATTTGGGAGGAGAAAAGAGAACCCAACGTACTGTCATCCAGACTATCCGTACTGTCATTTTGTTGAGGATCTTATATCCATCTTCTCTTAGTGCCAAAGAATCCTTTACTTCATCTAAAGGCAGCGGTGAAAGAAAAGAAAAGAAACAAGAAGAAAAAAACCATCGGTTCCCCAAAAAGGATTCAGAGTCCTTTGAAAAACAGGCTGCTTAACAGTCCTGCAAAAACTCTGCCAGGGGCCTGTGGCAGTCCCCAGAAGTTAATTGATGGGTTTCTAAAACATGAAGGACCTCCTGCAGAGAAACCCCTGGTAATTCCTTAACTTTGACCTTTATGAGATCTTAATGTACCTGGATAATGTGTGAATATAGCAATTTTATCCTTTGTTTTCTTAACAGGAAGAACTCTCTGCTTCTACTTCAGGTGTGCCAGGCCTTTCTAGTTTGCAGTCTGACCCAGCTGGCTGTGTGAGACCTCCAGCACCCAATCTGGCTGGAGCTGTTGAATTCAATGATGTGAAGACCTTGCTCAGAGAATGGATAACTACAATTTCAGGTTGGCTTGGCCTGTGTTAGATGGCCTAAGGCTGAGATGTAGTCGTCTCATGATTTGAGAACATAAACAGACTAAACTGTGTAGATTTAACCCATTTCTCTAACTCTGATAAGCTTAAAGCAGCTACCCCCAAATCTTTTAAATTCTGGGACTTGCTTTGAAAAGTAACAAAGCCTATTCCTTTGATAGCTGTTAGCGGCATAGCTGTAGAAATGCAGTTTTCCTTTATCCATGCATCTCTCTGACTTTCTTCTTCAAAAAGATAGACTGGTCCTCATTTGAAGTTTTTCCCCTTCCTAGATCCAATGGAAGAAGACATTCTCCAAGTTGTGAAATACTGTACTGATCTAATAGAAGAAAAAGATTTGGAAAAACTGGATCTAGTTATAAAATACATGAAAAGGTAGTAACTCATCACTTTTATCAAATGGGAAAAAATGGCATGTCACAATGGCTAATTGAGGGTATACTGAGTTGTTTTAAACTTTCTGGGAAACTGTACTCATTAGGGTTAATGAGAAAGTGATATCCTTTATTTTGCCATGTTGACTAAGTAGTAAATAAGGTTCCAAGTATGTTGCCCTCAAGGTCTTACATGTGATTAAAAAACCATAGGAAGTGGGCTGGGCACAGTGGCTCACACCTGTACTTCACTTCGGGAGGCTGGGGTGGGTGGATCGTTTGAGACCAGCGTGGCCAAAATGGCATAACTCCATCTCTACTGAAAAATAAAAAAATAAATAATCTGGGGGTGGTGGTGCCCACCTGTGGTCCCAGTTACTTGGGAGGTGGAAGCTGCGGCAAGCCATGATTGCACCACTGCATGGCTCTAGCCTGATTGACAGCTTGTCTCAAAATAAAAATTAGTGTCCTAGGATTTTATTTTTTTTGAGATGAGTCTCACTCTGTCGCCCAGGCTGGAGTGCAGTGGCAGGATCTTGGCTTACTGCAGCCTCTGCCTCCTGGGTTCCAGTGATTCTCCTGCCTCAGCCTCCCAAGTAGCTGGGATTATAGGCATGTGCCACCACGCCCAGCTCATTTTTGTATTTTTTGTAGAGATGGAGTTTTACCATGTTGGCCAGGCTGGTCTCAAACTCCTGACCTCAGGTGATCCACCCTCCTCGGCCTCCCAAAGTGCTGGGATTACAGGCATGAGCCACCGCACCTGGCCAGGACTGTTTTTTTTTTTTTTTTTTTTTTTTTGCCAAAGTCAATTTTTATATGTAAAAAGGAATAGTTAGTCTTAAGGACCTTTCCTAATTCCTAATGACATTTCTTCTCTCCCTACCTTTAGGTTGATGCAGCAATCTGTGGAATCGGTTTGGAATATGGCATTTGACTTTATTCTTGACAATGTTCAGGTGGTTTTACAACAAACTTATGGAAGCACATTAAAAGTTACATAAATATTACCAGAGAGCCTGATGCTCTCCGATAGCTGTGCCATAAGTGCTTGTGAGGTATTTGCAAAGTGCATGATAGTAATGCTCGGAGTTTTTATAATTTTAAATTTCTTTTAAAGCAAGTGTTTTGTACATTTCTTTTCAAAAAGTGCCAAATTTGTCAGTATTGCATGTAAATAATTGTGTTAATTCTTTTACTGTAGCATAGATTCTATTTACAAAATGTTTGTTTATAAAGTTTTATGGATTTTTACAGTGAAGTGTTTACAGTTGTTTAATAAAGAACTGTATGTATATTTTGTACAGGCTTCTTTTTGTGAATCCTTAAAAACTCAATTCTAGGAAGCAACTACTGTTCATTATACTAAAAGGCTGAAAAACCTCCAGGCCAGACTGCTAAGCTCTGAAATTCCTGAGAGGTCTCAGACCGGGATTCTACTTGTTCCAAGAAAGGGTAAAGCTTCTAATCCATCTTATTCTTGTCTCCAAGCATGAACACAGGAGCATGTTAAGAAAATCTTTACTACTTCCATGCGGAGAAATCTACATATTTTGAATTAGAAACACCCTCACACCCACTTGAAGATTTTTTTCTTGGGAACATTATGTCCCATAGATCAGAGGTGGTGTTGTCTTTGCTTCTACTGTCCATTGAGGAAACTGATGATAAAAAAGAACGGTATAGATTTTCAAACGTATATAAAATATTTTTATGCTGTATGTTATGCCGTAACTTTAAAATAAAAATACAGTTTAAAATTCTGTGCTAGTGGATATTTGGAACTTTTTCCTCAAACACCCCACACTGACTTCAACAAAACCCTAAAACTAGCTACAGATTATTACTACGAATGAATCATTAAGTAAGTTAGTTGTGTCTGCAACAATTTAGAAGCACTAAGCCCAAATATCAGGAAATGTGTGTATGATGGAATTTTCTAGGACAAAACAGATCAAGATGATTAATGTATAAAAATCTCAATCTACTGTTACCAGGTGCTGGCATACAAGGTAGTGTGATTGATTGATAGTTTAGTTTGTAAGATAATTCTTGTCCTAGGAGGACAACTTGTGGGAGAGAAGCTACACTAACATGGAAGCCTAACAGAGCTTACTGATGGATGTCTGTTTTCTTTATTGGTAGTTTGGCTTGGAATTGTGATGACTGATATTACAATGGACTCGTGACTACACAAGCAGGAAAAAGCAGCCAGCTGTGCTTTTACACCACAGTTTCACACAAAGCAGATAAAGAAATATCAGAATGCCTAATTTTCTATTTTATAAAAGCCCTAAAGGCATATGGCAGAAGAATGCTGGAGAAATCACTGTGGGAAGAATATGCATAAATAAAGAAGTAGTTCTTACATCAAAAAAGTCCCAAGAATCACAAAATCTGCAGAAGCTTGGTTAATCAAATACTGCAGTACTGATTTAATCAGTATAAAATCGAAAGAGCTTTAGATCTGTAATAAAAATCCAAATTTGGGGAAGGGCAAACTTTAAAACAGCAGCCAAGTAGAGAAGGGTTGGGGAAGGGAGAGGTGAGTGAACAGGCACATTGGAACTGTGGGGACATGTAATTGACCACTGTCAAACCAGTGTAAGTTTCTTGGTTTCTCATGGAAAACATTTTATACACCTATTTTTCTTCCTTCCATACTTAAGTCCATCATTGTCCAGATACGTCTGTTCCATTTTTTGTCTGATTTTTGTTGGGATATTACAACACAGTATTGCATTTACTCCAGTTCCTGCTCCATGTGAAAAAATTAGATGATTTCAAATACTTTCTTCAGCTCCACAATAAGCTGCCAGTCACTCTTCTGCATTTCGTCTCTGAACCAGTCTTTGAGTGCATCAATGGACTGCCGGCTGATCTGCAATGCCCAAGGCACAAACAGGGTAAACAGAACATAACAAACATGTGCCAAAGAAAGCTGTGGCCCCAGATGCCCGCTCTCACTGTTCTAAAGCTTAAGCAGAAATAAAAAACAGGGCTTGCCTGCCTAAGGGAGTAGAATTCCAAAATCACATCCGGTTTGCATGTCAGACACAAGGGGACCTAAAAGTCCTAGCTTTCTCTGTTGGTGCTGCTTTCCTGATGGAGCAACTTCCTCAACAGACAAGGCCCAGCTAGAGGTCAAGCCCTAATGGGGGATCCAGTCCCATCAGATTCTACAATCAAACTGAAGCCCAAGGAGCCACTAGGTACAGGTGACCCAAGAAGAGTGATTCCCTGTTTCTTAAAGTGTTCCACTTTTGCTTAAATACTTACCTTACTAACAAGAATGTCTGTAGCTTCAAAATGTCTTCCAAACATTTTGGGCGACTCACCAGGGATAGGTTCTATTTTTACACAGACTTCTTGTCCTTTTTTTGCAACATCCACTTGTTTATGATTTATTTCAATACTTGTTACTATTCCGATGTCAACAAACTGTAAAATAAGAACAAATTAAAATGCATGCAGAAGAATTCATGCCAATCACAGGCGCCATGGCTGCATAGCTGAAGTTAAGAACTGGAGCAAAAGCCTATTTTAAAAGTCATGGCAGTGCGATCCTTTCATCACTTAAGGTCTCACCGTGTAACATTTTGGTAAACTAGGCTGGCACCACCAACACCCTATTTCCTTCATGATGGTTGTAAGAATGACAGGAGATAATGTGCTTTGCAAAACATTCCAAGTGCCCTGTTGACCAAATGTCATTTCCTATTTTTGCTCTACCATTTCACGTGACAGGTGCCGTAATAGGAGGGATCAGCAGGCACAAAAGGTCTGAGTCAGGAACGAGCTTGAATTGAAGTGGCTGATGGGAATGAAGTCAGAGTGAGGACCAATCCTGAAATTTTAAGAATGATGGCCTGTGAGCAGATGAGTGATGTGATCTCAGTTTGGGGCAAAAAACCCTGCCTCCTTTGTGGAGAAAAAGATTCAGGAGAGTAAGAGTGAAAACAGGGAGAGCTCTGGTTGGTTTAGGAGGCCAAAGCCACATAGAAAGTAACACAAATAAATGTCCAGGCTTAGTCTACTGAAATGGTAGAAAAGCAATGACAACTTGTAAGTGCCATTGCCCATTACAGGAACCAGGTTTGGGCCAGGGAAAGTACTAGATGAGCCTGGAACATCTCACTGAACCAGAAAGGAAGATGATGCTCAGACTGCTGTGTGACAAGGATACAGGAGCCAGTTGAGCTCCTACCAACCACACTAGAAAATCTGAGTATCAAAAGAATAAAGGTAATGGATTATATTTAAAAAAATATTAAAAAAAAAAAAACCCATTGAGTCTATGACTCAATAAAAAGGTCAGTGGGAAGATGTTCTTTGTAAGAAATGGGGGGGACAGGTATATCCACAATTTTGCAAACATCTACGTAATAGTTGACTTAGGCAACGCTTGCCAGTGGGTACTAAAGCCACTGGGATAAAGGCTGTTGAGAAACAGGATATCCATTAGGAACTCCAGGTACCAGACAGATTACAGAGTAATTACAAAGGGGCAAGTTTCTAATGGAGATGGTTGGCGTCTAGCACTTTCCCCAGGGAATCAGAGCATCAGCAGCAGTCAGACAGGCTGGGTCATGCAAGAGGCAGGCACACAGGGAAACTGCATGAGCGTCTTTCCAATAATTCTAACCTGTGTCTAGTCGGGAGGGAGAGAAACAGATAAATCCAAATGGAGGAGGAATTTGCAAAACAACCGGGACACTTCAAAAAGAATGGACGACTGTTCTTGACTGAGGCTCAGCCACAAAACAAGCCCCAGTGCAATGCAGCTTGCAGGGCACTGGGCCAGATTGGTGGGGAGAGTTACCAAGACATCTTTGGAATAACTGGTGAAATGTTGTTGAGGGCTGCAAATTATAGGATATTGTTGAAATATTACTAATTTTTCTTACGTATGCTGACAGAAAGGGAAGGTAAACATGAGTGTTCATTATACTAGTTTTTAAACTTTTCCACAGGCTTGAAACCTTTCAAAATAAAATAAAAAGCAATAATGTAAAGTGCCTTGGAGCCCCAATTAACTGAAGCACTGAGATCAGCACTGAGTCAACACTGACTATGGAGCACTGATATTTACCAATACTGAGGCACAACAGAAGGTGACAGGCTCTGCTTGTTTTAAAGTTACCACATTTTCTTCCTGAGGTAAAAACACTGAAACATTTGTTAAGAAGGTGGAGACCACACTAAATACACACTACAGTACTGTGAACTACAGGCACAAAGCTGTGTTGGTACGACTCTTGGACACTCATTTACTGCTTTAAGAAATGACCCATAAAATGTACAAGTAGAACTTACATTTTTGCTTGGGACACACATGGGTGTCCCCTGTTTCACCTGACCTGCTTCCACCGTCACCCCCATCACTATCGGATCTCGAGAATTAAAAATGTACTGAGGGAGGATTTTCATCTTGCAGGGAAATACTGCTATGTGCCTGAAAGGAAAAAAGAATTTTAAGCTTACAGAATCACTTAAACATAAAAAGAAAAACTGCAGCTGAACATCAGGCTTCTCCCATTAGAGGAAAGCAGCTTTCCCCAGTGGCCACAGGAGAGGGGCAGGCAGGGTGCTGCAGCCCAGGGCCACCCCATGCCCAGGGCGCTTCTTCCTTGTTAACCTCCTCCTTCCCATTCTGTTGCTTCCCAAGTCTTTGCTTTCTTCTCTTTTAAAGCCCTACCTCCAAAAGAAGCTGCATCACAGGAGCATTCTGTTCCTAGTCTAAAACACTGAGCTTGGCTGCTGAAGATGTCAGCCACAGTCTGGGGCTTAGAACCTAGGCAGTACCTGGTGACAGGTCTTCGTTTGGCACATGTGTAGGCTACTGGGGGATCACATAGGCATCAAATCGTATTATCACCCTCCTTTTCTCCACCACGTTCCCAAACCATTGATCCAAAAGGCCACTACATAATTACCCTGTTTATTGAGCACACGCTTAAAATGCTTTAAAAGTTTCCAGCAGTCTTCTTAGGTAGAATTCTTCTCACTTCAGATTTCATGATCTAAAGTGAGCATATACCAGTCTAAATCCTAATATTTACTAGTAAGCTCCATTTAAAAATGTATCCCAAACTACACCATCACTACTATCATCACTGTGGTCTGAATCACCTAGACCTCTTGCTTGGACTATGGGAGCCTCCTGACAGGCTCTTGCGACTGACTTCCTAACAACCCAAGGTCCACATAACAACCCAGTTAACCAGTCTGATTGTGAACACACAGCCTCGGCAATGCCTTCTTGCAAAACTCAGAGAAGCTCAATCCTTCCCATGGCCTGTAAGATCCCTGACAATACAGGTCCCGCCACCCTCTCTGACCTCATTTATCACTGTCCCCTCTGGTCACTCTGCCTCGCACTGCTGTTCTCTCTGGACACTCCCCATGTGCCTGTGTGGCTTACTCTGTCTGAAGAGATGAGATGCCTTCCCAAACCACATCATTAATCACAGTCCCTCCTCTCCTTATCTAGGCCCTTCCCTGCTTTATTTGGTTTTTCGGCACTTCTCAACATGTGTCAGTTGTCCCGCTATAAGAGCATGTCCCAGACCAGGCACAGTGGCTTACACCTATAATCCCAGCACTTTGGGAGGCAGAGGCAGGTGGATCACTTGAGCTCAGGAGTTCAAGACCAGCCTGGCCAACATGGCGAAACCCTATCTCTACCAAAAATACAAAAAATTAGCCAGGCATAGTGGTGCGAGCCTGTAGTCTCAACTACTTGGGAGGCCAAGGTGGGAGGATCACTTGAGCCCAGTAGGCAGAGGTTGGGGTGACCCATGATCATGCCACTGTACTACAGCATGGGTGACAGAACGAGACCCTGTCTCAAAGGGGAAGGAGGAGGGAGGCTGGCCTGGTTCTCTGCTGATGCCTCCTCTACCACTGCAGCAATGTAGGTACTGTGAGTACTTGGAAAGTTTGGTACAGGAATGGACTTCTCTCCCACAGAATCTCTTATTTCCCAGTTTTCCTCACTCAAGTTTTGTTACTTCCAATCTATATAATCCCAGATGAGCAAGATAAAGTCCCTAAATTTAATAACTACGAACCCATTAACAAGACCCAAGTCTGCCAAGATTATTAAACTGAAGTCACAGACAAGACTTGTTTGCATACTGCTGGAATGTCCCCAGTATGTTGGGTTTCTGGTTTGTAACACACCATTTCAGGATGCAGCCTCTGGTAGACGAGTAAATGCCATGATTTTGCTGTTTACAGCCCTTTCTGGAATTCAGTAATTCTCAGTCATGTTCATTAACGAAGACTCAAAGTAAATAAAAACAGTAACTTACTTAAATTCTTCTTGTTTCTGTTTCTTGTAGTCTTGTCTATATTTTGTAAAGGCATCAAATAAATGATAAATAATTTCTGCACTAAAAATTCTAACTCCTAAACTATCAGCCATTTCTTGTGCATCTCGTTCAATTCTCACATCGAAGGCCAAAATTACTGCATACCTAAAAGGTTAAAACACATCAAAGACCATTCAATGAAAAACAGAGTATGTCATAGAGGACAGTTTTTTAAGATAGGACAGTTTTAAGATAGGTAAGTAACATGAAAGCCTTCATAGCAGGAGAAATTACTTACTGAGGGTCATGTTCCAACATCACTGAAGCCTTCATAACATCTTTTTTATGCACTGGGCCAATGTTAATTCCTGCATACTGAAAAAATGGGAGTTTCCATGTTTATCTGTATGTATCAGGTAATGGCGATGGCACCAAAAACCACGACCAACCACCATTCACTTGTGGAGCGAGGTGTAATTACTTACGGGCACTTCTGATGTTTTCAGAAATTCCAGTAGAGCTTCCAAAGAACCCAGTGTAGATGCCTGGACATAGACTCCTTTTTCTTCTAATTTGATAGCATTTAGTGTCTGCTTTAACTCATGGATCAATTCATCCTTGAAAAGAAATCAGATTTGATAAGGTTGTCAACACACCTCTATCCTCAGCAGTCTAAAATTAAATTGTGTTTCTCTCTTTGGTTAAGTACTTATCTGCAAATATGAAACTAAGGCTTAGATAGAGCAAGGCATCACAGAACCTGTGCTGGAATGGAGGAGGAGATTTGGGGGCCATACCCTAACTGTATCTCGCTTCACCTTTGTCTTAGGTTTACTAACTTTGAAATATGTTTAATCTCCGCTCCACTTGGCAAATACAGTAGATGGGTGGGCAGAATTAAACAGTAGAGAAGAAAAATTTTTTAAAAGTTAAAAAAGCACCACATAAATGTGTTATGATAGCCCAAAAGTTCAGCTTGACTGTGCTAACTAGGAAATACCATAATCTCATGATCTCAGCAGCTCCTTCCTCCATCACTGCTTGTCTGGAAATGGAAGAAGAGATTTTTAACCAGAAATAAGTAAAACAAGTTTATCAATGCCATTGAAGGGACGTAAGTCCACTCCATACTCAGGACTGGCTGAAGAGACAGGCCTGCCCTGTTCTCTCACTGGCCCTGAGATAGCTTATTCCCAACAGCATGACTTGATGCTGCCTACATAATAAACATGGCCTCAGGACGCAAGAGCCACGTGCTGGGAACAGTTGTATTTTCTCTTTGGCAAGTGAACAAACTATGGCTCAAAGTCCACTTTTATGAAACTACAATGGACATTGGCCAAAAAGAATATACAATTTCTAGCTTTTTTTTTTTTTTTTTTTTTTTTTTTTAACACAGGGTCTTGCTGTCACCCAGGTTGGAGTGCAGTGGCACGATCTTGGCTCACTGCAGCCTCTGCCTCCCAGGTTCAAGTGATTCTCCTGCCTCAGCCTCCCAAGTAGCTGGGACTACAGGTGTGCATTCACCATGCCCAGCCGACTTCTAGCTTTTGACTCATTTTTTAATTTGAATAAAATGCATTATTTTTATAATTCTAGTACACATAAAAATTATACCAATTTCTATGATTGTACAAACTGAAGTAATTCAAAAGCATCAAGTTTGCTAAGAGGCCAAGAGATGGCAGGCTTCACAAAGACAAAGCCAGTTTTGGTCACCATCCTAGCATATGCAATGCTGACACATGCCAGAACTCAAATAGCTTTTGAGGAAAAAAAATTTTAAATGAACTTACTTTAAGAACAGGGATTTCATCTTCTTTATAAGCCACGAGGAGGGGTAAACCAGCCAATGTTTTCTCCAGGTCTTTTCCAAGAATCTTTACCCCCTGAGCTGCTTCTACTTCTTTATGCTTTTCATACTGGTTCTACAGAGATAAAAGCATTTATTACGAAATGTACTTTAAAAGTGGTTAGCAGTAGGAGATGATATAAGAGAATCTCATCATGATATTAGAGAGAGGTTTCTTAAACGACGCACAAAAAGCAATAATCACAAAATAAAAGACTGATAAATTTAACATTAAAATTAAGTATTTCCATTTCTCAAAATACTACAGGAAAAAAAAAAGTCACAAGAGTAGAAGATATTGTAAAACACACCAACTAATAAACCAGTATCCTGAATATATAAGTGCATATAAATCTGTAAGAAAGATAATGCAGAAGAAAAATGTACATTTCACGAAGGAGGAAATAAATGGCCAATAAACATTTTTAAATGACCAACCAGGGTAACAATTAGGCAAATACACACTGAAATGGCAATGAGCTACACACTTACCAGAATGGCAAAAAAATTTAAAATCTGACATCCAAGAACTGATGAAGATGTAAAACAATGAAACTAAAATATTGCAGTTGAGAATATAATTTGTTACACCCGCTGTAGACAAGTGTGACCTTCACTCCTAGGTATACATACCCTGGGAAACTGGCACAAACACATCAAGAGATATACACAAAAGTTCACAGCAGCAACATTGTTAGTAACAACAAAAATCAAAAACTGGGCCAGGTGCGGTGACTCACTTAGGGAGGCTGAGGTCAGGAGTTCGAGACTAGCCTGGCCAACATGGCAAAACCCCATCTCTACTAAAAATACAAAAATTAGCCAGGTGTGGTGGCATGCATCTGTAATCCCAGCCTGGATGACAGACTGAGACTCTGTCTCAAAATAAAATAAAATAAAATAAAATAAAATAAAATAAAATAAAATAAACATAAAAAACTGGAGATCACCTACATTTCCCATCAACAGAACAGATAGATATGTTGTGATATAGTCACACAATGGATTAGAAATCTTAAAATTATATACTTTTCTTTTTCCACTAAAGGAAGCCAGATACAGGCCAGGCATGGTGGCTCATGCCTATAATCCCAGCACTTTGGGGAGACCAAGGTGGGCGGATTGCTTGAGCCCAGGAGTTCAAGACCAGCCTGGGCAACATGACAAAGTCCCATCTGTAAACAAATTAGCCAGGTGTAGTGGTGCGTACCTATAGTCCCAGATATTCAGGAGGCCGAGGTGGGAGGATCACCTGAACCCCGGAGAGGTTGAGGCTGCAGTGAGCTATGACTGCACCACTGCACTCCAGCCTGGGCGACAGCTATAAAAAGAGCCAGCTATATATATATAAAGAGCCAGCTATAAAAGTACACACTGAGAATAACTCCATTTCTACATAAAGTCTACAGACACTTATAAGGGAAGTACTCTTAGACACAAAAACAAAGCAAAGCAAGGATATTTGTTACTGTCATAAAACGCAACCATGGTTAACTCTATGAAAGGTCAGGGGGTAGGAGGGGAAGGCGGGGGAGTTGATCAGGAAGAAGCACACAGGAAGCTTCTGGGTGCCAGCAGCGTTCTGATTCTCCATCTGGTTGCTTCTCAAAAATGTGTTAAACCTTTCTTCTATGTTTTGTGTACTTTTCAGGAGCAATGTTTTATTTCACAATTAAAAATGTTAATAAAAACTACAGCTGACCCTTGAACAAAATGGGCTTGAACTGCATATGTCCACTTATACTCAGATTTTCTTCCGCCTCTGCCACCAAACACAGCAAGGCCAACCCCTCTCCTTCTTCCCTCTCAGCTTACTCAACATGAAGATGAGAATGAGGACCATTATGATGATCCATTTCCACTTAACAAATAGTAAATCTATTTTCCTTATGATTTTCTTAATCACGTTTTCTTTTCTCTAGCTTGTTTTACTGTAAGAATGCAGTATGTAATATATAAAACATACAAAACATGTTAAACGACTGTTTATGTGATTGGTAAGGCTTCTGGTCAATGGTAGGCTATTAGGAGTTAAGTTTTTGGGGAGTCAAAAAATATATGTGGAATTTCAACTGGCCAGGGAGTCAGTGCTCCTAGCCCTCATGTTGTTCAAGAGTCAACCATAGTTAGCAGTGTAGAACCAAAACAATGTACTTTAGAATCTGGCAAAGGCCTAGTCTGGTAAGCAGGTACTTTCACACATCTCTACTCTGACAGACAGGCCTTCCTGTATGATGACATCTAAAATAAAAGGGAGAGCGAGGGATGTATGTGTTCTGTATTAAGTCAAACAGCTTTCAAAGTGAGGAAACAATCTCAGCAGAACTTCTAAACACTGTACAAGTCCCCACGTGTCAACGCTTCCCACCTCAGCGTACCTTCACTCGTAATTCCTTCATAGGAGGAGGTAACAGGAGGCCTCGAATCTGAGTTACAATGGGCCCTTCTACTCCAGGAACAATGATTGTATCTCCTTCCTTCAAACGCCCATTGATCAAGATGACATCTATAGTGGTGCCCATCCCCGGGAGAGCTTTAACCTAAAAGGCATTATTGCAAAGAGAAAGACATACATACAATGCACCATGTTCATTAAATCTAAAAGTAGTAAATATCCTCCACTCAAGGAACTTGCTATTTTTAAAAAAAAAAACAATAAACTGAACAGTTGATCATTACCTCCATCACCTGTGCTCTCAGCTCTTCACAGTGTGCAAGTCTCTTGCTCAACATGGTCTGAGTTAACTCGACAAGAAGGTAGATCAGACTTCCCATGCCATCACCAGTATGTGCAGAGGTAGGTACCAAAGACACAAAAGTGCGGGGATCTTTATTCTCATAAAACAAAGCAGCATTCAAACCCTAGGAGCAAAAATTATCCAAAACGCCAGGCTGTAAAGAAAACGTATCTGGAATAGGTGTGACTAACTAGAAGCCGGATGAGCAAATGGCTCATCAATTTGAAACTCCTCATAAACACTAATAATGATCATGTATATCCTATAAGCATTAACTGTATTACAGCAAAGTAGTTCTAAGTCAACTCAGTTTTCTAAATTAAAGTATTCAGACTGCAAAGAAAAAGGAGAAAAGGGAAGAAGAATTTAAAAAAAGTAATTGCTGTCAACAGAGGAAAAGAACCAACATTAATGAAAATGCTGACTTCATTATAAAGATAATATAATACATATTCTGAGATAGGCTCTTCAGAAGAAGGAAGGCCTTCTTACCTGCTGTGCAAATTCTACAATAATAGCCTTTGCTCGCTCCTCAAATTCATCTTTTGTATTCTTTTTCTGCTTCTTTAAAGTAGCAGCCACATCAGAGTCAGGACTCTTTTTCCAATCATATAACCTATCAATCTGAAAAAGTTTTTTCATGAGAAAGATCTCTAAAAAATTCAGAACATTCAAGAACTGTATTAATAGCTCCAGAAAATTCCTCATGTATGTCTCATATGTACAACAGTGTGACTTACTTACTCATACACTTTATTGTACCAAAAGCTCCTTTCAGACTGCTTATCGGCACCTGCTCTTAAATTAGAAACTGCTGTGGTGCCATGCTGCCCCTGTCAACCTCCATGAGTTCCTAAGTGGCTGCCATTTGTTTGCAAAAGATAATATCCTAGAATTATCCTAAGACTATTAATGTATATTGTTGGAATTCCAAAACAGTTTTTGTAACAAATCAATCAATCCCAGCAAGTACCATCACTATAAAATTATATGCCAAAAAATTAAAAAATATATATTTTCTAAGGGAACAGCCTATTTTAATTATTTTATTGCTCAAATTAGGGTTAAATCTGTTTTGTTAATGACAGAATCTATTTTCCCTCACTTTTCAACAAGAGAGATAAATGAGCACAGAAGAAATGAAAAATACTTGCTAGCCAAACAAACAATCAAAAGCATAATCTGTCTGGGGACTGAGTCTAGGGTAACAAAATAAAGAAGCAGACGAATCTGAATGCTACTAAGGAGACAAATCAGTAGGAAATGACAAAGATGTTAAAATTAGCATATGAGGTCCTTAGAATATTTATAAACATGCTCAACACCTTTAAAGGAAAAGCCTGAAGCTTGTAAAGCTAAATAATAAAAACATGTCTAGTAATTAGAAATGAACACTTTTAAACGCTTATATTAGGAAAGAATATCAATAAAACCAAAAGCTAATTCTTTGAAATAATCCAATTCCTGCACATTCTTTCAGAAAACAGAGGAGGAAACACTTCTCAACTCATCTTAGGAGGCCAACATTACTCTGATATGAAAACCAGATAAAAGACATTACAAGAAAACTACATACTCATATCACTCATGAACACAGACACAAAACAACAATGAAACATTACAAATCAAATTCTAGCAATATATCAAAAGGATAACAAATGACAACCAACTAGGGTTTATTTTAATAATGTAAAGTTGGTTTAACATTTTAAAAATTCAACAGTAATTATGTTGTTAACAGAATGAAGGAGAAAATCCACATGAACATCTCTAAATATGCAGGAAAAGAATTTGACAAAATCAACAACCATTCATGATTAAAGAAATAAAAACATAAAGCACTCTAAACCACCTAGAATAGAAGGCAACTTCCTCAAACTTAATAAAGGGCATTGACAAAAAAAAAGAAAAAAAACCCCTGCAGCTGACATCATACTTAAGGGTGAAAGACTGAGCACTTTCCCCTAATATCAGGAATAAGGAAAGGATGATGTCTACTGTCATTCCTTCTATTCAACATTATTTAGAAGGTCTAGTTAGTACAATAAAGAAGAAAAAGATGTAGAAAGCATATAGGTAAGGGGAAAAAAACATAACTGCATTTATAAGCAGATAACATAATAACATATATAGAAAAACTCACATTATTTACAAAAGAAGATACTGGGCCTAATCAGTGAATTTAACAAGGTCACAAGATACAAACAATGTAAATGTGACAAACAGCTGGAAATTTAAAAATTTTTCATGCTATTTACAATAGCATTAAACCATGAAATACTTAGGGATAAATTCAGAAAAATATGTCCAACATGTGGACAATAAAACTACAAGATATTGCCAAGAGAAAGTAAAGAAGGCCTGGCCAGGCATGGTGGCTCACGTCTTAAATCTTAGCACTTTGGGAGGCTGACGCGGGCAGATCGCTTCAGCCCAGGAGTTCGAGACCAGCCTGGGTAACACAGACCTTGTCTCTATTTAAAAAAGTAAATAAAATGAAAAATAATTTTAAAAAATGGTAAAGAGGACTAAGTAAATGTACAGAGATACCATGCTCACTGATCAAAAGATGCAATACTGCTAAAAGAGCCAATTCTCTCAAAATTTATCTACAGATTGAAACGCAATCCCAATCAAAATCCTAAAAGGCTTTTTGTGGAAACGAACAAGCTGACTGAAAACTTTATATTGAAATCCAAGGACCTAAAATAGCCAAAACAATATAAAGAAAAACTAAGTTGAAGGATTTACCACTACCAGCTTTCAAAACTTTACTATGAAGCTATAATGAGACAGGGTAGTAGTGGCATAAGAATGTATATAGAGCAATGGAACAAAAGATAAATTCTAGGAACAGACATATATGGTCAATTAATTATTGACAAAGATTCCAAACTAATTCCATGGAGAAAAAAATAATCTTTTCAGCAAAGAGTCTTTAAATAACAAAATATTTCTATGGAAAAAAAGTAAACCCTGACCTCACACTATATAAAAAAAAGATCACCGATCTCAATGTAAAAAAAGCTTCGACTATTAAACATCTGAAAACACCAGAGAAAAATTTAATGAACTTGGGATAGGAAAAGATTACTTACATAGCACACAAATCATAAAAAAGTTAATTGGGGCCAGGCACAGTGGCCCATGCCTGAAATCCCAGGGCTTTGGGAGGCCAAGGCTGGCGGATCACTTGATGTCAGGAGCTCAAGACCAGCCTGACCAACATGGTGAAACCCCGTCTCTACTAAAAACATAAATTAGCCAGGTGTGGTGGCATGCACCTGTAATTCCAGCTACTTGGGAGGCTGAGGAACAAGAATCACTTAAACCCAGGAGGCAGAGTTGCAGTGAGCTGAGATAATGCCACTGTACTCCAGCCTGGGTGACAGAGCAAGGCCCTGTCCCAAAAATAAATAAAATATAAAAATTAATTAGATTTCACCAAAATCAGAAATTTTTTCTCTTCAAAACACACTATTAAAAGGAGGCTGGGCGTGGTGGCTCACACCCGTAATCCCAGCACTTTGGGTGGCCAAAGCGGTGGATCACTTGAGGCCAGGAGTTTGAGACCATCCTGGCCATTTTTACTAAAACACACACCCCCCCCCCCCCAAAAAAAACAACCCTAACCAGGTGTGGTGGTGCATGCCTGTAATCCCAGCTACTTGTGGCTTAGGCACAAGAATCACTTGAGCCTGGGAGGCAGACGTTGTAGTTAACCAAGAGTGTGCCACACTGCACTCCAGCCTGGGCAACAGCAAGAGATGGTCTCCAAAACACACACACACACACACACACACACACACACACACACACACAGCAAGAGACAGTCTCCAACACACATACACACACGCAAAACAAAACAAAGAAAATGAAAAACCAAGTTCCAGACCATAAGAATACATCAGCAGTACATACAAGTGAAAAAGGAATTGTATATATAGAACCAGAAGTATGAAGAACTCTTAAAACTCAGCAATAAAACAATCTAATAAAGAACAAAGGATTTTGAACATATTTTTCAAAGAAACAGATATTGTCATCTCTCTAAGCATAAGTACATGAAAAGATGCATAAAGCCATTAGTCACTGTGGAAACAAACTAGACCACAATAATTTTGCACTCAACTACACACCTACTAGAATGCTGGAGGTAGGGAGAATATTTGCAAAGATATGCAGGAACTGGAATTCTCAACAGATAAATGGATAAAGTGCAGTATTATTCATATAATGGACTACTATTCAGCAATAAAGAGGAAAAACCTTTTATACATGCAATGACAACATGAATAAAGCATAACATGAGTAACAAAAAATGCCAAACTTAAAAAATTACATACTATATGATTCAATTTATATGAAATCATAAAACAGGCAAAACTAGTCCATATGACACAGAAAGATCAATACTAGCTTACATTTAGGGAGGGCAGCAGAATGACTGCAAAGTAACATGAGAGAACTTTTCTGGAAATATGGAGATGGTCCATGTTCTGAATGACAGTGGTTGTAAATTTGTCAAAACAAATTAAAATAAACACTTAGCATGGGGTGCATTTTCTTATACATGCATAACTCAGAGATACTGCAGGTTTGGTTTCAGACCACTGCAGTAAAGCTAGTACTACAATAAAGCAAGTCACACAATTTTTGGGGTTTCCTAGTAGTGCTTCTAAAAGAGATGCTTATACTATATTGTAGTCTATTAAGTGTGTGATAGCATTGTATCTCTTTTTAAAAAGCAATGTATACATCTTAATTTTAAAATTTTAGCATTGCTAAAAATGCTAATGAACACCTGAGTCTTCAACAAGTCATAATCTTTTTGCTGGTAGAGGGTCTTGCCTCAATGTTGATGGCTACTGACTGATCAGGATGGTAGCTGATAAAGGATGGGGTGGCTGTAGCAATTTCTTAAAAGAGACAGCAAAGAAGTCTGTCCCATCAATTAACTGATTCTTCCTTTTATGAAAGATTCATTGGCTGGACGCAGTCGCTCACGCCTGTAATCCCAGCACTCTGGCAGGCCGAGGCAGGCAGATCACCTGAGCTCGGAAGTTCAAGACCAACCTGACCAACATGGAGAAACCCCATCTCTACTAAAAATAAAAAATTAGCTGGGAGTGGTGGTGCATGCCTGTAATCCCAGCTACTCGGGAGGCTGAGGCAGGAGAATCGCTTGAACCTGGAAGGCGGAGGTTGCGATGAGCTGGGATTGCAGCACTGCACTCCAGCCTGGGCAACAAGAGTGAAACTCTGTCTCAAAAAGAAAAAGAAATTTATCTGTAGCATGCAACGCTGCTTACAGCATTTTACCCAGAATAGAGCTTCTTTCAAAATTGGAGTCAATCCTCTCAAATCCTGCCACTGCTTTATCAATTAAGTTGATTGCTATCCTAAATCCTTTTTTGTCATTTCAACAATGTTCACAATATCATCACCAGAAGAAGACTCCACCTCAAGAAACCACTTTCTTTGCCCACCCATAAGAAGCAGCTTCTCATCTGTTTAAGTTTTACTTAAGATTGCAGCAATTCAGTTACATCTTCTGGTTCCACTTCTAATTCCAGTTCTCTTGCTATTTTTCTACCACATCCACAGTGACTTCCTCTACTGAAATCTTGAACTCCTCAAAGTCATACATGAGAGTTGAAATCAGCTTCTTCCAAACTCCTATCAATGTTTATATTTTGTCCTCTTTAATGGATCATGAACGTTCTTCATAACATCTAGAAGGGTGAATCCTTTCCAAAAGGTTTTCAACTTTTGCCCAAATCCATCAGAGGAATCTCGATCTATGGCAGCTATAGCCGTATAAAATGTATTTCTTAAGTAACAATACTTGCAAGCTGAAAACACTCCTTGATCCGTGAGCTGCAGAATGGATGCTGCATTAGCAGGCATGAAAACAACATTAATCTCCTTGTGTGTCTCCATCAGAGCTTGGGTAATCAGGTGCACTGTTAACAAGCAGTAATATATTGAAAGTAATCTTTTTCTCTGAGCAGTTGGTCTCAACAATGGGCTTAAAATATTCAGCAAACCATGCTATGAATAGACGTGCTATCATCCAGGTTTTATATTTCCATTTATAAGGCACAGAATGGATTTGGCATAATTCTTAAGGGCCCTAGGATTTTCAGAATGGTCAATGAGCATTGGCTTCAACTTAAAGTCACCAACCACATTAGACCCTAACTAGAGAGTCAGCCCGACCTTTGAAGCTTTGAAGCCAGGCAGTGATTTCTCTCTAGCTATGAAAGTCCAAGATGGCATCTTTTGCCAATAGAAGGCTTTTTTATCTACATTGAAAATCTGCTGCTTAGTGTAGCCACCTTCATCAATCATCTCAGCTAGAGCTTCTGGATAACTTGCTGCAGCTTCTGTATCAGTACTTGCTGCTTCAACTTGTACTTTTAGATTACAGAAACAGCTTCTTTCCTTAAACCTCATGAACCAACCTCTACTGGTTTCAAACTTTTCTTCGACAGCTTCCTCACCTTCCTCAACTTTCACAGAATTGAAGAGAGGGCCTTGCTTTAGATTAGGCTTTGGCTTAAGGGAGTGTTGTGGCTGGACTGATATTGTATGTCTGACTCCTCCTTTCACTTGAACACTTACAGGTCATTGTAATGTTATTAATTGGCCTAATTTCAATACTGTCTCAGGAAACAGGCCCAAGGAGAGAGAAAGAGACAAGGGAACAGCTGGTTGCTGGAGCAGTCAGAACACACACAACATGTATTGACTAAGTGTGCCATCTTATAGGGGTGTGGTTTGTGGCACCCCAAATCAATCATAATAACAAAGATCATTTATCCCAGATAACCTAACAAATGTAATAATGAAAAAGTTTGAAATATTGCAAGTTAACAAAATGTGACAAGAAGTGAACACATGCTGTTGGAAAAATGGCACCAATAGACTTAATACTCTTGCTTGATGCAAGGCTGCTACAAACTTACAATTTGTATTTAAAAAAAAAAACTATACACAAATACATACACACACACACAATATCTGTGAAGCACAATACAGTGAAGCACAATAAAATGAGCTATGCTTGTAAGTTAATTATACTACTTTTTTTAATCACAAAAAATTAAGAAACATGTTTTCCTAGGTTAATTTTTCAGAAGGCGCACATACCTTATTGAGTGCAACAATGAAGGGACATTTTTTAGATTTGAGAAGGTTGATAGACTCAATTGTCTGGGGCTCCAAACCATGCATAATATCAACAACTAAAATGGCAATGTCACAAAGAGAGCTTCCTCTATTTCTCAGATTACTGTTGAAAGGAAGGAAAAGATCTATAAGTAGAAAATCTTGAAATTAATACTTTTCTTAAACTTTTAAACTTCTTTGTAAAACCCAAACAAAATAGAGTATATGTACTAAATTGTTCAAGTACTATTAGCCCTTAACTTGCCAAATGCTCATCTAACAATCACTTGAATTGACCTCAAGTGGAATGAGCTAGTTTTAGAACCAACTAATATTTCTAATAATTTTACTGACCAAGTTTTCTGTGTTAAAGAATATGGACAAGAGACAACAGCATAATATTCCACTTGTAATGGGTTTTACAGGAGATAGGCCTGGCATGTATTATCATGTTTTCTGCATTCCACATTAAGGGGGTGCTCTTTTAAAGCAGTTAAGACTTCCCTCTATAAAAAACAAGTATTCAAAGAAAACACTACTAAATCAATGAGGTACAAAGGAGGAGTGGTAGTTATAGAGATCAAATTACTACTCAAAGGTTAATGACTCCACTGAACTTTTAGACTTAATGGTTTCGAGTAGTTTGCTTGATAAGAAAAGACTCAAATTGGTCTTACCTGAAAGATTCATGCCCAGGAGTATCAATAATTAGCATTCCTGGAATCCGTACATTCTCTCTATCAAACTAGAAACAATGGGGAAAAGTACAAAGTTTAAGGAAGTCAGACATGAAAGCTTCTTTACAAAACAATCCTTTTGCCATAAAACTCTGAAAGTATCACTACTCCCTTTTCCATATGAATGGTTTTAGAAACAGTGAGTTAACCAGCAAAGTACAATTGTCAGTATTTTCATTAAAATCCAAAGGCATTTTAACCAAAAAAATAATTAAATGAGAAAATATCTCCCTTCTTAAGGTCTTAAACTATGACTGTAGTCCAAGTTTGAGCAGATTATTAAGTAAGTGGTGATACAAATCACAGGGCAGTCATCTGAAATAATCTATAGAAATCTGACATGCAAGAGGTGGTTCTCAGCATTGGGAAAATTTATCTGGTCCAATTTTAAAGCAATTCTGACTTCAAATATATCCCAAAAGTACATTTTAAAGTAAATTTACCACATTGATCAAAAGTGTTAAAGAGTAAATGCATACCCTGTTGTATTCAAATAATGTCATAAATGCTTGACTTTCTGGACAAAAGCACATAAATGAATGGAAATAACATTACAACAGATCTAATCTGGACATTCCCTTTTAGTCTAAAAAGTAACACTGACCAACTAATTTCACACACGCACACGCACACACACACACCCTTTTTGTATTAAGCTTATCTACATTTTCTTTTTGCTCATCTTCAAATGATCTTCCAAAATTTGGTATCCTGATCTACATCAAAATAATGCAACATAAAACATTTCAGATCCGCATTCTGGTGGTCATAAATCAATGTTCACTGAGCACCATAATTATTTCCACTTTAGTGTCTTATATACTAACAGTAAGTAATTACAATTGTCATATAAAGGTTATTCCAAGAACTTTAATACAGGCCTAATAATAATCTTGCTTCTTACGTTCTAAAATAACAATGAGAGTTTAAGTTCTGGCAACTGGTGGAATAAGGTGTTATGAACCCTCTCCTCTAGTGACTAAAACATAGAAATACTGTTTAAAATAGGATGAAAATAAATTATAAATTTGAAAAACTATAATTCAAGAAAACTGTTCTGAAATAAAAATTCAATACTACATATTATAATAGAACACCCCATAACTGGAAAACTCAGAAGCGACATCAAGATGTAAAACGATCATATGCCTTATAAAAAGATGAAATTCAGCTTATGATCAAACTTAACAGCAATACTTTATGGGAGAATAAATGGGACACAAGATACTTAAGGAATGAAAATGTCAACCAAGGATTTTATATGTGGCCAATGACTTTCCAGTATAAAGGCCACAAAATAACTCTTCAATATTCAAAAATTCAAGGAATGTTAATTCTTCTAATTCCCTCCTTAGGAATTGACTAGAAGACAAGCTTCATAAAACCCAGTCACAAAGAAACAAAACAAAAACTGGAGAGACAAACTCATAGACTCTTTTTACATGCAGAACTAAGACTAAATAAGGAATAAAAGGAGACATTAGCATATAATAACATATGCTCTGTTTGTTTTTCAACTTACTGCTTCTCAGTTCCAAAGCTACCACTTTCACCTGCTCTGTGATAATGAAACTGAGGAATTATTAACAAGGCCCAGTTCTCAGTCTGGGTAGTTTCTGTATTACATGAGCCTGGAACATCCTGCTATATCAGACAGCATGAATGCAACAAAAACTAGGACAACCAGAATTGTATGAGAAAGATTCAGGAGCCAACCGCTGGGCAAAGATGGGACTATCTCAGCACAATAATAACTGAAATGGACTAATCCACAGTAAATATGTTTAAATCCATGAGTTCATAATAATACAAAACAGAATCAGGCTGGGCACAGTGGCTCACATCTATAATCCCAGCACTTTGGGAGGCTGACATGGGAGTATCACTTGAGCACAGAAGTTCAAGACCAGCCTGGGCAACACAGGGAGATCCTGTCTCTATGAAGGGCAAAAAAAAGAAAAAAAAAAGAAAAATCATATTGGCCACTTTTTATTTTAAAAGCTGGTTAAAAGAAGGTAAAGGATCAGGCATTAATTCTGCCTTTCCTAAATAAGCCATCACTGAATAATCAAATAGCAGATTAGGTAACGTTTCTCTATAGAAGTAATCCAATAATGGCTGATGGAGTTAGAGTATCAACATTTTGCAACTCCTAACACATTAAAAGGTAGAGATTATCTTAAAAAGTTGTGGCTGGAGAAGAGATCTTTGATTGGAAAGCTACACCTGGAGGGCTTCTGAAGTAGCTTGCAAGGTTCTACTGCCCAACAAAGGTGACACTTAAAGGGTGGTGTGTATTATACTGATTCTTTAAGCTTTACATTTATCTTACTGTGTTACATTTAACATACATAAACTGAATACCTCCAAACAAGTAGAAAAATATGGGAGAAAAAGAAAAGAAATTGATTAGATTAGAAGGGAAAAAGAGTAGAGAAGGAAACAAAATTTTAAATTATGGAGATAAATGGTATCAGTGTTAAAGCATGGAGGCAAATGACAAACTAATTTTGGAATAGTGGCTGCCTCTGGGAGAGGGAGGGAAGGAAATGGAATGTGAGAGCTCCTATAATATGTAGTGTTTTATTCTTTAAAAAGAATGATCTAAAGCAAAATAGGCAAAATAGTACATGTTAATTCTGAATGGTGAGTATATGGAGCTGTTATACTAGTCTCTGTCCTTTTTGTATGTTTGAAATAGTTCATATCTTAATTTTTGTAAGAGATTAAAATATATGAAATACAATGTACTTACATTTTTAATCATCTTAGTCTGTTCATTAATAGCTTCAAGAGGAACATTGGTGGCCCCAATTTGTTGTGTGATACCACCTGCTTCACCATCTTGTACATGTGTGTGACGGAGCTATGAGAAGATAGCAAACACAGATTGGTATTTCAACATGGAAAAGACAGCAGCAAAAATAAGAAGAAATTAGCAACTTATTTATTGTAAGCAGAATTGCTTATATGTCCTACTGGTCTCTAAAGTTTTTTTTTATAAGGTACCATTCACTTATTTTCAAAGTTCTATCAATACATTTAATATTTTCTTACCTTATCTAGAATTTTTGTCTTCCCTGTGTCCACATGCCCAAGTACGCAGATAATAGGGGCTCTTAGCTTTTCTGTATTTACATTTTTACTATGTTCAAGTCGCCGTTTCTAGAAATAAAAAAAAAAAATCAAAAATTAAATATTATTTTAAATCCTCACTATCCTTATTTTCTATTTTGCCTTGGCAAAAGAATGCTACAACCTGCATCCAAGTTCTTTGTTGATTTGACTACACATAATTGGAATTTATAATGTGAACTTTACAATCGAATTCCCATCACAGCACCTTTGGACAAGGAAAAACCTGTTTAGATTTCACAGCAGCACTGCTGAATACGAATAGGAATATTGTAAAGTGTCATTTCAAAATTTTTGAATACTTTTGTACACAGTTACTTTAATGGAATATAATGACTAAAAAAGGAATCAATCTTCCCATCATACTGACTATACAGTGCAACCCTGAATTTGTGTGAGGATTTATATAAAAACAGGTGAACTTATACATTTTAAAAAATTCACTGGAACCTAAGAATTTTAAAGATTTTTAGAGGCAATTTATTTCACACTCTTATCCAATATACAAACGCTATAAAACCTTTCAAGGAGGAGACTGTTTATTTAAGCTTCAGCTTAAATAAGTATAACATGTCCTGACTTTCCAAGGCTCTACCACTTCCATGAACACCAGTAAGAGCAAGAAAGCTTTTCCTTGAACCACAACATGCTTCTCTGTCGCATTTACCTAAATGCTTTAGCTTTCTGAGGACCAAAAACACATGCCAGCAATAGGAGGTTTTTTTTTGAAATGACCTTTTAAATACAGTAAAGTTGGCATTCAAATTAGATAAACTTGAAGCAAAAACTATGAAGTAATGTCATTTACAAAACTATTTTTCATCTAAAAACCATTTCTGTAAGAACCCTTTACTTGCATTTCTAGTACTAGACACTAGATTTTTTGGTAGAAACTAAACTGAAAAACTTTTTAAAATACCAAAAGTGAGGTGCCAGGGATGAGCACAAAGTAGGACTTAATCACTAGCAAAGAGTAGTACCCGACAACCTCACAGTACATACAACTCAAATTCAAACATCATGACTTTATTTGATATGGCTGAAAACTGCCTCTCTCTCCCACACTTAGTGAAGTATTAAAAATTTTTGGAAAGCAATGAATTACAAACTGACTCAGAAATTCTAAGTATACTGAAGCAATGACAGGACAAGAATACAAACCCCATTCCACAATGGAGATTCTGACCCAGGAATGGAGTGAATTTCAGAAAATCATAATATGTAGCAAGATTTATGGATCCATGAAGTTTGTTATGGACTGAACATTTCCCCCAAATTCCTACCTTGAAGCCCTAACCCCTCATATGACTATATTGGGGGCTAGAGCCTTTATTTTTAAAAACATGAAGCTCATACACACTACCATTAACTGATCTAGGAAGCAGGATAATTGAGAAACTCTTCTGCTTTATACTTATTTTGTTTGTTAATCAGCAAGCACAGTACAGATATTCCATCACTCTCTCGAACATGGGTATATGGCAAGGGAGCTGGTGGGAGTAGGTGCTACGGGAAAAGACAGTCATAACTGAGGTGCCAGGTGGGGAAGAATGCTACAGGCATCTAGTAGGCAAAGGCCAAGATGTTGTTCGGTATCATACAAGGAAGAGAACAGTCCCTATCCCCAACAACAAAGAATTATCTGGCCCCCAAATTTTAATAGTGCCAGGGCTGAGAAACCCTAATTTAGAATAACAAATCCTCTTAGTCCTTTAAAAATTTAGACAATTTATCCATACCTAGACTTTACAGGAGAAAAAGCAAATGTTGATATATAGGTAGTAAAACAAAAAATTAAAAAATAATACACATAAAGGAAAGCTAAAATAGTTTTTAGCTTTAAAATAGTTTAATATCCTCAAGCAAACTAGATTTTAATGTATTATTTACATTAAGCTGACAGAACTAAAGAAAACTTTCTCTTGAAGCCTACTGAAATCTACTGCATTAAGTAGGAAAAATACAGAAAGTCTATCAGGTATTGGACTTTACTAAATAGAAGCCTCATCAACCCACCAGATTTATACAACTAAAGTGATCAGATGCCTCATGGTGACTAACCTAAATATGTGAGGCAAACACATAACTGATGTTTATAAGCAGAGGGCATATGCTCAGAATACCTCTGCATACTTATAAACTATCACTCAAAGAGTACATTAAAATTTGGAGAAAACAAGAAAAAAATGATGAAGTAGTCACACCATTCTATCTTAGGTAAGAGCGGGGTGGGGGGGTCCTTGGGTAAGACCAGTATCGAAGGCCAATAATATTTCAACATTACAAAAACTGAACGGTATTCTATTCTTGAGAATATATAAAGTGCTGTTCAAAGCCTTTAGTTGTAGAGTACTGTTTTAATCATCACAGAGGAGTGGGAAGAAAGAAAGTAGAGAGAAAGGGTAAAATAAATACCTCAATCCTCCGTTTTGCTTTGTCATAAGCCCTTTCTTCTTTAGTCCGATCGTCATCAGAGTCATATTCAGAATCTGAGCTCATTTCTTTACTTGGCTTTTTATCTAATGTCTTCCCTGAATCCTTCTCATCTGACACCTTTTCATCTTCCTCATCACCTTCACTGCCTTCACTTTCTCCCTCCTCTTCCTCCTCTTCTTCACTTTCTTCATCTTCCTCTTCCTCTTCTTCCTCCTCCTCCTCCTCTTCAGGGTTTTCTTTTACTTCTATATGAACTGTGTTTCCTTCTACTAGGAAAGCAAATATATTTTTAAATAAATAAACACTAATATGATAGATTTATATCAAGATAAGAGACTTTAAAGCAGGGGTGTCCAATCTTTTGGATTCCCTGAGCCACATTACAAGAAGAATTGTCTTGGGCCACACATAAAATACACTAACACACTAATACTAACAATAGCTGATCAGCTTAAAAATAAAAATCACAAAAAAAGTCTCACGTTTTAAGAAAGTTTACGAATTTGTGCTGGGCCACACTGAAAGCCATCCTGGGCTGCATGTGGCCCACAGGCTGCAGATTGGACAAGCCTGCTTTAAAGTAAGAGAAGGAGATAATGCCTGGACCAGAACTGTTTCAGATTTTTTTTAAATTTGGAATATTTGCATTCTATACTTACTTCATATTTTTTTTTAATTTGGAATATTTGCATCTGAAATCAGAAAAACCTGAGATATGAAATGCTCCAATGAGCATATCCTTTGAGCGTCACGTAGTGGTGCTCAAACTTGATTTTGGAGCATTTCAGATTTCAGATTTTTGAATTTCAGAGGCTCAACTTGTATTTAAGGCAGTAACATGGTGTTTTCATACATCATAAATGCAAGGTGTTTGTCTATATGCTAAAACGAAGTCTGTCACTTAACAGACTAAAGTTTAAGTCTGTCACTTAAAACCTTAAGGCAGTAATCCATACTGAAGTCAGCATTAGTAAGACAGAATCCATGGGAGAACAAAACTCAAGGAGGTGAGAACAGTCTTTAGTACCACTTTCCCCTTATGGTCATTTGTTGATTCGGGAGGAGGCAGATGAAAGGCTAAGCTGCATTGGGAGTCCAGACCTACCAGAATACTAAGAATTCAAGGGGGTGCAGTGAGCAGACATTGGGTTACACCCTTACTGTGGGGTAAAATCGTGAAGAGCTGTACCCTAGGAATAAGGATGAATAAGAAATAAACAGGATCTCCCCATTATTAGCAGATCACCTTCAGATCCTCTCGATTCTAAGTCTAGAATAAGATTATTCCATATTGCTAGTTCACTCAGGTACCTTGTGGAAGTAACATATAAATTAGCTCTGGAGAAAAGAAAACATCATCCTTGACCTCAAATTACTTCTCCAAGCAAAATATCCAGCACATATATAAAAATAGCAAGGCACATGAGAAAACAATTTACATGAGAAGAAGCAACATATAAAACACCAAAAGGATTTTAATAAAGTCATAAAATCAAAATTTTTAAATGACTGTGCTTCTAACATTCAGTCAGAAGCGAAAGACCAAGTTAAAATTTTAGAAGGTAAATTAAAACTATGAAAAAACAGTTAAATGGAAATACTAAAACTGAAAAATATAACAAAAGAAATTAAGAACTCAAAAGATGGATCTAACCTCAGAATAGAAAGAGCCAAGGAGAAAATCAGTGACCTAGAAGACAGTCAAGAGAAGCAATCCAGAACGAACCACAGAGACTCACTAGGTGGAAAATACAGAAAAGAAAATAGGAAACAATGATACAATAAGAGGGCCTATCAGAGACATCACTGGAATTCTGAGGGAGAAAATGACTCCTAACATAAAACTGATAAAAACATAAAACCATATATTAATAAAGCTCTACAAGTAGAATATATTTTTAAAAAGCCTATTCTGGGTATGTCATGATAAAACTGCTGAAAAGCAAAATCATATGAAAAATTTAGGCTGATACCTGACTTCTCAACAGGAACAATGAAAGCCAGGGCAAGGGAATAATAACTTCAAAGTGTTAAACTTCAACCAATAATTCCTCACTCAGTAAATATATAAAACTAAAGAATGAAGATGCAATAAAGATGTTTTTAGAAAGCAAAACAGAATGTCTTACTAACTGATCCATACTAAAAAAAAAAACTCTAAAGTGTTCTTCAGATAGGAAGAAATGATCTCAAATGGAAGGTAAAAGATGCAGGAAATGAAGCACAACAAAATGTTACAAATGTGGGTAAACTTATAAATAGTAAGTATTGACTATATAAAATATAAGCTAATTTGAGGTTTTAAATAGACAATGAAAAGAAATGAGAAAAATTATATCTTTTTTTTTTTTTTTTTTGAGATAGAGTCTCACTCTGTCGCCCAGGCTGGAATGCAGTGGTACAATCTCAGCTCGCTGCAACCTCCGCTTCCCGGGGTCAAGTGATTCTCGTGCCTCAGTCACCTGAGTAGTTAGGATTACAGGCACACGCCACCATGCCCAGCTAAATTTTCTAGCTTTAGTAGGCGGGGGGGTTTCGCCACATTGGCCAGGCTAGTCTCAAACTCCTGATCTCAAGTGATCTGCCCACCTCGGCTCCCAAAGTGCTGGGATTGCAGGTGTGAGCCGCCACGCCTGGCCGAGAGCAATGATATCTAAATAGAGTATTGGGTAAATGTCATTCAAGTACTCTAAAGCCCCTGCATTGTTAGAGGATAACATCAAACATTGTTAGTTCAAAGGCACTTGCTAAAAATTTTCTTAATCACTAAAAAGTTGTTTGAAAAGTACACAACTGCTAAGCTCATGAAAGGAGAAAAAAATAAAATTTTAAAAACCTATAACCCAAAAGATGATTAGAAAGGAGAGAAAAAGAACCAGGCAGAACAAAAAAGGACTTAGTAACATGAAATGTTTAAAATCAATATACTTCATTAATTATACCAAATGTTACATTTAATGAATGGGCTAAGTACTCTACGTAAAATATAAAGATTGACAAAGTGGATTGAAAAAATCTCAACTAGATCCTAGCTGTGATTTGTAAATGGTGTCCCCTCTAAAAATCATGTTTAAAACGTAATCCCCATTTTGCTGGTAGGAGGTAGCAGGGTGGTGGGGAAGGTTTCGGGGAGTGATTAAGTCACTCTCATAAATGGATTCATGCCCGCAGAAAAGTGCCTTCAAAGACAGTTTGCTCCTCTTGCCCTTCCCTCCCTTCCACCATGTCAAGACACAGCCATCCTTCCCTCTGGAGGATGCAGCACCAAGGTGCCATCTCGGAAGCGGAGAGCAGCCTTTACCAGACACCAATGCTGGTGCCTTGATCTTGGACTTCCCAGCCTCCAGAACTGTGAGAAATACATTTCTGTTCTTTAGTACTACCGAGTCTGTGGTATTTTGTTATAGCAGAACAAATGGACTAAGATAATGCTATTTACAGATACAAAAAGAGTCATAAAGATAGAAAATGATCATGTAAATCAAAGCTCGTGTACCTATATGAATTTTAGGTAGACTTATATCAAAAAGCATTGTTAGAAATATATATCAATGATAAAAGAGTCAATTCATTAGAAAGATACAAGATTGTGTTCACCTAATGACACAGCATAAAAATACATAAAGCAAAAATTAACAGAACTTGGGAGAAACAGACAATCTACAATCATGATGGGAGATTTTAAGACACTGGTCCCAGTAACAGAGAGAAAAAACAGATCAGAAAAAAAACAAAAGCAAAAACAAAAAAACCCTCAGAACGCTACAAAAGACTTGAACAAAATGATTAGCAAACTTGACCTAAATATAGAAAGCAATGCATCCAACTACTGCAGAATATAAATTCTTTCCAAATATGAAACACAATAACTGACCATACTAGGTTGTATAGCAATAATCAACATATTTCAAAGGATAGAATCATGTATGTTCTCTGATCACAATGAAGTAACAAAAGACAATTAGAAAATACCCATTTTTGTAAATTAAGAAATACACTAGGTGGGGTGTGGTGGCTCACACCTATAATCCCAGGACTTTGGGAGGCCAAGGCGGGCGGATCACCTGAGGTGGGGAATTTGAAACCAGCCTGACCAACATGGAGAAACCCCATCTCTACTAAAAATACAAAATTAGCTGGGCGTGGTGGCGCATGCCTGTAATCCCAGCTACTCCGGAGGCTGAGGCAAGAGAATGGCTTGAACCCAGGAGGCAGAGGTTGCTGTGAGCCGAGATTGCGCCATTGCACTCCAGCCTGGGGCAACAAAAAAAAAAAAAAAAAAGAAATACACTAAATAAATCTTGTAAAACTTAATACATCAAAATGAAAATGAGAAAATATCAACATATCGGAACTTATAGAATTTGACTAAAGCCATGCTTAAAGAAAAAGGTATAGCTTTAAAAACAAAGATGGGGGGAGGCTGAAAAAAATCAAAGAGCCAGATATCATTATCAGTAAGTTAGTAAAATTAACAGGAAATTAAATCTCAAAGTAGAGATTTCAGTAATAAAGAAGGGGAAACAATGACAAGAACGTTTACTTTCTATTCATACTTATCAGGAACTATAGTATTTATCTCATTACCTTTTAAGTTAACAGTGCTTTTTGTTGGTCAGCTTTAGTAACAACCCTATTTGTAACATCATCACTCTGAAAAAATGCATTCTAAACCTTAGGCAGCTATCTTACAAATAACATTCTGAGGAACCAGTCATTCATAAAATGAAGATCCACTTGAGGACTTAGAAACCATGGCAAAGGAGAGAACAAGAGACTTATCTCTATCCCCAGAAATGTTCATATGGCTTTCAGAATCGAAAGACTATTCATTTAAATATACATCATTCATTTCTAATAACCACTGGATTTATAAGCGTGTGCTTACGAGGTATTCACCTTTTTCTGTCTCCTCATCACTGGCCATAGCTTCCCAATCATCCAATCCAGCATCCTCAGTATCTTCTTCTTCTTCTGTAAGTAAAAATTTGCATTTAAGACACGAAAATTATTTAGAAATATGAAGGTCTTTTAGAAAAAAGTAAAAAATTACGCTCTGACATAAAAAAAGAATGTTTTAATTCTGTAAAAAATATGTATGCAGCTTTTTTTTTTTTTGAGACGGAGTCTTGCTCTGTCGCCCAGGCTGGAGTGCGGTGGTGCGATCTCGGCTCACTGCAAGCTCCGCCTCCCGGGTTCACGCCATTCTCCTGCCTCAGCCTCCCAAGTAGCTGGGACTACAGATGCCCGCCACCGTGCCCAGCTAATTTTTTGTATTTTTAGTAGAGACGGGGTTTCGCCGTGTTAGCCAGGATGGTCTCAATCTGCTGACCTCGTGATCCGCCCACCTCGGCCTCCCAAAGTGCTGGGATTACAGGCTTGAGCCACCGCACCCGGCCAGAACTATCTTTTTATATAGCTAGCATGTTATAATTTACTATTACTTAAGTGCTTCCATTTCCTACTACTGTCAACATATTAAACTTAACCAATTTTATATTCAAGCTAATTGTTTCATTAATTTAAATGTTTCTTTAGATCTTGAAAAAGCTACATGAATGTACTCAGTTCTTGAAAACAAATGAAATTTCATATATATCTTCTTTTTGATCATCCAACTCATACTTTATGCAAGGAATTTATTATTTTGCTTTTAACCTTTACAGGTATTTAAATATACTTAAATTCTGAAGTTGAAGGTACAAAACTACCACCATCACTCTGGGTCAATGCTGTGCTCATAACCCCAAAACAGCCAGAAAGCTAAAATTCTGAATATTATTTAGATATTAAAGACCTAATACTCTTCTTAACAAGAATGCTTTTCTTTACTGAAATCTAACCAGGCACAACTATTCTTAAATGAAAGTAAGATGAGGGGTAGGACATGTGGTACCTGCTTCCCTGAAATAATCATTATTTACTAACAAGCCTGGATAAGTTATCTTGAGGAGGAAATGAGACTCAGAAACAGGTACCCAAAACATCCATCTAAATTAGCAATTCTTTCTGGTGCTAAAAATACGATCTAAAATAGTGGACTGCTATTAAGCATATCAATCTAAATTTCTCTAATCTCATCATACCAGTCCTAGGCTGAGGTCTACCCAGGTGAGATGATCCTATTCGCTCATAAGAGAAGAGAGAAAAAGGAAGGAAAGGAACCATCAATAATATAATTCACCAATGTAAATCAGGCTTAGTATTCTCTAAAGGCTTTTCCCATTCCTGATCCTATCTTTAATCGCTGGGGATTCTCTTGAATACCAAACATACATTTAGGCAGCCCCAGCTCACCCATCAATATCTAGTCTTAAGACTTAGAACAATGTTTTTTTTTTTTTTAAACCAGAGATTTTTCCCCAACTCCTCAACACATACACAGATACCCCACAATGAGTAAGCTGAATTCTCTGATTATTGTAAATAGAAGCCGACCTTTAGGAAGGTCTAAAAATGCCAATTTTTATGGTTCTTAAAAAGTTCTAGTTAAAAATCCTTCCAATTTGCTTCTGAAGCATTAAATGAAGACCTTCAGATCTTTTTTTGAGCTTTCTGACTCATAAATAAAAGATCAGAGAAAATCCAAAACCTACTATCCTTTCTTCCTTTTTTTTTGAGACGGAGTCTTGCTCTGTCGCCCAGGCTGGAGAGCAATGGCACAACCTTGGCTCACTGCAATCTCCCTGCAACCTCCGCCTCCCAGGTTCAAGCAATTCTCCTGCCTCAGCCTCCCAAGTAGCTGGGATTACAGGCACCCGCCACCGCGCCCAGCTAATTTTTTGTATTTTTAGTAGAGATGGAATTTCACCGTGTTAGCCAGGATGGTCTTGATCTCCTGATCTCGTGATCCATCTGTCTCACCCTCCCAAAGTATATCCTTTCTACAAAACATTTTCTAACACTGCTGAAAAGAACACAACTGATTCAAATCTCACTTGGATACTTATTCAAAGTAGAAATGAAAAGAAATAGAAAAGAAAGAACGATGAAGAAAGAGGGCCATCCAGCCAGATACTTATTTGGTCCTCCCCAACTATTTATAATCACTAAGACAACTTATGACACATCAACACTATTTAATAAGAATTCACTAATTAAATAATCAGATAATACTACCCACCTGGTTCAACAGGAGGTGGTGTCTCTTCCTTTTCTGGTACTCCTTGTTCCATAACTTCTACAGCAGCACATAATTCCATTGATTCAGACACTGAAAAAGGGGCAGAAACCAAGATAATATTTTTTTTGGTGTATAATTTCTGTTAAGATACTCCATTAAGTACTGAATAAAAAACAGTAGTGTAAATCTATTTATTTTTTATTTTTTTGAGATGGAGTCTCACTCTGTCACCTAGGCTGGAGTGTAGTGGTACAATCTCAGCTCACTGCAACGTCCACCTCCCGGGTTCAAACAATTCTCCCTGCCTCAGCCTGCCAAGTAGCTGGGATTACAGGCGCCTGCCACTGTGACAGGCTAATTTTCTTATTTTCAGTAGAGGCAGGGTTTCATCATGTTGGCCAGGCTGGTCTTGGACTCCTGACCTCAGGTGATCCGCCCGCCTCAGCCTCCCAGCATGCTGGAATTACAGGCGTGAGCCACTGCACCCAGCCTGTGCAAACCTATTTCTTCAAGTTTAGAAAATGTTTAAATATAGTCATATGTTTTACAGGAAACTACTCTTTCTGCTCAATAAATAAAATACAAAAATCATAGAAGGCTAAGAAGGAAACCAAGAAAAGACAAGAGTGGTAGTTTTACTTCTCAGAGTTAACAACAGTTACAATATTCATAGGGTAGAACCCAGATTTTTCAAAGTAAAATACTTTTTCCATTAGCTTGTCATTTGAATCAAGTGAGAATAATGGCATTAATAAGAAATAAGTTTAGAAAATAAGTTTCAATATGCATTTCAGATTTTTTCCTTTCTTCTTTACAGACACTGTTTTGAAGATTGTGGGGGAAAGGCAAACAAAATATTTCCTAAATTAGAGGCTATTTTGTATACAAACCTTCTTTACTTTCCAGCTGCTGTGGTATTTTTTTCCTCTTTTTATCTTCATAAATTGGCCTCTTCTTTGGCAAAGAGTCTTTTGATGGCACTTCAACACCTGAGGGATAAAAATGAAAAACTTCAGGCTTATACTACTTGCATGTCAGCTGAGAAGTACCATTTAAAGGATAGCATTTCATTCACCACAGAGACACATACCCTAAAATATGAAAGGATATTCATGGAAAAACTTGTATCTTTTTCATATAAGGTATTTTAAAATTTATATACAGTAAAAATCCTTTTTTTACGTACAGTGAGTTTTGAGACGTGTTATCACCATCACAATGAAGATACAGAAAAGCTCCATCACTCCATCACCCTGTGCTGCTCCATGTCATCAAACCCTCCTTACCTTCTTAGCCTCTGGTAACCGCTGATCTGTTCTCCAACCAAAAGATTTGCTTTTTCTAAAATGTCACATAAATGGAATCTTACAGTCTGGCCTCTATCATCATAATGGATTTGAGAGTCACTCACTCTGCTGCACATGTCAATACTTCGTTTCTTTTTATTGTTGGGCAGCATTCCATTGTATGGATATATCACAGTTTGCTTATCCATTCAACAGCTGAAGGACATTTGAGTTGTTTCTGGTTTTTTGCAATTATGAATAAAGCAGGTATGAACATTTTCAGACAGGTTTCTGTGTGAACATTTCTCTTGGGCAAATATTTTGTAGTGTGAATGATGAAACATAAGGTAAATATGACCTTAATTTTTATAAAGACACTGCCAGTTGTTTTCCAAAGTGGCTATACTATCTTGCATTCCCACCAGTAATGCAGAAGAGTTTTGGCCAGGCGCGATGGCTCACGCCTGTAATCCCAGCACTTTGGGAAGCCGAGGTGGGTGGATCACCTGAGGTCAGGAGTCCGGGACCATCCTGGCCAACATGGTGAAACCCCATCTCTACTAAAAATACAAAAAATTATATTATATAAATATATATATATATTGTGGTGGTGGGTGCCTATAATCCCAGCTACTCAGGAGGCTGAGGCAGGAGAATCACTTGAACCTGGGAGGCAGAGGTTGCAGTGGGCTGAGATTGCGCCACTGCACTCCAGTCTGGACAAGAGCGAAACTCTCTCCCAAAAAAAGGAAAAAAAAAAAAAAAGAGCTTCAACTGCTCTGAAGGTGGTAAAGGTTTCTCTTTTTTTAGAACATTCTTTTCAGATGCATATAGCTTCCTGGTGAAAGTGTCTGTTGATACCTTTTGCCCATTTTTAAATGAACTTATTGGTTTTCTTATAGTTGAATTTTGAGAGGTCTTTATATATTTTGGATGTTAATTCTTTCTCTGATATCTGATTTGGAGGTACTGTCTTGGAATTCTCTTGACAGTGTCTTTTGCAGAGAAAAGTTCTGAACTGGTCTTTCTCAAAATGTATCTTTTTTCCTTTTATGGTTTAGAGTCCTATCTAAGCACTCTGCCTAACACAAGATATCCTCCTATGTTTTCCTCTGAAAGTATTATCGTATATTTTACATTTACATATGATACCCATTTGGGTCAATTTTTATATAGTGGGGATTAAAACTGGTTTTGGGTTTTTCTGCATACAGATGTCCAATTGTTCTAGTACCACTTGCTACAAATACTGTATTTTATCCAGTGAATTACCTTTCACCTATATACTAACCATGTATAGACTATTTATCTGTTTGTCTATCTTTCTGGCAATATCACACTGTATTAATTCCTATAGCTTTATACTAAGTCTTGAAATCAGGTATTCTAAGTTTGTTCTCCTTTTTCAAACATATTATGGCCATTCTAACTCTCTGGTCTCTTCATATCCATTTTAGAACTAGTTGATAGATAGCTACAAAATACCACGCTGTGATTTTGACTGGGATTGAACTGAATCTACAGATTACTGGATTACTGACCCAGTCTCTCACTATGGGCAGAAGCCTTAGAATAAAGACAACAGAAATTGTATACCATGGGATTTTGAATGAAGTCACTAATAAAGGAAAATGACTAAAAATGTTATCTCTAAAGTAGGAATGTATATGGATGTGTGTTGTGCATGTACTGAAGAATGGCTAGAATGGTAAAACCACAGCTATGACTGGTAAGACAAATACATTAAACAAACCAAAGAAAGAGGATAAAGCCAGCTGAGAATGCAGAGATCATCACTTTGATTAAAGTTTTCCTTGCCTAGCAGCCTACACCTACTAAGATGAAAAGCATGGGCCTGAGGGGAAACTGTAGGCTGGATTACCTGAAGGGTGGTCCCAATAACACCCTAGACTTAATCAACTGACTACTGCTCTAGTCTCGGACTCTCAAATAAGCTGCTGTACTTGGAATCAACACCAAGACTTGTATATGTTTAGACATTCCATTCACTTTGTGAACTGAGACATAACAATCAAGTTCTTGAAGAAGCTCTTTGCCTGAAATGAGTTTATTACAAATTATTGATAAAGTACTCGTGTGTGTGTGTGTGTGTGTGTGCGTGTGGGTATGCTTAGTAGTCACAGGCTAAAGGATGATTGAAAAGTTAACCTGCTGCACATTTCAGAGTAATTATATGAAAACACCTGCAGATGCCTACACTCTCTGAGTACATTGTTAGCTCAATGAATAAGTTGTACAATATTCTAGGTAATAAATGTGGTAAGCAGCTGTCTTTCAAACATATGATGAAACAACACTGTAGGATCTTTTAATGAGATGACTCACATGAGTGGGCTGTGGGGGGCGGGGACCTTGAATGTCAAGCTAAGGAATCTGGACTCTTATTAATAGACAATAGGGAACTAATAAGATGGTAAACATCGGACAACACTAGGAAGAGTAAGAGACCAGGGTCAGGGATGCCACTTGAGAGATCATCTCTTACAAGCCTATGCTAAAGACTGATGCTAAAAGTCCACCATTTTACACTGTAATTTCCATAACTACAAGTCTAACTGCTCCTTAAAACAGCATTTTTAAGACTGGCAAATTACTCTCTGCTTGGTCCCATCTCAATATCTTCATGGGTGCTTTTAGCCTCTCCAACAGTCACCAATGAATTCTGATGTATGAATGCTAACTATATTCAAGTTTGTACCTAATTTCATTTAAAATTTTACAAAAGCTATATTCTCCGTTAAGAATAAAACTTTCTAAAATCTAAGTACTGGGTTTCTTCACATCTAATGCTCCTAGCTGAACATATGTGTAAGAAAAAGTTGCACAGACCAGCTTAAATTTCAGCTCTGTGGCCTTGGGTAAGCTGTTTACACTCTGAACCACCATTTCTTCATCTATGTGATGGAAGTAAAAATAGTTATAAGATTTTTTATGAGGGAAAAATAGACAATGTCAAAGACATTGTAGCATCAGTTACACACTAAGCACACAATAAATGGTAGCTATTACTGTAATTATAGCATAAACCCCAAAATGACTGTAATATAAAAATCTAGGGACTATAGGAACACGAAATTTAAGAGAGATCCCAATATATTCTTCTCATTGGAGCAAAGACACTATTTTAAATCACCTTACCTTTCAAAAAGGTAATAAATTAAATGCCCAGTTGTGATCTCTAAACACTATTACCCTCTAAAAGGAACAAAAGCTCTTTGGATAAACAACCGATTCCAGGTCTCAGCCCATGCAAGATAAACCTGGGATATCTTGTTGCATCAGAAAATAAGGAAAGGGTTTAAAAAAAAAAATGGTCAGGAATACTTTTTCACCGTGGTCATGTGGGCAAACTAATATGCTGTCTGGAAATCACTGTATTTCTTTTTTATTTTTTGGGATTCACTTTAAAACACGCTAGGTTAAAAAGCAGATGGAGAGGTACAAAACAAGAATGTCAAATGGTCCTAATTGTTGAAGCTGGCTGATAGGTACACAGGGACTCATTCTATTATTATCACTATTCTTGTTTGTGGGAGGATAACTTATTTAGACATACTATCATTTACATATAAATTTTTATCCTCATGTAGATGTCAACTTCCTAAACAATGAAATGACATCATCTATTCCTTATGTTTTACTGAACTTTTTCACAGATTTTCATAGGAACTGTCCTGATGCAAATTCCGTTCTCCTTCTGAACATTAAGGGATATAACTGCATGTGCAGAGCCCTCTGACCATTCAGTTAATGAAGAGTACCACTCACCCTGAGCTTGTAGGAGTTTAAGAGTAGCTTCGGCTCTGGCTCTGGCTTCTCTCTGGGATTTAGTTAAAAGTTTCCCTTCTTTTTTCAAGCGTTCTTTTCTTTCTTTTTCTTTTTGCTTTTTCCTTTCTCTTTTTTCTTGTTCCAATCGTTCCTATAAAAGAGTACATGTCAGACAAAACCTGTATTCATTTAATGAACTATAAAATTCAAATGTAAACAATCCAAACTTCAAATAAATCTCTTGAGACACATGCAAAGTATTATGTTAGGAGATTCCAAATCAAAGTATTTTAAATGTTATACATGATTATTAATTAATATCACATCAGATTATTGGCAATGATACATAAGCAACTTATGTATCAAGCAATCTGTTCTTGAGAAAATAAAGATAAGATGTGCTGTACCTCTTCATCTTATTATTTGTATCGGAACAATAATATAACTGAATTACCATGCAACTATGAAATTCTCAGAATTAGAAGATTAAAGATATTTTACAGAGAATAGATTTTAAGTTAAACACAATATCAATGTTACCAACTTCATGAAAACATACCTCTTCTTTACGCTTGGCTTCTAATTCTTCAAGCCGTTTTATACGTTCTTCCTCTTCTCTCTTCTGTCTTTCTTCTTCCTCTTTAAGCTTAGCCAGAGCTTCTTGCATAGCTTTAACAGTGGCTTTGCTAGGTCCTTTTTTCTTCTCTTTCTCTTTTTCTTCCTTTTCTCCTTTCTTTTTCTTCTTATCTTTCTTCTTTTTGTCTCCTTCATTGTCATCTACCAAAAAGAATAAAGGCAAAGCATTGAAATGAAAAAACAATTCCCTGTGGTGATGACGAGCAAAACCCAACCAGAATTCAAGGACTATTAATAATGGGCCAAGGCTGATGCCAGCAGCAGGCTAAGTTCTACAGGCATCAAGGCATCCTGAGCACTTCGGTAACTAGAATAGCTCAGAATAACTCACAGATGGCCTCCTGAGAAGTCTGCAATGCTGGTGTTGGTCTCAGATGTCCTGAGGAATACAGTAAGACAGAAGGATACTGTCAGCAGCAAAAGGGCAATCCTGTACCTAATGTATCTCTTAATCCATGGTACCTGAGTGGCTGGTATCCAACAGATGCCTATATGAAGTTCTAACAATCAGAATGAACTAACACCCACGTAAGTTCTGTAGCTAATTTCACTTCTACAAGATGGAGTTAATGAGAATGATGTCCACTTTAGGGGGTATTAGTAGGATAAAATACAAAAATATAGGTAGTTATACTCCAAGAACTCTAAAGAATTAAAAGCTATGAAGGTACTTTCATGGTGTTCCTCCTCAAATATATCCAGATAATAAAAATGCTAGAATTTAAAAGAGTTGCTGGGCACGGTGGCTCACGCCTGTAATCCCAACACTTTGGGAGGCTGAGGTGCATGGATCACCTGAGGTCAGGAGTTCGAGACCAGCCTGGCGAACATGACGAAACCCCATCTCTACTAAAAATACAAAAATTAGACGGGCATGGTGGTGGGCTCCTGTAATCCCAGCTACTTGGGAGGCTGAGACAGGAGAATCACTCGAACCTGTAAAGAGGAGGTTGCAGTGAGCTGAGATTGTGTCACTGCACTCCAGCCTAGGCAACAAGAGTGAAATTCCATCTCAAAAAAAAAAAAGTTGTGTCAATTTTCCCATGAGAAGTTTTCCAGTCAAAAGAAAAACTACTGCTTTTGCTTGTTCGTTTGTTTTTTGAGACAGAGTCTCACTCTGTCGCCCAGGCTGGAATGCAGTGGTGCGATCTCCACTCACTGCAAGCTCTGCCTCCTGGGTTCACGCCATTCTCCTGCCTCAGCCTCCCGAGTAGCTGGGACTACAGGTGCCCGCCACCACGCCCGGCTAATCATTATATTTTTAGTAGAGATGGGGTTTCACCATGTTAGCCAGGATGGTCTCAATCTCCTGACCTCGTGATCCGCCTCAGCCTCCCAAAGTGCTGGGATTACAGGCGTGAGCCACCGTGCCCAGCCAAAAAACTACTGTTTTAAGAATATAGTATGGCCATGCAAACCATCTGATCTTTAGCTATTTTCATTCTAAATAAGAGGAAGAAATTAGCTAGAACTTTTATTTTATAATTGGTTGTTAAAAAAATGGCTCATTATTGCTTAAAAGACACTAATTTTAGCATGTTAAGTGAAGCAGAAAATATTAGCAACTTCATGAAAACATTTCTTTGTGAATTTCATAAATTGTACTAGGTTTTTAAAGACAGGAAAGAATTCAAATATTATCTGACACTGAGTTATCAGAAAGGAAGAATAAATTTTTCATTAAGTAACTTCTGTAGTCTTTATCAACAGCAAAAAAAGTTTTCATAATGAAATTCTATAAAAATTCCAGTCTGTACATAAGTAATCTGAAAGATATTTATACTATATATGTAAAGAATTAACAATGCAAATCAAGTCAAATACTTAGATGTAATTTTTTAGATGGCTCCTTACAATAAAGTGCCTTTATACCCATGGACAACTAACAAAATGACCTTGGGGCATAATGATTACAACTTATACTGTGAATCAAAAGCCTTTTGCTCTTTCCTCTAAAGTATTAACCAACCTTCTGCAGCTGTGGGAGTCTCTGCTTTCTCTTCAGAGGCAGGAATTACTCCAGTATCAAGAGTCACTTTGGATTTTACAGTTTCTTCTTCAGATTTCCTTTGAGATTCCTTTTGTTTACTCTGATCCTTTTTACCTGTTTCTAACTCTTCTTTTTCTTTCAGCTTCCGCAGTTTCGCTTTTTCTTCATCTCGCTTTTTTCTCTCACGCTCCTTCTTTTCTGCCTTCTTTTGGGCCACTGTCTTAATTTTGAAGGAAGAGTCATCATCTTCATTCCCACTTTCTATGTTAGGACCTGGCTTGTTTTTCTGATTTTTTTTCTGTCCTTTTCTAGATTGCAAAAATTCATCTGATTCATCGCCACTTTCACCAGAAGAATTTACTCTTGAACGCTCTTTAATTTTTTTACTGTTATCCTCATCCTCCTCTGACCCATCCCACTTCTTATTTGATTTTTGAGCTTTCCCTTTAGCTTTTTTAGGAAGTTTGTTAAAATCATCATCATCATCACTCCCAGAGTACATTTCCACTTTCGGTTTTGCAGTCTTTTTTGATTTTGAATCTTTATCTTCCAATTCTTCGCTATCATTATCATCAAAGCTCTGTTTTTTGCCCTTCTGTCCTTTCTTTTTTTTATCTTTTGAGGTGAATTCCTCTTCATTGTTTTCTGTTGGCTAAAAAATTTCCATTGTTAGAAAAAATTAACAGAATTATAATTGAGACCAGAGTCATGTGCTTCATTAAGTAAACATTTTTTAAAAATCTCAAAATGATTTCAAAATCTTTTTCAAAGTCTTTTTCACAGGAATATAAAATTCAAACAAGCAAGAGAGGTTGGCCTTGGCCTCAGACACATCTCGCATCATTATAAACTGCAGAATCCAGGGGCTCTTGAAACAGGCACTAGTCACCACCCATTTACTAACTTTACAAAGCCTAAGGGACAAGTTGAAAGAAGAAAAAATATCTGTGATTTTCCCATTACTCTGAGGCTTATCCAAATTCAAAGGATGAAAAAGAAACAACAGAGAAAACTGAAGGTGGAATGAGTGATTACATCATATCTCCAAATGTACCAATTTTATGAACAATCAAGATACCACAAAATACCTTTACATTCCTATTTTTCCCTTTGGCATCAGATTTCATAGAAGCTTTTAAATAACATATTGTACACTGCTCAAAAGTTTCCAAATGTAGCTCCCCAAACCAACATTAAGAAGCAAGAATAGAATACGAAATACGAATAGGTAACAAAGGTCTGTCTTTCACCTTCACTGCAACAGTTTCTCTGTCAGCTTTGATGCCTTGAGCTTCCAAAGACAATTCTTCCAGTTCTTTCAGGATATCATCTTCACTAGAAAAGGATTAAAATACATTGTGAAGCACTGGTATAGTTTTTATTAAGTGAATCCAGTACCAAAACAAATAAAAATCAAATATATTTAAAATATACTTACTCAAAGTCCTGCTTTTTTTTCTCTTTTTTCTTTTTCCCTTTTGACTTTTGAGGCTCCTGTTCTTTGGCAGCACCAGCTCCTTCTATTTCTGCAGCCAAGGCATCAAGATCAATGTCATCCTTGGTGCTTAAATGAAAACAAAAACGTCCTAAATGTTACTCAAAGCAAAATAATTATTCATTTACATAGATTTTATCATTTTAACCTTTTTCATGCATTAGCAGCACAATGAGAAAAATCACTTGGCAAGTTCTTTCATCATAACACAAGTTACATCTACTTATCAGCCTCCTTACATCTGCTTCAGTGAAGTTTCTGGATTACACTCAAATAAGGGAGAGATAATGAAAAGCTCCAGAAAAAAATCAGAGTAATCAAGAAAAGGAAATTAACTTTTGCAGATACCAAAGGTTTTTTGTGCATCTGAATGAAGTTATTTATAAAATGGAGAGATCTTAAAACATAAAACAAGTCTTATTTCTTGAGGATCAATAACAACACCTAAATATTTGGACCCCTGTGTATTTTTACTTGGAATAGCAGAAATTTCAGAGTTGGAAGGAAGTTTAGAGATCAGTCATGTAGCCTATTATCTCATTTTACCAATGGGAAAACTAAAATGCACAGGATTGAATGTCCTGAGAAAAACATAACCACACATTCAAATCTAAATGAATTAGGAATGATTCACTAAATAAAATACTTAACCAAAAATCCAGAACTAAACCTGCTTGCTCCTGGTTTCATTTCTGGATCCATCCAACAATGTCCTCACCTACCAACTTACTTGGAGTAAATCAAATTAAGTTCCAGCTAAAACGTACAGAAAATGAAGGCGGTCTAGTCTAAGATGTACAAGTAGCAAAGGCAGATGAATCCAAATGAATGGCACAGTAAGAAAACAACTCTCATGAAACGTGGCCTTTACAATGGATGCCTTGTAAAGAGATGCTTTAGTTCAGTAAAGAAAATTTCTTTTTTTTTTTTTTTCTTTTTTTGAGACGGACTCTCACTCTGTCGCCTAGGCTGGAGTGCAGTGGCATGATCTTGGCTCACTGCAACCTCCACCTCCCGGGTTCAAGCGATTCTCCTGCTTCAGCCTCCCGAGTAGCTCGGACTACAGGAGCCCGCCACCATGCCCGGTTAATTTTTTTTTTTTTTTTGTATTTTAAGTAGAGATGGGGTTTCACCATATTGGCCAGGCTGGTCTCGAACTCCTGACCTTGTGATCTGCCACCCTCGGCCTCCTAAAGTGCTGGGATTACAGGCGTGAGCCACCACTCCCGGCCCCAGTAAAGAAAATTTCTCAAGAGAAGTAACTTTCAACCATATTATAAATATAATTAAAAGATTATATGACAAGACGTTGAGGATATAGAATTTAGCCTTAAGGAGCTTAATAGGGAAGACAGCAAACCAGTAAACCACAAATTGCAAAATGTTAAATGCCTTGAAGTAAAAGAACTTAATGTTTTTATAAATAGTTGGCCAGAACTGAAATGTGCTCCTTTTCTTCCTATATTTTAGATAATCTGACACTGATCTGCTGCAGTGGTGGTGACTTCCTACAGTACCAAATCCAGAATGGGAAAGTCAGAGGCACCTTATTCTTAGCAAAAGGGGTACACATACCAGACACAGTAAGTACAAAAGCCTAAAGGCAACAAGGTGTGTTATGCCTCAAGAGGGCTCACAAAAGGCATCTGAACCACCCAAGAAATGTTTGAGTATTATGTATTTATTGACCCCACTCAAGATAGAGGGAACCAGAAACTAAGAGGGGAGCCAGGCAGTATATTTTTAGCAACAATATTTCCAGGTGATTGTGCACCAGATCTGAACACCGTCATTCTTGTTCCTTTATAGATGAAGTAACTACTAACTGAGGCACAGAGAATCTGCCCAGGATCACACGAGTCAGAGATACAGGACTTGAATCCAGGAAGTCTGATTCCATAGCCAGATGTCTTACTTCTGCTGACATAATCCAATTTGCATTTTAGGCCTGGATGCAGTGTCTCACACCTGTAATCCCAGCGCTTTGGGAGGCTGAGGCAGGCAGATCACTTGAGCCCAGGAATTCGAGACCTGCCTGGCCAACACTGTGAAACCCCGTCTCTAAAAAATATATAAAAATTAGCCAGGCATGGTGGTGCATGCCTCTTGTCCCAGCTACTTGGGAGGCTGCGGTGGGAAGATTACCTGAATCACCTGAGCCCAGGAGGTTAAGGCTGCAGTAAGCTAGAATTGTGCCACTGAGTAAAACCTTGTATATATATTAAAAAAAAAAAAAGCATTTTAGAATGCTACATCTGGTACGATGAGTGGCAGGGCTGAATCCTGACTAGTCAGGACGCAAGGAGACCAGTTAGGAAGCTTTTGTAGTAACTGTAATGAGAAACAATGAGCACCTGACTTGCACCAGTGGCAGGCAAGATGTAAATGAGTTAGATAAATATTAAGGGAATAGAATCAACAACACTTAAGTGGTCAACAGGATGAATATAGAAAGGAGTAAGGAAGAATCAAGGACAATTCTCAGGTCTCTTCAGGTAACAAGAACCTAAGTCTGCCCTAGCATCTCCCAGGAGTATCCCCAAAGGCATCTCTGGCAACATTTCACACTACAGCAGCTTCTGACAACTGCATGAGAAGAGAAGGCTGAAGTTTGGCATCTCATTTCCAAAAATTTATCTGCCCTCACCCAAACTATATTCACCTCATCAAAACAGCTTCAAGAATCTTCTTGTGATTAGCTATATTTCTGGAGAATTCATCAATAAACATCTCTAGGATAACAGAGTATAGGACTACATTTGTACGTCATTAAGTCTGAAAGGCTTTTTGTGACTAACAATATAAGATGAACAGTTTTTAATATGCTTATATTCAGGCATTGTGCTGACCAATGCCTAGACATAATATATACACTGTCACTGAATATTCACAACAATTACATAAAATTATTCTTAAAGATGGTAATTTTTTAAAGGCCACCCAGCTACAAAGTAACATACCAGGAATTCAAGCCCAAATTTTAACACCAGGTTCTACTGTCTTCCTAGAAAATGAGAAAGAATCTAGTTTATTACTTGCTTGAAAAATTCAAACATAGCTATGAAATTCCTACAGTTTACATAGAAAGGCAAAAGACTTAGCATAAGTCAACATAATACTGAAGAACAAAGCTGCAAGACTCATTACTCAATTTTAAGATGTATTATAAAATTACTATCAAGACAGTGTAGTACTGGTGAAAGAAGAGACACATAGATCAAGGCAACAGACCAGGCAGCCCAGAAATAGAGCTCTGAGGATACTAGTATTAAAATGAAAACACTAACCACAGACTGAAAGAGATATTTGCAAAGCACTACTAACTGAAAGACCTGTATCCCAAATACACAGAGAACTCTTAAAACTCAACAATAACAACCCAATTAAAATATGGGCAGTCACCTTGTCAAATTAGGGGCAGGAGGAGTAGATGAAAAATGTTCATCATCATTTGTCACTGGGGAAATGCAAATTAAAACAAAGAGATAGTGGTATATACCTATTAGAGTTGCTAAAATCCAAGAAACTGACAATACCAATTCCTGGTAAGAAAGCAAAATGGCTGATTCTGGGGCAGGGGCTGCACATAGACAAAATAAGCCTGGAGCACTGTGTAATGGTAGGAAGTAAGGAAATGATTTAAAAACAAAAAACAAACACACAAACAAGAAAATGCCAAAACACACAAAAAAACACACACACAATGTTGAGTCTATGACAAAGAGACACGAGCCAACTGAAAGAGCTCCCAATGGGCAATGGGAGCAACAAATTAATATGTTAATTAATTAGAAGAACAAATTAAATAACAATATTAAATTATAAGCTAAAGTATGAAATAATTCCATTAGTCATACTATTAGAGAGAAATGATTAAGTAAATAAATGGGGAAGAGACAAACGTGTGCAGAAGAAAGCTAAATATGCAGAATCCCATCCTCAAGGAGGTGGAACATAATTTTCCACTCCTAAACTATGAGCTGTGTACAGTGATTTCATTCCAAAGAGTACAATATAGAAAGGAGTAACATTATAATGTAGAAATCTGACAAACACAGCCTCAGCCAAGTGATCAACATCGACATCAGTGATATAATGAAATCTGAGAAACTATCACAGATAAGACAAACCTAAGGATAAATGATGACTAAATGTAATGTGGCATCCTGTATAGGACCCTGGAACAGATACAGGACAATAGAGAAAAACTAAAGAAATCTACACAAAGTATGCACTTTGCTTAATAATATTGATTTGTTGATTGAAACAACTGTACCATGCTAATACAGTAATAACAGAAGAAACTAGGTGTGGGGCATATGGAGACTCTGTATTATCTTCACAATCTAAAACTTCTACAAATTAAAGTTTATTTTTTAAAAACTGAGCAGAGAGGCTGGGTGCAGTGCCTCACGCCTGTAATCCCAGCACTTTGGAAGGCCAAGGCATGTGGATCATCTGAGGTCAGAAGTTCGAGACCAGTCTGGCCAACATGGTGAAACCCTGTCTCTACTAAAAATACAAAAATTAGCTGGACGTGGTGGCACATGCCTGTAATCCCAGCTACTTGGGAGACTGGGGAAGGAGAATTGCTTGAACCTGGGAGACGGAGGTTGCAGTGAGCTGAGATCACACCACTGCACTCCAGCCTGGGCGACAGAGCGAGACTCTGTCTCAAAAAAAAAAAAAAACCCAAAAAACAAACAAAAAAAACCCAAAAAAACTGAGGGAGAAAAAACAATCATATTACTTATAGTTATTCCAAAGAAAGTAACATACTTAAATCTAACAAAATATGTAAAGTACTTATATGTGGAAAATTACAAAATGCTTACGAAAGAAATCCAAGACTTGACTAAGTGAAGAGACATGCCATGTTCATGGGCTATAAGACTCAACACAGTAAAGATGACAATCAGCCCTAAAATGATATACACGTTTAATGCAATTCCAATAAAAATCTCAGCAAGATTTTTAGGACATAACCAATAGAGACAAGGTTATTCTAATATTTATATGAAAAAGCAAAGAAACTAGAATAGCTAAACCGATTTTGAAAAAAGACTAAAATGTGAGGAATCATACTACCAGATTTCAAGACTTAAGCAAAGCTCTTGGTACTGGCAAAGGAACAGACACAGATCAAGACAAGAAGAGAGAGAACCCAAAAACAGTCCCACAGAAGTGTAACCATTTAGGCCCAGGCGCAGTGACTCACGCCTGTAATCCCAACACTTTAGGAGGCCGAGGCAGGTGGATCACTTGAGGTCAGGAGTTCGAGACTGGCCTGGCCAACATGGTAAAACTCTGTCTCTACTAAAAAATACAAAAAGAAGCTGGGTGTGGTGGCGGGCGCCTGTAATCCCAGCTACTCATGAGGCTGAAGCAGGAGAATCCCTTGAACTCAGGAGGCTGAAGCAGGAGAATCCCTTGAACCCAGGAGGCAGAAGTTGCATGAGCTGAGATAGCACCACTGCACTCCGGCCTGGGTGACAGACAGAGACACTGTCTCAAAAAAAAAAAAAAAAAGTACAACCAATTAATTTTTGACAAAGGTGCAAAAGCAGAGGGTAGCCTCTTCAACAAACAGTGATAGAGCAAATGGACACCTATCACGAAAAATGAACCTCACCCTCAGTCCTTATCCAAGAGTGAACCCAAGATATATGATGTACTTAAAAAAATAAATAAAAGCATAAACTTTTAGGAAAAGAGTAAAATATCTTTCAGATCTAGCACTAAGCAAAGAGTTAAGAGTTAAGACTTGAAACTAAAAGCACAATCCAAAAGAAGTGGAACTCATCAAAAACTTTTGCTGTGAAAGACTATGTGAAGGGAATGAAGAACAAGCTACAAAATGGGAAAAAATATTTCCAAATCACAAGGATTAACAACTAGAATATACCCAAAACTCTCAAAACTCAACAGTAAAATAAATCCAAACAATCCAATTTAAAAATAGGCAAAAGGCATAAAAAGACATTCCACTGAAGATATACAGATGGCAAATAAATGTTCACATCATTAGCTATTTGGGACATGCAAATTAAAACCACAATGGGATATCACTACATACGAATCACTACATACCAATGAGAATGCCCTCCTCCCCCATAATAGTGATAATAACCAATACGAGTAAGGATAGAAAGGAACTGGAAAATTCATACACTGCTGGTAGAAATATAAAATGGCAATGCCACTCTGGAAAATAGTCTATCAGTTTCTTGCAAAACTAAAAACGTACTTAACCACATAACCCAGCAACTGCATTCTTGCACATTTATACCTAAATAACAAAAATTTATGTTCATGGAGAAATTTGTAGACAGAAGTTCATGGCAATTTTATTTTCAATAGCCAAAAACTGGAAACAACCCACATGTCCTTTAATAGGTGAATGGCTGAATAGACAGTGGTTCATTTCCATTCCATGAAATATTATTCATCAATAAAATGGAATGAACCATTGATACACGCAACAACTTCGATAGATCCCAAGAGAATTAGGCTGAGTAGAAAGAAGCCAACCTCAAAAGGTCACATACATACTTAATTGCATTAATACTACATTTTTGAAAGGACAAAACTTTAGAAACATACAAGACACTTGAGGTTAGAGACAGGTGAGGGGTTTGGGGGGGTGGGTAGGGAGTATAGGAAGGAGGTGGTTACAAATGTACAACATGAGGGATTTTTGCACTGATATTCTGCATCTTGACTGTGTAATGGATATACAAACCTACACATGTAATAATATTGTATAGAACTAAATATATAAACACACACACAAACACAAAGAGTATAAATGAAACTGGGCAAACCTGAATATAATCAGTGGATTGTATCAATGTCATTATCTGTGTAATGGCTGGGCACAGTGGCTCACGCCTGTAATCCCAGCACTTTGGGAAGCCGAGGTGGGTGGATTGCTTGAGCCCAGGAGTTCTAGATCAGACTGGGCAACATGGCGAAACCCCAACTCTACAAAAACTACAAAGAAATTAGCCAGGCAGGTCAGACGCGGTGGCTCACGCCTGTAATCCCAGCACTTTGGGAGGCCGAGGCTGGTGGATCACAAGATCAGGAGTTAGAGACCAGCCTGGCCAATATGGTGAAACCCTGTCTTTACTAAAAATACAAAAATTAGCCGGGTGTGGTGGTGTGTGCCTGTAGTCCCAGCTACTCAGGAGGCTGAGGCAGAAGAATCGCTTGAACCCGGGAGGTGGAGGATGCAGTGAGCTGAGATCACGCCACTGCACTCCAGGCTGGGCAACAGAGCAAGACTCCGTCTCAAAAAAAAAAAAAAAAAAAGAAGAAAAAATTAGCCAGGCATAGTGGCATGTGCCTGTACTTTCAGCTACTCCAATGCCTGGGGTGGGAGGATTGACAGCCCAGGAGAGGGAGGCTATGATGAGCCATGATTGTGCCACTGCACTCCAACTTGAACGACAGAGTGAGACCCTGTCTCAACTGCATATGAATCTATAATAATCTTGAAATAAAAGTTTAACTTTAAAAAAGACACTGTTAACAAAATAGGCCAGGCACAGTAGCTCACGCCTGTAATCTTAGCACTTTGGGAGGTGGGTGGATCACTTGAGGCCAGGAGTTTGAGACCACCCTGGCCAATATGGTGAAATCCTGTTTCTACTAAAAAATAGAAAAAAAATTAGCCAGGCATGGTGGCACATGCCTGTAATCCCAGCTACTCAGGAAGCTAAGGCACGAGCATCACTGTGCTCCAGCCTGAGCAACAGAGCAAAACTCTGTCAAAAAAAAAGACACAATTAGCAAAATGAAAAGGCAAGACAGGCTGGGCACGGTGGCTCACACCTGTAATCCCAGCACTTTGGGAGGCCAAAGTGGGCGGATCACCTGAGGTTGGGAGTTGGAGACCAGCCTGACCAACATGGCAAAACTCCATCTCTACTAAAAATACAAAATTAGCCAGGCACGGTGACGCATGCCTGTAATCCCAGCTACTCAGGAGGCTGAGGCAGGAGAATTGCTTGAACCCAGCAGGCGGAGGTTGCAGTGAGCTGAGATCATACCATTGCACTCCAGCCTGGGGAACAAGAGCAAAACTCCATCTCAAAAAAAATGAAGAAAAGAAAAGGCATGACAAAGAGTGAGAGAAAATATATGCAATACATATATCTCATAAAGGATTTGCCTATAAAGAAACAACACAATTTTTTAAATGGGAAAATGATTTGAACAGACACATAACCAATGAGATGAAAGACTGACAAACACATGACAAGGTGTTATCACTAATAAGGAAGCATAAATTAAAACTACAATAAAGGCAGGGTGTGGTGGCTCACACCTGTAATTCCAGCACTTTGGGAGGCTGAGGTGGGCGGATCACATGAGGTCAGGAGTTCAAGAGCAGCCTGGCCGACAAGGTGAAACCCCGTCTCTACTAAAAATACAAAAAAAGTAGCTGGGCATGGTGGCTCGTGCCTGTAATCCTAGGTACTCAGGAGGCTGACGCAAGAGAATTGCTTGAACCTGGGAAACAAAGGTTGCAGTGAGCCAAGATCACGCCACTGCACTCCAGCCTGGGTAACAGAGTGAGACTTCATCTCAAAAACAAACAAACAAACAAAAACAAACAAACAAAAACCACAATGATATGTCACTACACAGCCACTAGAAATCCTAAAATTAAAGATTGGTAATAATACCAAGTGTTGAGACAGGATATGGAGTAACTGGAGCACATACATCCCTAGAGGGAATGCAAAAATGGCACAGTCACTTGGGAAGAGAGTTTGACAGCTTCTTGTTAAATATACACTTAGCATACGACCCAGCAATCCCACTCCTAATCCCACTCCTAGGTATTTACCTAAGAGAAATGAAAATACATGTCCACACAAAGACTTATACTCAAATGTTCATTGCAGCTTTACTCAAAATCAGGAAAAGCTGGAAACAACCCAAATATCCATATACCAGATAATATATAAACAAATTGTCATATATCCAGACAATGGAATACTACTACTGGGTAACAAAAGGGAAGCACTAATGCTACAAGCACTAACATAAATGAATCTCAAAAGTATACTGTACTTAGTGAAACCCAGTCAGCCAAAAAAGACTACATCGTCTATCATTCTACTTATATGAATTTCTAGAAAAGGCAAAACTACAGTGACCAAAAATAAAACATGAAAACTACAGTGACTACTGGGCTCAAGTGATCCACCTGCCTTGGCCTCCCAAAGTGCTGGGATTACGGTGTGAGCCACCATGCCTGGCCCTTTTATCCATTTTCATAAGTTACAAAAATAAGAACAAATCTATAATCTTTTTCTAGTATCTTAATTTCTATTAAACACACTAATGTGGAGTTAAAATGATGTTTAATGAAGGAGTCTTTTAAAAACATTTTATTCTTTATTTCTTCATTCTCATCTCACCACTTAACAAAAATCAACTCAAAATGAATTAAACACTTAAATGTAAAATCCAAAAGTATGAAACTATTAGAAGAAAACAGGAGAGACGCTTCATGACATTGTTTGAGTAAGACCTCAAAAGCTCAAGCAACAAAAGCAAAAACTGACAAATACAGTAAAGGAAACAATCAACAGAGTGAAGAGACAGCCTACAGAACGGGAGAAAATATTCACAAACTATGCACCTAACAAGGGGTTAATATCCAGAATACATATGGAACTCAAAACAACAATGGCAAAAAAGCAAATAATCCAACTAAACAATGGGCAAAAGATCAGAATACACATTTCTCAAAGGAAGACATAAAAATGGGCACCAGGTATATGAAAAAAACATCAGGGAAATGCAAATCAAAACCACAATGAGATATCACCACACCTTAGACTAGCTTTTACAAAAAGACAAAAAATAATATGGTGAGAATATGGAGAAAGGAGAACTATTATACACTGTTGGTGGAAATGTAAATTAGTACAGCCATTAGAGATAACAGTATAGAAGTTCCTCAAAAAAACAGAACTATCATATAATCTAACAATTCCACCATTGGGTCTATATAGCCAAAGGAAATGAAATTGCTATGTTGAAGAATATTTACACTCCCACATTTACTGCAGCACTGTTTACAATAGCCAAGATATGGAGTCAAACTCAATGTCCATCAACAGATGAATGGATAAAGAAAATGTACGTCTACACAGTGTGAATACTATTCATCCATAAAAAAGAATGAAATCCTGTCATTTTGTGACAACACATATGAACTTGGATGTAATTATGTTAAGTGAAAGATGCCATATACGGAAAGACAAATACTGCATGATCTCATTCATATGTGGAATCAAAAAAAGTTGATTTCATAAAACTAGAGAGTAGAATAGTGGTTACCAGACGCTGGGAAGAGTAGGAAGGAGAGGGAATGAGGAGAGGTTGGTCAACAGGTACAAAGTTACAGTTAGGAGAATAAGTTCTGGTGTTCTACTTCACAGTAGGATGACTATAGTTAACAATAATGTATTATACTTCAAACAGCTAGAAAAGAGAATTTGGAATGTTCTTATCACAAAGAAATGACAAGTGTTTGACGTAATAGATATGCTAATCATCCTGATCTGATCATTACACAATGTATACAGATACCAAAATATCACATTGTACCCTATAAATATGTACAATTATTATGTGTCAAGAACAAAATACAACTTGTATTTTTCCGGTTGTATAAAAACAGTATTTCTTTATTGTGTGTGCAGGCATGTACTCAACTTTGGTGTTTGGCTTTTGGAATTAAATAAAAATCATATATAAAAATAAAAAGTAAGACAAGTACTTCATCTTGAGACCAATATAGTACAAAGCCTTTTAAAGACACATATTACAAAAAATTGTTCACTGCAAAGTAAAAGGAAAATTAACCTCATGTAAAAATCTCCTCTCAATTCCAAACTTAGCAAATTTCATTTGATAATGACAGGTATTTTTCACTGAAAACTTGTGTAATGAATGTAAAGTTAGACAAGAAACACAGGAAATTCAACTCCTTTCCAAATTATTCCACACTTGAAAATCTCCAAGATGTCTAAGACTCCTTTTTACCAACCTCTCTTCTCCAATGTCTCTTTACCCACTGCAGAGGTTTTAAAACCTGGCCCAAAATATCTCTTGACACTCTTTGAGAGGTGGAGGTCTATCTCCTTTAATGTGGGAGTTGTATGACTGCTTGCAAAATAGAAGGATGCAACTTTTGTTTCTAGGCCTAGGCCTTACCCTGGCAGCTTCCTGTCTCTTGGAATGCTCACTGCCAAGCTAATGGGGATGTCCAGGTCAGGAGGAGAGATCAAATAGAGATGCTCCCGCTGACAACTCCAGCTGATTAAGCCCAGTAAACCTCCAGAACCATGAAAGATAATCACAAGTTTTCTTGTTTTAAGCCACTGTTTGGGATGACTTCTTATGGTACAATAATAACCGAAGCACCTCCATATTTCTTCCTATTCCTAATCAATACCAGGGCCTGTAGTAATGGACAGCATGTTGGTAGAAGTGTAAAATCCAAACTACACCACTCCTTCCTCCGTCCCCATCCCCAAGTTGATGGACAAATTGTCCAAAACCTCAAAGTATTAAAGGAAGGATAAGTCACATATAACACTGTTGTTGCCCTTTTTCACTTACTTTGGCTTCTGCCCCTCCCCGCCAAAACTCTTAATAATAGTAAACAAGAAGAAGAGCATAAGAGGGAATCCTTCTCTTTATTCTTAACTCTATCTCAGCAGTAACAGCTGCAATAAGAGAAACTGGGAAATTCAGTCCCACCTTCTCTACAGGTTGCCTTCTGACATCTCATTTCCCCAGTCTTCATCTTCTTACCCAGAACATCCTTGATCATCAACAGTTACATATAAAAGAGGAAAAACAGGACAAAAGAAGGGAAAGCCCAGCAGTCATTGCTCCTCAGTGGCCCCCACCACTTATAACCACAAATCTCAACAGTTTTCACTCTCAACTCCCTTAATGAAGTTATGGCTCAAGTACTACAATCAATAAGCTGAGAACTAGCTATGTCTCAAAAGAAAACCCTCCCAGCTTACGATGTCCTTATGAAGTAATGACTCCTTTAAAAGGGATATGAAACCATACTGCTACTATATTATACAATGCAATGCAAAGGGTATGTGTATCTTATCACCTTCTACAAAATTCAACCTAACCCTTTATTTTCTAAATACCTGATACATTAATTTGATAAGAATACAAATCTTGTAGACCCCCCCGATACACATATCCTAAGTTCATATGTATTATAGATTCCAGTATGTCTTAACTATCAGATCAGTACAGCTTTCACAAACTGGATTAAGTGGGGAGGAACACAGAGTTGCAGGGATTTCAGAAGCTTCAAAATTCTCTCTAGCAACTTCTGTTTTACCTGTTTTAAATTTTAATTTGATAATAAAGACTTAAGATGAATACAGACAGCCACCTTATCACAGTATACTGTCATAGAACAGCAACCCAAGGTTTTGTTTACAACCCCTACCCCCCAAAATTGTTTCTGGTTGATGAAAAAGATCAGATGCACACTTAATAGGTAAATTAAACCTTTTTGTCAAGAGAAGAATCTGTCATATAAAGCTCAAAATCACTAGTTCAAATAAAAAAAAAGTATCAGAAGAATTGAGCTCTTGCTAGTTCAGGCATGCTGAACTCAAAAGAAATCCATTATAAGAAGCAATACATTCACAATGAAAATGGTCATTTAGATCCTACTACTCAAAGTATAGTTACAGGACAAGCAGCATCAGTATCATCACCTTATTGAAAATGCAAAATCTCAGGCCTGTTAAAAAAAAAACAAAAACACTGAAAAATGCAGAATCTCAGACCCCCACCCCAGATCTACTGAATCAAAATCTCCATTCTAACAAGATCCCCAGGTGAACAAAGTTTGAGAAGCCCTGATTTAGATTCAACAACGTGGCATCATCTTTCAAATCAATACTGCAGATTGGAACTTTACAAAATTTTATATTTGCTACTATTTGATATAAGACTATTTGGGGGCCTGGCACAGTGGCTCACGCCTGTAATCCCAACACTTTGGGAGGCCAAGGCAGGAACATCGCTTGAGTTCAGGAGTTCAAAACCAGCCTGGGCAATAAACCAAGACCTCATCTCTACTAAAAATCAAAAAAATTAGCTGGGTGTGGTGGCATGCGTCTGTAGTCCCAGATACTCAGGAGGCTGAGGTGGGAGGGTCACTTGAGCCCAGGAGATCAAACCCGCAGTGAGCTATGATCAGACCACTGCACTCCAGCCTGGGCGACAGGGTGGGATCCTGTCTCAATAAAATAAAATAATTAAAAAAAAAGAATATTTCGGGTTTCATAATTACAGAGATACAAGTTTATATTTAGGATTATGTCTGCAGATATATATAATAGTGATAAAAATTCAGATCCACATTCTCAATAAACACCTTAAGATACAACTTATATGGGCCGGGTGCAGTGGCTCACACCTGTAATCCCAGCACTTTGGGAGGCCGAGGCGGGTGGATCACAAGGTCAGGAGATTGAGACCATCCTGGCTAACGCGATGAAACCCCGTCTCTACTAAAAATACAAAAAATTATCTGGGCTTGGTGGCGGGTGCCTGTAGTCCCAGCTACTGGAGAGGCTGAGGCAGGAGAATGGCATCAACCCGGGAGGTGGAGCTTGCAGGGAACTGAGATTGCTCGAGACACCTTCTCAAAAAAAAAAAAAAAAAAGAGATACAACTTATGTTCTAAAATAACTGATCACACGGTAAGTGCTCAAAGCAAACTCAGTCTCTGTACTCCATAGAAGTTGACTCTGATCCTTAATCACTGTTAAAGGATTTTCCCCACCTAACTTGTATAGTGCCTGGCACTCTAATATTAATAAATCATTAATATAAAACACTAATAATTACTAATAAATTTTAACAAAAATTTTTTATGTAGACAACCACTCTCAAGACCAGATTTCTAAATAACCAATTTGGTGAACACCATCATTAGAATGGTCTGGCTGCACCTGTGTACAAAATTATTGGCAACACAGGAGCAACCGAAGATCTCAAATATTCCTCATGGTCACCCTTGGTACTCTAGAGACACAGAAACACACAGCGTACTCCCATTCCTTCCAATCTGCACGCTCTCTTGATGGCAAACTTAATTAGAAAAGGATTTTAAAGATGCCTAAACAATAACTTTAAGAGGCAAATGTGAAATCTCGAGGGTGGTACTCTCATACTCCATTTTCTCCCTTCAGCACTTCACTCTGTATTATCTGTGTATATGCCTATTTGCTACATTAAAATGTAACACCCTTTGAGAACAGAAAACACCGTTTTGTATTCCCAATTTACCGCATTTTTTTTTTTTTTGAGACAGGGTCTAGCTCTGTCACCCAGGCTGGAGTGCAGTGGCACAAACATGGCTCACTGCGGCCTTGACCTCCCAAGGCTCCAGCAATCCTCCCACCTCAGCCTCCTGAGTAGCTGAGACCACAGGCACACACCACTACAATCAGCTATTTTTTTTTAGTGGGTAGAGACGGGGTCTCCCCACGTTGCACGGGCTGGTCTTAAACTCCTGGCCTCAAGCAATCCTTCTGCTTCAGCCTCCCAAAGTGCTGGGATTACAGACATGATGAGCCACCGCACCCCGCCCACCTACCTATCTTATACAAGTGGCAACCTGAAAGGCATGTTAGACATTCTTTTTTTTTTTTTTTTTTGAGACAGTCTCACTCCATTGCCCAGGCTGGAGCGCAGTGGTGCAATCCTGGCTCACTGCAACCTCCACCTCCTGGGTTCAAGCAATTCTTGTGCCTCAGCCTCCCAAGCTGCTGGGATTACAGGCATGCACTACCACACCTGGCTAATTTTTTGTATTTTTAATAGAGACGGGGTTTCGCTATGTTGGCCAGGCTGGTCTCCAACTCCTACGCTCAACTGATCCACCCGTCACGGCCTCCCAAAGTTCTGCAATTACAGGCACGAGCCGTCACCATGCCCGGTCGCATGTTAGACGTTTCAAATAGGCACTAATAAATAAGGAAAAAGTCCTATTCTGGAATGGCAATCACAACTCTCATACAACAGGCAAGGCTAACCAGTTTCAACACAGCAGTTTAATAAAAAACACGTCTAACACTATAATAATTACTGTACTTTTGATCATAAAACTTCCAAATGGAATTTTCTGAAGCAATAAATTGAAACGCTAGTTTAAATGCCTCTGAAAAAGTACAATGACATTTCATTTATCTGACAACACAGACAAGGATTCCATTGTGTGTGAATTTTCCAAATGAATGAAACGTACCACTTTTAAAATTTATATTTAAGATATAAATGTTTCTTATAATACATTATATAATTTCTTGAAATATTTACAAATGTCTGAGGTTGTATCAAGATAATGGAGAAAAGAAAGGAGGGGGCAGAATACATATAAAATGAGATTTATGAATGAATTTGAACCTGGGTGATGTACACATGTTTGTTCATTAGACTATTCTACTTTTGTATGTGTTTGAAATTTTTCATTTAAGGAAATTCACACCACAGTAATCAAAACTGTGCCGGCTGGAGGCGGTGGCTCACATCTATAATCCCAGTACTTTGGAAAGCTGAAGCAGGTGGATCATTTGAGGTCAAGAGTTTGAGAACAGCCTGGCCAACATGGTGAGACCCTGTCTCTACTAAAAACACAAATATTAGCTGGGCCTGGTGGCGCACACCTAAAATCCCAGCTACTCCGGAGGCTGAGGCAGAAGAATCCCTTGAACCCAGGAGACAGAGGTTGCAGTGAGCAGAGATCACACCACTGTACTCCAGCCTGGGTGACAGAGTGAGACTTCGTCTGAAAAAAAAAAAAAAAAGAACCAGAAACAAAAACAACAACAACAACAACAACAAAAAACTGTGGTGGCAACACTGACACAGACATACAGACCAAAGAATTAAAATTTAAAGTCCAGAAATAAATCCATATATCTAGCATCTAATGATCTGACAAGGGTGCCAGAACCTTTCAATAGGGAGACAAATCTTCTCTTCAACAAATGGTATTAGGACAACTAGATATCTGTATATAAAAGAATGCAGGCCGGGTGCAGTGGCTCACGCCTGTAATCCCAGCACTTTGGGAGGCCGAGGCGGGCAGATAACGAGGTCAGGAGATGGAGACCCATCCTGGCTAACATGGTGAAACCCCGTCTCTACTAAAAATACAAAAAATTAGCCAGGCGTGGTAGCAGGTGCCTGTAGTCCCAGCTACTCGGGAGGCTGAGGCAGGAGAATGGCGTGAACCTGGGAGGTGGAGCTTGCAGTGAGCTGAGATTGCACCACTGCACTCCAGCCTGGGTGACAGAGCGAGACTCTGTCTCAAAAAAAAAAAAGAATGCAGAGGAACCCCTACATCATACCATATACAACAATTAATTCAAACTGGAACAAAGACCAAACTGCAAGAGATAAGGCAATAAAAGGTTTCTTTATTATTATTTTTTGAGATGGAGTCTCACTCTGTCACCCAGGCTGGAGTGCAGTGGTGCAATCTTGGCTCACTGCAACCTCCGCCTTCCAGGTTCAAGCAATTCTCCTGCCTCAGCCTCCCGAGTAGCTGGGACTACAGGCGCGTGCTACCACGCCCGACTAATTTTTGTATTTTTAGTAGAGACACGGTTTTGCCATGTTGGCCAGGCTGGTCTCAAACTCCTGACCTCAGGGTGATCCACCCGCCTCGGCCTCCCAAAGTGCTGGGATTACAGGCGTGAGCCACCGTGCCCGGCCAGCAATAAAACTCTTAAGAAAATATACAGGTAAATCTTCACGACCATGGATTTAGTAACAGATTCTCTTAGATACAACACCAAAATGCAAGCAACAACAACAACAAAAATAAACTGGACTTCAACAAAATTTAAAACTTTTGTGAAAAAGAAACTTTAAAAGACAGTGGAAAAAACAAACTACAGAAATCAGAGAAAGTATCTGCAAATCATATATCTGATAAGGATCCAGTATCCAGACTATATCAAGACCTCTTACAACCCAACAACAAAAATACAACCCAGGCTGGGTGTGGTGGCTCACACCTATAATCCCAGCACTTTGGGAAGCCAAGGCGGGTGGATCACCTGAGGTGAGGATTTCGAGACCAGCCTGGCCAACATGGTGAAACCGCATCTCTACTAAAAATACAAAAATTAGTCGGGCATGGTGGCACTGTAGTCCCAGCCACTTGGGAGGCTGAGGCATGAGAATCACTTGAATCTGGGAGGCGGAGGTTGCAGTGGGCCAATATCACGCCACTGCACTCCAGCCTGGCCAACAGAGTAAGACCTGGTCTCAAAAAAAAAAAAAGAAAGAAAGAAAGAAAGAAAAAAAGACAACCCAGGCCAGGCACAGTGGCTCACATCTGTAATCCCAACACTTTGAGAGGCTGAGATGGGAGGATCACTTGAGGCCAGGAGCTGAAGACCAGCCTAGGCAACAAAGCGAGACCCCATCTCTACAAAAAATTTTTAAAAATTAGCTGAGTACAGTGGTGTACACCTGCAGTCCTAGCTACTGGGGAGGCTGAGGAAGGAGGACTGCTTGAGTGCATGAGTTCAAGGTTACAGGGAGCGATGATCATACCATTGTCTAGCCAGTCTAGCCTGGGTGACAGAGTGAGATTCTGTCTCTCAACAGAAAGGAAGGAGAAAAGGAGACAAAAAGCTTACGATTTACCAAAAAAAAGGAGGGGGAGGAATGACATTAACAACAACAAAAATTCTGAGATACATGGGAAAAAGCCAAATCCTAAAGATTAAAATGAAGAAAATAATAATATTTTACTGTTACAGATTTAAATTAACCAACTAAATGGAGAGGCAAATCATATTACTTATTTGTTCACAAATATATTTCTAGCATCCAGAAAAATACCTGACATTCAAGTGCTTAAATCTCAATATATTTCTTGAACGGAATGATTCAACACCATAAAGATGTCAAGTGTCACAAATAATCTATAAACTTAATGGACTCCCAATTAAAATCAATCTCAACTGATATTTACCTTGGCAAGTATTACATTAAAAAAAAAAAAAGGAAAAATCTCAAATTGTTAAAATATCAAGAACATTAACATGCCCACAGATGTCTTCAGTTGCCTTTAAGTGATTCTCAAGCATTCTCAGGACCTGTAAGACATATATGAATGATGGTCAAACAGCCTGAGAAATGTCTCACAAATGCCTAAATCTAGTTTAGAAATCCCTAGGCCAGCAGTCCTCAAATTCATTCCCAAGATCTCTTTAGGGAGTCTAAACTATTTTAGGGGGTCAAAACTATTTTCAAAATAATACTAAGAGGATACTAGCCTTTTTCATTCTAATTTTCTCACAACTGTACAGGGGAGTTTTTCAGAAGCTAAATGATGTGTGATGATGCTGCAGATCAAATGCATAAGCAAATGTGAGGGTCTATCTTCTATTGAGTCATAATAGTGAAGATGTTTGCAAAAACGCTTAGCTCTTCTATTTTTGAAAATATGGTTATTTAATAATGTTATGTATAATAATGTAAGTTTATTTTTACTTTTAAATTAAATATTTGAAGAACTTTTCAGTTTTAGTTTGTAATACTTGTAACTGGTAGATATAACCCACATACACAAAAGCCTTTTGTGTTCCTTAGGAATTTAAGAGTGTAAAGGAGTCTAGGACCAGAGTTTGAGAATTGCTATTCTAACCTAACCACTGACACTCAGTTCCTCGGTAAAACAACACTCTGCCCACCTTATAGATCAACCGCAATACTGGAATAAACTTAGAAGCATAAAATAAAGCACAACTAATGAGCAAGTAACATTAAAAGTAGCTGAATGAGCTCCCCACAGGGACAGCATGGAAGGCTAGAGAGGTTACTATCAACAAAAATCTATAATCTGTTTTCTTATTAATTTATAGCAAACTAGGACTTCTTCCCCTACCACTTCCTAAAGCGTCAGGATAGGAACAGGCTAGACCAAAAGAATTCTGATCATGCATCTTTTTTTGATGTAATTTATGCAGACAAGAGTTTCATTAATTCAAATATATGCAAGTAAGAAATGAATTCCTTTATTAAACCTAGGCTATCTGTATTATATTTGTTTGATATGTGGATATGGAATCCTAGCCTTTGTCTCAACAAGTTTCCCGAGTCAACTGAAAAAGGTCAGGAAAACTTGCTGAACAAACACCATATCAAAATCTCATTCTTAGAATTACACAGACTGGGGCTGAGCGTGGTGGCTCACACCTGTAATCCCAGCCCTTTGGGAGGCCAGGGTGGGAGGATCACTTGAGGTCAGGAGTTTGAAACCAGCCAGCCAACATGGTGAAACCCTGTCCCTACTAAAAATACAAAAATTAGCCAGGCATGGTGTTGGGTGCCTGTCATCCCAGCTACTTGGGAGGCTGAGGCAGGAGAATCACTTGAGCCCACGAGGCCGGAGGTTGCAGTGAGCGGAGATCGCGCCACCGTACTCCACCCGGGGTGACAGAGCAAGACTCCATCTCAAAAAAAAAAAAAAAAAGAATTTCACAAACTGAAACAGAATTCTAGAACTTGGTCTTTAAGCAAAATTCTAGAATTCTAAAAATACACAGACAAGAATAAATATCTTGATCATTGACACATGCTATACAAATAAAATTAGGTAAGTTAAAATCTAATTTTAAATGAATACTGAGTGGCTAAGAAGTTAAAATAAGGATTAATTAAATATAAGAATTAAGGACAGTGAGTATTGTATGTTCTTTCCAAGAACTGAAAAGTGGCTCCATGCCTTCTCTTGATAACTAAATAAGCAGCTGTGCATTTCTCACCCAGTTCACACCTTGCCAGAAACATGCCTGACATAGTCAAGGAGGGGAGGTGGAATGACAGTAAAATCTTTAAAGTGTGGACCTTCACCCAGGAGAATAAAACTGGATCTCTATCTCATTTTACACAAACAAGAATACTAATCCTAAAACTGGACTTTCTCCCTCTAGATTTTCTTTCCAGTCTGTGTTTTTGTCCCATTTACAAATATGCAAAATATCCCTGAAGAAAGGAAAGAAATATTAAAATAAAGGGAAAAAGCTGACTCACAAAGCAGTAGAACTTCCCATTCCCCATCTCCCAATATCTCATGTAGAAGACCAAAATAAAAACCCAAGCAGTTCCGGTCAAAGGGGACTCTGCTAAAGCTCAGGAGTTCTTAGACACAATCTGAAAGCCATTCACAAAAAGGAGTCCATGAGGCATTTATACACACACACACTCACAAAATGTATCAGCTTCATATATTGGTATATGAGAAAATAAATGTTTAAAAATTATATTGCCACCACTTTCCCTTCAACATGAGCCAAAAACAAACAAACAAACCAAAACAACACCAACAACAAAAAAACACAGATTAGGTTGAGAGGGGAAAAAAAACAGCATTTCTTCTACACTACCAAACCAATCATTTAACAACAGGGTCTAGTGTGCAATTTAAACTTTACAGCATCCCTGAAAATCTTTATAAATCAATGAGACACTCACTTTTCCCTAAAAAGACACAGACAAGAATAAACATCTTGTCTCCCAATGACTTTTTTCTATTGTGAAAGAGCCTGGAAAGTAAAAAGTGTAAGTAGGGAAACATATAAGCCGGATCGCGCCTGTAGTCCTAGCTACGAGGGAGGCTGAGGTGGGAGGATCACTGGCCAGGAGTTCAAGACCCGACTGGGCAACATAGTGAGACTGCCCCTCCATCTCTAAAAAAACAAAAAACAAAAACACATATATATGTAATTTTAAATCTAAAGAACACATTTGTGTAATCCTAAACCAAACTAACGAATTGAAAAAAAAACTGTAATAAGACAATCAGGGAAATAAGAAAACTGACTGAATATTTGCTAATGTTTAAGAATCACTGTTAATATTTCTTACAGATATACTTGGTGGATTTACAGATGAAAAGCTACTGAGATTGGCTTTAAAATATCTAGTAGGTGGGGGCCAGGGGCGATGGATCACGCCTGTAATCCCAGCACTTTGGGAGGCCGAGGCGGGCGGACCACTTGAGGTCAGAGTTCGAGACCAGCCTGACCAACATGGAGTAACCCCGTCTCTACTAAAAATACACAATTAGCCGGATGTGGTGGCACATGCCTGTAATCTCAGCTACTCGGAGGCTGAGGCAGGAGAATCGCTTGAACCGGGGAGGTGGGGGCTGCAGTGAGCCGAGATCGCGCCATTGCCCTAAGTTTCTTGTTGCCTGGGCAACAAGAGGGAAACTCCGTCTCAAAAAAAAAAAAAAGGTATATATATATATCTCTCTCTCTCTCTCTCTCTAGTAGGTGGGATGAAACCAAATAGGTCATGTGCTAACGATGGTTGAAGGCAGGTAATTAACACACAAAAGTTCATTATTCTCAGTTCTCTATTTTCTAGAGACAGCTAAACATTTCTCTAGCAAGGAAAAAAGTACCCTATACATCAAAAATTCCTATCAAAAATACAGAAATTTGTGTTCCCTACATCACCCATAATCCTTATTTTTTCTCATTCATCTGGTTTAACAATAATTCAATTCTCCAAACCAATTAACTTCCTCCAATAGACCTAAAACTGAAATACAAGACTATCTTTGTTGTCTTTTAATTCTACTCATAAGCTAGTCAAACGCTAGGTGAGAAAACGATCCAGGTTTCCAATTTATAATTAGTAAACTTATTTTAACTTCAAGACAACATATCTGTTTTGAGTCAGACTGATGAACTAGCACTAGTTTTTTTAATTTACCTTACTCTCCGCCTCGTATTTAAGTTTGGTGGGTAGTGTACGAACGTGTAATGTAACAGATGTTGTTCACTCCCAGGAAGTCAACTCTTTCCATCATGAGTAACAGAACTCAATTGAATGTGACACACAGAAATGTCTCAAAAATCTCTAGGTAAGTAACTCGCATATACCCTTATCCTCCCTCCCCAAAGCATTTCAGGTGGTTAGAAAGGAGCGACCCCGGTTGGTTGGTTTCTTCTTCCCTTCCTTTCTTAGGGGAAGGCTAGAGAGCAAAGAAACGACCAAAAAACAGGCCGGAAAAAGGAAAGCGAAAAGCATGAGGGCTGGACAATCAGCCCTTAAATAAATGAAAACTGTATCCAAATCAGATTAAGTTGAGAGACAGCGAACTGCTAAACACCTCCCCATAACTCTAACGTACCTGAAACCGCCAAGTAGAGAAACCCGGCCGTACATCACATTCGAGCTCCCTTCCCTCCCAAGTACTCACAGGTACAAGAGGCATAAAAAGAACTTCCCCACCCTCGCCAAGAGTGGCGCGGAAAAAAACTCACACTGGCCTGGGCCACGCTGGCGAAGCCGCCTGACCCTCCCCGCGCGGCCAGGAACCCTCAAATGACTGCCCCGCTCCTCAGGCCGGGGAAGGGGTAGCCGGGAGAGCGAGGTTCGACTGGGAGGACCCGCCCGCCGTCGAGGCCCTACGTGCCCACCCGGCCCGGGGGCTTGGGCCCGCGCCGCACACTCTGGGCCCAGGCCTGGTACCCCGCGAGGCTCGTCACGAGCCCAGACCCCAGTCCGACCCCGCGCCCGGCGAGACCCGCACACCCCACTAAGCCAGGGCGGCCGCCGCCGTACGGACCCAAACCCTATCTACCTGTCTTCGCTCTTGTTTTTCTGTTTCTTCCCCATTGCTTGTCAATGGCGCTCGTGGCCCCAGCCCCTCTATTCGGTCTCTCACAGACCCACTGTCTCCCGGCTGACTTTGGTCTCCGCTCAGCTCCTTTTCCCCCGTGCTGCCGCCGCTCGCACCCGGCTCTCCACAGACCCGCGCACTGGAACAGCGTACATATGGTATGAGTTCTCAGTGCGCAAGCGCATCGTCCCGCCGCCTCGGCGTGAGGACGCAGGGCGCGGCTCATCGAGAGCTGCGCTTCGGGTAGAGCGTCTCCGGTTGACCAGCCGGCCAGGCAGGAGCCCGAGCGCCCCCTGCCCTCAAGCGTCCGCCACGAGCCGACGCCCCCGGGTTTTCCACGTTCTAGAACCCGGAGATGGACGATGAAGCTGTCAATTTCCCCACCGCACCCCTCTCCCAACCGGAAACGCACCCTTCGGTTCAGGAGTGGGCTTTGGGCTTCCCTTTATATCTTTGTATTCTCAGCCGCACGAAGTTCAGTAAAGAACCACAACGAACCAATAATGAGTCCTCTGGGATGTGCGAGAGAGATAAATCCAGGACAAAATAGGGACCTCTCAGTAACATCCGTGCATTATGCATTATGTACAGTCACTGGATAAAACATACAACAGAACACAGCCGATCAATTCCCTAACATAGGTCTTCGTCTTCACCCTCAAAGCGAGGGCGAGTTCTAAAAATTCCTGTATTTAGAAAAGTCAAGAGGGAACCTACAGGGGTGGTGGAAAATGTTCTATATCTGGATCTGGCCGGTGATATTTTGGGTTTTAACTATGCAAAAGTTAATTGTGCTGTATATGTTTATGCCTCGACTTTAGGAAAAATGTTAACAAAAGAAAACAAAGAAAACAACAACAACAAAAAAAATGTTCATTCAACACTAACAGAATGGAAACGCAGTTCAAGCGTCACGGCTGAGCGAGAGCACAGCTCTCTCATTTCCAGTCTGGCGCACTGGACCTTGAATACTGAAGCACGCTCCTGAGAAAGTCCGGCCACGCCAGCCTGCGCACTAAGAAACTGCAACTCCCACCATGCTTTGCGGCCTTCCAGTTCGGCCGTGTACCCGGAGGAAAGCGAGGGTTGGACACCTTGGGTTCCGGGCTGCCGGGCGGAAGGCGCACGCGCAGAACTGTTCGCCACCCGACCGCCCGCCCCTTCCTCTGGCCTCCAAGGTGATATCGCGCGAGGTTCGCAGCCAATAAAGAGGCGGATGTGACGGCCTGTTTGCGGCCGCCGGCGGCTACTGCAAGGCGAAAGCTGGGGTGGACGTGTCTTTTGAAACTGCTGCTCTTTCACTTCTTAGGCATCACCGAGAGCTCAGGTGAGGCAGAGGGTAGTGAGAAAAATCCGACCACCACGTCCGGGTGCTGGTGAACATTCTGCTGCTCCACATCCGGAGCGGAGGAGCGGCGCGGCCCCAGCACCGGTGTTGGTGTCCTGGCAGAGGCTTTTGCGCATGCGCACTAGGAGGCATCGAAGTTGGGGCCACCGGGACTGTGACGACTTCTGTTTCCCCGGGCGCAGGGAGTGGCCGGCATGCCATTGGGGAGGTACCTGGGGTTCAGTTAAGGACCAGGCCCCTTGATTGTTTTGGCAGATACCTGTAAGGGTGTCCAGGAAATGACTAGGGAATTTGAGGACGCGCTGTGTCCCGTCCCACCCTTCCAGCGGAGCTGTAAAAAGGAAGAATCAGAGGCTGTGGTTTGAAGAATGAAAAGCTAACGAGGGGTTGCATCGTCTCTTTACCCCGTTCTCAATGCTCTGACCACCAACACCTACACCCAGAATAGCTCTTCTTAATCGCATCTTTTTACAGTTATCCCATAATTAAATTCTGGGCTCATTCTATAAAGTTCCAGGGTAAGCATTCTCTGTGCTTATCCCTGGAGCACAGCTTCCAACGTGCAATTCAGTATCTTATTTTCTTCTTCCAACCCCCTCACTGAGGGTCACAGTCCTACTGACATTTTTCTTGGGCGGTAGGGAGCGTGAAAATCTTTGCTGTGTTTGAAATACAGCACCTTTCCAATTCTATAGCACTCACGAGGAGCTTACAATTTTTTTTTAGACTCAAATACTTTTGAAACTTAACAGTGTAGTAATTTGAACAGAAGTTAGGCACGTGTTCATCCGACGTTAAATACATGTTTATTGAGTACCTGCTGTGTTCTATGGAGATACAAAGATGAAATCAAGTATGCTTTTCAAATGCTTTTCCTGTAAAGAAAAAGGAATCAGAATTGAAGTTTGCAAGAATATTTCTCTTCAGCTCAACGTTTATAGAGGGCCTGTGTGGGTCAGGATCTGTGTCAGAAGCTGAGTGAATGAATTCACAGTTTGTTGTGAAATTTGGGGTGCTTCAGTATTATTTGCAAATGTATCATAGTTTATTGATATGCAACAGCCTCCTGCTTTGATAGGCAAATTATAAATCATTTCTGCAGTAATAACCCTGAAATACACATAAACTTGCCCTCTAATTGTTGGTATAAAATTTCTCGTACAAAATACTCCATTTCTTTTAAAAGAAGTAAAATTTTGGCCGGGCGCGGTGGCTCACGCCTGTTATCTCAGCACTTTGGGAGGCCGAGGCGGGCAGATCACGAGGTCAGGAGATCGTAGCCATCCTGGCTAACACGGTGAAACCCCGTCTCTACTAAAAACAAAAAGAAATTAGCCGGGCGTGGTGGCGGGCGCCTGTAGTCCCGGCTAAGCTGAGGCAGGAGAATGGCTTGAACCCAGGAGGCGGAGCTAGCAGTGAGCGGAGATCACGCCACTGCACTCCAGCCTGGGCGACAGAGCGAGACTCCGTCTCAAAAAAAAAAAGTAAAATTTTGTACTAATTGCTAGTACAAAATACTCCATTTCTTTTAAAATATGTAGTCATGTGCCACATAAGGACATTTCAGTTTTATGAGATTATAATACTGTATTTATTGTACCTTTTCTATGTTTAGATACACAAATGCCATTATGTTACAGTTGTCTGCAGTATGCAGTACAATAACATGCTGTACAGATTTGTAGCCTAGGAGTAATAGGCTGTATGTTATAGCCTAGGTGTGTAGCAGGCTGTACCATCTGGGTTTGTGTAAATAGTCTATAATGTTTGAAACAATATCAAAATCACCTAATGATGCATTTTTCAGAATGTATTCCCATTGTTTTGTGGGTTTTTGGGTTTTGGTTTTTGGTTTTTGAGACAGGGTCTGGCTCTGTCGCCCAGGGTGGAGTGCAAGTGGTGCGTTCTCAGCCCACTGCAACCTCCGCCTCCTGGGCTCAAGCTATCCTCCTCCCACCTCAGCCTCCCTAGTAGCCGGGACTACAGGCGCACACCACCGGTCCTGGCCAATTTTTCTATTTTTAGTAGAGACAGGGTTCCATCATATTTCCCAGGCTGGTCTCAAACTCCTGAACTCAAGTTATCTGCCCACCTTGGCCTCCCAAAGTGCTGGGATTACGGGCGTGAGCCATAGCGCCCAGCCTAGAATGTATTCCCATTGTTAAGTGATGCATGACTGTAATTGAAATAGGTCTTCCTTTCTAATCTGAATTAGTACTATTTTGAAACTCTGATTTTGCGCAGAGGAGTGATGATGGAAAAAAACCCAAAATTTAGAAAAGTATTTGGAGTGTTTTACATCACAGTTAACACTGTCAGTAAATGAAAACCAGTATTAATTTTTGTGACCTCATAGACTGTTTTGTTAGGTAATGGGAGAACAGGAATGGACATTAATGCTTAGGGAACACCAGGCACTCTTCTTTACATAAATGGTAATGAGACGTCTTAGGAGTTAAATGAAACTCATTTGGGCAGCAGCCATGAAAAAAATCTGTGTTTTGCTCAACTGTACTCTGTGTTTAAGTAAAGTTTAGTATATACATTTATGCATAAAACCTCAGTAGGTATACTTTCCTATTGTTCGCAGTTGTTTCTGATTTCTCCTTCCCATTGGTAAAGAACACTGATCGTCAGTATATATCACTAGGTATAACTTCACAACTCATTTCTCTGTGGTTTGGTGATGGTCTTAAAGACTTATCTTGGCTTTAGTATAGTAAAACATATACTAAATAAGAAGCACCCTAAATTTGCTATAAGCAGTTTTTGAGTGGTGTGACTAGAACCTATTGAGAATTAAATTTAAAAACACATAAAAATTGTTAAGCCCAACATCAAGTGCTTGGATGTCGTTAGAATACTCCAGAGAGTACACATTATACACTTGCCAGAATTTTTGAAAATGGTAGAGAAAAGCTTGCTTATTGTTTGCATTTTTTAAAATGTATTTTGTAAATCTTCTCCCCAGCACCCAGGCTGAACTCTGTACCATTTGGAAGAATGGAAGCTGATGCATCTGTTGACATGTTTTCCAAAGTCCTGGAGCATCAGCTGCTTCAGACTACCAAACTGGTGGAAGAACATTTGGATTCTGAAATTCAAAAACTGGATCAGATGGATGAGGATGAATTGGAACGCCTTAAAGAAAAGAGACTCCAGGCATTAAGGAAAGCTCAACAGCAGAAACAAGTAACCTCTCTGCCCTGCTTTCTGAAATTGCTATAACAGTATGCGCCTAACAACTTATATATACATGTGCTGTAGTAGTTACATTTCGTTCTTTGTGTTTAGGGTTTTTGGAATTCAGAATACCTATTACTGTTAAAAATTTGCCCAGAAAAAAATATGTTTTAAAGACACATTCAAAATTAGCCCAATCTCTATATTAATCCACAGTCGAGTAAAAGAAAGATCTGCCCAAGATCGTTTTTCTGAGCTTGGATTTGTTTGGTTGAATGGAGGGCTAGGGAGTCATTCGTTTCCATTTTGGGTAATATTAAAGCCGATTTAGCTATTTTCAAAGCAAACGAGATAAGACAGATGAGATAAGAGCAATTAAGTCAATTTATGTTGAAAAATTTATTTCAGGCATTTCCAATGAAATAATTATGTGGCTTATTCAAAAGAATGCATGCTTTGTAACAAAGGTGGCCACAGCTCTATCGTTGTTGCCTCTTAGAATGTTTGTGTAGAATAAATGCAGAGTTGTAAACTCTGATTGAAACCAATGGATTAAATTCTGTAAATTGAAATTTTTTTTTCTTCTTTTTGAGATGGAGTCTCGCTGTGACACCCTGGCTGGAGTACAGTGGTATCATCTTGACTCACTGCAACCTCTGCTTCCCGGGTTCAAGCAATTCTTCTGCCTCAGCCACCCGAGTAGCTGGGACTACAGGCACACACCACCACGCCTGGCTAAGTTTTGTATTTTTAGTAGAGATGGGGTTTTGCCATGTTGGCTAGGCTGCCCTTGAACTTCTGACCTCAAGTGATCCGCCCACCTTAGCCTGCCAAAGTGATGGGATTACAAGCGTGAGCCACCACACCTGGCCAAATTGAATTTTGATTAAAACATTTTTTCCATTGGGTTACATGGAAATACATTATCACCAACTCTCGTTCCTTTTCAGTTGACTGTGACTTAAACATGAGGCTTAACTTTTCTGAAGAAATAGGGAGTTTTGACCAGGCATGGTGGTTCACGTCTGTAATCCCAACACTTTGGGAGTCCAAGGTGGGCAGACAACCTGAGGTCGGGAGTTCAAGACCAGCCTGGCCAACATGGTGAAACCCTGTCTCTACAAAAAATACATAAATTAGCCAGGTGTGGTGGCGCACACCTGTAGTCCCAGCTACTCAGGAGGCTGAGGCAGGAGAATCTCTTGAACTCAGGAGGTGGAGGTTGCAGTGAGTCGAGAGTGCTACTGCACTCCAGCCTGGATGACAGAGCGAGACCCAGTTCCCCCACAAAAAAAGAGAAGGAGTTTTGTTTGTATTGCTGTAGCATCACTTTGATGTGTTTACACCCTCATGTTTAGAAGAGTTACTACAAAAGGAAATAATCTTTTATGAGTGAGTCCAAGTTTTTATATTTTGAGTTTTCTAAAATAGAGTACGTTATATGGTTTTTACCTGTACCCTATTTTAGAAAATAGACTTCTTTTCTTTTTCTTTCTTTTTTTTTTTTTTTGAGAGGGAGTCTTACTCTGTTGCCCATCCTGCCTTGACCTCTCAAGTAGCTGAGATTACAGGTGCCTGCCACCATGCCTAGCTAATTTTTGTATTTTAGTAGAGACGGGGTTTCATCATGTTGGTCAGGCTGGTCTCGAACTCTGAACTCAAATGATCCGCCTGCCTCGGCCTCCCAAAGTGCTGGGATTACAGGTGTGAGCCACCCCACGCCAAGCCCAATTGGCTCCTTTTCATAGTATAGGGCTGATAATTAGTATGCAAAGGACGGATTATTGGAATTTAAGGTAATATATGTTTAGGTTCTGCCACAAACTCATATTTCATAGTCACATTTAAGTACTAATTGCTAATATGCAACTAAAAATAATTATTTGTAACTAGGATATTTTTGTAGAGAGACTGAATTCACCTGATTTGCAGTGATGAACATACATTAAGTAATGTCTTAAAGGAACTTTTTGGCAGTTCAAAACTGGTCTGAATATTTATAATTAAAACCAACTAAGGCAGACTGGCTATAAGCCTTTTTTATTATTAATATATAAATCAATTTAAAATGAATTTGTCATCGAGTAATTCAGAGGGTCTTATTTTGGAACTTTCACTGCATTTTCGTAGGTCTTTTATTAAAATATTTTCTGGAAATAGGCAAGCAAGCTAGTGATTTGTGTAGATATGCTTTTTATAAGAGATTATGCAGTAATTAGATTATACAGTAATTTTGATTTTCTGATCTACGAGGGTATTGGGGAGATCATTGTATGCATTGACTTACACTCGGCACTTACTAGGCCTAGGTCAATTTATATTCTTCTGTCAGCCAAGCACCCTCCTACTGTTAACTAGAGCTGGCACACGTAGGTAGGGAGCAGAATAGAGGGATAAGGTAAGAAATAGGAGTTAAGCAGAGGCTTGGGTGACAGCCACTGAGAGCCAGGTGCTGCCCGGCTGCCATGCCTCAGGTAGGCCCATCCTGCTTGATTCTGTTCTGCAGATACCTTAGGAGCACACGCTGTCCAAAAGGGGCTATGCTAAGAGCACAGGGGTGTAGCAAATGTGTCAGCAGAGGCCCTGAGCATTGGTAGAGGTTTGGAATGGGCACATCCTCCCTCAAAGGAGCCAGGACAGGTTTGGGTCTTCAGCCTCTTGGTTAAATACCTGAGAATAAATAATGAAAAGAAATAGCAGCTTTTTTTTTTTTTTTTTTGAGATAGAGTCTTGCTCTGTTGCTCCGGCTGGAGTGCAGTGGCACATTCTCAGCTCACTGCAACCTCCAACTCCCAGAATCAAGCGATTCTTCTGCCTCAGCCTCCCAAGTAGCTGGGATTACGGACGCCTGCCACCATGCCCGGCTAATTTTTGTATTTTTAGTAGAGTTGGGATTTCGCCATGTTGGCCAGGCTGATCTTGAACTCCTGACCTCAGGTGATCCGCCCACCTCAGCCTCTCAAAGTGCTAGTATTACAGGCGTGAGCCACTGCGCCCGGCCTAGAAATAGCAGCTTTTTAAAATACAAATACTTTTTTTTTTGAGACAGAGTCTTGCTCTGTCACCCAGGCTGGAGTGCAGTGGTGTGATCTTGGCTCACTGCAACCTCCGCCTTCGGAGTTCAAGCAATTATTGTGCTGCAGCCCCCGAGGAGCCAGGATTACAGGTGTGTGCCAACACACCTGGCTAATTTTCATATTTTTTGTAGAGACAGGGTTTCGCCATGTTACCCAGGCTGTTCTCAAACTCCTGTCCTCAAGTGATCCACCTGCCTCAGCCTCCCAAAGTGCTGAGATTACAGGTGTGAGCCACTGCGCCCAGCCTAACAAATACTTTTTAAGGGCACATATCATTGGTAAGTTGTGAAAGCAGTCATGAAACGTCATATGTCATTGGGGAATTGTATTTGAGAGTTAAACTGTGTATAGAAATTTCACATAAGAAAATATCAGGGTCTCCTGCGAGTGTCAGCTCAATGTAAGTGGATGTGATTCTGACACCGCAGTCATTAATGTAGTCTGGGCCATGTTCACTGACGTCCAGAGGAGGAAGGGAGAAGGCCCTCCTGGCTCTTTGGTTGGACCCCTTCTGGAGGCTGGATTCAGACCTCTGTCACATTTTAAGAAGACATTGGTGAATTAGAGTGTGTTTAGTTGATATCCTGGAAGAGTAGGAACTCTAGAAATCTTTTCATATGAGAACAGTTAAAAGGAACTGGAAGTGTTCAATGTGGAGAAGGGAAAACTTAGGCAATATGTGATGTTTGAAGGGCCCACGTGGGAAAGAGATTAAAACTTTAATCTTTGTCCAAGCTGGAATCCACAGACCAGAATTACGGATATATTGCAGTTCAGTGTGAGATGACCTTTCTAACAATTAGTGCAGGTATAGAGGCTTTTTAAACATTTATAAGGTGGTTATCAAAAGCAGACAGGGCTCTTGAGCTTCAGAGCTGCAGTATCCTCCTTCTCTCCCCAAGACGAATTGGGTTTATCTCATAAGCATTATTTTTATTTTTATTTATTTTTGAGACAGAGTCTCACTCTGTTGGCCAGGCAGTAGCGTGATCCCAGCTCACTGCAACCTCTGCCTCCCGGGTTCAAGCAATTCTCCTGCCTCAGCCTCCCAAGTAGCTGGGATTACAGGTGGCTACCACCACGGCTAGGTAATTTCTTGTATTTTTTTTTTTTTTTTTTTAAGTAGAGACGGGGTTTCACCATGTTGGCCAGGCTAGTCTGGAACTCCTGACCTCAGGTGATCCAGCCGCCTCAGCCTCCCAAAGTGCTGGGATTACAGGCATGAGCTACTGCACCCAGCCTCATGAGCATTATTTTTAAAAGACTTGTAGTAACTTGGATCAAATGCTTCTGGTTTTAGTAGTTTAAGAGTACATGGATAGAGTTAAGTGGATATTTACATTCTGAGTCTCTCAAGTCTAAATTTTTATTTGGAAAGTTCTGAGAAAATAGATGTTTTAAGCTACAAAGACAGGTAATTGTCTTGAACCCAGGCCACGCTGTGGAGACATTAACTGTCCATAGACTAGTTTTGCATTGACAGTAGAAACAGGAAAGTAAATTGCTAAAAGAAATTCATTTTTCCTTCACTTCAGCCAGGCACAGTGGCTCATGTCTGTAACTCCAGCACTTTTGGAGGACAAGGTGGGAGGATTGCTTGAACCTAGGAGTTTGACACCAGCCTGGGCAATATAGTAAAACCCCGTCTCTACCAAAAAAAAAAAAAAAAAAAAAAAATGCCAGGCGTGGTGTGGCATGTGCCAGTGGTCCCAACTCCTTGGGAGACGATGTAGGAGGATCTCTTGAGCCCAGGAGGTTGAGGCTGCAGTGAGCTATGATCATGCCACCACACTCCATCCTGGGCAACTTTAGCAAGACCCATTCTCAAAAAAAACACACTTTTGGGCCGGGCACGGTGGCTCACACCTATAATCCCAGCACTTTGGGAAGCCGAGGCAGGCGGATCACAAGGTCAAGAGATCGAGACCATCCTGGCCAACATGGTGAAAACCCATCTCTACTAAAAATACAAAAAGTAGCTGGACATACTGGTGCCCGCCTGTAGTCCCAGCTACTTGGGAGGCTGAAGCAGGAGAATTGCTTGAACCCGGGAGTTGGAGGTTGCAGTGAGCCAAGATCGCGCTACTGCCCTCCGGCCTGGTGACAGAGCAAGACTCCGTCTCAAAAAAAAAACAAAACAAAACAAAAAACACTTTTTTTTTTTTTTAATTGACTTCATTACAAAATACGATGGTGATTTGGACACTTAAAATGTCAAGTGGTTCTGAAAGAGATATCTCACATGTGTAATGTTTTTCCTCTCTCCAAATTAGGAATGGCTTTCTAAAGGACATGGGGAATACAGAGAAATCCCTAGCGAAAGAGAATTTTTTCAAGAAGTCAAGGAGAGTGAAAATGTGGTTTGCCATTTCTACAGAGACTCCACATTCAGGTAACTTTGTTTCCATCTGTGACTTTTTCTAAAAAAACACAGTGAATTGTTTGGCTGGAGATATACTGGCTTACTAGAGAAATTAAGAAAACTAAAAGAAAAAACTTCCTAAGTTGTTTCATTGTATTCTATCATATGTTATTTAGTATTAAGTTAAGCAGGCAGGGGCCCAGTGACTCAAGCCTGCAATCTCAGCACTTTGGGAGGCCAAGGGCGGGGTGGATCACTTGAGGTCAGGAGTTCAAGACCAGCCTGGCCAACATGGCGAAACCCTGCCTCTACTGAAACTACAAAATTAGCCGGGTGTGGTGGCAGGCACCTGTAGTCCCAGCTACTGGGGAGGCTGAGGTGGGAGAATTGCTTGAACCCGGAAGACGGAGGTTGCAGTGAGTGGAGATCGCGACACTGCACTTCAGCTTGAGCGATAGAGTGAGACTCCATCTCAAAAAAAAAAGAAAAAAAAGTTGTTATTTTAAACAGTAACTTAAAGAACAGTTACATGCAAAAGTATAAATGAATATTACTGAAAGTCAATATTCCCATATAAATGGCTTATATTTTTGAATTGTATTTTCACTAGCTAACTAAAAACATCTTAGAAATGTACACTTAAACTTTTTATCACCACGACAGTAATTATTTCCCTCTAGTATTGTGATATAGCCACGATATTGGGAACAGGCAACAGCTGTTGAGAGTCAGTGTTCCTTCAGTTCCTCCTTGAAGGAACTAGCATCTGTGATGAGGAGATGGTGGCTTGGCTAAACCTTTCACCAGAGCAGAGTTGGGATTGCCAATCTTGGCTAGAAGGAGAAGTGATTTTTCTTAGACCACCCTAGGTCTCCAAATTTCTCTAAGGAGGCAGATCTCTTATAAAATGTTAATACCTCCTCAGAAGAGGTCATATCTTAAACCAAAGGATCCAAGCCTTTGTGGTTTTTTGTGCACAGATTTGATTAGTTGCCAACACTTAAAAATTGAGAGATAACTCCTTTTGAAAATATCCACATTTAGAATTTTTCTTTAAAAAATCAGAAAACTTGCTAATAGCATAGCTGGAACTGTAATGGCAGTCATCTGCTGACTGGCACCTGCCTACCCGGGACAGACAAGCACTATGCTCTAGAGATTCTGGCACTCACTGTGGTTTCAGCTCTGCTGTCTTTCTCATTTCTGTGGCCTTCTTGCCCCTTTGTCTTGATCTCACAACCCAACAGCTTCATTATTAGTTAACATCTTTCAAGAATTGATTGCCTGGCGTTCACTGACTAAGAGAATAAAAATGAAACAAAATATTGAGGTGGTGGAATCCCTTGTGAGGAACAGTGAGAGAAGGGATTAGGCAGGTAGAAAGGTATCAGAGAAACCTCTGCCCTTGTGGTACATAGCCATCTCCCATTGGCACACAGTCCTCAAGTTGCCAACCTCTGACAAATATGATGAGGTGATATATAAATATACTAGTATGTAAAATATTATTTGTCCACTTGTTTTTTTTTTTTTGTTTTTGAGACAGACTTTTACACTGTCACCCAGGCTAGAGTGCAATGGCAGGATCTTGGCTCACTCCAACCTCCACCTCCCGGGTTCAAGTGATTCTCCTGCCTCAGCCTCCCGAGTAGCCAGGGCTACAGGCACCCAGCACTACACCCGGCTAATTTTTGTATTTTTAGTAGAGATGGGGTTTCTCCAGATTGGCCAGGCTGGTCTCAAACTCCTGACCTCAGGTGATCCACCCACCTTGGCCTCCCAAAGTGTTGGGATTACAAGTATGAGCCACGGCACCCGGCCTCACTTGTTTTTTTTATGTCTTTCCCAATTGTTGGTTTTGTGAGGCAGCGCATTTGCCTGTATTGTGACCTACTGTTCTCTGGGATCATAGCCCTAAAGCAACTGCCTGACACATAGTAGATGGTCAATAAATACATTTGATGGTATATAAACAGTGCATCACCAGGAGTACTCACCTTCAAACAGAACTGAAAAATCAAAATCATCCAGTTAACTTCATATATTAGCAAAGTTCCTAGCACATAGTAGGCAGGATGCTTTCATGTATATTATCCCTAGAACATTCACAATAATCTTCAGAGGCACTTATTATTATTCCTGTATTTCATGTATAGAAGCCAAGATTTGGAGAAATTAAGTGACTCACCTAGTATCACTCAGATACTAAATGATAAAAAAAAAAAGAGAGATTTGAACCCATGTTTTAAGCCCATTGCTATTTTTTTAATTTTTAATTTTTGTGGGTAGTAGTAGGTAAATATGGGGTACATGAGATATTTTAACACAGACATGCAATGTTTAATAATCACATCAGGGTAAATGGAGTATCCATCACCTCAAGCTTTTATCCTTTGTGTTATAAACAATCTAATTATGCTCTTTTAGTTATTTTTAAACGTACATAAAGGCCTATAGCTATTTATACCGTGACTGTTGTTTTGGATTTTTAAAAACTGATTGACGGGTTGGGCGCCATGGCTCATGCCTGTAATCCCAGTACTTTGGGAGGCCGAGGCAGGTGGATCATGAGGTCAGGAGATCGAGGCCATCCTGGCCAACATGGTGAAAACCCATCTCTACTAAAATACAAAAAATTAGCCGGGCATGGTGGCATGTGCCTGTAGTCCCAGTTGCACAGGAGGCTGAGGCAGGGGAATTGCTTGAACCTGGGAGGTGGAGGTTGCATTGAGCCGAGATCGTGCCACTGCACTCCAGCCTGGCAACAGAGCAAGACTCTGTCTTGCTCTTTAAATACAAATTAAAATTAGCCAGGCATGGTGCGGGTGCCTGTAATCCTAGCTTCTCAGGAGGCTGAGACAGGAGAATTGCTTGAACCCAGGAGGTGGAGGTTATAGTGAGCAGAGGTCGTGTCACTGCACTCTAGCCTGGGCGACAGAGCGAGACTCCATCTCAAAAAAAAAAAAAAATACGTTCCTTACTGCAGTTAAAGTATGGAGTTGATTTATTTACAAATTTTCAGGAACATATTTCTCATATGAAGGTTGATTTATCATTTGTTTTGAGCTTTATTTAAAAACCATTTATTAATTTGTTCTCTCTTACCATTTTTCACTGAAATCTTGTTACTGAACTACATGAGTGACATATGAAAAGATATATCCAGGGAAAAAGTGATGAGGCACCAAGGTTACACATAACTTATGTTAGACCCAAACTTAGTTCAGGAAAAACTACATCAAATACACATAAAGCTTACTGGTAAAAATAACCATGAAGTATTTTGTGTGTTAGTCATCTAAAGAGGTAGTTCTCAAGCTTTATTTGAGCATAAGAACAGCTGTATGTTTCCCAACTCCACTGCCAGAGAATTTTGATTCATCTGGATATTTTAAAAGTTGACGGCAGGCTGGGTGTGGTAGCTCACACCTCTAATCCCAGCACTTTGGGAGGCTGAGGCGGGTGGATTGCTTGAGGTCAGCAATTCAAGACCAGCCTAGTCAACATGGTGAAACCCCATCACTACTAAAAATACAAAAATTAGCCGGGCATGGTGGCAGGTGCCTGTAATCCCAGCTACTTGGGAGCCTGAAGCAGGAGAATCGATTGAACCCAGGAGGCAGAGGTTACAGTGAGCTGAGATCGCGCCACTGCACTCCAGCCTGGGTGACAAGAGTGAGAGTCCAACTCAAAATAAATAAGTAAAAGTTGATCATAATGAACACCTGGGGTTAAGAATGACCGGTCTAAAAGATTGTTACAACAGTCTGTTTTAGAAACACTCGTGAATTGGCCAGTCGAAAATGAATTTTTTTTTTTTTTTTTTTTTTGGAAATGAAATTTTTTTTAATCATTTTAATTTTGAAGAAATAAACTTTAGAATTTTAGAGTCATAGAATTTTAGTGGTAGGAGGAAATTGACAGTTTAATCTAGTGGTTCTTAAAAAGTTTTATGGGTCTTAGATCCCTTTGAGAATCTAATAAAAGCTATGTTCTCTTTCCCAGAAAAATAAAATTTATGATATACTTTTGAAGAGTCCATAGATGCCCTGAAGCAAATTCACTGCCCTGTAGAGCAGTATTTTGCTTTGTTTTCAAACAGCTTTATTAGAATGTAATTTAATGCCATAAAATTCATCCATTTTAAATGCCCAATTTAATAAATTCTAGTCTATTTACAGAGGTGTCCAACTACCACCACAATCTAATTTTATAACATTTCCATCACCTTAAAAAAAATTTTAAGTCAATTTACAGATTTTTTGAGACAGAGTCTCACTCTGTCGCCTAGCCTGGAGTGCAGTGGTATAATCTTAGCTCACTGTAACTCCCACCTCCCAGGTTCAAGTGATTCTCGTGCCTCAGCCTTCTGTGTAGCTGGGGTTTCAGGTGCCCATCATGACGCCCAGCTAATTTTTATTATTTTTAGTAGAGATGGGGTTTCACCATATTGACCAGGCTGGTCTTGAACTCTTGGCCTCAAGTGATCTGCCCACCTCAGCCTCCCAAAGTGTTGGGATTACAGGCGTGAGCCACTGCATCAGGCCAGAAAATACATTTTAATGTAAAGAAGATGTCACTTTTTTGTTTGTTTTTTGTTTGTTGAGATGGAGTCTCACTGTGTTGCCCAGAAAATAAATTTTAATGTAAAGAAGATGTCACTTTTTTTGTTTGTTTTTTGTTTGTTTGTTGAGGTGGAGTCTCACTATGTTGCCCAGGTTGGAGTACAATGGCACAATTTCGGCTCACTGCAGCCTCCACCTCCCAGGTTCAAGTGATTCTCCTGCCTCAGCCTCCCAAGTAGCTGGGCCTACAGGCATGCACCACCACACCCAGCTAATTTTTGTATTTTTAGTAGAGACAGGGTTTCACCGTGTTGGCTAGGCTGGTCTCAAACTACTGACTTCAAGTGATCCGCCTGCCTCAGCCTCCCAAAGTGCCAAGATTACAGGAGTGAGCCACCGCACCTGGCCAAGAAAATCTCACTTCTGTTTCCATCTTCATTGGAAGATGGCTTAATAAAAGTTACTACTGGTGGGCTGGGTGCAGTGGCTCACGCCTGTAATCCCAGCACTTTGGGAGGCTGAGGCAGGCGGATCACGAAGTCAGGAGATGAAGACCATCCTGGCTAACACGGTGAAACCCCGTCTCTACTAAAAATACAAAAAATTAGCCGGGCGTGGTGGCAGGTGCCTGTAGTCCCAGCTACTCGGGAGGCTGAGGCAGGAGAATGGCATGAACCAGGGAGGTGGAGCTTGCAGTGAGCCGAGCTCATGCCACTGCACTCCAGCCTGGGTGACAGAGCAATACTCTACCTCCAAAAAAATAAAAAATAAAAAAGTTACTACTGGTATTTTTTAATTCCCTAGAAGCATAATGGCCACATTTATTTAAATATTATTAGTAACCCTTAGCCTTAATGTGCTTCTTACTGACAGTGTTGCATATTTAGGAGTAAGAAGTTTTTCCTCAGTAATGATGTTCAGTTTTTCTTCATGACTTCCAAATATGGCACCATGTGTGCACTTCTGATTCTTGTAAGTCTCTTCCGAGTTCTGTCAAGTTTCAGTTTGTTCCTCTTCAAGTTTCCTGTGTAAGAGATAGGACAACTTCCTTTATGACTTAAAGCATATATTTAATATTTTAAAAGAGAATATCATTAATGCAAATCTGACTTTCTAGAATCTTATAGGCCGTTTTCCCATCTCGTAATCAGGCAGCTAACCTCTGATCTGGAAGTGAGGTCATCTGACACAAGTTTAAATTGGCTGCCATGTTATGAGAGTCAACAGAAAAACTACATAATTAGATTTCCCTTAATGATATTTATTTTGAAAAAAGCGATCTGTGGTTTTAGCTTATAATTTTCAATGTGTGGTTACTTACAGGTGTAAAATACTAGACAGACATCTGGCGATATTGTCCAAGAAACACCTCGAGACCAAATTTTTGAAGCTGAATGTGGAAAAAGCACCTTTCCTTTGTGAGAGACTGCGTATCAAAGTCATTCCCACATTAGCACTGCTAAAAGATGGGAAAACACAAGATTATGTTGTTGGGTTTACTGACCTAGGAAATACAGATGACTTCACCACAGAAACTTTAGAATGGAGGCTCGGTTCTTCTGACATTCTTAATTACAGGTAACTTTTAACAAAAGAAGAGATTGATTTTAATTCGTATATAGTTGATATTTTTCCAAAAGATTTTTGTATTGTAACATTTATTTTATGAAATTAAGGCATTTCGGCTGAGATGTAGAAAGTTTCTCAAAGGAAAAGCATGTGTTTTGAAGTTTGTAATATTAGCGTGATTTTACAGCAAAATCAGATTTACAGATAAAACTGATTTAATAGGTAAAACTGAGTCTCAACGTACTCCTGACTATAAAAGTTTTCAGCTTAACGTATACTATTGACAATAATTTTGTATTAATCTGGAAACTTAAAATGGCAATCCAGTGTTGACTGTTCCCTAATTTAAGCCAGATTACTCAAATGGATTCTGACTTAAGTGATTCTCTTTGATAAAATAAAAATTAAAAGCAGACTCTTGCAAAGAAAGTTATATTTTAAAATACTAGATTTTTAACATAGATATTTCTGTTTTACTTATAGAGGCTGATGAATACAAAAAGGTTTCTATGCCTAGCTTACATTGCTTGCTATGAAGAACAGTTTTAGTTTGAAAACAATCTAAAATCCAACTTCCATTTCCTTGTCCACTTCTTCAGACAAATAATTTATCTAATTCCACAAATCAGAGCATATCATCTTGTCTTTTTTGCCTTTTCTTGATTTGCAAAAGTAACAGGTAAAATTGTGCAATTACCATTCCAGAGTCATGCTGCCTTTCAGGAAGTAGAAGGTTCTCTCACGTTTTTCTCTCTCCCCCATTTCCCTCCCGTCTTTTCTCTGACTGTCCTAGACGTGCCGAAATCATTCCTATGTTGTAGAAATTGGTTTCATTTTCTTAATATTAACATAAAATATTAATATGTATTAAATAAAGTTATATATTTTGAAGTAATTTTAAGCCTTAAACAAATTGCAGCCAGGTGGGGCACTTGTGTAATCTCAGAAGATTACAAACTTTGAGAGGCTGAGGTGGGAGAATCAGTTGAGGCCAGGAGTTTGAGACCAATTTGGGCAACATAGTGAGATGAGACCTTGTCTCTACAAAAAACTAGTAGAAACAACCCCCTGCAAACTAGTACAAAGAATCCTCATTGACCCTTTGCCCATATTACCCAATTTTAAACATTTTATATTTGTTTTATCATTGTCTTTATAGATACTATGAAGTATTTTGGGAACCATTTGAGTGGAAGTTGTGAATACAGTGTCCCTTTACTCCTAAAGACTTCCATATGTATTTTCTAAGAACAAGAACATTTTCTTATGTAGCAACAGTACAATTACTAAAACAGGAATTATTGTGTAATTTACTGTTCTTATTTCAAGTTTTCTCATTGTCCCAATATTGTCCTTCATACCAAAAATGCAGCACATTTAGTTATTACGTCTTTAGTTACCATTGTTCTTTGGTTCTTAAGACTGATGTTTTTGAAGAGTACAAACTGTTTATTTTGGAGAACATCTCCCAGTTTGGGTTTGTCTTATATTTCCTCAAGATTAGATTCAGATTATCGATTTTTGACAGGCATATTATGGAAGTGATGCATCATATCAGGAGGTGTGTGATGGTTTCTCTCATTTCCGGTGACAACCGAGCACTGTGTTAACCAAATGTTAATCCATAATTAATGATAAAAAGGAAAATAGGTCTGGTGCAGTGGCTCATACCTATAATCCCAGCACTTTGGGATGCCAAAGCAGGAGGATCGCTTGAGCCTAAGAGTTCAAGACCAGCCTGGGCAATGTAGTGAGATGTCATCACTGCAAAAAATGTAAAAATTAACTGAGCATGGTGGCACATACCTGTAGTCCCAGCCACTCGGGAGGCTGAGGTGGGAGGATCGCTTGAGCCCAGGAACTGGAGGTTGCAGTGAGCTGTGATCACACCACTGCACATCAGCCTGGGCCACAGAGTGAGACCCTGTCTCAAAAAGAAAGGAAAATAAAATTGATTTAAAACATTTAGTAGTATAAAATAAGGTTTAAGGCTATTAACCATCAATATAAGCATTATACCTCTTCCCTGACACCAGCATTTTAAAGAAATTTTATTCTATGTTACAGGAAGAAAACAAAAATAGATTTTTGTGCAGTTTAGTATACTAGTACTAAATCATAAAGAATAAAATGCTGGTTTTTTTTTTTTAGTGGAAATTTAATGGAGCCACCATTTCAGAACCAAAAGAAATTTGGAACAAACTTCACAAAGCTGGAAAAGAAAACTATCCGAGGAAAGAAATATGATTCAGACTCTGATGATGATTAGAGCTCAATAATTCTTTGTAAATTGTCTTTTTTTTCCTGCTTCAGATTTAAATGTGTTTTTAAAATTCTATTAATGTCTATACATTGGTCATCTAAATACTCATATTCTCGAGTTTTATACAGTTGTATCACATCGAAAGGTGTCTTTACTACTTTCTGTGTGGCCATCATGTTTAAGTTGAGGAAAACTCAGTTCTTAAATTATCTGGGAAGGGTCTGGGTTCTCTATTTTTGAGATTGACTTTATCACAATATGATTCTTACATCTTTATACCATTTACAATTGTGTTTTAGATCTACAGAGTTAGAAATTCAAAAACTATTCCAGGACTAATTCTTAATCGGCATTATTTATACAAGAGGTCAAGTAACATTTACTAGTGCAATACTGCACTTGTAAATGAATTATAAACACTCTTCTGGAATATATTTAAATAACCATTAAGGAACTGCTTATTTATTCTGGACACTGCATGTTGATGTTGAATCAACTGATGCCAGCAGAAAGCTATTTTGATTTGTGAACATACTGCCTTATTTAAAGGGTCCTGATTGCTTGTATTTTAAGACATTGATTAAAAAGAAACCAGGAAACACTTTTGAAATAACAGCATAAGGAACTTCACTGTCTCTGCTCAATAAAACACCTGTAACTGGAAGTTTAAGTTTATGTGGAAATTGTCATAAATGCATACACCCAACAAAAACATTTTTTCAAGAAAGTCTTCTAATCTTAGAATAGGGAGTCTGTGGCATTGGAGCCATGACCCCATTCCCTCTCTCCAGTTCCCAATCCTGGACTACAGTTTCTCCTCTGGAAGAGTAGATTATTAGCATGCCTCATTCCCTGAAGCTCTGTGTTGCAGAAACCGTTTTGCAAGCAAGAGTAGCCAAGAGGTTTGGTGCTCCTTCCTCCACCTAGTCCCCACTTACAGCACAGAAACTCTAACCCAGGAATATCAGACTGAGAATACTGGGCTTCAGTTGCTTTTGCCCCAGCTTACTCATAGGATGAAGGCTCTGTACTCGTACGTAGAGTGAAGGTTCCATGCAAGGAGATGCATTTGGAGGAGACCAGGAGTTATGTCACCCGTTTCCCCCTTGTAGACTGTGGGTATAACTCCTAGAAAAGCAGGCCACTGTCCCCACTCCTAGCTCTGGAGCAGCAGAACAGAGGTTCTGTCCAGTGGAAATGGCAAGTCATAAAAACAGCTCTGGGCCGGGCACGGTGGCTCACGCCTATAATCCCAGCACTTTGGGAGGCCGAGGTGGGTGAATCACAAGGTCAAGAGATCGAGACCATTCTCGCTAACTTGGTGAAACCCCGTCTCTACTAAAAATATTTAATAAAGGGACTGACTAGAATAGGATGAGGGAAGATGTTGAAGTGTAAGGGTGCCACCAAATACGTTGGATCTGGGGAGGGGAGCAATTAAGAGCATATTGACAGCTCCCTGATGGCAACAAGCAAAAGGGAATGCCAACAAGCTCAACAGAAAGAGCCTGGCACGGTGGCTCACACCTGTAATCCCAGCACTTTGGGAGGCCAAGGTGGGCAGATCACTTGAGGTTAGGAGTTCAAGACCAGCCTGGCCAATATGCTGAAACCCTGTCTCTACTAAAAATTTAAAAATTAGCCAGGCATCATGGCATGTGCCTGTAATTCCAGCTATTCAGGAGGCTGAATCGCTTGAACGCAAGAGGCAGAGGTTGTAGTGAGCCAAGATCACACCACTCCACCCCAGCCTGGGTGACGGAGTGAGACCCTGTCTCAAAAAAATAGAGGCAGCTGTTATTAGTCCTAGGGTTAGAACAAGCCTCAAAGATACTCTACAGGGGCCTGAATTTAACTGGATTAAACTGCGGCGACTTGTGCCCCAGAGCATTGTCAGAAACAATAGAGTGGCCAGGTGTGGTGGCTCATGCCAGCACTTTGGGACGCGGAGGCGGGAGGACCACTTGAAGCCAGGAGTACAAGACCAGCCTCAGCAACATAGTGAGACCCTGTCTCTATAAAAGTCAGGAAACAACAGGTGCTGGAGAGGATGTGGAGAAATAGGAACACTTTTACACTGTTGGTGGGACTGTAAACTAGTTCAACCCTTGTGGAAGTCAGTGTGGCGATTCCTCAGGGATCTAGAACTAGAAATTCCATTTGACCCAGCCATCCCATTACTGGGTATATACCCAAAGGACTATAAATCATGCTGCTATAAAGACACATGCACACGTATGTTTATTGCCGCATTATTCACAATAGCAAAGACTTGGAACCAACCCAAATGTCCAACAATGATAGACTGGATTAAGAAAATGTGGCACATATACACCATGGAATACTATGCAGCCATAAAAAATGATGAGTTTATGTCCTTTGTAGGGACATGGATGAAATTGGAAATCATCATTCTCAGTAAACTATCGCAAGAACAAAAAACCAAACACCGCATATTCTCACTCATAGGTGGGAATTGAACAATGAGAACACATGGACACAGGAAGGGGAACATCACACTTCGGGGACTGTTGTGGGTTGGGGGGAGAGGGGAGGGATAGCACTGGGAGATATACCTAATGCTAGATGACGAGTTGGTGGGTGCAGCGCACCAGCATGGCACATGTATACATATGTAACTTACTTGCACATTGGGCACATGTACCATAAAACCTAAAGTAAAAAAAAAAAAAAAAAAAAGGAAAAAAAATGAGTGGTTAGCTAGTAAATTAGTGGGTGCTAATAGTAGGATGTGATAACAAAAGAGGTTCTAACTAACTAGAACGTTTCCCAGAAGACCAGGAAAACGTAAAAGAGAGCCCTATCAAAACCACTGTCTTTGGGGCTAGAGGGAGTAGTCATGGTGACTGCACACACCCAAACTGTACTCTGAGGAGGGACATCAGAGCCTGCATACTTCAGAGTAAGTGGACTTAACTGAAATCATCCAGCCAAGAAACTAAACGAGAAGAAATGTGCTGGAGGGTAGGGGGTAGGGGCTGGAGGGAAATTAGCTGGAGGGTAGGGGGTAGGGGCTGGAGGGAAATTAGCTGGAGGGTAGGGGGTAGGGGTTGGAGGGAAATTAGTATCCAGAGCTGCTGTGACACAGTATCTAAAATATCCAGTCCTCAACAACAAATTACAAGACATACAGAAGAACAGGAAACTAATCCATACAAGGAGCAAAAAAGCAATCAAAGGAAACTGAGAGGGTCAACAGGTTGGAAGCAGATAAAAACTTCAAAGTATTATTATAAGTGTGTTCCAAAAAAACTAAAGGAAACTGCTGGAAGTATAAGGAAGGTATGCTTACAATATTCCATCAAACAGAGAATATCAACAAAGAAAGGAATTTAAAAGGGCCAAATCGGCCAGGCGCGGTGGCTCATGCCTGTAATCCCAGCACTTTGGGAGGCTGAGGCGGGCGGATCACGAGGTCAGGAGATTGAGACCATCCTGGCTAACATGGTGAAACCCCGTCTCTACTAAAAATACAAAAAATTAGCTGGGCGTGGTGGCGGGCGCCTGTAGTCCCACCTACTGGGGAGGCTGAGGAAGGAGAATGGCGTGAACCCGGGGAGGCGGAACTTGCAGTGAGCCGAGATTGCACCACTGCACTCCAGCCTGGGCAACAGCAAGACTCCATCTCAAATAAAATAAAAAAAAAAATTAAATAAAATAAATAAAATAAAATAAAATAAATAATAAAAAAATAAATAAAATAAGCCAAATAGAAATTCTAGAGTTCAAAAGTAAAGTAACTGTAATGAAAAATTCATTAGAGGAGCTCTACAGTAGATTGTGTTCACAGTAGAAAGAATCAGCAAATTATTGGAAGAAATGATGCCTGAAAATCAAATATTTGATGAAAACATTAATCCAAGAAGATCAACAAATTGTAAGATAACATAGAAAGATGCATACCAAAACTATAGTGAAAACAATGAAAGAAAAATAATCTTGAAAAAAAAAAAACTACTCATTGTGTATAAGAAAACCCATTGGCCCAATGCTGTGGCTCACTCCTGTAATCCCAGCGCTTTGGGAGCTTGAGGCAGGAGTGCTTGAGGCCAGGAGTTCAAAACCAGCCTGGGCAATATAGTGAGACCCCATCTCTACAAAAAAATTTTAAAAATTAGCCAGGTGTGGTGGCATCCACCTCATAAACTACTTGAGAGGCTGAGGCAGGAGGATCACTTGAGCTCAGGAGTTTGAGGCTACAATGAGCTGTGATTGCACCACTATACTGCAGCATGCGCAGCAGAACAAGACCGTGTCTTCTTTTTTTTTCATGTTTCAGTGTTCTTAAGTTAAAAAAAAAAAAATAATAAAATAAATGCAAAGCTTTATTTTAGGAGTCAGAGGACTTGATATTAAGTCTTAAGATTGTAATACTGCCCCTGCCAAGTTAATCTGCAGATTCAACAAATTCAAAAAAACAAAAACCCCCACTCCCAGATACCTTTTTGCAAAAATTGACAAGTTGATCTTAAAATTTACGTGGACCCAGAGTAGCCAAAATAATCTTGATAAATAACATATTTGGAGTACTCACACACTCGGATATCAAAACTTAGGGCAAAACTACAATTATAAGACAGGCCTAAAGATAAGCGAAATAAAAGTCCAGAAATAAACCCTTGTGTTTTATAGTCAATTGATGTTTGGCAAAAGTGCCAAGACAATTCAAATGGGAAAGAATAGTCTCTTCAACAAATGGTTTTGGGACAAGTTAATATTGACCCCTCCTTTTATGCGATATACAAAAGTTAAACTCGAAATGTAACAAACACTTAAATATAAGAATTAAAACTATAAAACTTAGAGAAAAATCTAAGGGTAAATCTTCACGACTTTGGGTTACACAAAGCCTTGTTGATGTGACAAGTCACAAAAGAAAAAACAGATGAACACCAAATATAAAAACACTTTTGCTGCAATTGATACCATCAGATTAGAATAACAACTCAGAATTGGAAAAATATTTGCAAATCATATATCTGATAAAATGTATCCAGAATGTGTAGAGAATTCTTTCAACCCAATAAAAATAATACAAATACCCAATTTTAAAAATGAGTAAAGGGGCCGGGCGCGGTGGCTCATGCCTGTAATTCCAGCACTTTGGGAGGCTGAGGCGGGCGGATCACGAGGTCAGGAGATCGAGACCATCCTGGCTAACACGGTGAAACCCCGTCTCTACTAAAACTACAAAAAAAAAAATTAGCTGGGTATGATGGCATGTGCCTGTAGTCCCAGCTACTCAGGAGACTGAGGCAGGAGAATGGCGTGAACCCAGGAGGCAGAGCTTGCAGTGAGCCAAGATCGCGCCACTGCACTCCAGCCTGGGTGACAGAGTGAGACTCCATCTCAAAAAAAAAAAAAAAAAAATTAACCAGGTGTGGTGGTGGGCGCCTGTAGTCCCAGCTACTAGGGAGGCTGAGGCAGGAGAATGGCGTGAACCCGGGAGGCGGAGCTTGCAGTGAGCTGAGATCATGCCACTGCACTCCAGCCTGGGCGACAGAGCGAGACTCCGTCTCAAAAAAAAAAAAAAAAAAAGAGTAAAGGATCTGTACATCTTCCCAAAAGAAATGGACAATTGGGCAGTAAGTACATGAAAAGAAGCTCAAATCATTAGCTATCAGGGAAATGTAAATCCAAACCACAATGACATCCCACTTTGCACCAGCCAGGATGATTATAATAAAAAAGGCAGACAACATGGTGAAACCCCGTCTCTACTAAAAATACAAAAATTAGCTGGGCGTGGTGGCACGCGCCTGTAGTACCAGCTACTCAGGAGGCTGAGATGGGAGAGTTGCATGAACCCAGGAGGCGGAGGTTGCAGTGAGCCAAGATCGCGCCACTGCACTCCAGCCTGGGTGACAGAGCGAGACTCCGTTTCAACAACAACAAAAAAGGTGTAGTATTTGCATATAACCTGCCACATATCTTCCTGTGCACTTTAAAACCTCTCCAGATTATGTATAATACCTAATACATTGTAAATGCTATATAAATAGTTGTTATACTGTATTGATTAGACAATAATGACAACAAAAAAAAGTCTGTACCTAATAGGTACAGACAAAGCCAGATATTTTTCTTTTCTGGACTATTTTCCATCTGCTGTTGGTTGAATTCACAGATGCAGAACCCAAGGATATGGAGGGCCAAAGAAGCATTTACAGAGGAAGGAGAGTGTAGATTCATGAAAACTAAGGAGGAGATTTGAAACAGGAAGGCTTGATTCACAGTTTTAAAGGCTGCAAAGGAGGTAAATTGAAAAAAAAGACTAAGAGGCCATGTGAAGGTCATCAACCATCATCAAGAGAGAAATTCCGCAGAGCAATCAGTGCAAAATCCATGTTTTCCTTACCAAAAACCAAAAACTTCATCACAATATGATATGAACTTACCCATATGAAGTCTTTCAGTGGCCCCAAAACAAATCATATATATTTAATGAATAGCCATTATTGAAAAAATATATACTAAAAAGTAACTACACTGGAAAACCCATGACGTATTGTTACTATTGTAATTGGGAGAGAAGTCAGATGTTAGAATATTTTAGGAATGAAATAGGTCAAAAGAAAGAAAAATGTGAAGGATATGAATAAACAGAGAAATGTAGGAGGGACAAAAGGACCCACTCTTTAAACTGTCAATGGCAGGCTCGAACTGTTTTTGCTTATGAGGACTTCAAGTCCCTGCAGAGGTCAGGGTGGCTTCTAACATTGTATGCTCACCTATATTTCATCAGGCTAACAATAATTTTGATGGCTGATCTGCTGAGAGAAGATTTTTTTTAAAGAGACAGGTCTTACTCTGTTGCCCAAGCTGGAGTGCAGTGGTGGTCATAGCTCACCATAACCTCAAACTCCCGGGCTTAAGTGATCCTTCTGCTTCCTGAGTATCTAGGACTACAGGCATGTACCACTGCACCCAGCACAAGACGGTCTTGATTACAGACATTTATTTAGGGATACAATGTAAAATAACTGACTTTGTATAACCCTATCACTATATATCACTATATTCTAAATGTCTAGGGAAAAGTAGGGGGAAAGACTGGATTAGGCCAGGCGTGATTACCAGTAATCTTAGCACTTTGGGAACCCAAGGTGGGAGGATTACTTGAGGCCGAGAGTTCAAGACCAACCTGGCCAACATAGCAAGACTCTGTCTCTATTTCAATTAAAAAATAGAAGAAGAAAAAAGACTTGGTTGGCAGTTTTGTTTGTTTTGTTGTTGTTTTTGTTTGTTTTTTTGAGACAGTTTTGCTCTTGTTGCCCAGGCTGGAGTGCAATGGTGCCATCTTGGCTCAGTGCAACCTCCGCCTCCTGGGTTGAAGCAATTCACCTGCCTCAGCCTCCTGAGTAGCTGTCATTACAGGCATGCGTCACCACACCCGGCTAATTTTGTGTTTTTAATAGAGATGGGGTTTCTCCATGTTGGTCAGGCTGGTCTCAAACTCCTGACCTCAGGTGATCCTCCTGCCTCGGCCTCCCAAAGTGCTGGGATTACAGGCATGAGCCACTGTGCCCAGCCTTGGTTGGCAGTTTTTACCATTAATTATACCATTATTTTTTCTGATTATGAAAGCAATAAGGCATACAGTGTCAATCATTAAGGAAATATGAAATATGTAAAATAAGAATGTTCTCTAGTCTCATCTCCACAGATAACTTCTTTCAAGATTTGATGCATTTTCTCCCAAATTTTTATTTTCTAGACATACACTAACATTTGTCTTTGTTAAAATGGGGTCACTGAGTACATTTTATTTTGCGACTTGTTTTTTTCCTATTTACCTGTACAGCCAGCACATTTTCTTATGTCATCATGGTAGTGCTGCCTCTCTCTTTAATTAATGCAAAGTGTTCTATTGTGCAGATGGTACATATGAAAATATTTCTTTTTTTTTTTGAGACGGAGTCTCGTTCTGTTGCCCAGGCTGTAGTGCAGTGGTGCGATTTCGGCTCACTGCAACCTCCACCTCCCGGGTTCAAGCAATTATCCTGCCTCAGCCTCCCCAGTAGCTGGGAGTACAAGCATGTACCATCGCTCCCAGCTAATTTTTCGTATTTTTAGTAGGGACGGGGTTTCACCATATTTGCCAAGCTGGTCTTGAACTCCTGACCTCAAGTGACTCACTCACCTCAGCCTCCCAAAGTGCCAAGTAAAATATTTTAGTGGGAAAATGTCCACAGAATAAGGGGTGTGGGCTTGGTCAGTGGAGAGTGGCTGAAGAGGTGAGAGGGAACCAAGGCTCTTCCTGCTATTTCTTTGCTAGTGCTGGCCCCTTTAGGGGCTTCCCTTCCCTCAGATATGACTGCCAGGGTCTTCCATCCCTACTTTCTGCCCCTTCTCTGAGGGGCCTGAGCCCCCTCAGCCTCCCAAGTTCATCCAAACAAACAAGTTATGGCCTTCATAAAACTGTCTGATTAAATGTGTATTATTATTATTTTTCCTTTTTTATTATACAGGATATAAATGCTTAACTCTTTTCATGTATTTTTAAGCCAACTGACAAATAATTTTGAGCTTGTCATTAGCATCCTTGGGCTAATGTAATAAAACTTTGTTACTTAAAACTATGGTTTTCTAAGTTTTAAATTGCATAGGAACAATAAGGATCTGATCATAAAGACAAAAATAAGGCTGGGCATGGTGGCTCATGCCTATAATCCCAGGGGATTGGAAGGCCAAGGACAGAGGATGGCTTGAGGCCAGGAGTTCAAGACCAGCCTGAGGGCTGGGTGTGGTGGTTCATGCCTGTAATCTCATCTTTGGGAGGTCAAAGCCCAGGAGTTCGAGACCAGCCTGGGCAACATAGTGAGACCCCTCCCCCACCACCATCTCTACAAAATATTTAAAAATTAACCGGGCATGGTGGCACGCACTTGTAATCCTAGTGAGTTGAGAGGCTGAGGTGGGAGGATCACTTGATCCCAGGAGTTTGTGTCTGCAGTGAGCTGTGATCACACCATTGCAAACCAGTCTGGGGGACAGAGAGAGACCCTGCCTCAAAAAAAAGGAGGCGGGGGGACCAGCCTGGGCCACATAGGAAGACCCCATCTCTACAAAAGATAAAAAAATTCTCCTGTGTCAGAAGACCAGTTGAAAAACAAAATTTAAACATTAGCCCAGTGTGGTGGCACACACCTGTAGTCCCAGCTACTGGGAGACTGAGATGGGAGGTTCACTGGAGCCCAGGAGTTTGAGGTTACAGTGAAGTATGATTGTGCCACTGCACTCCAGCCTGAACAACAGAGGGAGATCCTGTCTCTTAAAAAAAAAAAAGACACAAATACAACTAAAGCAGGGTGAATCTCATAAGTAAAGGGAAAAATTCTGATCAAGAAGACTGGAAACAGCTGGGACTAGCCTTTGCCTCTCAGGAAGGAGCGGAGAAAAGATTTTGGCAAATGATGGCCAAGAGGCAGCAGAACCCCTCCTGCAGTGGTTCATAAACGTGGCTGCGTTGCCCACTGCTGCCGTAAAAATTACCCCAACTTTGGTGGCTTAAAACAATGTAAATTTATTTTTTTTAATTTATTAATTTTTAGAGACAAGAGTCTCTAGCTCCTGGCCCCTTCCCTCTATCTTCAAAGGCAGCAAGAGCTGGCTCCATCTCTGTGAAACTGACTCTTCTGCCTCCATCTTCCACATTTAAGGGCCCACCTTGATAACTCAGGATATCCTATCTCTTTTAAGGTCAGATGATGAGGAGCCTTAATTTCATCTACTATCTGGAGTCTCCTCTGCCATGTAACTTACCATGTACATATTGTACATATTGTACTCCCTGTTCCAGGGAGTTGGCTGGGGCCTTCTTCCAAAGGTCATCATTCTGCCTACCCTACCTGGGGATCTTCAAAAAGTACCGCTGCCTGGGCTCTGCCCCAAGAGATTCTGATGTAATTGGCCTGGAGTGGGGCCTGGGCATCAAGATGCTGTTATGCTCCCCAAGTGATTCTAATGAGCAGCCATTGAAAACCACTGCTCTGGCTGGGAGTGGTGTCTCATGCCTGTAATCTCAGCTCTTTGCGAGGCCAAGGATCCAGCTACTTGCGAGGCTGAGGCAGAAGGATTACCTGAGCCCAGGAGTTGGAGGCTGCAGTGAGCTGCCGTGATTGGGCCACTGCATTCCAGCCTGGACAACAGAGTGAGACTCTGACTCAAAAAAAGAAAACCCCAAAATCTTCTGCTCCAAAGAGATCATACATTCTATTTCTACACATGTACCTGGCACTGCCATAGATGTGTTTATTCTGTACATCCCATTTAACCTTCCCAAAGACCTATTTATTTTAACAACTAACATTTACATGCCAGGCATTGTGATGAGTTAGTTGTGCTACTATCGTGATGATCTTTCACAAATATTTTATTTTGAGTAATCATCACAACAACCCTGTGAAGTAGGTACTGTTTTTATTCCCATTTTACAGACAACGAAGCCGACTCAGAAATTTGCCCGAGGAGGCTGGGTGCGGTGGCTCACGCCAGTAATCCCAGCACTTTAGGAGGCTGAGGCAGGTGGATCACCTGAGGTCAGGAGTTCAAACCAGCTTGACCAACATGGCGAAACCCTGTCTCTACTAAAAATACAAAAATTAGCTGGGCATGGTGGCGCATGCCTGTAATTTCGCTTCTCGGGAGGCTGAGGCAAGAGAATCGCTTGAACCTAGGAGGTAGAAGTTGCAGTGAGCCCATTCTGCCACTGCACTTCAGCCTGAGCAATAGTGTGAGACTCTGTCTCAAAAAAAAAAAGCAAAAAGAAAAAAGAAATGTGCCTGAGGCCATGAAGGTAAACCATGTTGGCCAGACTGGTCTCGAATTCCTGACCTCAGGTGATCCACCCGCCTCAGCCTCCCAAAGTGCTGGGATTACAGGCACGAGCCACCACGTCCAGCCTCTGGGTTTTTTGCTTTTTCTTTTCTTTTAATTGAAATAAGGTCTCACTCTGTCTCCTAGGCTGGAGTGCAGTGACCCAAAATTGTGGAATAATCTCACCATTATAAGCCTGTAAGAATGTCTCATTAGATTACTCTTTAATTTTTAAAATTGTTTTAATTTTTTTTTTTTTTTTTTGAGACAGGGTCTCACTGTCACCCAGACTGGAGTGAAGTGACATGATCTCGGCTCACTCCACCCTCGACCTGCCTGAGTTCAGGTGATCCTCCTGCCTCAGCTTCCTGAGTAGCTGGGATTACAGTCGTGTGCTGCCATACCCGGCTAATTTTTGTATTTTTAGTAAAGACAGGGTTTTGCCATGTTGGCCAGGCTGGTCTCAAACTCTATGGCTCAAGCAATCTGCCTGCCTCAGCCTCCCAAAGTGCTGGAAACCACCACCACCAGGCCTATTTTAAAGCTATTTTTAATTTTTTATTATTTGTACTTTTTAATTTTTTAAAATTTTTGTTTTAATGTTTTTAAATTTTTAAATCTTTATTCTATTTTGGCCAGGCACGGTGGCTCATGCCTGTAATCCCAGCACTTTGGGAGGCCGAGGTGGGCGGATAACAAGGTCAGGAGATCGAGACCATCCTGGCTAACACGGTGAAAACCCATCTCTACTAAAAATTAGCCAGGCGTGGTGGCGGGTGCCTGTAGTCCCAGCTACTCAGGAGGCTGAGGCAGGAGAATGGCGTGAACCCGGGAGGCGGAGCTTGCAGTGAGCCGAGATCGCGCCACCGCACTCCAGCCTGGGTGACAGAGCAAAACTCGATCTCAAAAAAAAGAAATTTATTTTATTTTAAAAATGTTTAAAAATTTAAATTTGTTAAAGGCCTTTCCAGTAGCATCACATTGTACTCATCCTCCTCTTGCTATTCTAATCTTCTCCCTCCCTACATATACACACACACACATACGTACACACACACGTACACACACACATGCATGTACAGCAACATTCCAGCCCATTGCCTCACAGATTGCTATGCACCAACAGGCCTAAAGTTAAAATAGTAATAGCAATGCAGTCACAAATATAAAATAATATAAAATTATTCTGCCACTAAGATCATGTTTTCTTGAGAAAAATATAACTTTTTAGAGCAAAAATATAGGGCAGCAACATGAAGGCTCATTTTAAGCTGTTACGCTGTGTAGAGTTGCACCTTCACATGGCCTGTGAAAATACCTATTTACTGAATTTGGATTGTAATCAATAATTACCAGCCTAGAAGACCTCTGAAAGTTTGATCATTTTCTTCCTTCTGGGCAGGCAAATCTTCCCTGCAGAGAGAGACTGTGAGCTGGAAGGGAGTTCCTTCTCTCAGTGCGTCCTCTGTGCCTGCTTTTCCCATGTGGGTTTTTGAGAGTTCAGAACTCCAGGAAGGATCATCCTATGCTGGAGATTTCCCCATGAATGTTTCCTTCTGCACAAAGAGCAAATCAGAGAGACCTTGGCCCCTCTGTTCCATCTATGGACCCCAGAGGCTTATCTGTCTTTTTATTCTGTTAGCCGAGACTGTTAGACATGTTGGCCTTAGTTCTTCCACAGCTTGCAGAGAAAATAAGACTGTTATAGAACCAATACTTATGGTTATGGGTTAATGCAGCATTGGCAAGACTGCCCATGAGGGCAAGCAAGAGATTTACCAGCTGGCAAAATACAAACAACTTAGTCTTTTGGCTTTCGGTTAACAAATATGACATCGCATTTGGCCCTATTACAGCTACAGTTAAGTGCACACACATTTCTTTTCTCCCATTATTCAATTTGCACATGCTCACAAATCCAAAAGTAATGACATACTTGCATTAAAAGTAATCTGAATTTTGATAAGTGTTGTAATGAACAGGAAAAATTATTCTATCATCTACAAATCTTTTCAAACTTGTATTTTCTTTGCAAGGTCCTTAAGTTTTGCCTAAGTCCAATATTTCTTATGCAGCAGAGACACAATCATTGCCAGCTGATCACCATACACTGAATTTTCATCCTCAATAAGCCCGAGTGTAAGATCCATGCCTCTGCTTCACACTCACCTGTCTTCAGTCAGTGCTCCTCCTTAGAGGTGGTGAGCCCACAGCGATTTATATAGAGTCCTGTTCTCTTGTTAAAAGTGTTGATCTCATCCTATTTTGGAGAGATTTATGACATCTCATAAATTATAATAATAATCATAATAATTATAAATACTTTGAATTTATATAGGTCCTTTTATTCAAGAATGTCCTGGCATTTTGCGAACATTAACCAATTCGTTTCTTGCCATACCTCAGAAGGCAGATCCTAGTTGTAGTTTAACTTTGACGCCTTCAGGTCCAACACTTGTTTTTATTCACATCAGTTTGTGGGAATGTGGGTTAGGTAAGAAAGCAAGGAAGGAAGAGAGAGAGAGAGTGAGAAGGAGAGAGAGAGTGACAAGGGGGAAGGGAGGAAGGGAGGAGGAAGGGAGGAAGGGAAGGAAGAAAAGGAAAAAGGAAGGAAGGAAGGGAGGGAGGGAATTGAACTTGGTGTGTCAGAAACTCATTATTGGTTTGTATTTCAGGTAAGCAGAACTCCTAGACCAGGGGTTGGCAGCTTTTTCTTACAGGCCCAGATAGGCTTTTGGGCTACGTGGTCTTTGTCATAATTACTCGCCTCTGCCATTGTAGCACCAGAGCAGTCATAGATAATATTTAAATGAATGGCCATGACTGTGTTCCAAAAACACTTTCTTTACTACACAGGTGGTGGCCCCTGTTCTGAACCACCGAGAGATACCAGTTCACATGTCCTCAGTTCAGCAATGTGGGGAGAGATGATTGGCTGGATGATGCTATTTTATAGACACCCAGGACCTACAGTGTGTTTCAAATGTCTACATCGATAAGTACTTTGAGAGGGTTCCTGTGAAGTTTCCAGGAAGGATTCTTTCCCAAGTTGTGGAAAGGGTGCATTTCATCACTGAAAGAGGGAGCCCCCTCCCTCACAACACCCTATGCCCCAGCTCAACTACACAGCTTGATTTTCCCCAAACACAGCACCATTCTTTGCACTAGGCCTTCCTACAGGCTCTTTCCTTTTTATCTAACCCCTCAGGGACAGGGGCTGTGTCTCATTTGTCTTTATAATACCAGCATGCAACACTCTGCCTGACACATATTAGACACTCAGTAAAACACATGGAATCAATGGCTTGCTTATTGGCTGACTGGTATACAGTCTGTCTCTTCTGCATCCTCTGCCTTAGCTCCCTCCCCACACCACAACTCAAACACAAGCTCCATAAGAACTGTGAATCTGGCTACTTCATTTATAAGACTGAGTCTTCAGTGCCCAGATAACAGCCTGGCACATTGTAAGTGTTCAGTAAATCTTTGTTGAATCAGTCAATGACTGAAGAATCCCTACAACCTCACCCAGCAAGATTTGGACTGGGTTTCCAATGCTGGGTCCCACGTTAGACGTGTGTTCCTTGTGTTTCAAGCAACATGTGGATATTTCTACCATAGCACCTACAGCACTTTGGTTTGTTGTTGTCTTGAGAACAAAAACAAAGGTTTTTTTTTTTTTTTTCCTGTATTCCTTATGGCACATAAAGGGTATTCAATACATGTTTACAGAATGAGTAAATGAATGATTTAAAGCGTATTTATGACTTTTTGGAAGTCACTCACTCTGCACACCCAGTGCAGACATTGAGGGTTAAGATTTTATTGTTCTCGGCCGGGCGCAGAGCCTCACACCTGTAATCCCAGCACTTTGGGAGACCGAGGCAGGTGGATCACTTGAGGTCAGGAGTTTGGACCAGCCTGGCCAACATGGTGAAACCTGATCTCTACTAAAAATACAAAAATTAGCCAGGCATGGTAGTGCACACCTGTAATCCCAGCTACTCGGGAGGCTGAGGCAGGAGAATCATTTGAACCAGGAGGGAGAGGTTGCAGTAAGCCAAGATCATGCCAGTGTACTCCAGCCTGGGCCACAGAGTGAGACTCCATCTAAAAAAAAAAAAAAAAGGATTTTGTTGTTCTCTACCTGTGTCTGAGATGGTGAGACCACAAGGCAGGGCACTGTGAGCAAGGATCCAGATTTGGACACTCAGGGAGTTCCTGAACTTTAACTCTGGGAGGGGAGTGTAAGAACACTGGGTTCCTCTCTGTTGTTGGCAGAGTTGAGGTAAAAAGAGAACTAATGCACCCATTAAAAACTCTATCCTGACCCCCAAAATGGAACTCGTCCATTTTATTTTTTACACCAAGCTCTAGCACATACCAACAATTAAAAGGTATTACAGTGTGGGGAAATCTGGGGATGCCCAGCCCTACCTACAAAAGCACGCTGTCATCAGCCCAGAGGGCCATGTTACCATCCTGGGAGGTTCTCCTGGGCAGCAGCCAGCATGTTGCCTGGCAATGGCTCCACAGAGACGATGCCCACCTGCGTCCTCAGGCTTGTTTAGTCCTTGCCAGCCCCTTTATGGATAACCTTCCTTTCAAAGACCTGGCATACACTCGCAAATACTTACCTCCCAGACAGAGGGAGGATCCCAGACAGTCAGTGTGGGAGTGGAGGAGGTACTGAAAAGAAAGCTAGGTCGGGCACGGTGTTTCAGCCCTGTAATCCCAGCACTTTGGGAGGCTGGGAGGGAGGATTTGCTGGAGGCCAGGAGTTCAAGACCAGCCTGGGCAAGATAGTGAGACCCTCCATCTCTACAAGAAATGAAAAAAAAAAAAAACAAAAACATAGCTGGGCATCATGGCTCACACCTGTAATCCCAGCACTTTGGGAGGCTGAGGTGGGCGGATCACTTGAGGTCAGGAGTTTGAGACCAGCCTGGGCAATATGGTGAAACCCCATAGATACTAAAAATACAAAAATTAGTGGGGCGTGGTGGCCACCTGTAATCCCAGCTGCTCAGGAGGCTGAGGCATGAGAATCGCTTGAACCTGGGTGGCAGAGGTTGCAGTGAGCTGAGAGCGAGATCGCCCCACTGCACTCCAGCCTTGTTGACAGAGTGAGACTCTGTCTTAAAAAAAAAAAAGAAAAAGGAAAAGAAAGAAGAAAAAGAAAGCTTGCTGCACCTGGACGTAGGTGGGACTAAACAGAAACAGCACAAGATATTCCTTACCAAACCCTCAGGGCCAGGTGAGCTGTGACTGCTGCACCCCAAGCCTGTTTTACTTCCCAAATGCAAGATCCTCTTCTCAGTTTGAGTTTGTGTCTCAAATGAATTCAGTCTTCTCTTACCTTTAGTCCAGGTTCTGCCTGGTACTTGTTTCAAGGAGCATAAATTAGTCACCAAAAGCCTGCAAAAGCAATACAGAACTTTAGAGAAAATTACCTTGCAGACACCAAAAAGAATCATTTCACACATCACAAAACCAGACTTCCTAAAAATCCTCTTTGTTCAGTGATCTCTTCAAAGTTTCAGAAAGTGTCTGCTCCACCCATATTATTTCTCCTCTGAAATATCTCCTAAATATCTTCCTCGTGGCCAGGCATGGTGGCTCACGCCTGTAATCCCAGTACTTTGGGAGGCTGAGGCAGGCAGATCACCTGAGGTCAGGAGTTCGAGACCAGACTGGCCAACATGGTGAAACCCTGTCTCTATTAAAAATACAAAAAATTAGCAAGGCATGGTGGTGCGCATCTGTTATCCCAGCTACTCGGGAGGCTGACACAGGACAATTGCTTGAACCCAGGAGGCAGAGGTTACAGTGAGCCAAGATTGCGCCACTGCACTCCAGCCGGGGTGATAGGAGTGAAACCCACTCCCCATCTCAAATAAATAAATAAACTCTTCCTCCTCATTCCCTCTGTCTGCTACCTCTTAACATTTCCTATTACTCCAGTATTGTAATAAATATTATAAGAAAAGACACTATTGCATACAGGTTGAAAATATTTATTGAGGATATCAGGATCTTTTGCAAATGTCATCTCTTTGAGTTCTCATTAATTCACCGGAATTGACAGCTGAGGAAAGTGGCTTCCTTGAGAATGGAGGAGCTCAGCTAGAAACCCAAGTCTAGGCTGACATCAAAGCTTCTCTTCCTGTGGGTACTGCCCCCGGCTGCATTCAGCTCTCAAGTTCTAGGTAATTCCTTTTAGGCAGGTGCTTCCTGGACTCTTGCTTCTTCAGTCTCCTGTCCCACATTCCAGCTGCCTTCAGTCCCAAGGGGAGCTATTGTCTCTGTTCCCAAAAATTTCTCTGAGAAATGGCTTCTCACGAACCCTGCCTCTCTATGATGACTTCCAACTCCTCACCTGCTGCACCTGGGTCCCCAACCCTAAGAATCCTAGAAGCTGAGGAGGGTGTTCTCCATCCAGCCCCTGGGATACTCCGCAGGCACATGACGGTCAGATTTATGTTTTAAAAAGTGTCCCGTGGCTGCTGATTGCATTGGAGGTGAGCCAGAGTGACTCGGGAGACTTCACAGAAGACCAGATGAGAGATGATGGTTGGACTAGAGTGATGGGGCTATGGCTTGGCTGTATCCCCACTGAAATCTCATCTCAAATTGTAGCTCCCATAATTCCCTTGTGTTGTGGGAGGGACACAGTGGGAGATAATTGAATCACGGAGGTGGTTTCCCCCATACTGTTCTCCTGCTGGTGAATAAGTCTCACGAGATCTGATGATTTTATAAGAAGAAACCCCGGCCAGGTGCGGTGGCTCATGCCTGTAATCCCAGCACTTTGGGAGGCCGAGGAGGGTGGATCATGAGGTCAGGAGATCGAGACCATCCTGGCTAACACCGTGAAACCCCGTCTCTACTAAAAATACGAAAAATTAGCCAGTTGTGGTGGTGGGCGCCTGTAGTCCCAGCTACTCAGGAGGCTGAGGCAGGAGAATGGCATGAACCTGGGAGGCTGAGCTTAGAGTGAGCTGAGATCATGCCACTGCACTCCAGCCTGGGCAACAGAGTGAGACTCTGTCTCAAAAAAAAAAGAAGAAGAAGAAACCTCTTTTGCTTGGCTTTCACTGTTCTCTTCTCTGCTGCCATGTGAGATGTAACTTTCACCTTCTGCCGTGATTATGAGGCCTCCCCAGCCACGTGGAACTGTGAGTCCATTAAATCTCTTTTTTTTGTAAATTGCTAAGTCTCGAGTATGTCTTATTTGTTTGTTTATTTATTTATTTTTGAGACAGAGTCTCACTGTCACCTAGGCTGGAGTACAGCGGTATGACCTTGGCTCACTGCAACTTGGGTTCAAGTGATTCTCCTGCCTCAGCCTCCCAAGTAGCTGGGATTACAGGTGCCTGCCACCTTGTCCGGCTATTTTTTTTTTTCATTCTAGTAGAGACAGCATTTCATCATGTTCGCCAGGCTGGTCTCGAACTCCTGACTTCAAGTGATCTGTCTGCCTTGGCCTCCCAAAGTGTTGGGATTACAGCCACCACACCTGGCCTTGGGTATGTCTTTATCAGCAGCATGAAAATGGACTAATACAGTAAATTGGTACCGGGAGTGGGACACTGCTGAAAAGATACCCGAAAATGTGGAAGCAACTTTGGAACTGGGTAACAGGCAGAGGTTGGAAGAGTTTGGAGGACTCAGAAGACAGGAAAATGTGGGAAAGTTGGGAATTCCCTATAGACATGTTGAATGGCTTTGACCAAAATGCTGATAATGATATGTACAATGAAATCCAGGCTGAGGTGGTCTCAGATACACATGAGGAACTTGGAAACTGGAGCAAAGGTGGTTCTTGCTATGTTTTAGCAAAGAGACTGGTGGCATTTTGCCCCTGCCCAAGAGATATGCAGAACTTTGAACTTGAGAGAGATGATTTAGGGTATATGTTAGAAGAAATTTCTAAGCAGCAAAGCATTCAAGGGGTGACTTGGGTTCTATTAAAGGCATTCGGTTTTATAAGGGAAGCAGAGAATAAAAGTTTGGAAAATTTGCAGCCTAACAATGCAATAGAGAAGAAAATTCCATTTTCTGAGGAGAAATTCAAGCCATCTGGAGAAATTTGCATAAGTAATAAGGAGCCGAATGTTAATCACCAAGACAATGGGCATGTCAGAGATCTTTGTGGCAGCTTCTTGCCATACAGGCCCAGAGGCCTAGAAGGCAAAAATTGCTTTGTGGGCCGGGCCCAGGGTCCCTCTGCTGTGTGCAGTCTAGGGACTTGGTGCCCTGTGTCCCAGCAACTCCAGCCATGACTAAAAGGGGCCAAGGTACACCTCAGGCCATGGCTTCAGAGGGTGCAAGACCCAAGCCTTGGCAGCTTCCACATGGTATTGAGCCTGCAGGTATACAGAAGTCAAGAATTGAGGTTGGGAACCTCTGCTTAGATTTCAGAGGATGTATGGAAATGCCTGGACGTCCAGGCAGAGGTTTGCTGCAGCAGTGGGGACCTCATGGAGAACCTCTGCTAGGGCAGTGAGGAAAATAAATGTGGGATGGGTGCCCCCCCACACAGAGTCCCCACTGGGGTGCTACCTAGTGGAACTCTGAGAAGAGAGCCACTGTCCTCCAGATCCCAGAATGGTAGATCCACTGACAGCTTGCACTGTGTACCTAGAAAAGCTGCAGACACTCAACACCAGCCTATGAAAGCAGCCAGGAGGGAGGCTGTACCCTGCAAAGCCACAGGGGAGAAGCTGCCCAAGACCATGGGCAACCACCTCTTTCATCAGCATGACCCGTATGTGAGATGTGGAGTCAAATATCATTTTGGAACTTTGAGATTTCACTGCCCTGCTGAATTTCAGACTTGCATGGGGCCTGTAGTCCCTTTGTTTTGGCCAATTTCTCCCATTTGGAATGGCTGTATTTACCCAATGCCTGTACCCCATTGTATCTAGGAAATAACTAACGTACTTTTGATTTTATAGGCTCATAGGCAGAAGGGACTTGCCTTGTCTCAGATGAGACATTAGACTGTGAACTTTTGAGTTAATGCTGAAATGAATTAAGACCTTAGGGGACTGTTGGGAAGGCATGATTCGTTTTGAAATATGAGGACATGAGATTTGGGAGGGGTAAGGAGTGGAATGATATGATTTGGCTGTGTCCCCACCAAAATCTCATCTCAAATTGTAGCTCGCATAATTCCCTTGTGTTGTGGGAGGGACCCAGTGGGAGACAATTGAATCATGGGGGCAGTTTCCGCCATACTGTTCTCATGGTAGTGTATAACTCTCATGAGATCTGATGATTTTATAAGAGGAAACCCCTTTCGCTTGGCTGTCACTCTTCTCTTGTCTGCTGCCATGTGAGACATGCCTTTCACCTTCCGCCATGATTGTGAGGCCTCCCCAGCCACGTGGAACCGTGAATCCATTAAACCTCTTTCTTTTGTAAATTGCTCAGTCTCAGGTATGTCTTTATCAGCAGCATGAAAGTGGCTAAGAGAAAAAGGAAAGATATTACAGATCTATTTTAGAGGTGAAATTGACAGGACTCAGTTTGGGACAAGATGCCAAGGATGAGAGCAAAGAAGAGGACATAAAGTGCCTGGGAGGATGGTACTAAGTCTGGAATGCTGAAGATGAAAGCACATTTACAAAAGAAGATGAAGTTCTAGGTTTGGTGGAGTGGCTCACATCTGTGGTTCTGACACTTTAGGAGGTCAAGGCAGTTCAAGACCAGCCTGGGCAATATAGCAAGATCCTGTCTCTATTTATGAAAAAGAAAAAGAAAGGATTATGTTTTAACTCCCATGTAGCAAACCTACACATGTACACCTCAATCTAAAAATGTTTTTAAAGACAAAAAATAACAAATGCTGGTGTAGACGTGGAGAAATGGAGCCCTTATACACTCTAGGTGAGTATATACACGAATCTAGCCATTATGGAAAACAGTATGGAGGTGCCTCAAAAAATTAAAAGTAGAAGTGGCATATGACCCAGAAATCTCACTGCTGGGTATGTATCCAAAGAAAATGAATATGTCAAAGGGAAATATGCACTCCCATGTTGACTGCAGCATTATTTATAATAGCCAAGACACAGAATCATATATATAATAGCCAAGACACAGAGCTCTTGGGGCTTGAGTGAACACTGGCAGTAGCCAAGTAGTACTCACTGTGGGCCTGGGGTGGTGGTGGCCACAGGGAGAGGTTCCTTCTGCTTGAGGAAAGGAGAGAGAAGAGTGGAAGGACTTTGTCTTGTGGCATGGGTGCCAGGTCAGCAGCAGTAGAATAGAGCACCAGATAGATTCCTAAGTTTTCCAACCCCAGGCCCTGACTTCCAGATGGGATGATATCTCTGGATATACTTGGAAACAGGGGGAATGAACTTCCCTGAAAGGAAGACTGTAAGCCTGACTGGATTCACGACCTGCTGACAGTAGAGCCTGTGGGCTGTGAGGAAACAACAATGGTAACCAGGCAGCAGTTCCCACAGGCCTTGGGTGAGACCCAGTGTTGTGCTAGCTTTGGGTCTGACCCAGTGCAGTCCCAGTGGTGGTGGCCACAGGGGTTCATATGTCACCCCTCCCCAAGGTCTAGTCAGCTCAGCATAGAGAGACTTTTGTTTCCCGTTTTAGTTAATCTATAATCTATAGAAACAATGTTTATTACTGGCTTGCTCTCAATAAGTATGTGAGTAAAACTCTGTTCGTGGCTCTCAGCTCTGAAGGCTGTCAGCCCCCTGATTCCCACTCCGCCAGGAGTGAGTGACATGACATATTTAAAGAGCTGAAAAGCAACGACAGCAACAACTACCACAACAAACCCGCTTTTATCCTAGAATAGTATATCCAGTGAAAAAATCCTTCAAACATGAAGGAGAAATAAAGACTTTCTCAAACAAACAAAAGCTGAGGAACTTCATCAACAATAGACCTGTCCTACAAGAAATGCTAAAGGGAGTTCTTCAATCTGAAAGAAAAGGACATTAATGAGCAATAAGAAATCATCTGAAGGTTAAAAAAAACACCTCATTGGTAATAGTAAGTGCACACATAAACACAGAATATGGTAACACTGTAATTGTTGTGTGTAAACTACTCATACCTTGAGTAGAAAGACTAAAAGATGAGGGCAGGGCACAGTGGCTCACGCCTGTAATCCCAGCACTTTGGGAGGCCAAGGCAGGTGGATCACGAGGTCAGGAGTTCGAGACCAGCCTGGCCAAGATGGTGAAACCCTGTCTCTACCAAAAATACAAAAATTAGCTGGGCGTGGAGGCACACGCCTGTAATCCCAGTTACTCAGGAGGCTGAGGTAGGAGAATCGCTTGAACCCAGGAGGCGGAGGTTGCAGTGAGCCAAGATCACGCCATTGCACTCCAGCCTGGGTGACAGGGGAAGACTCCATCTCAAAAAAAAAAAAAAAAAAAGACTAAAAGATGAACCTATCAAAAAATAACAACAGTTTTTCAAGACATAGACAATATAATAAGATAAAAACAGAGAAAACAAAATGTTAAAAAGTGGGGAGATGAAGGTAAAGTGTAGAATTTTTATTAGTTTTCTCTTTGCTTATTTGTTTTTACAGTGTTATGTTTTCATCAGTTTAAAATAGTAAATTATAAGATGATATTTGCAAGCCTTGTGGTAACTTCAAATAAAAAAACCTAAAACAGATACAGAAAAAATAAAAAGCAAGAAATTAAAACATACCAGCAGAGAAAATCACCTTCACAAGAAGGAAGGAAGGAAGGAGGGAAGGAGGGAGGGAGGGAGGGGAGGGGAGGAAGGAAGGAAGGTAGGTAGGTAGGAACGACTACAAAACCACCAGGAAACAAGTATCAAAATTGAAGTAGTTAAGTGCTTACTTTTCAGTAATAATATTGAATATAAATGGACTAAACTCTCCAATCAAAAGACACAGTGGCAGAATAGATTAAAAAAAAAAAAAAAAAGGCCCAACAACCTGTTGCCTACAAGAAACACACTTCACCTATAAAGACACACATAGATTGAAAATAAAGGGATTGGGAAAGGATACTTTATGCAAATGGAAGGCAAAAAAGAGCCAAAGTAACTATACTACATCATACCAAATAGATTTCAAGACAAAAACTATAAAAAATACAAAGAAGATCATTATATAATGAAAAAGGGTCCACTCATCAAGAGACTATAACAATTACAAATATATATGCATCCAATACTAGAGCACCCAGATATATAAAGCAAGGAGGGAGGGGAGGAGAGGAGAGAGGAGGGGAGGGGAGGGGAGGGAAGGGAAGGGAAGGGAAGCTACAGGTCAATATTCTTGATAAACGTTGATGCAAAAATCCTCAACATACTAGCAAGCAAATTCACCAATACATTAAAAAAGATCATTTATCATGACCAAGTGGGATTTATCCCAGGGATACAAGGATGGCTCAGTGTATGCAAAGCAATCAATGTAATACATCATATCAACAAAATAAAGGACAGAAATGATATGACTACTTCACTAGATGCTGGAAAAACATTTGATAATATTCAACATCTTGGCCAGGCACAGTGAGTGTCTTATGCCTGTAATCCCAGCACGTTGGGGGGCCAAGGTGAGAGAATCAGTTGAGGCCAACAGTTTGAAACCAGTCTGGTCAATATAGCAAGACTCCACCTCCACTAAAAATAAAAAATTAATCAAGTGTGGTGGCATGCCCCTGTAGTCCCAGCTACTCAGGAGGCTGAGATGGGAAAATCAATGTATTTTGTGATGAAAAGAAACTCTCAAAAAACTGCATATAGACAGAACATACTTCAACATAATAAAAACCATATATAACAGACCCACAGCTAATATCATACTCAATGGAGAAAAACTGAAAGCCTTTCCTCTAAGACCTGGAACAAGAGAAGGATACCCACTTTCACCGCTGTTATTCAGCAAGTACTGGGGAAGTCCTAGCTAGAGAAATTAGAGAAGAGAAAGAAATCAAGAAGAGAAAGAAACAAAGGGCATTCAAATTGGAAAGAAAGAAGTCAAATTATTCTTGTCTGCAGATGATATGATCTTATATTTCAAAAATCTAATGACCTGCTCCCCAAAAAAAACTATTAGAACTGAAAAACAAATTCAGTAAAATTGGAGGATACAAAATAAACATATAAAAATCAGTAGCATTTCTATATGCCAACAGCAAAAAATCTGAAAAATCAAGAAAGTAATCCTATTTACAGTAGCTGCAAATAAAATAAAATACCTAGGAATGAACTTAACCAAAAAGGTGAAAGACCTCTATAATGAAAACAATAAAATACTGATGAAAGAAATTGAAGAGGACACCAATAAATAGAAGAATATTCCATGTTTATGGATTGGAAAAATCAATATTTTTTAAATGTCCATACTACCCAAAGCAATCTACAGATTCAACGCAATCCCTATTAAATACCAATGACATTCTTCACAGAAATAGAAAAAATAATCCTAAAATTTATATGAAGCCACAAAAGACCCAGAATAGCCAAAGCTATCATGAGCAAAAAGAACACAACTGGAGGAATCACATTACCTGACTTCAAATTATACTACAGAGCTATAGCAATCGAACAGCATGGTACTGGCATAAAAACAGATGCATAGACCACTAGAACAGAATAGAGAACCCAGAAACAAATCCACACAGTACAGTGGACTCGTTACAACAATGGTGTCAAGAACATACATTGGGGAAAGGATGGTCTCTTCAATAAATGGTGCTAGGAAAACTGGATATCCATATGCAAAAGAATGAAACTAGACTTCTCTCTAACCATATACAAAAATCAAATCAAAATGGATTAAACACTTAAAATTAAGACCTCAAACTATGAAATTACTACAAGAAAATATTGGGAGAACTCTTCAGGACATTGGTCTGGGCAAAGATTTCCTGAGTAATACCTCAAAAGCACAGGCAAGCAAAGCAAAAATGGACAAATGGGATCACATTAAATTAAAAAGCTCCTGCACCCCAAAGGAAAAAAATCAACAAAGTGAAAGGACAGCCCACAGAAGGGGAGAAATTATCTGCAAACTATCTATCTGACAAGGGATTAATAAGCAAAACATAGGGCAGGCGAAGTAGCTCATGCCTGTAATCCCAGCACTTTAGGAGGCTGAGGTGGGTGGATCACCTGAGGTCAGGAGTTTGAGACCAGCCTGGCCACCATGGTGAAACTCCGTCTGTACTAAAAATACAAAAATTAGCTGGGTATGGTGGTGCGTGCCTGCTGTCACCCAAGCTGCAGTGCAGTGGCGTGGTCTAAGCTCACTGCAACCTCTGCCTCCCGGGTTCACGCGATTTTCCTGCCTCACCCTCCTGAGTAGCTGAGATTACAGGTGAACGCCACCATGCCCAACTAATTTTTGTATTTTCAGTAGAGACAAGGTTTCACCATGTTGGTCAGGCTGGTCTTGAACTCCTGACCTCAGGTGATCCGCCTGCCTCAGCCTCCCAAAGTGCTGGGATTACAGGCGTGAGCCACCACCCCCGACCCTCATTTCTTTTAATAGATATGAATTTAAAAATGTATGCTTTAGTATTCACACATGTCCGATGCAACGTATTTAACCAGTCATCTCCAGAAACGTTGTTCCAATTTAGACGTTCACCAAATTGGCCTGAGTGCTTTTTTCTTCCAATGCATTACGCACTTATAATTTAGAACAAGTGACCAAAACGCTTAAGAGCCCATCACGCAAATTGTTATCTGCTGGAAATCTACCTTAGGCTGTGGACGCTGGCGGCCGAAATCTGATCCGGGGTTGCCAAGACAACCTCAGAGCCCAGGGCGCTGCCAAGAGCCCTGCCGAGTGCAGCTCGAGCGCCGACGTCGCCAATGTGACGCACAGTGATGACGCAGCACGCAAGTTCGTCAGAATGGTCCTCCGGGGGCTAGGTCGCTGCGTCCCTGACTTCCAGGCGCTTTCCTCTTGGAAGTGGCGACTGCTGCGGGGCTGAGCGCTGGTCTCACGCGGCTCGGCAGCCAGGTTGGCGGCGCGATGAGGCGCAGCAAGGCCGACGTGGAGCGGTACATCGCCTCGGTGCAGGGCTCCGCCCCGTCGCCTAGAACGGTGAGTGGCTCTCGAAAAGACCGACGGCCTCGACCTGGCCGGGCGGCGGCCTGGCGCGGCTCAGGCGTCATGGCTCCCGACGGGCGCTACTCCCTGGCGCGCTCTGTTGAGGCGCCGGCCGGCTAGCGCAGTCCTGTGGGCGGCGTGGCGCTTGCAAGCGCAGGGAGAGTCCTTGGGGGACCGCGGTGGACGGGAGACCGTTGGCGCCGGCGCTTCCTCTTTCTCCCGGCTTGTTCCCGACGGTGCTGGCTCCCGACGGTGCTGGCTCCCCACGGTGCTGGCTCCCGACGGTGCAGGCTCCCGACGGTGCAGGCTCCCGACGGTGCTGGCTCCCGACGGTGCAGGCTCCCGACGGTGCAGGCTCCCGACGGTGCAGGCTCCCGACGGTGCTGGCTCCCGACGGTGCTGGCTCCCGACGGTGCTCGCTCCCGACGATGCTCGCTCGTGGGCCCGCCCTGGCCCAGGCTTTCTGGCCGATGGCGCGCCGCGTAGTACCGGCGCGGCCTAGTTCTCGGGGGCTTGGGCACCCGGGTGCTATATCGGCGGGTTTCTTCCCATCTCCTGGACATTTACTTTATATGCTGCGGCGGAGGTCGTACCTCTTTGGCCTGGAGGAACCCAGTGGGGACTGACGCAGCTCCCGGGTGAGCTTTGGCGGCTGTGCTTTTGCCCTTAAAAATATTCTTCGTCTGTAATCCGAGCACTTTGTGAGGCCGAGAGACCAGCCTGATCAATATGGTGAAAATCCGTCTGTATTAAAAATACAAAAATGAGCCGGGCGTGGTGGCAGGCACCTGTAGTCCCACCTACTCGGTAGGCTGAGACAGGAGAATTTCTTGAACCATGGAGGCAGAGGTTGTGGTGAGCAGAGATTGCGCCACTGCACTCCAGCCTGTGTGACAGAGCAAGACTACGTCTCCAAAAAAAAAAAAAAGGAAAAAAAATAATTCTTTCTCTAGTTTTTCTTTTTCCAGATGGCTTCTGTTTAGTTTTTCTATGTTCTGTTAAGTTGGTTTCTTATTCTGCAGCTGATTCCTACTTCTCAAAGGCTACTTGACAGCTCTTATTTTTATTTTTATTTTTTTAGAATAGGGTCTTGCTGTGTTGCCCAGGCTGGCATCAAATTTTTAGGCATAAATGATCCTCCTACCTCTGTTTCCTGAGTACTTAGGACTACAGGCAGGCACCTTTGACAGCTGTTAGTTGTTTTTTCTGCCCTTTACATCTATATACTTCTGAGTAACACACATATATACTTTTGTTATTCTTAATTCCCTTTCTCCCGTTTTAGACATTTTCTTTTCTTTTTTTTTTTTTGAGACGGAGTCTCGCTTTATCCCGCAGGCTGGAGTGCAGTGGCGCGATCTCGGCTCACTGCAAACTCTCCCTCCCGGGTTCACGCCATTCTCCTGTCCCAGCCTGTAGCTGGGATTACAGGCACCCGCCATTATGCCTGGCTAATTTTTGTATTTTTGTGGAGACGGGGTTTCACCATGTTAGCCAGGCTGGTCTCAAATTCCTGACCTCAGGTGATCCGCCCACTTCGGCCTCCCACAGTGCTGGGCTTACAGGCATGAACCACTGCACCCAGCTCTATTTTTTGTTTTGTGATAGGAAATTATAAAACATGGAATTATGCATTTGTCAGGCTTTAAAAAAAACTTTTAAGTGAATGAAAATGGCGTATTTGAACTTAAACTTAGGACAGGTTTTTACTGCTTTTGAAAAAATGTTGGAAAATATTTCTGTATGAAAAGTAAAACAACTTTTAATTTTTTTTTAGATGTCAATGAACGGATTCTATTTTGCAAAGCTGTATTATGAAGCTAAAGAATATGATCTTGCTAAAAAGTAAGTACAAACTGTAACATGTATTCGTTTTTTAAAAATCAATGCCTTTTCTCATTTTCTTCTTTGAAATAGGTAAAAATATGTTCTTAGTAGTTCTTCCTAAGTGTACTCTGGAATAAGGGATTTATCACTCAGACTGATGCTAAGGACCAGCCTAGATTCCATTGAGATTGAAACGGTAATTAGTGTTTTCTGCATGCTGCTGCTTGTTTATACCAAGGGCAAGAAATTGTTTGGCTTAAAACACTTTTTCTAAAAATTGTCTTCTGTTGGAGTAAAAGAGGACCATGCCTATATCTTAATTTGTTTTTGGTTAAATATCTGATACCTTAATCAGATGAAAAATAGCAATGAATAAAAAATTAAACTGTAAGTGTAAGGCGGGAGAATAGCTTGTATAAAAGATCTTTAATTGACACAGTATGTGATGCTCTAAGGCTCTATCCTAGGGGTAAGAAGCTTGGTGATTCTGATTTCCTGACTTGGAGTGGATTAAAGCAGGAAATTAAGAGGGAGGCAGGCTTTTTTTTTTTTTTTTTAAGGCAGTATCTGTCTCTCTTGCTCAGGTTGGAGTGCAGCAGCTGACTCCATCTTTGCTCACTGTAACCTCTGCCTTCTGGGCTCAAGAGATCTTCCCACCTCAGCGCCCCAAGTAGCTGGGGATACAGATGCGCACCACCACACCTGGCTAAGGTTTGCATTTTTTGGTAGAGACAGGTGTCACTATGTTGCCCAGGCTAGTCTTGAACTTCTGAGCACAGCAGTCTGCCTGCCTCGGCCTCCCATAGTGTTGGGACTACAGGTGTGTGTTACTGCTTCTGCTGGGAGGCAGGCTTTTAAAGGCATCCAAAGGAAGATGGAAATGCTGGTAAGAAAGGAAAATGGTGGTACATAAATTATGTAACTAGCAGCACTGTGACTGTTAACTCTTGTACCTTTTTACTGTGAGACTTTAATCCCTTAGTTTAGGTCTGGCCTAATTTCTCTGATTGTAATACTGTCAAGGAACCTAGAGGATATTTACTTATTTTAGTTGTTACTTGATTTGAGAAATGGAAATTTCCTGTATTTGGTACTGTAATTAGTAATTTTTCTTCTGTTCGATTTTAGCTGGATATAGTACTGTTAGAAATTACTTTCTTGCTTAAAGGGTAAATGTATTTCCCTTTGTTTGGGAAATTGTTGCTGTTTAGTATTTTGCATTATGACAACTTTAAAAATGTTTACTATAATCACTTCTAATTTATTTGCAAAACTGTTAGTGCTTTATTAAAATGTGATCAGGAAGAAAAAGCAATTTATATGTTCATTTCTTATGTGTGGATAACACTGGAGAAAAATTTGGTAAATGTGACATTTAATGGTAAAATGAGTATGTGGTCAACTCTATGTACGTGTTTTTAAATATTACCCATTTCTTTCTATGAATACTTTTGAGTTATCGCATAAATATTGGTAGTTTTGAGTAACAATATAAACAAGTTTAGTGGTTGCTTTGGTTTAAGATGTATTCTTCGGTTAGCATTTAAAAGTACAGTTGTAAGTTTAATTTACTTTTGTATTACTTTTAAAAAACAGATACATATGTACTTACATTAATGTGCAAGAGAGGGATCCCAAAGCTCATAGATTTCTGGGTCTTCTTTATGAATTGGAAGAAAACACAGACAAAGCCGTTGGATGTTACAGGGTAAGTTATAGGATCCAAATATAGCCTTTGCATAGCCAAACACATGATGCCCAGAGAAATTTATATAAGTAAGTCAAATATATTTTATGAATATCATAAAACAGGCATTGGTATCGTAGTACAATTACGTGACACAGCTTGGAACAGCTATAGAATTGTTTAACACCTATAAATTGTAAGTCTAACACGGTCAGAAATGGTGTTCTTTTGTGTTTTTTGCATTCAGATGACACAAATATAATTTTTATTTGATTCATTTCCAGAAAATTCCAAGACACTTTTATTTTAACACCTTTGAAGTAACATGTTTTCTCTAGAAGTAGAATTTTTTAAGGGTTGGAGTGATCATTTTTTAACCTTTATATATAAGTATATATACTCCTACATACATACATACAATTTATTTACTAATCTTTAATTTCTTTTCTGATATTAGCGTTCAGTGGAATTAAACCCAACACAAAAAGATCTTGTGTTGAAGATTGCAGAATTGCTTTGTAAAAATGATGTTACTGATGGAAGAGCAAAATACTGGGTTGAAAGAGCAGCTAAACTTTTCCCAGGAAGTCCTGCAGTTTATAAACTAAAGGTAAACAAACAAAACATAAAGGGAGAAAAGACATAACCATTTCTAATATTTGGAGTTTAAATTACTTTTCAATAGCAAACCTTAAGCCCAGGTGTTTGTGTTTCCTTTAAAATTTTTCTTTTAAAAAGTGTATTAAAACCTTTCTGAGCATCTACTGTCTTATTAGGCATAGTTATACTTTATAAGTGACATCTCATTTACCCTTCTGAAATAATTAATATTTTAGGGATTTTACAGTTTAGTAGCTGTAAACTAAGTAGAGCTAAGATTTACATTAAGTTCTGTCTGGTATCCAATTTTTGCTTCTTTAAGTGAAAATTACCTACAGGATGACAATTTAGGGATATTTTAAAGGAGAGTTTTCTAATAACTATTGTCTGAAAGTAGAAGGGATTGTATTTTGAGATAGTAAGGTTTTCAAGCAAAAGATAAAAGGTGGTTTCTCTAGTATATAAGACGTAATTACTAAAAATGGTAGGAAGTTCTTGCTAGTGTGTTGACTGGTCCTGATATTCTTTATAGAGTAAAATATAGTTTACTAAGTAACTGTTCTGGAGAAAATCTACACAAATATGTTTGGCAAACATTTAAAATGTATATTGTAATGTTTTATATATTAATGTATACTTTATTGTGTATGTACAATATTAAATTATAAATGTATATTTGCCTTTAGCCTCCTCCTACCCCCATTATATATGTTTCTGATAGAAATGTAAAAAATTTTAATTTTGAAATAATTATAGATTTTTTTGCACAGGAAGTTGCAAAGATTGTACAGAAAGATCCTATATGCTACTTCATTTTTCCCCAGTGCTTATACAGGTTGAGCATTTAAAATCCGAAATCCTAAATGCTCCAAAATCTGAAATTTTTTGAGCACTGACATGGTGCTCAAAGGAAATGCTCATTAGAAAATTTTGGATTTCAGATTTTCAGATTTGAGATGCTCTACCTGCTAAGTATCCTGCAAATATTCCAAAGTCTGAAAAAATTCAAAATCTGAAATACTTCTGGTCTCAAGCATTTTGGATAAGGGATACTCAACCTGTTTAACCCGACCAAAGCACAATATGAAAATCAGGAATTTTGACATTGGTACAATGTGTATGTATAGTTTTCTTTCATTTTATCACGTGTAGATTCATACCACCACTGCCGTCAAGATACAGAACTACTCTATTACCACAGAGATCTTCCTCATGCTGCCCCTTTTGTAGTCATGCTACTTACTTCTCTTCACTATGCCTGACCTCTGGCAACCATTAATCTGTTCTCCATCTTTATACTTTGGTGATTTCAAAATGTTATGTAAATGTCATCATGAAGTGTGTGACTTTTTTTTTTCTTTTTTCATTTTTTTTGAGACAGAGTCTTGCTCTGTTGCCCAGGTTGGAGTTCACTGGCGCAATCTCAGCTCACTGCCACCTCCACCTCCCAGGTTCAAGCGATTCTCCTGCCTCAGCCTTCCGGGTAGCTGGGACTACAGGCACATGTTACCATGTCCCACTTATTTTTGTATTTTTAGTAGAAACAGGGTTTCACCATGTTGGCCTGGCTGGTCTTGAACTCCTGACCTCACGTGATCTGCCCGCCCCAGCCTCCCAAAGTGCTAGGATTACAGGCGTGAGCCACCGCGCCCGGCCAAGCATGTGACCTTTTGAGGTTGGCTTGTTCAGTCAGCATAATACCATTTGTGATCCATATAAGTTTTGTATATCCATAGTTGGTTCCTTTACTTCTGAGTAGTATTTCATGGTCCACAATTTAACCATCCACTATTTTTTTTTTTTTTTGAGACAGTCTTGCTCTGTCGCCCATGCTGGAGTGCAGTGGTGCTATCTCGGCTCACTGCAACTTCTGCCTCCCGGGTTCTCAGGTGATCCACCCACTTCGGCCTCCCAAAGTGCTGGGATTACGGGTGTGAGCCACTGTGCCCAGCCTTAACCATTCACTTTTGAGGGGCATTTTGGTTATTTCTAGGTTTTGGCTATTGTTCATCTGCTATGAACAGTCATGTACAGATTTTTGAAGCTGAAAAAGCATTGAAAATGCTTCCAAAGATAAAAATTACTGATAAGTTTTTCTCCCCAGTAATAAGCAGCTGGATTTTAAATATTAGTCTAAAACGTGAGGTCTAATTGTGCAGATTTCTTTACTCTCTTAGGAGTTATGCCTCAAACATAATTCCCATATTGGGCGTGGCAATTCAGTTAATCTGGTGTCGGTAGTGTTAAAGAACATATGTAATGATAGGGGGATTCTTTTCTTGCAGTATAACAAGTTAGATACTTTGAAGCATTCTTTAAAGATTTTCTTTAATAACTTGAAGGCACTGTTACACCTTTCCTGTATCAGATTTTTTTTTTTTTTTTTGGAATTGAAATCCATGAGATTTATAACTGTCATGCAGAGTAATTCCATTTCTCCTAACATTTAAGGCTTGCTAAGGTAAACAGTTTCTGACGTTTGTTTAATGAATGAGAGTATTACTGTTGAGAAGGCTTTTTCTCTCAAGTATGAGATAGAACTTTTTAAAAGCACTCATAGTGGTTTTTAAAAAAATTTTTAACATAGAGTCAAAGACTAGGGCTTTTGCAATAGGGAGAGGCCAGGGTATCATCCGTCTCATCCAGAAGAGGAGAAATTGATAAAGGAGAGAGGGGAATGAAATACAGAGTACTAATGGGCGGCTTGGTCTTGAGAGTTGGGGAAAGACGAATTTAAGTAGGTAAGGTAAAATGGAATTTATGTGTGATAGCATCAAGTTTCTCAGTGAAGGATGAATCTAGGTTATAGGTTGAAAGTGAGGGTCAAAGGAAGGTATGGGGAAGCTGAGGAAATAGGAGGAGGTATGAAGTGTCAGGGAGTGGAGAAAGTGAGTCTGTTAGTACTAAAATGATATTTTGTTTTAGGCAGCACCAGTTTGGTGGTTGAGATAATGAAAATGAAATCAGTTAGCTTGGGGTTATGATTTCCCAAATCTAAGCACACAGAAACCAGTTGGGAGGGTTCTTCTGAGGAAAAGAGGGAATTAGTTGAAGGAATCTGTAAGCAAACAGTAATTATGGATATAAGGGATTATAGCATTTTTTGCCTGACAGAAGAAAGTGTGTGTATTTATATGTGTTTACAGGTGTTTAAAACTTGATGATGTTATTGTCTTGAAGGGAACTTGTCATGTGGTGGAGAAGTATATTTCTGAAAGTAAGGGTATGTAGGCCCTCAGTGAGGTGGAAGAATAAGAAGGGTGGTATGGTGGTTTCGGTGGTATGACCAAAATACAGATTTTGAAGACTTGTGTCAGTGGCAAGTGGATGTTTGAGGTTGGAGTGGAGGATAACATCACTGGAGATGAGGTGATTAAGGAACTGAGTAGTCAGCCTGGGCCACATGGCAAGACCCCATCTCTACAGAACGTTAAAAAAAAATTAGCCGGGCATGGTGGTGCATGCCTGTGCTCCTAGCTTCTTGAGAGGCTGATGGAAGAGCATCGCAAATGAGAAGTGAGTGGCCACAAACCCTACTTCCTCTCCTTGTATGTAAGTTCAGAGAGAAAAAGCCATCATGGTAGTGGGGGTTATCCTGAGATGATACTGTCTTCATTTAAGGTCAGGAGGTGATGACAGTACTTTGAGATGATGATGAAGGTAACAGAACAGTGGGAGGAGAGGGGATGCAGGATTGAGTCAGATTTAAGGAGATACAGAGCAAGCAGTTTGAAGATAAAGACCTTGTTGCTGAGGATTGACTGGGGAGGTCTAGGCTTCTGGTGGTGACTCAGTTGGACAGGGATGTGTGGCAATAGTCGTGGTAGTCTCTGAAGAGAGTGTGAGCTACTGCAGTAATCACAGATGCTTTTCTTCACATACAGTTCTTGAGGCTTAGTTTCTGGGTTGTAAGCAACTCTCAGAAGGGACGAATAAGGTATATAGGATGGTGTTTTTGGTGGCATCATCGTAAAACTAGACATAGTGGAATGGTGCTCTTTGGGAGCATGACTTGTTTAAAATTGCACAAGTGTTAATCTAATAATTTTTCTTTTTCCCCTCTAAATAGGAACAGCTTCTAGATTGTGAAGGTGAAGATGGATGGAATAAACTTTTTGACTTGATTCAGTCAGAACTTTATGTAAGACCTGATGATGTCCATGTGAATATCCGGCTAGTGGAGTTGTATCGCTCAAATAAAAGATTGAAGGATGCTGTGGCCCACTGCCATGAGGCAGGGAGGAACACAGCTTTGCGTTCAAGTTTAGAATGGAATTCGTGTGTTGTACAGACCCTTAAGGTAGATAAAAGCTATTGGGTCTTTACATTTCTATGTAGGCAATTAGCATACATCTTTTTGTACTAAAGCAGCAGTGCCCTGCTGGACTTAAATTTCTTTTATTTATGTAGAACAGTTATAAAATGAAATTTTTACCAGGGGATCAGTTAAATTTATAATGGGAAGATTGGGGAGATAACTATGATAAGTGTATATATTTTTGGTGTTTTCATTTTAAGGTTGATGTAAAAATCAATATAGTTTTACAAACGTGGTTGGAGTGAGAAAAGGAATTTGTAGGCATAAAATGGTTAATTTCTTAACATTTGATTAAGTTTTGTAACTTACTGTTAATTCCACAAAATAGGAATATCTGGAGTCTTTACAGTGTTTGGAGTCTGATAAAAGTGACTGGCGAGCAACCAATACAGACTTACTGCTGGCCTATGCTAATCTTATGCTTCTTACGCTTTCCACTAGAGACGTGCAGGAAAGTAGAGAATTACTGGAAAGGTACGTTGACTTTGAGGAGAATGTTTTAGTATAAATTGCAGTTTTTCTTTTTGCAGTAAGTTCATTGCTGTAAACTTCTTTACTGAATCATTATTTCTATAATGTACCTAAGAGTTATAGTTAATACAGTGAACCACTAGGAGGCAATCTTATTTTTCTTCTTTTATGGGGAAGTTCTAATTGGTTTTATGTGACTTTCCTTTTTAGAGAACTCTTATAGTTCAAGCTTGATTAAAATTAGCGTTATGGTTAAATACTCAGTTTTGTCATGGTCAAGCTTAAAATGAATGTTCTAACTGCATTTCATATTTTATTTTTTATAATAGTATAATCTTGAGTGAAAATTAAAGTTCATCTGTCATCAGATGGCTAGGTTCACATGTACTAGTATAAGCACTTAGCATCACTAGTATTTCAGAGAATACTGTTTTAGCTAAGAAACAAAAGAACTCAACTATGTGATTTACCTTTTTTCCTAAATTTTGATTTTGAAAACCAGTGTCTCCATTTTGAAAATAAATTCCATTGAACAAAAACATCACTTGGATTTGTATAAAGATGTTAGTTTAGAGCAGGGGTTGATTAGAGCTTGTGGGCCAAATATGGCCCCTGCCTAATTTTGTTAATATTTATTGGAATACAGCATGCCTCTGTTTATGTATTGTCTGTGGCTGCTTACATACTACAAGGTTGGAGTTGAGTGGTTGCAGCAGAGATTGTATGCCTGTAAAGCCAGATTAGTATTCTCCTCCTTTTTGTAGAAAAAGTTTACTGATTGCTAGTTTAGGCTGTCCATTTGTTTGGAAGTTAATTTATTTCCCCATCTGGTATAAGGAAAGAAGTTCATTTCACTGAGTGCAGGGAGTAGGTAATTTTCTTGAAAAAGTACATAGTGTCCTAAATTGGTAGGGTAAGAGCAGTATCTAAAAGAACTAACATAACTTTAAGATTATTTTAGAAAACATGTAGGATGTTTTATTTTGTATTCTTTGTATACTCAAATTTTTTGGTCCCAATTTACATTTTTCTTAAGGACTTCAAAGATCTTTGTATGTGGGTTCCTTTTTTTCTTTCTTTCTTTTTTTTTTTTTGAGATGGAGTCTTGCTCTGTCACCAGGCTGGAGTGCAGTGGCACGACCTTGGCTCACTGTAACCTCCGCCTCCTGGGTTCAGGCAATTCTCCTGCCTCAGCCTCCCGAGTAGCTGGGACCACAGGTGCACACCACCACGCCCAGCTAATTTTTGTATGTTTAGTAGAGACGGAGTTCAGGATGGTCTCAATCTCTTTTTTTTTTTTTTGAGACTGAGTCTTGCTCTCACCAGGCTGGCATGCAGTGGCGCAGTCTCAGCTCACTGCAACCTCTGCCTCCTGGGTTCAAGTGATTCTTTTGTCTCTGTCTCCTGAATAGGTGGGACTACAGGTGCCCACCGCCACACCTGTCTAATTTTTTTTTTTTTTTTTTTGAGACAGAGTCTCGCTCTGTCACCCAGGCTGGAGTACAGTGGCGCAATCTCGGCTCACTGCAAGCTCTGCCTCCCAGGTTCATGCCATTCTTCTGCCTCAGCCTCCTGAGTAGCTGGGACTACAGGCGCCCACCACCACGATCGGCTAATTTTTTTGTATTTTTAGTAGAGACGGAGTTTCACCGTGTTAGCCAGGATGATCTCGATCTCCTGACCTCATGATCTGCCCTCCTTGGCCTCCCAAAGTGTTGGGATTACAGGCATGAGCCACCATGCCCAGCCCACACCTGGCTAATTTTTGTATTTTTAGTAGGAACAGGGTTTCATCATGTTGGCCAGGATGGTCTCGATCTTTTTTTTTTTTTTTTTTTTTTTTTTGAGACGGAGTCTCGCTCTGTCGCCCAGGCTGGAGTGCAGTGGCGCCATCTTGGCTCACTGCAAGCTCTGTCTCCAGGGTTCACGCCATTCTCCTGCCTCAGCCTCTCAAGTAGCTGGGCCTACAGGTGCCCGCCACTACACCCAGCTAATTTTTTGTATTTTTAGTAGAGATGGGGTTTCACCTTGTTAGCCAGGATGGTCTTGATCTCCTGACCTTGTGATCCACCCGCCTTGGCCTCCCAAAGCGCTGGGATTACAGGCGTGAGCCACCGCGCCCAGCTGGTCTCGATCTCTTGACCTCTTGATCCGCCTACCTTGGCCTCCCAAAGTACTGGGAGGTCTCAATCTCTTGACCTCGTGATCCGCCTTCCTTGGCCTTCCAAAGTGCTGGGATTGCAGATCTGAGTCACTGCACCTGGCCGTATGTGGGTTATTTCTATCAGTGTTTATTACATTAGAAATTAAAAGAAATAAAAAATATGTAATCCATTAAAAATGTAATAAGCCCTATTGTGTGTTAATAATAATAGCTTTTTTTTTTTTTTTTTTGAGACAGAGTTTTGCTCTTGTTGCCCAGGCTAGAGTGCAACAGTGTGATCTCGGATCACTGCAACCTCTGCTTCGCAGGTTCAAGCGATTCTCCTGCCTCAGCCTCCCAAGTAGCTGGAATTACAGGTGCCCACCTCCACGCCTGGCTAATTTTTTGTATTTTTAGTAGAGATGGGGTTTCACCATGTTGGCTAGGCTGGTCTTGAACTCCTGACCTCAGGTGATCCACCCGCCTCAGCCTCCCAAAGTGCTGGAATTACATGTGTGAGCCACCGCACAGGGCCAATAATAGCATTTTTTATGAAAAATAATTATTTTCCAACAGCAAAAAACTAGTCAGAAAAGTGTCATTGTTTTTGCATTTTTGTAAATCTTTTTAATGTCTCGCTTAGTAGAACATAGCTAGGTTCTCATTTACTTCCTCTTTCAGTCTGTAAAACTATTACATGTCATGAAGCTTCTAGAAAACTCAGCTCAGCGGGGCATGGTGGCTCAGGCCTGTAATCCCAGCACTTTGGGAGGCCGAGGCAGATGGATCACAAAGTCAGGAGATCGAGACCATCCCAGCTAACACCGGTGAAACCTTGTCTCTACTAAAAATACAAAAAATTAGCCGGGCATGTTGGCACGCGCCTATAGTCCCAGCTACTCGGGAGGCTGAGGTAGAAGAATTGCTTGAACCTGGGAGTCAGAGGTTGCAGTAAGCGAAGATTGTGCCACTGCACTCCAACCTTGTGACAGAGCGAGATTCTGTCTCCAAAAACAAAAACAAAAACAAAAAAACTCAGCTCTACATACATGAGAGAATGAGTATGTAAAATATAAATTTTTTTTGGTATGATTGTGAAAGTAATTTTAACTTCATGGATCCCCTGAAGGGGTTTTTGAGCACCCTCAGAGATCTTTAGACCTCACTTGCTCTGGCTGCTTTATTGTAAGCCACTTTAAAATCATGCTTCACGTTTAAGTGTTTCCTTTTGGCTTTTACTTTTCTTCCAAAGTGAGGATTTGGAGAAACATTAGGATTTAGAAGAACTAATTTAGAATATAGATTACAAATAATAGGCCAGGCGTAGTGGCTTATGCCTGTAATCTCAGCACATTGGTAAGCTGAGGCGGGTGGATCATGAGGTGAGGAGTTCGAGACCAGCCTGGCCAACATAGTGAAACCCTGTCTCTACTAAAAATATAAAAAAAGTTTAGCGGGGCATGGTGGCAGGCACCTGTAATCCCAGCTACTCAGGTGGCTGAGTCAGGAGAATCACTTGAACCTAGGAGGTGGAGGTTGCAGTGAGCTTAGATGGTGCCATTGCACTCAAGCCCAGGCGATAGTGAGAGACTCCGTCTCAAAAAAAAAAAAAAAAAGGAAGACAATTTATTTAACGCTGTAATGATCTGTGTAGTAAAGAGAGCAATTACTGTATTGATACTCAAATACCTGTCAGTTATTTACTTCTAATTTGGAAATGGTATGTCTAATTTGAGAAATTACAACTGTTAATTAAATAATGAAATTATATGATCAGGAAGAAGCTACAAAATAGTCTCCCAATTTTCTCCTGGTTTATTTTGAAATGTGCACCTATAATCACTAATCTTATATTTATCTGTGATTGGAGGGCTGGAAATAACTGGGAATAAGACATCATTTGAGAGGTTAAGCATGAAGTATAGGAAGCATGCAGGATAAAAATAAGCATTAGATGATTCATAATTTATAACATGGGGAATAAGAATTATTAGAAGTTGAATGTGGAAGATGAAGCTTGAAATAAAATGTTTATTTTGTTCTGAATTAAATAAACCATGATTATTCACAGTGCAGTAAGTGTGTATTATCTGTTTGATATTTTCATATTACAGTTTTGGTAGTGCTCTTCAGTCTGTGAAATCTTCTTTGGGTGGAAATGATGAACTGTCAGCTACTTTCTTAGAAATGAAAGGACATTTCTACATGCATGCTGGTTCTCTGCTTTTGAAGATGGGTCAGCATAGTAATGTTCAATGGCGAGCTCTTTCTGAGCTGGCTGCATTGTGCTATCTCATAGCATTTCAGGTAAGTCTTCCACTTGTAGGAGCAATTGACATTTCACTGAGTCTTGATGTGTTTTAAATGAAGGTGTGCTCTGGTATGTAATGACAGGATGTGAACAAACCTGTGGAATTAAAGTTAAAATGAAATAGTCAATTTGATACAGTGGAAAATAACTAAGCATACACAGTACTGGTGAGGCTGGTGAAACAGGGATGTTGAGTGCACTCTTGTTGAAAGCCTCCATAGCCATGATTTGTTTGTAGACAGATTTGAAGAGTTTAATGTTTTTACTCTGCGATTTTTGGGAACATGATAAAGATGTAATCTCGTATTATGGGTAAAGCTTGATTCAAAAAGATGTGTTACTTGGACAAAATCCTAATAAGTAGATGTAGGGCAGTGGCTTTATAACCTATGATAGAAGAATATGATTGCAATTTAACATGTTAATTGAAAAACATGTATATAACATTTATGACTGTATTGTGTATATGTAACAGTATATCTATTAATCTTGAAAACATAAAACCTTTTCTTATTTTTTATTTTTTTATTTTTTTTGAGACCAAGTCTCTCTCTGTCGCCAGGCTGGAGTGCAGTGGCGTGATCTCGGCTCACTGCAACCTCCACCTCCTGGGTTCAAGTGATTCTCCTGCCTCAGCCTCCTGAGTAGCTGGGACTACAGGTCCGTGCTACCACGCCCAGCTAATTGTTTGTATTTTTAATAGAGACGGGGTTTCACCATGTTGGCCAGGATGGTTGCAATCTCTTGACCTCGTGATCTACCTGCCTTGGTCTCCCAAAGTGCTGGGATTACAGGCGCGAGCCACTGCGCCTGGCCTTTTTTGAGACGGAGTCTCGCTCTGTCGCCCAGGCTGGAGTGCAGTGGCACGATCTCGGCTCACTGCAGGCTCCGCCTCCCGAGTTCATGCCGTTTTCCTGCCTCAGCCTCCCGAGTAGCTGGGACTACAGGCACCCGCCACCATGCCTGGCTAATTTTTTTTTTGTTCTTTTAGTAGAGACGGAGTTTCACCGTGTTAGCCAGGATGGTCTCAATCTCCTGACCTAGTCATCCACCCGCCTCGGCCTCCCAAAGTGCTGGGATTACAGGCGTGAGCCACCACTCCCGGCCTTTTTTTTTTTTTTTTTTTAATGAGCTTGCATAACTTTTGAAAGGAAAAGAAATAAGCAGTCTTCCAAAAAAGCATTAAACCTGGCTTAGAAAAATGATTGTTAATTTTAGAGAAGGATTTTTTGCTTGGGGAGGGAAAAAAAGGATTCATTACTTTTAGAGAAGGCCCCTCCTTCTAATATAAATCTTTTTTTCTTTTTGAGACGGAGTTTTGCTCTCGTTGCCCAGGCTGGAGTGTAATGGCGCCATCTGGCTCACTGCAACCTCCACCTCCCAGGTTCAAGTGATTGTCCTGCTTCAGTCTCCCAAGTAGCTGGGATAACAGGCACGCGCCACCACCCCCGTCTAATTTTGTATTTTTAGTAGAGACGGGGTTTCTCCATGTTGGTCAGGCTGGTCTCGAACTCCTGACCTCAGGTGATCTGTGCGCCTCGGCCTCTCAAAGTGCTGGGATTACAGGCAGTGAGCCACCATGCCCTGCCTAATATAAATCTTTTTATTTTTATTTGAGACAGAGTCTCACTCTGTCACCAGGCTGGAGTGCAGTGGCGCAATCTCAGCTCACTGCAACCTGTGCCTCCTGGGTTCAAGTGATTCTCCTGCTTCAGCCTATCATGTATCTGGGATTACAGGCACACACCACCATGCCGGGCTAATTTTTTGTATTTTTTAGTAGAGACGGGGTTTCACCATGTTAGCCAGGATGGTCTCGATCTTCTGACCTCGTGATCCACCCGACTCGGCCTCTCAAAGTGCTGGGATTACAGGCATGAGCCACCGAGCCTGGCCTGTAAATCTTTTAAAAGCACCATTGATAGACAGTTCACATGTTAAGTACTAATATTTAAAATGCTCAGTAGAAACTTCTGTGTTCGTAAGGAATGGATTAGTGAAAATTAATGGATTTAGTGAGGTTCACTAGGTAATACAAACATTAAAAGTTTCTTATAGAAATTCTCGAGTAACTGATAGTTCTTATTTTTATTTATTTTATTTTTTTTGAGACGGAGTCTCACTCTGTCGCCCAGGCTGGAGCACGGTGGCACGACCTCGGCTCACTGCAAGCTCCGCCTACTGGGTTCACACCATTCTTCTACCTCAGCCTCCCGAGTAGCTGGGACTACAGGCACCCACCACCACGCCCGGCTAATTTTTTTGTATTTTCAGTAGAGATGGGGTTTCACCGTGTTAGCCAGGATGGTCTCAATCTCCTGACCTCATGATCCGCCCACCTTGGCCTCTCAAAGTGCTGGCATTACAGGCATGAGCTACCGCGCCCTGCCAATAGTTCTTATTTTTAATGGAAACTTTAAAATTTATCTGTCTGTGTGTCTATTAGAGTCTTGCTGTGTCACCCAGGCTGGAGTGCAGTTGCGTAATCGTAGCTCACTGTAACGCTGAACTGGGCTCGAGCTTCCCAGAGTTCTGGGATTATAGGTGTGAGCTACTGTGCACAGCCTAAAATTTTCTGATATGTAGTTTTGGGAGGCAGAGTCTCACTCTTGTTGCTCTGGCTGGAGTGCAGTGGCACGATCATAGCTCACTGTATCCTCGAACTCCTGGGCTCAAGCGATCCTCTCCTGCTTCAGCCTCAGCTCAGTAGCTGGGACTACAGGTGCCTGCCACCATGCCTGGCTACATTGTTAAATTTTTTGTAAAGACAAGGTCTTGCTATGTTTCCCAGGCTGGTTGGTCTTGAACTCCTGGCTTCAAGTGATCCTTCTGCCTTGCCCTCCCAAAGTGCTGGGATTACAGGTATGAGCCACCACACCTGACTGTGAACTTTTAATAATAAAAAGTTAGTTTCCCTCTTAATCCATTCACTCAGGTCTCCTTTCCTAGATGACAACTACTGTTAGGAGTTTCTTGGGTGTTCAGAAATATTTTTTGCATATGCAAATGTGCAATACATTCTTTCTCTGCTTTTAAAAAATATTGTGCCTCAATGTGGGTGTGCTTTACCTATTGCCAGATGCCTTGCTTTTCTAAATGTTTCTTCATTGTTCCACTTCAGCACAGAGATACCTACCTCAGTCTTTAACTACCACATATTTCTGTAGAATGAATATATAATAGAAACATCTTAGATGCTTGTATTTTATTTTATCAGTTTATTTTAAAGCTCAATGATCAAATGATTATAAGCATAAAATGTAGGTTATGTGCTGGCATTTGGGTATTTAAGAATTGGCTGACTTTTATGGCAAGATTTTCAGACTCTTAATCAGAGGAATACTGTGGTTCTAGTAAGTACATCTGCATTGCAGCTAGGTATTTAACAAAGTATCTTGAAACCTTTTAGTTAAGATGAGGAAATAGCCAGGCGCGGTGGCTCACGCCTATAATCCCAGCACTTTGGGAAGCTGAGGTGGGCGGATCACTTGAGGTCAGCAGTTCGAGACCATCCTGACCAACATGGTCAAACCCGATCTCTACTAAAAATATAAAAATTAGCCACACATGGTGGCGGGTGCCTGTAGTCCCAGCTACTTGAGGGGCCGAGACAGGAGAATTGCTTGAAACCAGGAGGTGGAGGTTGCAGTGAGCCAAGATATTGCCGCTGCAGCACTCCAGCCTGGCGACAGAGCTAGACTCCATCTCAAAAAAAAAAAAAAAGGAAATAGTGAATTGAGATGATTTGATTGAGTGGATTCACAACTAATTAACTGGTCACAAATTCAACTGTTGAATAATTTTGTAAAAGAGGCCGGGTTTATGAATTGAGGTCAGTTTGAAAACAAAAAGAATGATGTCAACATTTTGTTTATTTTGTGTGCTCTTTTCAACATATAGATGACAAACTTTGACATGATGTTTAGAAAACTTGTGAGTAAAAGGATAGCCGATACGAATATTTCTAAAATTCAAAATCAGAAGCTTTTAGGTTCATAAATCATATATTTTGAAAAATGAGCATGTTTGGAAAGAATTATATATACATGGTTTAAAATTCTGGTGGCTCTTAAGAATATGCTATGAAGACTCCTTTCTGTTCCCTAGTTATTTACTTTCTTCACTCCCAAAGAAACTAATGTTATTGCTTTCTTGTGTATTCTTCAGGAAATGTTGTATGCATCTCCAAGTAAACACACATACATCCCCCGTCTTTAAAAGAAGGAGGAAAACATTTGAAGATTGCATTTACTTTATTTCCATTAACTGTATCTTGGAGATATGTCCATGTCAGTATATATAAAGGGCATTCTCATTAGTTTGGATGCTTGCATATTATTCTATTGTGTGGATGTACTGTAGCTTTGGAGTTTTTAAAACCAGGGTCCTAAAACCAGGACATTAGCTTGCTTTTACTTTTTTTTTTTAATGCTACTTCAAGTAATTTAGCAATGATTAACTTGTGCCATGAATTCCTGAAAGAATTGCAGTATCAAAGTATATCTGTGCATTTATAATTTTTAGAGCTGCTGCCAAATATCTAACCCTAAAGAGGTTGTATCAAATTACATTTCCACCACCAATTAAGAAAGTGGTGATAGAATTAAAAGCCGATGCTCTAGTCACCCATATAGTTACTTTTGGCATGTTTCTAGTAAGTGGGCATTGCCTATGACTGGACATTTTCAGTGATGGACATTCATTACTTTTCAAGATAGCCCAGTGCAACTTTAGGTGGTTTGGCTCTTGGTACTTCCTTATATAGAATAAAAATATTCTTCAAGTCTTCTACCTGTTGGTCTTGTTTCTTCTTTTGATGATTGCTTTTATAAAATAATTTTAATATTTGAAGGCAGCTGTCATGTCTTCCCTTCACCATTCTATTGATCATGTTTTTTTGTTTTCACAGGTTATTACATTAGGATCTCTTTAATTTCCTGGTTGTCCCATTTATTCCAGTGCTATCCCATATTATCCATACTCTGAAAATGTGTTATCTACAATGTGGCATTTCCAAGTGTCATTTCACCTGTACTTTTTAAAGTAGGGTGTCATATCTACTCAGATAGGACAACATCTGCTGTTGTCCTATTTATGCAGGGTAGAAAAGTAATGTAATTAAATTTTCCATTTCTCTGAATATAACATGAATGTGCTTTTAGTAGAAACTAATTTCTCAGAACTGCTCCGTGTATGCTTTTTTTTTTTTTTTTTCTTTTTTTTGGAGATAGGGTCTCACTCTGTCTCCCAAGCTGGAGCACAGTGGCATGATCATGGCTCACTGCAGCCTTGATCTCCTGGATTTAAGTGATCCTCCTGCCTCAGCCTCCTGAGTAGCTGGGACCACAGGTGTGTGCCACCACGCCTGGCTAATTAAAAACAACTTTTTTTAGAGATAGGGTCTCACCGTGTTGTTCAGGCTGGTCTTGAACTCTGGGCTCAAGCGATCCCCCCACCTTGGCCTCCCAAAGTGCTGGGATTACAGGTGTGGGCCACCATGTCTGGCTGCTCTTTTTTTTTTTTTTTTTTTTTTTTGAGATGGAGTCTCACTCTTTCACCCAGGCTGAAGTGCAGTGGCACGGTCTTGGCTCACTACAACCTCTGCCTCCCAGGTTCAAGCTATCCTTGTGCCTCAGCCTCCCAAGTAGCTGGAATTAATAGATGTGTGCCACCACGCCTGGCTCTTCGTTTTTTTAAAATTATTTTTAGTAGAGACTGGGTTTCACCATGTTGGCCAGGCTGATGTCGAACTCCTGACCTCAAGTGATCAGCCCACCTTGGCCTCCCAGAGTGTTGGATTACAGGTGTGAGCCACCACGCCTGTACCTGGCCTGTCTTTCATAGGTTATATAAATTCCTTGGTTCCCAGTTTTTGCAGTCTTTTCCAATTCAGTTTAATTAATGGTTAACTGTTTATTCATTATCAAAAAAAGTACAGTGTAATAGATAAGACCATGTTACTATTAGAAGTATGGGTATCATCAAATTAAGATTTTTGATTCTAAAATTATTAGGTTCCAAGACCAAAGATTAAATTAATAAAAGGTGAAGCTGGACAAAATCTGCTGGGAATGTTGGCCTGTGACCGACTGAGCCAATCAGGTAATAGTAATATTAAACTAATTTGATTTAAAAAGAAAAAGGAATTTCTGTTAAGGCATGTCTTATGATAAAATCTTCATCTGTCCAGGAGATAATTTGTCAAAATTATTTTTTTGCCGTATCAGTTAAGAGCAATAGGTATGGAAGAGATGTGAAGAAATAGCACATTCTTTAAAAAAAATGAATATTTGATATTGTGTGTTCCTAGGTGGAGAGGATTTCTTAACTCTTTCTTTATCTGGCTGCTAGAGCCTCTGTCCTGAATATTTAGTCACTTCCTGAACTAAGTATAATTATTGATTTGCCAACCATTTAACACCAGCTGATTCTAAAAACACTGCTGTGGGGATATAAAGATGAAGAAGATATGGATCTGTCTTAAAGAGCTGAGAGCATAGTGAGGAAGATAGAAGATATATACTTACCTTGTATTAGGCTCTTGGAATTTGTGGATTTTTTCCCCCATTTTTGGCTTGGGATGAATCCTAAAGATCTGTTGCATATTACCTGTGATTTTGCTAAGATACAAACTTTAAGGTAGTTAGGTGGCCATTGAATCAAGCAGTGAACTGAAGAAACATAATGCTTTCTATAAGGAGCAGTTTTGATATAAAGTTGGATGAATTTTGTAAAGAGCACAAGATGTAATATTAAAGTTATTATAAGCTTTGGTATATAGTTAGGCTGTTGGCCAAAGCTCACATTGCTCTTTTATTCCATAGCCCACTTTTTTTGTGGGAGTTAGGCTTTCAATCCTTAAAGTGACTTTCTACTTTTTTCCTTTTCTCTTTTTCTTCTACCCTTGCAGGGCTCTCATAAGTGCCTTTGCATGGTGTCACAGTTAGATAAAAATTGCCTATATTTTTTTTATGTCTTTGATCTGGGCATCCCAAGGGTGCCTCTGTAAGTGTGCTGAGACACAACTGTGTAGTGGTAACCAAACCTAATTGCCCAGCAGAATTAACTCGAAGGAGGGTTTTTAAAAAAAGTTCAATTGAAATATAATTCGTATACCATACGCTTCACCCATTTAAAGTGTACAGTTCAGTGGGTTTTAGTATGTTCATAGAGTATTACCATTGTCACGACAATCAGTTTTAGAAGATTTTCATCACTCCATGAGGAATTCCGTACCTATTAGCAGTTACTCCCCATTTTACTCAAACCTCTCAGCCTTGGCAACCGCTAATCTGTTTCTGTAGGTTTGCCTATTCTGAACATTTCACATAAGTGGAATCATATAGTATGTGGTCTTTTGTGACTGGCTTCTTTCATTTAGCAAGGTTTTCAAGGGTCATCTGCGTTATAGCATGTATCAGTACTTTATCCGAGGACTATGATTTTTTGATTGCTTACTGTAAACCTATGGAATAAAAATCTCTGGCAAAGAGGCCTGGAAATAATTCTTTTTTTTTTTTTTCCTGAGACAGAGTCTCACTCTGTCGCCCAGGCTGGAGTGCAGTGGTGTGATCTTGGCTCACTGCAAGCTCTGCCTCCCGGGTTCACGCCGTTCTCCTCCCTCAGCCTCCCCAGTAGCTGGGACTACAGGCGCCCGCCACCATGGCTGGCTAATCTTTTTTTTTGTATTTTTAGTAGAGATGGAGTTTCACTGTGTTAGCCAGGATGGTCTCGATCTCCTGACCTCATTATCTGCCCAGCTTGGCCTCCCAAAGTGCTGGGATTACAGGCATGAGCCACCGTGCCCAGCCGGAAATAATTCTTAAAAGCTGTTTAAAGGAGGATTCTGATCAGCCAGATTTAGAAATCAGTGTATCAGATCAGAGAATAAGAGCTTGTCCCTGTTCTCCTATGGCCACTTAAATCCAGACCTTTTCATCTAAAATGCAAATATGTTTGGCATTTTTCATACACATTCCTGTCTTTTTTCCCCCTTCTGCTGTCTTCTGTAGATACTGAGAATATTAAACCTGTACTCTTTTCATTTTCTACATAAGCACCCGTTTTGTTGTCCAGCTGTATTTTTTGGGTTGGAGGGTTAGGTCTGCAATAATCATGTTATTTCCCCTTTGGGTATACAAATGAGACAATGTGAGCAAATACAATCTGTATTTTTAAAGTGATGGAAATAAATTTTTTTTTCAGGGCACATGTTGCTAAACTTAAGTCGTGGCAAGCAAGATTTTTTAAAAGAGGTTGTTGAAACTTTTGCCAACAAAAGCGGGCAGTCTGCATTATATGATGCTCTGTTTTCTAGTCAGTCACCTAAGGATACATCTTTTCTTGGTAGCGATGATATTGGAAACATTGATATACAAGAACCAGAGCTTGAAGATTTGGCTAGATATGATGTTGGTAAGTTATATGTTTCAGAGGAAACGGTCTGTGTCTTAATTCTTATAAATTGCCCATAATCTTATTACCCAGAAATAATGACTTAATATTTTTCTGTATTCCTTTCGTGTGTGGGTTGGGCTGGGGGGAGTTTGAATGTGGTGCTGTGGGGGTGGCATGTAGTTTTTGTTGTTGTTGTTGTTTTTGAGACCAAGTTTTGCTCTTGTCCTCCACGCTGGAGTTCAGTGTTGCAATCTCGGCTCACTGTAACCTCTGCCTCCCGGGTTCAAGTGATTGTGCTGCCTCAGTCTCCCAAGTAGCGGGATTACAAGTGCCCGCCACCACGCCCGGCTAATTTTTTGTATTTTTAGTAGAGACGGGGTTTCATCATGTTGGTCAGGCTGGTCTCAAACTCCTGACCTCAGGTGATCCACCTGCCTTGGCCTCCCAAAGTGCTGGGATTACAGGTGTGAGCCACCGCGTCCAGCCTTGTTGTATTTTGAGACAGGGTCTTGCTGTGTCACCTGGGCTGGAGTGTAGTGGCATGATCGTAGGTCACTGCTACCTTGAACTTCTGGGCTCAAGGGATTCTCTTGCCTCAGCCTCCTGAGTAGCTGGTACCATAGGCACATGCCACTCTGCCCAAATAATTTTGTTTTTTAATTGGTAGAGACAGGGTCTCCCTTTGTTGCCCAGGCTAGTCTCGAACTCCTAGCCCTAAGCCCCCCAAAGTGTTGGGATTGGGCCCGGCACAGTGGCTCATATCTGTAATCCCAGCACTTTGGGAGGCCGAGGCGGGCAGATCACCTGAGATCAGGAGTTCGAGACCATCCTGGCCAACATGGTGAAACCCCGTCTCTACTAAAAATACAAAAATTATCCGGGCGTGGTGGCATGTGCCTGTAGTCCCAGCTACTCGGGAGGCTGAGGCAGGAGAATAGCTTCAACCCGGGAGGTGGAGGTTGCAGTGAGCCAAGATCACACCGCTGCACTACAGCCTGGGCGACAGAGCGAGACTTCATCTCAAAAACAAAAAGTGTTGGAATTATAGGCATGAGCCACTGCATCTGGCCATATTTTTCATCTAAATGGTTGTTTATGTATGATTTATCTTGCTTCCTTCATGAATTCTCTCCCATAGTCTCTGTATTAAAACTATAAATATCACTTTTATTGGCAATATAATCTTTTTTATGAAGTAGTCATAATTTGCTTGCTACTTTCTGTTATTGGGCATCCAAGTTGTTTTCAACTTTTCCACTGTTAATAATCATACTCTGATAAAAACTTCAACAAAAAGTGTCTTCATTGCAAGTTATTTCCATAGAGATACCTAAAAACAGAATTACTGAGACAAAGGACATGAACATCTTTAAGTCTTGCAAATTGCCAAAATGACAGAAAGATTATACCTCTTTATGCTTCCGGAAGCACATAACCTTTTCTTTTCTTGTCTTTTCTTTTCTTTTCTTTTGAGACAGAGTCTCACTCTGTCGCCCAGGCTGGAGCGCAGTGGCGCAATCTCGGCTCACTGCAACTTCCGCCTGCCAGGTTCAAGCAATTGTCTTGCCTCAGCCTCCCAAGTAGCTGGGACTACAGGCACGTGACACCATGCTCGGCTAATTTTTTGTATTTTTAGTAGAGACGGAGTTTCACCATGCTGGCCAGGCTGGTCTCGAACTCCTGACTGTGCATATCCTTTTCAATATTGACTTTCTTATAGAAAAACAGATTTCTTTACTGTACTGATGGATTAATATAGTGATGTTCCATTGCTTTAATGACTTAAAGGAAAACCCATTGTTTTGGGGTTTCTTATTAGGTTAGGTATTCTTTATTTGGTTTTTGTCAGTTGATTTTGGTTTATTGAGTTCTAGTCAGTGTCATTTTTTAAGATGGACTTAAACATTCTTCATCACTACTATTTTTATTAAAATTTCTAGAAATAATCAAGTGAGAATGCATTAATAAGAACATGAGATTTTGCCTAACATAGAATTCTCTCCAGCTTTGATATAGAAAAGCAGTTATATAATTAAGATATATATAATGTGAATTGCTTATGTTGGCAAAACTAATGGCACAAAGAAAAATTTCAAACCCTTAAGCCAATTTTTAAATTTGATTTTAGGTGCTATTCGAGCACATAATGGTAGTCTTCAGCACCTTACTTGGCTTGGCTTACAGTGGAATTCATTGCCTGCTTTACCTGGAATCCGAAAATGGCTAAAACAGCTTTTCCATCATTTGCCCCAGGAAACCTCAAGGCTTGAAACAAATGCACCTGAATCAATATGTATTTTAGACCTTGAAGTAAGCAAAGATTTTAACAAATTAAATATTCTGAATTTTGTTTAATTTTTTTTTACTAACTTAACTTTTCCTTAAATAAAACAGGTATTTCTCCTTGGAGTAGTATATACCAGCCACTTACAATTAAAGGAGAAATGTAATTCTCACCACAGCTCCTATCAGCCGTTATGCCTGCCCCTTCCTGTGTGTAAACAGCTTTGTACAGAAAGACAAAAATCTTGGTGGGATGCGGTTTGTACTCTGATTCACAGAAAAGCAGTGTAAGTAGTAAAACAAAAATATTGCTGTCACTTAGTGCATAGGTTTTACCAGGGATTTAATCCTCATGTGAAGATTTAATTTGTCATGTGACCCATGAACATATATGTATGTAAGCGCTGAACTGTGTATTTAGAAAGCAATTTTAGTAAATTGAACTATTTTTTAGACTTGGAAACGCAGCAAAATTGAGACTTCTAGTTCAGCGTGAAATAAACACTCTAAGAGCCCAGGAAAAACATGGCCTTCAGCCTGCTCTGCTTGTACATTGGGCAAAATGCCTTCAGAAAATGGTGAGTTTTAAAGTATAAGCATTTTTAAAGAACATTACCTTAATTTTTTAGAATCATGAACTTTTCATTGAAAGTTTTTTTGTTCTGAAAACAGCAGCTTGGTCATATTATGACAGATGTGTTTTTTATTGCTGCAAAATAGTTAATGTAGTTAAATATAAGCACTTAGAGGAGCAGTACCTGGCACACAGTGAATGTTACATATTAGCTGAGCTGTTACTGTTATTCCTTAATAATTAAGTCCTGATAATTATTCAGCCTGAAAAATTAAAAAAAAATTAGCACAAGGCTTTGTAGGTAAGACCATTATAGATCTTTCTAAATATTTAAGGTGTGTTTTGTGTCACCATTAGGTGTAGATGGTCAGCCTTTTGAACAAACTGACACTACAGAAGAGGCAGGTTTCAGCTATCTAAAAATGGTAACTGTTAAAAAGTAGTTTGGATTGCTACGTTAGGGTGGTATCATTAGAAGCGTTTAAAAGTTGAGTGTAGAGGCTGGGTGCGGTGGCTCATGCCTGTAATCCCAGCATGTTAGGAGGCCGAGGTGGGCAGATCACAAGGTCAGGAGATCGAGATCATTCCTGGCTAACATGGTGAAACCCCGTCTCTACTAAAAATACAAAAAAAAAAAAAAAAAAAAAAATTAGCCAGGCGTGGTGGCAGGCGCCTGTAGTCCCAGCTACTTGGGAGGCTGAGGCAAGGGAATGGCGTGAACCCAGGAGGCGGAGCTTGCAGTGAGCCAAGATCACGCCACTGCACTCCAGCCTGGGCTACAGAGCGAGACTCTGTCTCAAAAAGAAAAAAAAGTCAGTGTAGAATGATCACTGGTATTAAAGTGGTTTAGTTATTACAGTATTTGGAAGCTGAACAAGTGACTATTGAGGTACCATTTGGTTTTGACTTGAAATTTGAGCCAGTTCTTACAACTTGTAAATGAACTTCAGATCTAATCATGCGTGTTCCTTAAAGTTGTGTGCTTTTAACTTTCTTTTTTAGGGCAGCGATCTTAATTCTTTTTATGATCAACGAGAATACATAGGGAGAAGTGTTCATTATTGGAAGAAAGTTTTGCCATTGTTGAAGATAATAAAAAAGAAGAACAGTATTCCTGAACCTATTGATCCTCTGTTTAAACATTTTCATAGTGTAGACATTCAGGTAATAGAGTTCCTTTATGAATTTATTGGAGATGGGAATTTCCAGTTTATAAACAAAGACATGCAGCTATAAACTGCTTAAATTAATTGCCTTGTTATTTAATGGTAATCTTGTTTTCTAAATTCACTAGCTCTCACAAATAAGATATGACAGAGAAGAGTAATGAGATGTTTGTCTCTTAAGATCACATAAAATCTTTGGAAAATCATTTGGGTTTTATATTCTGAGTATAAACAATTTGACTAAAAACTATTCTGTGTGTTTAGGCATCAGAAATTGTTGAATATGAAGAAGACGCACACATAACTTTTGCTATATTGGATGCAGTAAACGGAAATATAGAAGATGCTATGACTGCTTTTGAATCTATAAAAAGCGTTGTTTCTTATTGGAATCTCGCACTGGTAAGTAGATGTGGTACTTGAGCTACAAGTTTTATTTATTTATTTATTTATTTTTAAAAGATGGGGTTTCTCTGTTGGCCAGGCTAGAGTGCAGTGGCACAATGTTGGCTCACTGCAACCTCTGCTTCTCAGGCTCAAGCGATTCTTGTGCCTCAGCTCCCGAGTAGCTGGGATTACAGGCATGAGCCACGGTGCCTGGCCAAGCTAAAAGTTTTTTGTTTTAAAAACCTAATGATTTCATAAAAGCACTATTTGTATAGATTTTTCACAGGAAGGCAGAAGACATTGAAAATGATGCCCTGTCTCCTGAAGAACAAGAAGAATGCAAAAATTATCTGAGAAAGACCAAGGACTACCTAATAAAGATTTTAGATGACAGTGATTCAAATCTTTCAGTGGTCAAGAAAGTAAGTAGCAGGTTGTTGTATGTACGTTCTTACTGATAACCCACTGGTCAATGTTTTTGCGTTGGTCTTATATTTTGGTAATTTCAAAAATACTCAGTAATATGTTGTTACTAATGCACAGAAGGGATGTGTGTGTCTAAATGCTTATATTTGCTTGCTTTGTCTTAGGTTTGGTGTGTCTTTTTAAACTTGGGAATCTAGGTATATGCTCTTAAAAAGTACTTCTTGGGGAATTAGAAAAGATTTCTAAGATCAGACATTGATTTTGTTATCTTAGCAGTGTAATCAAAACAAATATAGCCTCAGGACTGATTCTTAATGAACTTTGCTGAAATTGAAAGTTGTTGCTGACATCTTAAGAGCATTTCTTCTCATCCTCATCAGCCATTATGAACGCCCTTGTTTTCTTGCTGTCAGCTGTTTGAGATTGTCATGATGATGTTAAATTATGTTCAGTCTTCTGAGTGTTTTGTTGATTAATTTGTGTTACTACTCTTTTATTAGGATTTATGTTGTCTGGTGTATTGTAGCATCTGTATTTCTGTCACCATTGAAAATCAGTTAGAAAACATCAGTAACTTATTTTGTTCACTTGGAAAAGCTTTCCAAGTTAACATTCCTCTACAGTTATCATGGTTAACAGAAGTAATAGAAAGAGCATGGACTTTAGAATCAGAAGATGTTAGATTGTACAACACTTTTCTGTGTTCATGAAGAAAAAAATTATAGAATAAAGACAAAAAAATAAAAATAATAATACAAAACAACAGAAAAACAAAGAAAAAAGATAATTAAAAAACATTTTCACGTGTATTATTATTTAAAGTGTAAAGTGCTTATTAAAGTGACAAAAATGTAAATAAGATAAAATATATCATTTTAGAGTTTTTACTTTTGGAATTTTTTGCAAACGAAAGCCCTTAATTAATGTCTTTTTAGTTGCCTGTGCCCCTGGAGTCTGTAAAAGAGATGCTTAATTCAGTCATGCAGGAACTCGAAGACTATAGTGAAGGAGGTCCTCTTTATAAAAATGGTTCTTTGCGAAATGTAGATTCAGAAATAAAACATTCTACACCATCTCCTACCAAATATTCACTATCACCAAGTAAAAGTTACAAGGTAAACAGGAAAGAATGGAATCATTTCATTGTGAAATTGTTTCTGTTCTAAGTGTTTTAAATGCTGTTTTGTTATTTTTATTTTTTTTTTTTAGTATTCTCCCAAAACACCACCTCAATGGGCAGAAGATCAGAATTCTTTACTGAAAATGATTTGCCAACAACTGAAGGCCATTAAGGTAAGTCACTTAATTTCTCTAGCTGTACTTTTTATTCCAAGATTCCTTCCCTGGCCACTCTCTCACTTTTTTTCTGAAGCTGGTCAAAATGTCCCCCTGCCATCCAAATAGTATGGCAAGGGGACATTTTGGTCTTTTTTTTTTTTTTTAAAGACAGGGTCTTCTTCTGTTGTGCAGGCTGGAGTACAGTGGTATGATCACAGCTTACTGTGGCTTCCACCTCCTAGCTCAAGAGAGCCTCTTGGCTCAGCCTGCCACGAAGCCAGGACTACAGACAGTCACACGCCACCAGGCCCAGCTAATTGTTGTATTTTTTGTAGAGACAGGATTTTGCCATGTTGCCCAGGGTGGCCTTGAACTCCTGGCTCAAACAGTCCTCCTGCTTCAGCCTCCCAAAGTGCTGGGATTGCAGGCGTGAGCCACTGTGCCCAGCCTACATACCTCGGTCTTGACACTTTACCATATTTTGTTTTGTTTTGTTTTGAGATGGAGTCTCACTCTGTTGCCCAGTCTGGAGTGCAATGGTGCGATCTTGGCTCACTGCAAGCTCCACCTCCCAGGTTCAAGCGACTCTCCTGCCTCAGCCTCCCGAGTAGCTGGGATTACAGGCACCCGCCACCACGCCCAGCTAATTTTTGTATTTTTAGTAGACACAGAGTTTCACCATGTTGGCCAGGCTGGTTTTGAACTTCTGACCTCAGGTGATCTGCCTGCTTTGGCCTCCCAAAGTGCTGGGATTACAGGTGTAAGCCACCACGCCCAACCCTTTACCATATTTTTGAAAGTACTTTATGTGTCTCTCTCGTCATCTTCCACAAAATTTGAGACCTTCAAAGGTAGAAACTGTTTTATTTAAAATATAAGAGTTCCTGGCACAGAGAAGTTTCCTGAGTGATCGAACTGCTACACTGTACTAATCATACTCTGGTCTATGAGTTCATTCCCAGATTAGCTGTGGATTACATGTGTTTCAAATGTATAGCTAGGAATTGAAAAGCGGTCTGAGCTTCAAAAAGTCCTACTATATTTTAATACTTCCATATGAATTTGACTTAATTATGTAAGGAAATAGTTATGTATATATATCTTATTTTAACAATAGGGTTCAAAGGAGCTTGACTTTTTTGGAATTGGAAATAAAAGTAGGTTCTTTCATGCTTATCAGGCAAGAACTAAATTACTCATACTGCTAAAGTTACATCAAAGATATGCTGATGTGTGGCGATTATTACAGTGTGATCAGCAGTATTTGCAACTTAAGAGAATACTATTTGGTGGGGAAGACATTTTTGAATTTGCACAAAAATTTTGAATGTTAATTCTGTGTAGTCGTGGCCTATGACAATTACATACAATTTTGACTTAACATACAGGTTTCAGGCTCCCAGCATTGTATTCTGTGGAAGTATAGTGGAGCACTAGTCCATGAGCTTGAAAAGCTTGGTACTAGTACTGACTCTGCCATTAATTAATGATCTTGGGCCAGTCACTTCCTTTGTGACTGTTTGGCGTCTTATCTTTAAAAACGAGAGAATTATTGAAGCCAGTTCTCATCACATTGAATGTTAAAAATTACAGTTACAGCAGTGATTGCAAATTCAAAGCTCTGGTGCGGATACCAACAGTGACCATAAAGTTTTCTAGGTGATTCCACTAGTTTCTTATTTCTTGGATGTGTATGTGTAGCATCTGGACTAGGCACTGTAGATGGATGAGTGGGGGAAATTTTATTTAGCTTGAAAATTGAGATGGTTTTGGACCTCATGGTTAGGTCTTTCTGGGAAATTTTTATTTGAAACACTTGTGGAAAAAGAAAGCCGACATGCTAGATCTGTCCCTGACCTCACTTGTTAGAAGTGGTCGGATTCCTGGGCTGATACAGAGAAGTTTGAAACTTTTCAAAATTTACCTGTTTTCTGATACCACTACAATTTCTTTGGAAAAACAATTTCCTGTTAAGTGTCTGTTTTGTAAGGGGACATTTTGTAGGTTCTAGGGTTGGGTATGGTGCTGTCATTTAGTTTTCTTCAGCAGAGATCAGGTAGCCACATAGCTACACTAGACGGCATTGTATCTATCTGCCGTCTTGTCAAGGCAGCAGAGTTGGGTTAAGAAACCATTTTTGGAGTCAGATCTGGTTCAAATTCCAGCTGTTATTCCCTGCATCCCTTTCTCTCATTTTAAGATAGGAGCTAATATTGTTTACCTAACAGTGTAGATAGTATAAGAATTAAGAGTTTAAGTGCGTTGGACATATCATTATATACATAATAAATTTCTCTGCAGCTGCTACTTTTTTCCCTTTCCTGGTGGAGCATTTGAACATCACCTTGAGAATGAGTTGTATTTTGTTTCAGCACGGGGTTAAGTGAAAAGCTAATTTGGGGAGGTGATTTGGAATGTCAGGTAGTCCAGATTGCAGTGTAGAAAGAACACACTGAAAGGATGGTCAGTGTAATGTTAGAGGACTGTGAAAGTTGGGGAAAGAAATTTAGTTTCTAGGTACTTGTTTTTTTGAGCAGGGAATTGTCTTGGCTGGAGGTGAACATCAGAAAGGTTAATGTAGGCAAGTGTAGAATGGAAATGAAGGTGTGATCATTTAGGAGGTTATTTGTTTAGGTGAGAGAGTTAATGAATTAGGTTTTGTATTAATGAATGAAAATGGGAGCAGATAAATTTTTAACAAATTAAGAATCATATTTTAAAATCAGCACCAGGTACCTAGAACTCATTGGCAAATAGAAACTTTCAAAAGATATAATCAGGTCCGGGCATGGTGGGTCACACCTATAATCCCAGCACTTTGGGAGGCTGAGGTTGTGGATCACTTGAGGTCAGGAGTTCAAGACTAGCCTGGCAAACATGGTGAAACCTCATCTCTACTATTATACAAAAAATTAGCCGGGCGTGCTGGCTGATGCCTGTAATCCCAGCTACTCGGGAGGCTGAGGTGGGAGAATTGCTTGAGCCCAGGAGGTGGAGGTTGCGGTGAGCCAAGATTGTGCCATTGCACTCCAGCCTGGACGACAGATCGAGACACCATCTCAAAAAAAAAAAAAAAAAAAAAAAAAAAAATCAGTTATTTAAATTTAAAAGAGTAAGCTTTCCCAGCACTGTTTCTGGCATGATATAATTAAATGTTTAAAATTATTTGATTTTTTTTTTCTTCCAATAGAAAGAAATGCAGGAGTTGAAACTAAATAGCAGTAACTCAGCATCCCTTCATCGTTGGCCCACAGAGAATTATGGACCAGACTCAGTGCCTGATGGATATCAGGGGTCACAGACATTTCATGGGGCTCCACTAACAGGTGAGCTGGCAAGTGGATAATTGCATATTTTAGTAAAACTACTTTACTTCCCTGTTTTAAGTAGATAACTTGTGAAATCACCTTATTTATATATGTTTGTTAATATACATGTCAACGTCTGTTTATATATTACTTCAAAAGCTGTATTTGGTGTTAACGGAGATTTTTATAACCCCAAGCAGAAAAAACGAGCTGTATGTGATCACATGTATATAAAGGCTTAAAGAACACTTAATCCACACCTCAGATGAGCTGAGATGAGATTATTCCTTAAATTGAAAAATGTTAATGAATAGAGTTATGCACTAAGAAATGCTTAATTAAGAACCTACACCTCTGGGGAATTATTTTGATGATAATGATGAGAGGCAGGACATTATATAGGAAATCTTACTTAATTTGAAATATTATGGTTATATAAAGAAAGAAAAGGAGTTTGGACCTGAATCATACTGGGTTTTTAAGTTCTGCTCTATCACTTACTATAATAGCTGTGTAAGTTAACCTGTCTGAAATGTGGAGATAATACTTGCCTTACATAATTACTATGAGCATTTGTGTATGTGCAGGTGGGCGTGGGTGTGTATCAGACATTTATTAGAGTATACAGTAAATAGTTAATGAACTAAGGTTACTAATAGTGTTTACTGTGGGTTGGCTATGTGCAAAAGTGCTTTGTGAATGTAATTTTATTTAATTACAGTAACTTAGAATGGCCGGTACCATTATTAATCCCTTTTTTATAAATAAAGAAATGGGATAAAGAAAGGTTAGGTAGCTTACTCATTATTATACAGCTAGTTATTGATAGAGCCAAGATTCACACTCCAGTGGTGTAACTCCAAAGCACTTGCCAGTATAATACATTGCTCCCAGGCAGCCAGAAATAACAAAATTGTTCCTTTTACATACGACAGACTTCTGAAATGGTAGTAGTAGTGCCCTTTTTTTTTTCTCTTTTTAGCCCAGGAAAGATTTAGAATCAAATCTAGTTTAGATTAGCACATTTGTGTGATGGTTCATATAGTTAAGGCAACCCCACTAGCCTTTTGTGATAGTATCTTCTCAACACAAGCAAAATAACAAAATCTTTGTGAAGTCAAGCTTATTAAATGTCATAGTCATAGATAAGTATATGAAATGTCTAACGTTCAAACCTTGTTTACTTAAAACCTTATACATCATATAGGTCCTTGTAAGAGGATAAACGAACTGGCTAGCCTTTTCTGGGGCTTTTTTAGTGATGTGTGCAGTCAGTTATTTGGTGCCTTGTGGGTCATGTTTCCATTTCTTCTGTGTACAGGCATAAAAGGCCTTCTGTTCTTATACAAGCATGTAAATACAACATTCCCATTGTCTCATTTTATTCTTGCAATGACCCTATGAAATGTGTAGAAGCAGCACATCCTCATTTTACAATTGAGAAATATGGAGACTCCAAATGGATTATTTACAGGTTCACAAAACAGCTTTGTGGCACTGAAAGGGCGAGAGCCAAGATCTCCTGATTTCTGTTCCTGTGTTCATAGATTCTTTTTCCTTAATAAAAGTAAACATATATCAAGATGGTCCTTGTTTTTTTTAAAGTAAGATGATTAAAATTAAAGATTAATGAGCTCATAGGAGATACTCAGAAGTACTGAACAGGGTGAAGAAAACTAAAAACTAACCACCTTATTAACATTTCTTATATTTGAGAGCATTTCCTTCTGGTTCTTTCTCTATACATATAGTATTTTTTATGAGATTGTTACCATGTTATTATGTTGCGTGTAAATGAGCTAGCCTGTTTTTTAAATGTTACTTTAGTTCTGAGCATTTTTAAACTTAAATGTTTTTTGAATATTAATGAGTTCATGGTATCCCATCACATGGAAGTACTGTAAATTCTGTTCCTTTATGTTGTTTCTGGTTTATGCCATTACAAATTCTAGGACACTGTCCTAGTTTTGTAGGGTATTCAAAATATTCAGTTTATGCTCTTACCACTAGTATCTGATAGTGCCATCTTCGCACTTTTGCTAATGCTGACTTACTAGTTTATAAAATCCTTTGCCAATTTGTAGGAACAAAAGTGATATCAATTTTTAAGGTTTTTTAATACTAGTCGTGCTCAACAATTCATGCAAATGGCTGTTGGTAGTTTTGCCATCTTCAACGTGGGTACCTTCCAGTTGTTTGGTTTCTTGGTAAAACTCACACACAACAGTTGGAGAAGAATTTGTATATCAACATGAATGTTAATGTGATTTTTTAAAAGCCAGCGAACACATTTGTGTTCCTTGTGAGATCCTTTGCATGAATTTGTCAGGTAATTTTTTTGACCTGAACATTCTCATAATAGCTTCAGTTTGCACAATGCAACCTCGTCATTTTGCGGATTTTCAAGGCTCACTTCGAAAACATGTTCCTTGAGGCCTATTATATTTCTTTCCTAAATTGTCTATTCATATGGTGCTTTTAAAAATTAGATTACTTTTAGTAGATTTATTAGAGCTCTTTAGTTTTTTTCCGCACAGTTTAGAGTCAGTAGTCAATTAAAGTCCCTACTTAAACTTCAGACTAAGATTTTTTTTTAAATTTAAAATTATATTTTTTCTTTTTGCTTTCATGTAGACAGACATCTTGCAAGACTTTAAGATTCTTGGGCCATTTCTGTCAGGTTGTTCTGTGTTCTGTGCCTGCTTCCTCCCCATAGTAATTTCAAAATAGCTATCCTCACCTCTGTTAGGTTTCCAAAATCAAACTTGGGCTTCTGGCTAGCCTTTTCTCGGTCTTGATTTTTCAGTGCTTTCCAGAGGCAATTGTTTGGAACCTCTTGGCACAGTTTCTGTTTCTTCTTCCATGTACAGGCATAAAAGGTCTTTTGGTTGTTTTCTGGTAAAACTATCATAAAACTGTTCAAGCAAATGACTATTGGTAGTTTTGCCGTTAACATGGGTGCCTTCTAGTCGTTTTGTTTCCTGGTAAAACACACAAAACAGAGGAGCAGATAGTTTGTACATCAGCATGAGTGTTGATGTGCTTTTTATTTTAAGCCAGGGAACACATTTTATGTTGTTGATGACATCCTTTCCATGAATTTGTCAGGTGATTTTTGAGCTGAACATTCTCAGTAATAGCTTTAGTTTACAAAATACAACCTAGTCTTTCTGCAGATTTTCTAGGCCCACTTCAAATGCATTGACCATCAGATGGCATCTTGGTTCCTTACGTCCTTTCTGTGACTGAATGTCCATAATTCCACATCATACTGATCTTTCTTAGAAAAGGCAACAGTTACTTTCTTCTTTATTCCTTTTTTAATGCTTGTGAGGTAGTTGTTGTTGTTGATCACAGTGATGCTATTCTCTTATTCTTCATGTCATATTTAGCAATTTTTTTCTAGTTTGTCATTTGATAATCTTGATTGGTGTATTTTGATGTACAGAAATTTAAAATTTATGTAGTTAAATCTTTCTTTAATTTCTATTGCTTTTGTATTTATAGCTCTTGCCTAGTCTTAACTGTAGTATAGACTTTAACAGTGTTTTCTTTCTTTTCTTTTTTTTTTTTTTAGTTGCAACTACTGGCCCTTCAGTATGTTATAGTCAGTCACCAGCATATAATTCCCGGTATCTTCTCAGACCAGCAGCTAATGTTACTCCCACAAAGGTAACAAAGGAATAATTTATACATTTATAATTATTTCCTTTTTAAATTGTTTAGGGTTCCTTCAAATAAATTCAAGAGAGCAGTAGTTCAGTATTAAAACTTTTATGTCCCTTAAAATGTAGATATTTTAAATTTATCTCCAAATACAGAAATTATACTTCTCAGTCACCTTATTTTTGTGTTACAATAAGTGTGAATATTTAGAATATTTTAAAAATGGGAGTGGTGGTGGTGGATCCTTCATCATTCTGTTTTAACAGAAATAGAACTGTAATGCCCTTGCTGACCCACTATGTGGTAAGTACTTTCAGGCCTGATACAGCTATATGTATAACAATTGATTGAAGACTCAATATTACAGTGGTAGTTGAATGTGACAGCTTTGAGGACAGAGTGTTGGGGTGCATTTAGACCCTTGCTCTTCTGCTTATTTTGACCACAGGCAAGTTTCTTAACCTCTCAATGCATCAGTTGCGTCATATGTAAAATGAGGATAATAATAATACCTTAATTCATAGGGTTTTTGGGGATATTAAAATGAGATAATAATGTAAAGTGCTTAGAACAGTGCCCAGCTGGCACATTAATAAATGCTCAATGAATGTTATCATCATCATCATCATCATCATTATTGTTAACATCATTTGATAAATTGTTTAGGAATGAAGAAGGTATTTATTTTACGACTTTAGCTGTAGATTTTAAGATGCTATAATTAATTTTCATTATATGCCAAGTATATATGCAAGTATCTTTGTAGTAATGTGGTTTTCTCTTAACCTACTTATGCCTAGCGCTCCATTATTGGAACACTAAGCTTATGGGAGTTATTTATATCCTACTGCTCAAGGTCATTGCGAAGGTCTGATTTTTCACACAGAAAATTTGCAGCCTCTGGCATAAACGGGTTAATGATGTGTACTACATCCCCTAATGAGATCTTCTTCACTTCATATTCATGTTTGAAGTTTGTGAGAATTGGTTTGCATTTAGTTATCTGTAGTTTTGTAGACAATCTACAAAATGTTTTAACTTTCTGTCTTTTAGGGCCCAGTCTATGGCATGAATAGGCTTCCACCCCAACAGCATATTTATGCCTATCCGCAACAGATGCACACACCGCCAGTGCAAAGCTCTTCTGCTTGTATGTTCTCTCAGGAGATGTATGGTCCTCCTGCATTGCGTTTTGAGTCTCCTGCAACAGGAATTCTATCGCCTAGGGGTGATGATTCCTTTAATTACAATGTTCAACAGACAAGCACAAATCCACCTTTGCGAGAACCAGGATATTTCACAAAACCTCCAATTGCAGCTCATGCTTCAAGATCTGCAGAATCTAAGGCTATAGAATTTGGGAAAACTAATTTTGTTCAGCCCATGCCGGGTGAAGGAATAAGGCCATCTTTGCCAACACCAGCACACACAACACAGCCAGCTCCTTTTAAATTTAACTCAAATTTCAAATCAAATGATGGTGACTTCACGTTTTCCTCACCACAGGTTGTGACACAGCCCCCTCCTGCAGCTTACAGTAACAGTGAAAGCCTTTTAGGTCTCCTGACTTCAGATAAACCCTTGCAAGGAGATGGCTATAGTGGACCCAAACCAATTCCTGGTGGTCAAACCATTGGGCCTCGAAATACATTCAATTTTGGAAGCAAAAATGTGTCTGGAATTTCATTTACAGAAAACATGGGGTCGAGTCAGCAAAAGAATTCTGGTTTTCGACGAAGTGATATGTTTGCTTTCCATGGTCCAGGGAAATCAGTATTTGGAACACCCACTTTAGAGACAGCAAACAAGAATCAGGAGACAGATGGAGGAAGTGCCCATGGGGATGATGATGATGATGATGACGGTCCTCACTTTGAGCCTGTAGTACCTCTTCCGGATAAGGTTGAAGTAAAAACTGGTGAGGAAGATGAAGAAGAATTCTTTTGCAACCGCGCGAAATTGTTTCGTTTTGATGTAGAATCCAAAGGATGGAAAGAACGTGGGATTGGCAATGTAAAAATACTGAGGCATAAAACATCTGGTAAAATTCGCCTTCTAATGAGACGAGAGCAAGTATTGAAAATCTGTGCAAATCATTACATCAGTCCAGATATGAAATTGACACCAAATGCTGGATCAGACAGATCTTTTGTATGGCATGCCCTTGATTATGCAGATGAGTTGCTAAAACCAGAACAACTTGCTATTAGGTTCAAAACTCCTGAGGAAGCAGCACTTTTTAAGTGCAAGTTTGAAGAAGCCCAGAGCATTTTAAAAGCCCCAGGAACAAATGTAGCCACAGCATCAAATCAGGCTGTCAGAATTGTAAAAGAACCCACAAGTCATGATAACAAGATAAGCAAGGCTCCAAAGAGGGGATTTGAAGGAATGTTCATCAGGAAAGGACAGTGGGACTGTAGTGTTTGCTGTGTACAAAATGAGAGTTCTTGCTTAAAATGTGTGGCTTGTGATGCCTCTAAACCAACTTATAAACCTATTGCAGAAGCTCCTTCAGCTTTCACATTGGGCTCAGAAATGAAGTTGCATGACTCTTCTGGAAGTCAGGTGGGAACAGGATTTAAAAGTAATTTCTCAGAAAAAGCTTTTAAGTTTGGCAATACAGAGCAAGGATTCAAATTTGGGCATGTGGATCAAGAAAATTCACCTTCATGTATGTTTCAGGGTTCTTCTAATACAGAATTTAAGTCAACCAAAGAAGGATTTTCCATCCCTGTGTCTGCTGATGGATTTAAGTTTGGCATTTCGGAACCAGGAAATCAAGAAAAGAAAAGTGAAAAGCCTCTTGGAAATGATACTGGCTTCCAGGCTCAGGATATTAGTAGCCAGAAGAATGGTCGTGTTGTGATTGTTGGCCAAACAAGTAGCACGTTTACATTTGCAGATCTTGCAAAATCAACTTCCAGAGAAGGATTTCAGTTTGGCAAAAAAGAGCCCAATTTCAAGGGATTTTCAGGTGCTGGAGAAAAATTATTCTCATCACAATGCGGTAAAATGGCCAATAAAGCAAACACTTCTGGTGATTTTGAGAAAGATGATGATGCCTATAAGACTGAGGACAGCGATGACATCCATTTTGAACCAGTAGTTCAAATGCCTGAAAAAGTAGAACTTGTAACAGGAGAAGAAGATGAAAAAGTTCTGTATTCACAGCGGGTAAAACTATTTAGATTTGATGCCGAGATAAGTCAGTGGAAAGAAAGGGGTTTGGGGAACTTAAAAATTCTCAAAAATGAGGTCAATGGCAAACTAAGAATGCTGATGCGAAGAGAACAAGTACTAAAAGTGTGTGCTAATCATTGGATAACGACTACAATGAACCTGAAGCCTCTCTCTGGATCAGATAGAGCATGGATCTGGTTAGCCATTGATTTCTCTGGTGGTGATGCCAAACTAGAGCAGTTGGCAGCAAAATTTAAAACACCAGAGCTGGCTGAAGAATTCAAGCAGAGATTTGAGGAATGCCAGCGGCTTCTGTTAGACGTACCACTTCAAACTCCCCATAAATTTGTAGATACTGGCAGAGCTGCCAAGTTAATACAGAGAGCTGAAGAAATGAAGAGTGGACTGAAAGATATCAAAACATTTTTGACAAATGATCAAACAAAAGTCACTGAGGAAGAGGATAAGGGTTCAGATACAGATGCAGCCAGTGCCTCAGACACAACAATAAAACCCAATCCTGAAAACACTGGGCCCACATTAGAATGGGATAACTACGATTTAAGGGAAGATGCTTTGGATGATAGTGTTAGTAGTAGGTCAGTACATGCTTCTGCATTGGCAGGTAGCCCTGTGAGAAAAAATCTTTTCCGCTCTGGTGAGTCAACAACAGGATTTAACTTGAATTTGAAATCTGCTTTGAGTCCATCTAAGTCTCCTGCCAAGTTGAATCAGAGTGGGACTTCAGTTGGCACTGATGAAGAATCTGATGTTACTCAAGAAGAAGAGAGAGATGGACAGTACTTTGAACCTGTTGTTCCTTTACCTGATCTAGTTGAAGTATCCAGTGGTGAGGAAAATGAACAAGTTGTTTTTAGTCACAGGGCAAAACTCTACAGATATGATAAAGATGTTGGTCAATGGAAAGAAAGGGGCATTGGTGATATAAAGATTTTACAGAATTATGATAATAAGCAAGTTCGTATAGTGATGAGAAGGGACCAAGTATTAAAACTTTGTGCCAATCACAGAATAACTCCAGGCATGACTTTGCAAAATATGAAAGGAACCGAAAGAGTATGGGTGTGGACTGCATGTGATTTTGCAGATGGAGAAAGAAAAGTAGAGCATTTAGCTGTTTGTTTTAAACTACAGGATGTTGCAGACTCGTTTAAGAAAATTTTTGAGGGGGGAGGGGGGAGGGATAGCATTGGGAGATATACCTAATGCTAGATGACGAGCTGGTGGGTGCAGTGCACCAGCATGGCACATGTATACATACGTAACTTACCTGCACATTGCACACATATACCATAAAAGCAAACGTATAATAATAATTTTTTTAAAAAGGGTAATTAAATTAGAATAAATAAGATAAGAATATGTTCTTTTTGGAAAGCTTAAAAAAATTTTTTTTTTGATGAAGCAAAAACAGCCTAGGAAAAAGATTCTTTGATAACACCTCATGTTTCTCGGTCAAGCACTCCCAGAGAGTCACCATGTGGCAAAATTGCTGTAGCTGTATTAGAAGAAACCACAAGAGAGAGGACAGATGTTATTCAGGGTGATGATGTAGCAGATGCAACTTCAGAAGTTGAAGTGTCTAGCACATCTGAAACAACAACAAAAGCAGTGGTTTCTCCTGGATTTAGTTTTAATGCACCTTTGAAAAGTAACAATAGTGAAACTAGTTCAGTATCCCAGAGTGGATCTGAAAGCAAAGTGGAACCTAACAAATGTGAACTGTCAAAGAACTCTGATATGGAACAGTCTTCAGATAGCAAAGTCAAAAATCTCTTTGTTTCCTTTCCAACGGAAGAATCTTCAATCAACTACACATTTAAAACACCAGAAAAGGGTAAGTACTTTGTTGTTAAGTTAAGCACAGTTTTTCTTTCAATGTTTAGCTTGATGCAGACTCTTTGTAGGATACTAATGTTGGGATATAAATGATGCTTTGTGAACACCCCCAAAATATTTGAGCAATTTTTTTTTCTCCCTTAATAAGTTCACGGTGATGTTTCAAAGAGCAAGAGAACTTAGTTTAAGACGTTTCAGTAACTGGAAGATACTTCTATCATGCTAGGGCAGAGCAAAAGAACTCAGTACAGTATACGGACTCATGCTTGAATCATGCGCATTAACGTGAGTCTTTTTTTAAAGTGTTCATTTTCATTTGTTCAGTTTCTTTTGTCACTCAGAAAACATGATATTGAGGCTGGGCACGGTGGCTCACTCCTAGAATGCCAGCACTTTGGGAGGTTGAGGTGGGCAGATCACTTGAGCTCAGGAGTTCGAGACCAGCCTGGCCAACATGGTGAAACCCTGTTTCTACTGAAAATACAAAAATGAGCTGGGCATGGTGGTGCATGCCTATAATTAGCAGCTACTCAGGAGGCTGAAGCAGGAGGATCGCTTGAGCATAGGAGATGGAGGTAGCAGGGAGCTGAAATCATGCCACTGCACTCCAGCCTGACTGAGTGACTGAGTGAGACTTTGTCTCCAAAAAAAAAAAAAAAGAACATGATATTGAGATGTTCTCATTTTATATGTTGTATGTCAGTCTTGCTCATTTATTAAATGAGCGAAGAATGAAACTACAGGGATAAATGAATATGTAAGACAATCAGATTGGTGGTATAAATTGAGGGATTCTGGCTTTTTATGTTTTAAAAGCATATTCATTTTGTTTCCCAAAATGTTAAAAAATATTCTTTATTTTCTAGGATTTAATTTTAGCCTTTTTAAATCTAATCCCATGGCCTTTTGGACTAGCACCCCTTCCTCACAGCCTGAGAGCAAAGGTATAGAACTAGCATTCTCAGTATGAGATAACAGCAGTTTTTAGCAGGTGGTAGCTCTTAGCAAAGTATTAATAACTGTGGCTGTATGAAATTAAGTACTTAGCACTACAACATGCATGTTAAAGAATGCCAGTTTAAGCAAAGTACCTTTTGACTGGTGGCATGACACCCTTGTTGGTTTGTTTTTTTAAAATGTACTGGGATGCTGATTTGTAATGTACTTCATTGCTCTGTTATTTCAGGTCTGCTCAGTGAAGACCTATGTTTTATCTAATGTTTATCTTTAGCCACTAACGTCTGCCAGTATTCAAATGTAGTGGCAACGGCATGTATACAATATGGAAGAGTGTCCCTGTAGGGCTGTTCTTTTGTGCATGGTTTAGAAAAATGTTGTATTTGAAAATGGACCCCATTTTTAACAGCCAGCATTCTACGGCTTGCATATTATATGTGTTGCACAGATCATTTTTAGAAGTGTGGCTACTAGAGTGGAAGAAGAAGTGGGATCTGTTGAAAGCCTTCAAGAACAGGTTAGGGAAGTGAAATCTCACCATTAGTGACCAGTAACACATCTTAGCCATGCCAAACAAGTACAATGATAAAGTAACAATCTCTGAATTTTCTTTTTTAAGTATACCGGTTTTATTACTAGCTAAGGTAGCTCTTAATCTTTTATTTTTAAAGATACAGTCTTTGAGAAATGTGAAGTGTTAACTTAAAAGTGGATGTATACTTGCGTATAGTTTCTGTGAGCTCTGGGTTAGAAATCCCTGACCTAAAAACGAATGTGCCTATACACTACTGTAGAACATAGAGCCTTATTCTGTTTTGAATCTGATAATGTCATTGTCCCAAGGGACCTTAGAAATGAAGACTTTAGACATGAGTAAACTGAGGCCAAGAGAGGCTATCTGATTTACCCAAGGTGTCTTTACTGAGTAATAGCAGAAGTGGAACAAGAATCTGTATCTTACGGTGTACTGTTATTTCTCCTAGCTAGGAAATGATACTAATTTTTTGTTTATAATGAAGGAGAGGGGCCCTCCCCCTCCCCCTCCCTCTCCCTTCTTTGGTCTCCCTCTCCTTCTTTTTTCGGTCTCCCTCTGTTGCCGAAGCTGGACTGTACTGCCGTGATCTTGGCTCGCTGCAACCTCCCTGCCTCAGGCTCCTGTGACTCTCCTGCCTCGGCCTGCCGAGTGCCTGGGATTGCAGGCGCGCACCGCCATGCCTGAATGGTTTTAGTATTTTTGGTGGAGACGGGGTTTCGCCGTGTTGACCGGGCTGGTCTCCAGCTCCTGGCCTCGAGTGATCTGCCTGCCTCGGCCTCCCGAGGTGCTGGGATTGCAGACGGAGTCTCGCTCACTCAATGCTCAGTGCTGCTCAGGCTGGAGTGCAGTGGCGTGATCTCGGCTTGCTACAACCTCCACCTACCAGCCTCCTGCCTTGGCCTCTTAAAGTGCTAAGGGTACAGCCTCTGCCCCGCCGCCACCCCGTCTAGGAAGTGAGGAGCGTCTGCTTGGCTGCCCATCGTCTGGGATGTGAGGAGCCCCTCTGACCGGCCGCCCCATCTGGGAAGTGAGGAGTGCCTCTGCCCAGCTGCCATCCCGTATAGGAAGTGAGGAACATCTCTACCCGGCCGCCCATCGTCTGGGATGTGAGGAGCGCCTCTGCCTAGTCGCCCAACGTCTGGGAAGTGAGGAGCGCCTCTGCCCGGCCGCCCTGTCTGGGAAGTAAGGAGCGCCTCTGCCCGGCCGCCCCGTCTGGGAGGTGAGGAGCACCTCTGCCCAGCCGCCACCCCATCTGGGAGGAAGTGAGGAGCACCTCTGCCCGGCCGCCCCGTCTGAGAGGTGAGGAGCGCCTCTGCCCGGCCCCCACCCGTCTGGGAGGAAGTGAGGAGCACCTCTGCCCGGCCGCCCCGTCTGGGAGGTGAGGAGTGCCTCTGCCCGGCCGCCCCCTCTGGGAAGTGAGGAGCGCTTCTGCCTGGCTGCCACCCCGTCTGGGAGGTGAGTAGCGCCTCTGCCCGGCCGCCCCCTCTGGGAAGTGAGGAGCGCCTCTGCCTGGCCGCCACCCCGTCTGGGAAGTGAGGAGCGCCTCTGCACGGCCGCCCTGTCTGGGAGGTGTACCCAACAGCTCCGAAGAGACAGCGACCATCGGGAGCGGGCCATGAGGACGATGGCAGTTTTGTTGAAAAGAAGGGGGGGAAGTGTGGGGAAAGGAAGGAGAGATCAGATTGTTGCTCTGTCTGTGTAGAAAGAGGTGGGCATAGGAGACTCCATTTTGTTCTGACTAGGAGAGATTCTTCTGCCTTGGGATGCTGTTGATCTATGGCCTTTCCCCCAGCCCCGTGCTCTCTGAAGCATGTGCTGTGTCAACTCAGGGTTAAATGGACTAAGGGCGGTGCAAGATGTGCTTTGTTAAACAGATGCTTGAAGGCAGCATGCTCTTTAAGAGTCATCACCACTCCCTAATCTCAAGTACCCAGGGACACAAACACTGCAGAAGGCCGCAGGGACCTCTGCCTAGGAAAACCAGAGACCTTTGTTCATGTGTTTATCTCCTGACCTTCTCTCCACTATTATCCTATGACCCTGCCATATCCCCCTCTCCAAGAAACACCCAAGAATCATCAATAAATACTTCATAAGAAAAAAAAAAAAGTAAGGTGGGAAGGGAGAAGAGAGTGAGTGGTAATCAGGCAGGATTTGATGAAAAAAAAAAAAATCCCACAGCAGGCATAAAATCCAATCTTAGGAAGCACTTAAATGAGAAGTTTTGGCACTTAATGAAGAAAACTGCAAAACTTATATAGGATGACTGTTATTTGAACTATCAGTTCTCAGATTGGTTTATAAATTCTAAGACAAATTCGTTAAAAATTGTAGAGTTTTTTTGGCTGGATCTTGAGAGAATTCTAAGTTTTAAGTAAAAAACTAGCAAGAGTAGCTAAATTTTTTGTAAATGAAAAAAGTGACATCCTACTGAAAGAGACACTAAAACTTATCACAGTTACAGTAATGTGGTAGAATTCTGATGCAAGAATGGTACAGATTAATGTAGCAGAAGAGAGTGATACTTCCGCATAACAACAAACAGGTGCCAGGCTCTCTTCTAAGCACTTTACATATCTCAATACACTTAATTCTCAAAACAACCCCCAAGTATATTAGCATCAACACTTTACAAGTGAGGACTCTGAGGCATAAATAGATGAAGGAACTCAAAGTCACAGACTCAGATTTCTTAAGAAACCTCAGGGTCACAGAACAAGTAACAGAGCAGAGCTGAAATTTTAATTCAGGGAGTCTCGTTCCAGATCTATTGTTTCATCAACTAAGCTATACCATCTCAGTAAAGTTTGAAACAGAAACCAATGAAGAAAGAAATTCCTTCTAAGGAATTAGGTTTTTATTTCACTCCACATAGCAAAATGTATTCTGGATGGGTTAAAAAATTTTGTGAAAAATAGTTTTTAAAAACCTGGAGTGAAGTACTTGATCTTTTTTTTAACTGACTTCTGGATACAAAAGACTTTTTCAAACTTTAGATACTAAATTTAGGCCAGGTGCAGTTGCTCACGCCTGTAATTGTAGCACTTTGGGAGGCCAAGGTGGGTGAGTCACTTGAGGCCAGGAGTTTGAGATCAGCCTGGCCAACACAGCGAAACCCTGTCTCTACAAAATATACAAAATTTAGCTGGGCATGGTGGCACACACACTCATGGTGACTGTAGTCCTAGCTACTCGGATGGCCGAGGCACGAGAATCACTTGAACCTGGAAGGTGGCAGTTGCAGTGAGCGGAGATTGTACCACTGCACCCCTACCTAAAGTATTTTGACAAATTACAAAGGAAAAGATTGATAGATTTAACTACTTGAAATTGATATGTCTGGTCTACCTCTGGAAGAAATTAATAGATTATAGGGTCTCTTAAAATGTAAAGAAGCAAGTTCCTCATGTAACTTGCTCTTATGAAGAAGCCCATATATAAATTTTAAATGGGTTTTTTAATGGATTTATAAGATCTTTATATATAAGCATACTAATTCTTTGTCATGTATAAATTTAAATTTTCAAATTTCATTACCATATTTTCATATGTAATATAAACTTACGTATAAAAATGTGACAGGATTTAAGGTAGAACCAGAGGTGCTGAAATGTTTATTAATGTTGATCACTTTTAAAAACACATATACCTATGCTCTATTAGGTTCTTCAGGATGCATCATTATAAAGATACTGAGTAATTTTTGGAGTTTGTTAATTTGGCTAGTTTTTTAGTGTTCATATCACTTGTAATAACTTGTATCGGTTTATTAAAAGATCTGAACACACAGGAGTCCTAGAGGGACAATAATTTGTAATTATTCAGATGTTTAGAAGTGTCTACCCTGCATAAGGAAAGTAGACTCTTGTATGCATGGCATTCGTTTTTGTTCCAAGACTCCCCTTAGGAATAATACTTGATTAAAATCAGAATTTCCCAAAGGGAGCCATTATTTATTACGCCTTGGCATAGCAATTCAGTTTTTACAGCTATTGACAGCAATTGGAACCAGAATGAGTAAAAATGAAGAGGGCCAGATAGAGACTAAGAGGATAAATATCTCTGATTTCTAGAGGAGCCTACCCAAATACTAAACAAGCACAGAATCTTCTTTCTATGGAAAAGAAAAGACCCTAGTGATACCTCAACCCTGTATGCATGTGTGCCAAGAAGTAGCAAACTCATAAATAAACATAGAAAAACATACTTTGGGAGGCCATAGCTTGAGGATTGCCTGAGGTCAGGAGTTCGAGACCAGTCTGGCCACATGGGGAAACCCCATCTCTCCTAAAAAATACAAAAAAAGTAGCTGGACATGGTGGTTGAGGCAGGAGAATTGCTTGAACCAGAGAGGTGGAGGTTGCAGTGAGCTGAGATCGCGCCACTGCACTCCAGCCTAGCGACAGAGCGAGACAACGTCTCAAAAAAAAATAGAACATAAGCCAGATTCTAGATTCCCAAGTCTTGTCTTCTGCCACTGAAACCACTAAATGGACAGACTATAAAATCAAAATTCAGATTGTAACAGTCAGCCACCAGTTGAGTCAAATAATTGACCATATGTAAATGAGAATTAGAAACAAAAGTGCGTTAGTCAAGGATCTGATCTGGGAAGCAAGAGCCGGGCATGGTGGCTCACACCTGTTATCCTAGCACTTTGGGAGACCTAGGCAGGCAGATTGCCTGAGCTCAGGAGTTTGAGACCAGCCTGGGCAACATGGCGAAACCCTGTCATCTACTAAAACTGCAAATATTAGTTAGCTGTAGTGGCACACACCTATAGTCCCAGCTACTTGGGAGGCGGAGGGAGGAGAATCGCTTGAACCCAGGAGACAGAGGTTACAGTGAGCTGAGGTTGCACCACTGCACTCCAGCCTGGGTGACAGAGCAAGACCCCATCTCAAAAAAAAGATTTCGCAAGCACGATCCAAAAGAGCATAAATGCCACACAAGACCCAGCAGAGGCCGGGCTCAGTGGCTCATGCCTGTAATTCCAACACTTTGAGAGGTTTGAGGCATGCGGATCACCTGAGGTCAATTCAAGACCAGCCTGGCCAACACGGTGAAACCCTGTCTCTACTAAAAATACAAAAATTAGCCGGTTGTGGTGACACATGCCTGTAATCCCAACTACCCCGGAGGCTGAGGCAGGAGAATCATTGGAACCCGGGAGGCGAAGGCTGCAGTGAGCCAAGATCGCGCCACTGCACTCCAGCCTGGCAACAGAGCGAGACTCTATCTTAAAAAAAAAAAACCACCAGAGAAGCCTGTGGAGGTGAGCCAAGGACACAAGAGGTCCAGGTCCACAGGAAAGCCACTGCCAGGCTTCACAGTCCTCTTGGTTAATGTCGTTTCTGTTTTACGCATAATATCTCAGTGGAACTTCCAAATATAAACTTTGCAAGGAAACATAAACAGTGTGCTAGCAATAAAACCACAATTAGATACCACCTCACATCAGTCAGGATGGCTACTATTAAAATGTCAAAAAAATAACAGGTGCTGGTAAGGTTGCAGAGAAAAAAGGAACACTTACACTTTTGGTGGGAGTGTAAATTAGTTCAGCCATTGTGGAAAACAGATCCCTCAAAGACCTAAAAACAGAAATACCATTTGACCCAGCAATCCCGTTACTGGGTATATACCCAAAGGAATGTAAGTCATTGTGTCATAAAGTCACATGTACGTGTATGTTCTCTGCAGCACTATTCATGATAGCAAAGACGTGGAATCAACCGAAGGGCCTGTCAGTGGTAGACTGGATAAAGAAAATTGGTATATATACACCATGGAATACTACACAGCCATAAAAAAATATGAGATTATGTCCTTTGCAGGGACATGTATGAAGCTGGAAGCCACTATCCTTAGCAAACTAATGCAGGAATGGAAAACTAAATACCACATGTTCTCATTTATAAGTGGGAGCTAAATGATGAGAACACATGGACACATACAGACGAGCAACAGACACTGGGGCCTAACAGAAGGTGGAGGGGTAGGAGGAGGGAGAGGATCAGAAAAATAAGTAATGGGTACCAGGCTTAGTACTTGGATGGCGAAATAATCTGTTCAACAAACCCCTGTGACACAAGTTTGCCCTACATAACAAACCTGCACATGTACCCCTGAACTTAAAAGTTAAAAAATTTTTTTAAAACACCATTTTGCTAGTAATTTTGCAGGCACATTTATGGGAAGAAAATAGAAGTTTTCCAGAAACAAAGGCAAAAACAGGATTTATAAGGAAGGAGAGAGAAAAAGAACTACATGCAATCTCGAAACTGAATCTCATTTACATATTTTGGTGGATAACCTAATTAGCTTGTGTGTGGCAAAAAAGTCTGATCATTCTGTCCTTCAGTAGGCCAACTAGGAATATCAAAGAAAATTCAGTTGGCTTTGGATTCTTCAGGAAATACTGAAAGTGTCACTGCAGAGTGTGAGAGACTAAATCTATGAATGTCTTCCAGTGTTCTTTCATTAACACCTTTACCTTATATTAGGTCAGGCCTGGAATATTTCTCTCATCAGAATTCTTCAGGTAGAGTTAGGTATCCAGGTTAAACTTTTTATCCTCTGTCCTTAAATTGTGTTTATTAAACGTTTTATCTATCCTTAAATTGTGGTTACATTTCAGAAGTTCGTTTTTGTTAATGAGTAGAATATTTAACCTTGGAGCTATTATATTGTTTATATTTAAAATTTTCTTCTCCTTTCATATGTTTCCGCCACCCTCCAATACTAAAAGTTACCCAAAATATGCTAATTTTATTACCTAATGCCAGTTAGGTATTCTGTTCAACTTGGGTAAATATTTTAAGCATCCGGAATGGACTCATGAATCTTAAGGTGGCTTGATGATGAAGTCTGACCTGTTGAATGCATAATAATATGCCAAAGTTAAATCCTTCTTTTATTGAAGAATCTTTTATTAGAATATGAAAAGCAGTCAGAGCAACTGGATGTGGAAAAAGAACGTGCTGATAATTTTGAGCATCATATTGAAGACCTTACAAGACAATTAAGAAATTCGACTTTGCAGGTAATTTTTTAATAAATCCAAAAATGAAAAGTATAACAGGTATATTTTAATCTCAATACTTTTTGCATAAAAAATTAAATATAGTCGGAAACAGAATTTATTCCCCCCCACTTCACCCTCCTTCCCACTTAGGAGAGAAGAATAAGACGAAACAGCTAGCAACTATCTTGCTTATTATTCTAATCTCAGTTCCCCTAGAGAATTGTTTGTTTGTTTGGGGGTTTGTTTGTTTTTCATTTCTGCTCTTTGCTCTGCCAGTGCAACCTGATCTCTTGTAAGGTTTACCATATTAGTATTTCAATGACAGATTTTAAAACTGATTCTTAATATTATTCTGTAGCATGGACTTAGAAATCTTCATTTGTCACACTATGCCAATATTCTCATTAATGTACCTGTTCATTCTTCCTCTGCTGTATATGTTTTCTGCATGTTTATAGTAATGAATCATGTGTCATTTCAGTGTGAAAAAATAAATTCTGATAATGAAGATCTCCTGGCTCGTATTGAGACACTACAGTCTAATGCCGAATTATTAGAAGTACAGATTTTAGAAGTCCAGAGAGCCAAAGCAATGATAGACAAAGAATTAGAAGCTGAAAAACTTCAGAAAGAAGAGAAGATAAAGGTAAAAACAATCCTGTGAGATTGATTCACATATATATGATGCATTTACCAAAATATTATTTAAATGAAGGGAAGACTTACTAAAGAGTAGCATTTATGAATACAGCAGAGTTCATTAATTCCTTAATACCAACCATAAATTTGAGAATCCATGCTGTGATTTGGGGGTGTATACATTTTAAACATTGAAATATTACCAAACTTTCTGTATTTTAGCATGTCAGATTTATTTTATTTATTTACTTATTTTTATTTTTTATTTTTTATTTATTTATTTATTTATTTTTTTTGAGACGGAGTCTCACTCTGTCGCCCAGGCTGGAGTGCAGTGGCGCAATCTCAGCTCACTGCAAGCTCCACCTCCCGGGTTCACACCATTCTCCTGCCTCAGCCTCCCGAGTAGCTGGGATTACAGGCAGTCACCACCATGCCCAGCTAATTTTTCGTGTGTGTTTTTAGTGGAGACGGGGTTTCACTGTGTTAGCCAGGATGGTCTCAATCTCCTGACCTTGTGATCCACCCGCCTCAGCCTCCCAAAGTGCTGGGATTACAGGTGTGAGACACCACGCCAGGCTGTCAGATTTATTTTAAAGCCCCTTAAAAATACCTTTTTAATGTTGGTTGGGTTGTGTGGGTTGTTTTTATTTTTAATTTCAGGAACATGCCACTACTGTAAATGAACTTGAAGAACTTCAGGTACAACTTCAAAAGGAAAAGAAACAGCTTCAGAAAACCATGCAAGAATTAGAGCTGGTTAAAAAGGTAAAATAAAACACTAGGATGAAAATTGATGTAATGTTCACATTGTTCTGTTTTGTTGTTCTATTTGTTCTGTTCTGTCTGCGATCTCACGCTGTGGCCCAGGCTGGAGTGCAGTGGCATGATCTCGGCTCACTGCAACCTCCGCCTCCCGAGTTCAAGCAATTCTTGTGCCTCAGCCTCCCAGGTAGCCGAGATTCCACGCATGCGTCACCACACCCGGCTAATTTTTTGTATTTTTGGTAGAGATGGAGTTTCACCAATTTGGTTAGGCTCGTCTGGAACTCCTGACCTCAAATGATCCACCCATCTCAGCCTCTCCGAGTGCTGGGATTACAGGTGTGAGCCACCGCACTCAGCCTGCATTGTTAAACTATTCTATACATGTTGAAAAGAAGTGTTTTAGAATGTTACTTGTGGTACTAAAATAATGCTTTATAAATTATTTGCTCAAAAAATTGAAAATTTAACTTAATTCTCTAAGTACCAGTCCTTTCAGAAGAATCTAGGCTCCTGATTTACAAGATTTTGGTTTGACATTTCATTTTGTATACATGATTGTTGTATGACACATAAGATTTAATTAATGTCAAAGCTTGAAATTTGTATTATACTTAAAACTTTGGCTGACTTTACTCCTTCAAAGATGAGGCTAAAAAGAAATGTACTATAAGAGCCACTTGACATATTAGTATTTTATAAATAAGAGCTCCGCAAGCTACAACTGTCAGTTGTAGTTAGTTATAATGAAATAAAATGAAACTAAGAAAGTTGGGTTAAACTACTAGAAAATATTTTGTGAAATTAAAAACTAGAAAATATCCAACTCCTCATTTCTTTGTTACAGTGTAAATGATTTCACTATTACAGAAAGGCACCCATTTATTGCTGTGGCATCATTTTAGCAATTTTACAAATGACAAAAAGAATTTACAAATGAACTGATCTACTATTGTGTAAATCTTCTACTTATAAAATGTGCAGGATGCCCAACAGACCACATTGATGAATATGGAAATAGCTGATTATGAACGTTTGATGAAAGAACTAAATCAAAAGTTAACTAATAAAAACAACAAGATAGAAGATTTGGAGCAAGAAATAAAAATTCAAAAACAGAAACAAGAAACCCTAGAAGAAGAAATAAGTGAGTTAAAGAAAATTCACTTTACCTTTTAATTATTTCATCATAACAACTTGATTTGGTGGGGGGCATTACTTGTTTATTTCACCAGTCTTTCACTGTCAGTCGGGTGTTTAACACAGTGATAAATGTTACTGGGGACCCAGAATGGGTGTAAAACTATTTGCCATTAAGATGTTTATAGTCCACATTTATTCACTTTAACATTTCTTAAGTACCTTGCTGTTTCCTGGTCTGGGTTAACTAAGATTGTCTATGGGTTGTAATTGTTACAGCCAGGAGATGGGTACAGTAGAGTTTATGGCACTGTTGTTACTACTGTCGCATATGTTTGAAGTATTCCATAATAAAAAGCTAAAACAGGCTTAAAGATAAGCCAATACAAAGAAGACATATTTGTGTATTTAAATTCACTGATAAAAATTGTTGCATCTTTTTCTACTGAAATTATTTCTTGTGCTAGCTTCATTACAGTCTTCAGTACAACAATATGAAGAGAAAAACACCAAAATCAAGCAATTGCTTGTGAAAGCCAAAAAGGAACTGGCAGATTCAAAGCAAGCAGTACGTTAATTTTTGTTTCGTATTTTAGTACTTGTTCATAATTTATTTATGAGTAACATTAAAAAAAATTTAACCAAGATTCTCATTCTGTAGGAAACTGATCACTTAATACTTCAAGCATCTTTAAAAGGTGAGGTGGAGGCAAGCCAGCAGCAAGTAGAAGTCTATAAAGTAAGGGTTTTACTTTTTAAGATTAAAAAAAGTTTTTTCATGTAGAAGTGAAGTACCATTTAGAGATTTTATTGATTATCCTATAAGGATATCTAGAAAGATTCCTCAACATTTTGAGGAAGTTACAACAATAAATCAAGTCTGGCATATAACTGGAGTATATTGGTTAGCTCAAGCTAGATTATTTTCACGTATTTGGAAATTCGTAGTATACTATAGAATAGTGCAAAATAAAATAAGCCTGCATTTGAACTTAATGATATTGCAGTCACAAGGAACAGTTTGTAAAATGATTTTATACGTTTGTTATGTTTGTGTATATTTTTATATATATAATGTCTTGAAGTATTTAAATATTGTATGTTAAATATGTAGTCTGGGATGTTCATTTTTTTGAATTGATGTTGGTTTAAGAAAAGATAGCTTAATGAGAAAATGTTCTACTTGTCTCTACTTTTTCAATAATAATACATAAAAATATTTCACTACTTAATTATGCCTTATATGTACTTATGTCTCAAACCTAAAGTTTGCATTTTAAGGAAAACCTCTTTAACTAGTGAAGATAGGATTTGCTAAAGCTAAATTTAAAGATTTACCCCGAGATTCAGCTGGCTGAAATAACATCAGAGAAGCACACAATCCACGAGCACCTGAAAACCTCTGCGGAACAGCACCAGCGTACGCTAAGTGCGTACCAGCAGAGAGTGACAGCACTACAGGAAGAGAGCCGTGCTGCCAAGGTGCGTTCTTCAGCCACAGCAAGCCACTGGGATTTTATTATCAGCTAGTCATTGGTTTACTCCAGGGCTGTGCTCTCCCTTTTTACTATTTTGCTGTTAAGAGCACTTATTAGATTAAGACCTGTTCAGTTAATCTGGGTCTAACCGCAATCCCATGCCAACCCTAATCGTAACTTGGATCACTTTTTTTGCCAAAAGGAAAAACATGATGTTTTTTCCATTTCAACCTTGTTTTGCAATTTATGTGTCACTTATTTATAAAGCTTTTTTTATTAGAAAAGTGTTACAGTTCTTAGGGCTAAATGATTATAAATAACATTTTAATAGCATGGCTGTGGGGGGCCTACTTTCTTGTCGTCATCCAAAACAGACACAGTGCAGTGGTTGTGTTAGATGCAGCTCTTATTTAAGCAATCATGGCAACGCTGTTGTGGGAGTTTACAGATCACTTCAAGAAAGTGGATGACCTAGAACTTAACACTTAACCACCCTGTTTTGAAAACTGAAGTTCAAATAACTTAATTTCTTTGAGTTAATTTTTCTCAAATTTATAAAAAGAGGAGATATCATAAGAGAAAATGTTTATAAAGTTCCAAAAGTACATAGTGTCACTATAAAATGTATGGTTAGTAAATTAATCTACCAGGGTAGAAGACATGGTAGAAATGGATCTCTTATCAGAAAATATATATTATTGAGAGGCCTTTAAAAAGTGTAAGACCTCCCAACATGAAGACCTGATAAATGTTGGAGGCAATGGATATCCTAATTACCCTGATTTGCTTATTACACATTGTATGCATCCATCAAAATATCACATGCACCCCATAAATATGTACAATTATGTATCAGTTAAAATTTTTTAAGTGTAAAGCCAACAGAAGTATGCTTTTTAGCAAGGTTAATCAAGAAACCAAAAAGAATGTCAGCTATCTTTCTCATTTTCAAAAACAGGTTTTTATCTCAATTTGTTAATCTCTGAAAGAAAATAGAAGGACCCTGTTACAATAGAAAACGTTTCTCTCTTTTAAATGTTACAGGCAGAACAAGCTACTATAACCTCTGAATTCGAGAGCTACAAAGTCCAAGTTCATAACGTTCTAAAACAACAGAAAAATAAATCTGTGTCTCAGGCTGAAACTGAGGGCGCTAAACAAGAAAGGTAAAGTCTAAATTAAATATGCAGAGTTTTCCTCCCACAATGCAGGTTCTTCACCAAGTAGATTGAAAATCCTATTATGATTTTTTTTTTTTTTTTTTTTGAGACAGAGTTTCGCTCTCGTTGCCCAAGCGGGAGTGCAGTGGTGCAATCTCAGCTCACTGCCACCTCCGCTTCCTGGGTTCAAGTGATTCTCCTGCTTCAGCCTCCTGAGTAGCTAGGATTACAGGCGTACACCATCATGCCCAGCTAATTTTTGTATTTTTATTAGAGACGGGGTTTCACCATGTTGGCCAGGCTGGTCTCAAACTCCTGACCTCAGATGATCCACCCGCCTCAGCCTCTCAGAGTGCTGGGATTACAGACGTGAGCCACAGCACCCAGCCTAAAATCCTATTATGATTTTTAACTGTGAAATTATGTATATTGTTACCAAAGAGAACAGAATTTCTTGGCTTCACTGTGTCTGCAAACAGTAACAGGGAAACTTCATTACAAAGGACACTGTTGCAAACTCTAAAATTAGATGTTAAAGTGCACAGTGAAGCCAGGATATGAGATAATAGGCTCACAGTTCAATCTTGTCTTAATAAGATCTTGTCATGGTAGAAAATACAAGCATTAAAATTACATTATGATTTGTTTTTCCAGTTTTGAAAATTTAGAAGTAAAAATTAAAATGCTAAGTGTACTTATTTGCCATTAATTTAGGTTAAACAGAAGTTGCTTTAAAATATTTCACTTATTTCAAAAATTTTAAATTTATTACTGAATTTTGGTCTAGAATTAAACTTTTCTTATTTATGACCATTTCAGTTCTATTTGAATGGTATATTGTTTATGCTGCTTTAAAACTAGCATACAGATCCTGTTTGTACTGGGAGTGAGAGAGAGATAGGGCATTCCATGGCATCTGTGTTGAGCGGTTCAGTATTCAAAGCAGTTTTACATCTGGCTCTTACTGTTCTAAACAAGACTAATTATTCTGAAATTTTTGTATGTTTATGTTTCTATTACTTTCATTTAGGAATCTATTAAATATAGAGACTGTAGATTGAGACATGGTATTTTCTTTCCAGTAGCTCATTAAATAAAGGGGAAATTAGATACTGATACATTTCATAAATATAAATGTCACCATTTTCAAGAGCCATTTTTGACCATGCCTAAATTTTGAGTTCACATTATATGAATGTAAATGTTTTGTGTTCCTTCTACTTTCTTATAATATACATTTTTAAAAAAGAGAAACTAATAGTGTATTGTACTCATTGTGGCAGAATCAGGATTTTAACTATTTCCACCTAGTGTTTTTTCCAAGTCTAAAAAGACCTGCTTTTCTTCAGGGATTATCTTTCACTGTAACTTGGTCTGACATACCATTCTTATAACAACAATTTAAGAACTGTGTGAGTGCGCCAGGCATGGCAGTTCACACCTGTAATCCCAGCACTTTGGGAATCCAAGGCTGGCGGATCACCTGAGGTCAGGAGTTCAAGACCAACCTGACCAACATGGTGAAATGCTGTCTCTACTAAAAATAAAAAATTAGCTGAGTGTGGTGGTGGGCGACTGTAGTCCTAGCTACTCAGGAGGATGAGGCAGGAGGATCACTTGAACCTGGGAGGCGGAAGTTGCAGTGAGCCGAGATTGCGCCACTGCACTCCAGCCTGGGCAACAGAGCCAGACTCCGTCTCAAAAAAAAAAGTAGTGTGAGGTTTTTTCTTTAACTGACATAGTCCTGTAACATAAAATAGGCTATTTTGATGCCCCTTTTTCAATATGAAATTCTAAATTTTGGAGAAATTTTTTGTAAATCTGTAGTGCCTAAGATTTTAAATCTGGCTATAGTATCTTTTGTATTATATTTAATCCTAGTCTTGAATTCTTCAGACTATTATATTTCCTTTAGAATCATCCAAGTGTATGGCATTGAAAGGTTAAACGGTTAAACTATATTTAAAACCACAAAATCAAATTCACCTTTTTCAAAAAATTTTAAAACTGTATTTCTGTTTTAGGGAACATCTGGAAATGCTGATTGACCAGCTAAAAATGAAATTACAAAATAGCCAAAATAACTTACAGGTTAATGTATCTGAACTTCAAACATTGCAATCTGAACATGATACACTTCTAGAAAGGCACAACAAGATGCTGCAGGAAACTGTCCAAAGAGGCGGAACTCTGGGAAAAGTGAGGCTGTTAGCAGCGCTAACGCTGTACCAGACAGCAATGTATTTCTTTGTTGAAACTTCTAATATGTTGATCCTTGAGATAAATGCAGATTAGAAAATAAAAAATAGACATTTCTAAAGGCTTGGTAACTTTGCTTTATGTACCTTAGAGCTTCGCCTTTTATGTTGCTTTTATATTTTGCATTTTTAAGAACAATTAATGTCTATCTGCTCATCCAGTGTTCTGTGTCTCCTATGGCCTTCTTGGCTAGGATGTTTCTCTAAGAAAACAAACAAAAACACAACTTTCCAACCCAGGTATCCAATCATAAGCATTTTTTTTTCTAGAAGAAAACACCCAAATAGTTGCTAACTGAAAAAGAATATGCAACTTATCTTTGCAATTCTGTCTTCAATTTGTCATATTTTGTTCATCACTATAATACTTTAAATAGACATTAGAAGTATTGGCAAAATAAATAGATTATTGTGAACAAGAAGTTTTCAACTCCTGTGATAAAGAAATTGGGTAGTAGGAGTATTAGGCTGAGGAAAAGAATTCTTCATTGAGCATCTTTTATCAAGGGTGTTAAGATAATTTTATCACAGATTTGCTTATATAATATATACCTAATCTTATGCTAATCTGAAAAATGAAAGCAGGTTTAGCTTTTTGTGGCTTCTGTCTGTTAACAGTGGAATTTGCATGTTAATCATGTAAACCAAAGTTTCAGGGAAGATGTACCAGTTTTCTAACTGCCTATTATCAGGGTTTACCATGAGATTATCTTATATATAGTGATGTTTGCTTGATATTCTCCAACACTTATTCTTTAGGAAAGTTATTGCAAATTACATTGCTAACACAAATAAAGTACTGTTGATTCCTCTAAAGCAATTCAGTCTTTCAGTAAGTGTTTTTTGAGCACCTACTATGTGCCAGTCAGTTTTCATAGCATTTTGAGGTATCTTTAGGAGTCTTTCCTCTTCTTCAGAAATATTAAAAACTAATGGTATTGTTACTGTCTGTGCCCAAGTATGAAGAAATAGCCTTCTCTTTATATAGTCTCCACTTTTAAAAAATGTTTTAATATTCATACTTTCTCTATAGCAGATTGTGAAAATGGTTCCAGAGGAATGTGATAATTAGGCTAACTAATGAATATCTGTATTACCCAGAGACTACAGTTAATATAAACACCTCTGTAACAACTGAGACAGAACAGTGAACTTCTGTCAGCACAATCATTCTGATTCCAGATGGGGGGTTTAAGCATTTAGCTTTCAAATTGGTAAATTCATAAATGTCAGTGATACTGCCTGAGAATAGACACTTTATCCTACCTCTAATTTTTATCCTGCTTAGACTATTTTTGTAACCTCCGATGGTTCTTCCTTCGCTTTCTTGGTGGTTATGGAATTATTCTGCCTTCACTATCCAGTTTGGTAACAACTACCCACATGTGGCTATTAAACACCGAAAATATGGCTAGCATAACAGAGGAACTGAATGTTTTATTTTAATTTAACTACACCAATTAGTTAGTTAATTAAATTATTTTGAGATGGAGTCTTGCTCTATCACCCAGGCTGGAGTGCAGTGGCAAGATCATGGCTCATTGCAGCCTCGACCTTCCAGGCTCAAACAATGCTCCCACTTCAGCCTCCTGAGTAGCCGGGACCACAGGTACACACCACCACACCCTATTATTTTTTTTATTTGTGGAGACTCGGTCTCACTGTGTTGTCCAGGCTGGTCTCAAATTCCTGGGCTTAAGCAATCCTCCCACCTCGGCCTTCCAAAGTGCTGGGATTACGGGTGTGAGCCATTATGGCTGGTTTAAGTTTAATTATAAATAGTTGCATGTGACTGGTGGTGAATGTATTGGACTGCGCAGGTTTTAGCCTTTATCGGTCTCAGCTTGAAAGCCTGGTAATAGATACATCAGAGTGCAGGCCAGGATTACTAGGACTGGAACCAGGAGAGTCTGCAAAGGGAGTGTAGTATTTTCCTAGTGATGCTGGAACAAATTACTACAAATTTCGTGGCTTAAAACAACACAAATTTCTTGTCTTACAGTTCTGGACGTCAGACATATCAGTTAGTCTTATGAGTCAGGCTAAAGTTAGGTGTTGGCAGGGCTGGCTCCTTTGGAGGGCGGGGGAGAATCCATTTCTTGCAGTTTCCAGAGGCTGCCTGCATTCTTCTGCTTATAGCCCCCTCCTCCATCTTCAAAGCCAGCCCTTAGCATCTTCAAAATCTCCCTTTCTCTCTGACCTCTGCTTCTGTCCTCACATCGCCTTCTCTGAGTCTGACCCTCCTGCCTCGCTCTGATAAGGACCCTTATGTTCACATTGGGTCTACTGGGCTAATCCAGTATCATCTCCCCATCTCAAGATCCTTAACTTAATCACAAAGTCTCTTTTGCCATGTAATGTAACAAATTCACAGGTTCTGGGTATTAGGCTGTAGACATTGTAGGGTAAGGGGACATTATTATTGTGCTTACCACCAAGGATAGCCAACTGTTCCCATCACATAAAATCTGGGCTAATGACCTCCCCCCTGGAAACAGACCTGGAGGTGGGCTCGAGCAAGAAGCCTCTCTGTGGGCACAGTTCCCATCTTCATGCTGAATCATCTTGGATTCGGCTCAAGATAGACGGAGCAGGGCCCAGACTCCTTAAGGAGAAGGCTGTTAGGGCCCAGCAGAGAGAGGATCTGGTCCCAGCCAAAGCACTGAGGTTGGGCACAGAGCTCCAGTTCTTGGGATGATAGCCTGGCTGCAGCCCTGGGGTGTGGGGGACTCACACTGAGGGAGTTGGGTGATGAGGTTGGGGTGTCTGTGAGCAGAAGCCTGCACATTATCTTCTGGACATCAGAGAGGTATTGACTGTTTTTTGAGCTGGGAAGTTATATAAACAGTGCAATGTTTAAAGAAGATTAAGCTGGCAGTTGTGTGCAAGTGGGGCCAGGTGGAGGGGAGTGGGAAACTGGTGAATAAATACAGGCAGGGAATGATTAGTTTCAGAGGAACAGTGGGAATACGGAGAGAAGAAAGTATGTGCAAGAAACATCCTGTCAAACAGAAAACACACCAAAAATACCACTGCTGAGCTAAATAAAAAAATGGCAGCAACATCTTAAATCATTTTGGAAAAAAATATTTTCAGTTTTTATTGGTTTATATACTCAAAGAATTTGTGTAATTGTAGAGTCTGTTAAATGGTGTTATTAATGCCTGCAGCTGTCACTGTACAAAATATATTTAACAGGTATATGCTGAAACCTTACAATACTCACCAAGTGTTAATCACTTATACTCACCATACTTAATCACTCAGTTATTTGAAAGAGCATAATGTCGCAGGTATTTGAATTAGCAAAGATATGAGGCTGAGGATTGCTCCTCCAGGAGAGCAACAGCTAGATATATTTTCAGCATAGAAAGTTTTGGCATTTACGGTCGAGCGTGGTGGCTCACGCCTGTAATCCCAGCACTTTGAAAGGCCAAGGTGGGTGGATCACCTGAGGTCAGGAGTTCAAGACCAGCCTGGCCAACATGGTGAAACCCCATCTCTACTAAAAATACAAAAATTAGTCAGGTGTGCTGACAGGTGCCTATAATCCCAGCTACTCAGGAGGCTGAGGCAGGAAAATCACTTGAACTCAGGAGGCAGAGGTCGCAGTGAGCCAAGATCATGCCACTGCACTCCAGCCTGGGTGACAGAGCAAGACTCCACCTCAAAAAAAAAAGAAAGTGTTGACATTTACTACCTTTCACCTTTATAAAAAATGAGCCGTGCTTTTTCTTACCAGATGGCCCCTCTCTCTGGGGCTTGTGTGCCATCTGGAATTTGTTTTGATAAATCCAAATACTAGGGCTATGTTATCTTCCCAGTTAAATATAACATTTAGTTAATTAGCCTGGCAACCTATGCATTTCTTTCACATGCTAAAAAAGATAGCACTGCATCTATACTGTGTTCTGGCTACTGGGGATAAACCACCAAAGAGAAATCAGTCTTTCTGGTTAATGACTCTACAACAACTTGGAAGGAGGAACCAGACGCAGACTGGAGTCCTTGAGGAGGCTTAGACTACTCTGGGGACTTGTGGGTGGCTGCATCCAGCAGGACAGGGGTTTGGATATGCTTAAGATCCCACATTATTCAATGTGCTCATGTCTCCAGACACCAAAAGATGTCCACAAGCCACTGGGCATGGCAGCTCACGCCTATAATCCCAGCGCTTTGGGAGGCTGAGGCAGGCGGATCGCTTGAGGCCAGGAGTTCGAGACCAGCCTGGCCAACATCTTGAAACTATGTCTCTACCAAAAATACAAAAATTAGCTGGGCCTGGTGGTGTGCATCTATAGTCCCAGCTACTCAGGAGGCTGAGGCACATGAATCACTTGAACCCAGGAGGTAGAGCTGCAGTGAGCTGTTGCTCTCACGCCATTGCACTCCAGCCTAGGCGACAGAGCAAGGCTCTGTCTCAAAAAAAAAAAAAAAAAAATACTCTCAAGCCTATTTTTTTCTTTTCTTTAGAAAATCCTAATTCTTAGAGTGACAGATACATTAATAAGTGAAATTATTTTACAAGCTTGTAACAAGAGCAGCAGCTCCTGTGCCAGTTTTCTACTCCCCATTCCCACTACAGGCAACACCAATTTCAATTAGTTCAGCTGTTTATTTTGATTTTTGCCTTCCTATTTTTAAATAACTTGCTTATGCTGCTATTTCTTTATTTTTCTACTTTAATACTACCCTTTGTCTTCCTTCTGCAGAAGAGAATAATTGGCTCTCATACACTACAATTTCCCTCCCAAAATAAATAAAATAAAAAATACTTTGGTCGATTGTTACCAGTATTTATATTACTATGACTGTGGAAATACTATTCAAAGCTTAGCCATGTGGTATACTATATAATTAACTACATTTTCTTTCTCATACCACACTTTTTTTCTTTTTTGCTTTCCTAAGATAATTTTTCTTTTTAGATTTTTATGTGCCAATTGCTAATTTATTTTCATTCTTATAACTCTCCTAAAATGTAAATTGCTTCTCCATACATTCAAACATAGGAGGTAATTTATCAATTTTTTTTTCTCCCTTGGGGCCACCCCTCCTGTAACCCTCTGTCCTCTTGTTTCAGACTGATTCTGCTATGGAAATACCAGGGGTTCCATCTAGGTCCTGCTGCTCACCGAACAGAACACCAATCACTGAGTGATTATTTCCAAGGAAGAAGGCTTTAACTGGGTGCTGCAGCCTAGGAGATGGGAGATCAGTCTCAAATCCACCTCCCTGATGGACTAAAATTAGGGGTTTACATAGCAGGGAAGAAAAGTAACAATGTGTAGGAAAACAGGAACTAGGGAAGGGTAAGGAAACAATTGTGATGAATGAGGGGTCTGGCATCTCATTGGCTGATGCAATGATCTGGTGAGTTGCAGTTCTTTGATACTGTTTTTTGAGAGGTCTGAGGGTCTTTTCCCAGGGAAGGAACTTAGATAAAACAAATACAAATTTCAAGCTTTAGCATCAGAAGGGTCAATTCCTATGTTTATCCGAAACAAAACAAACAAACAAAAAATCTGTCTATGGGACTATTGGGTCGGTTTCAATTCAATAGCACTCCAGGCCTGCAGGTCACTGTCACTGCAGGACAGCCCTAGCCTCCAGCATGGGCAATGCCTTCCCATGCCTGGACCCTGGGCCTGCCTCTGCTTCAAGCATTCCCTCATGTAGTGGAGTATATCTGTCCTTAAAAGAAAAATGGGGACAGGAAGGTAAAGTTTTTTGAGATTTTATTCTACCCTCACCCTAGACTGATGGTGGTTGCTTAGATGTAGAATTTTAGTTTGAAGCCATTTCCCCTAGAATTTGAAGATGTATAATCCTTGTCTTCTGGTGGTCACTGACAAGGAGTCTGACCCACTCTGATTCCCAGTCTTTCCCCAAGGCTTTGACTGTGTCTTTTTTTTTTTTTTTCTTTCTTTAACTTATTGGAAGCTGTTGAGATTTTCTGTGTCCTTGGTGTTCTGAGATTTCCTGTGACCCCTGAATTGTCATTCCTCCCTAGCTCTGGGTGCTTGGTGAACCCTCTCCATCTACAAACTCACATCCTTCCATTCCAGAAGTTGTCTCTTATGATGGTTTGCTTCATTTCTTTTCCCCACTTTTCTCCGTTTATTCATTCTTGAAGTCCCTTCCAGATATTGGACTATCTGAACTTATTGGCTGTTTGTTTATTTTTTTTTATTTTTTTGAGACAGGGTCACTCTGTCACCAGGCTGGAGTGCAGTGATGCAATCTCGTCTCACTGCAACTTCTGCCTCCTGAGCTTAAGTGATCCTCTGGCCTCAGCCTCCTGAGTAGCTGGGAAGATGGGCATGCGCCACCACAGCAGGCTAATTTTTGTATTTTTAGTAGAGATGGGGTTTTGCCATGTTGCCCAGGCTGGTCTTGAACACCTGAGCTCAAGCAATCTGCCCACCTTGGCCTCCTAAAGTGCTGGAATTATGGGCATTAGCGACCACACCTGGTCATTTGCTAATATTTTAAAAATCTTGTTTCATCCTTTTTTCTCGGTTATTGTTCTATGTTTGTGATATTTCCTGATGTTATTTTCTAATCCTTTTATTGACTTCTACATATCTGCTCTCACATTTTTAATTCCTAAGAGCCCTCTTGTCAAAAATTTTGTCTATAACCTCTTGTTCTTGTCTCATGGGTGCAATATCTATCCTTAGCTCTTTAAGGATGTTAATTCTATTGGTTTTTTTGTTTGTTTGTTTTTGCTCTTTGCCTATTTCTCTCCCCCTCACCAGCTTCCTTTTAATCTTTGTGGTTCATGTTAGAAGCATTTCTCAAATGTCTGGTGATCCTTGGCTATCCATTTGTCATTAAGAGTGGAAATTCTGTGAGGGTAGGTGAGGCTTATTGGTTGGTGCACTTCACTTACAGTTCTCTGGCTGGGCTGTTTCACTGGGAAATCCCCAAATGTAAATGGTAGGTGTTTTCTCTCAGGCAGGTTATTTCTCTTTTTTTTTTTTTTTTTTTTTTGAGACAGAATCTGGCTGTGTCACCCAGGCTGGAGTGCAGTGGTGCGATCTAGGCTCACTGCAACCTCTGCCTCCCGCGTTCAAGCGATTCTACTGCCTCAGCCTCTCAAGTAGCTGGATGACAATTATACACCACCACGCTCAGATAATTTTTTTGTATTTTTAGTGGAGACAGGGTTTCACCTTGTTGGCCAGGCCAGTCTCCAACTCCTGACCTCAAGTGATCTTCTCGCCTTGGTCTTCCAAAGTGCTGGGATTACAGGCATGAGCCACCAGGTCCAGACCTATTCCTGTTCTTCTTTTTTCTTTTTCTTTTCTTTTTTTTTTTTTTTTTTTGAGACAGTGTCTCACTCTGTCACCCAGGCTGGAGTGCAGTGGCGTGATCTCGGCTCACTGCAAGCTCCGCCTCCCGGGTTCATGCCATTCTCCTGCCTCAGCCTCCCAAGTAGCTGGGACTACAAGCGCCTGCCACCACGCCCGACTAATTTTTTATATTTTCAGTAGAGACGAGGCTTCACCATGTTAGCCAGGATGGTCTCGATCTCCTGACCTCGTGATCCGCCCACCTCAGCCCCCCAAAGTGCTGAGATTACAGGCATGAGCCGCCGCACCTGGCCTCCTGTTCTTCTTAAGGAAGATGGTTTTGTCAGTCTTTCACGGCTGCTATATAACAAGGTACCACGACTCGGGGGGGCTTAAGCAACAGTAGTCCACTTTCTCAAAGCTCTGCAGGCTGAAAGTCAGGTTATTTCTACAAGGGAGGAAGTTCCCTGTCTCCTCTTGGGAGATATTAGCCTGGCTGCCTGTGTTCTTGGAGTCAGATTGAAGAAGGGATGAGAGCTGTCACTCTCTCAAGTGTCACACTTAATCCCCTGTTTTCAGTATGGGAACACCCATTTCCCACTGTTCCTGCGGGGCTGGAATCCCTCTGGCCCTGCCTCTCCAGAGAGTGAACCTGGGGTCTTCTTCCCAGTGTGGCCTGGGGCAGTTGCCTGGTTGCTTAACCACAGAGGGGAAATTCAGGTGTAATGGATTCTGAGAGTGACTTTTAACCAATATACTTATTTTTAGTCTCACTTGGACCCCTACTTTTAAAGTCACCTAGTACCTCTAGTTCTTGAGTCTTTCTGACTTTCTGCTGTACAAACCAGCCTACTTCTGAATTTCTTCCTCTGCCAGTTTAGATTTTGGCTTTCTCAAGGGTGCTAAATCCATTAGCACAAACTCATGATTTCTAGGCTCCCAAATGTCATTGCTGTCATTTTCTATCTTGCTCTGTGTCCTTTCTTTCTTTCTTTTAAGTCTCATATCTGTTATTTGAGTGAAGCTTTTGGAGGGAATGGCGGTAAATACATAATTCCATCTACCATATTTAACTATATATCCCTCTAGAGGCCTTCCTAAGTGGATCAGAAGTCCTGGTAATGAGGAAAGGTCTTTAAACATGGATGTTGGATGACAAGAAAAGTCACCTTGGATGTGAGTGACTGAAGGATGGATGGCGGCCACATCACAGAGGCGGTCAGTCTTCAGAACTTATGGAGCATTCGCAATCCGTAGAGCACCGACTGGGCTGGAGCTGGGGGGATGGAGAGGAAGACTGAAATGGCATATGGAATGAGGACTGATTCCGGGCCAAATTTCTCCTTGTTACTAGTTTCTTAATGTCTTTGACTCCTAGTTTGTTGCAAATGGAGGAAGAAGAAAGAAATGTAACTTTCATCTTTTACCCCTTTTATTTTTTATATTTATTTATTTTTTTTTTTTGTGAGACAGAGTCTCACTCTGTTGCCCAGGCTGGAGTGCAATGGCATGATTTCGTCTCACTACAACCTCCACCTCCTGGGTTCAAGCGATTCTCCCTGCCTCAGCCTCCTAAGTAGCTGGGATTACAGGTGCGCACCATCACACTCAGCTAATTTTTGTATTTTTAGTAGTGATGGGGTTTCGCCATGTTTGGTCAGGCTGGTCTCGAACTCCTGACCTCAAGTGATCTGCTCACCTTGGCCTCCAAAAGTGCTGGGGTTACAGGCATGAGCCACCACGCCCGGCTCACCTCTTTTATTTATAACACCATGGGTTCATAAATGGGTGAGTGAGACATCTGTGTGTGTGTATAGGGGAAATTGTTTCTGTAACATTGCTTAGAAAGAATGTTGTGGTAGTTACTACCAAGGTACTGCCTTCACATTTTAACTACCAAGTTCATCACAACTCTTGATAAATACAACAAGGTCATATCAATTATTGATGTTTTCTTGGTTTGTGTGGTAGGTTTGAACACAGAGGCTCTCATCTGTATGATTATTCTACCAGGGAATGGGCCTCAGCTCCAGGTCACTTGGTGTCTATGGTAGAGTCATCAGGATTTTAAGAAAATAAACAAGGGGGCTGGGCATGGTGGCTCATGCCTGTAATCCCAGCACTTTGGGAGGCCGAGGTGGGCAGATCACAAGGGCAGGAGATCGAGACCATCCTGGCTAACATGGTGAAACCCCATCTCTACTAAAAATACAAAAAATTAGCCGGGCGTGGTGGCGGGGCGCCTGTAGTCCCAGCTACTTGGGAGGCTGAGGCAGGGGAATGGCATGAACCCGGGAGTTGGAGCTTGCAGTGAGCTGAGATTGTGCCACTGCACTCCAGCCTGGGTGACAGAGCAAGACTCTGTCTCAAAAAAAAAAGAAAAAAGAAAAAGAAAGAATGAAAATAAACAAGGGAGAAAAAAGCAAGAGAATAGAAAATGGATTTTTAAAACAGTATCAGGGGAAAACAGCAATGTTCATAGATAGCAGCTTCATTCATAATAGCTCAAAACTGGACACAACCCAAATGACCATCAACAGAAGACTAATGAATAACAAATTATGGTATATCTATACAATGGAATGCTATCTTGGATAAATGTCTATTCAAGTCCTTTGCCCATTTTTAAACTGGGCGGTTTGGTTTTTGTTGTTGTTAAGTCGGCAAATGTGTTTTTGATCTAGATTGAGAAATCCTTACCCGGAGACTCTGAAGCAGTTAGCAGCCACAGTAACGGCTGCATGACTGAACTCTGACTATGCCACAGCCTTCCAAGTAAATGTCGCTTAATACTCACAACAACCACACAGTTCCCCACAAAGGAAATGAATTTGGAGATGGCCAGCAGCTCCATGTCACACAGCAATGACACTGACATAAATGGCTCTTGAGGGCAAGGACTGGCAGGGCCTGGCTACAGATATGGGGACTCACGTTGAGGTGGCACTGCTCACCTGGAGCAGCACACTGGAGTCACCTGGGACCAGCCTCCTAGAAGTCCAGATGCGCCTGCCTGCCAGAAATTCTGAGCTCCGAGATTTTTCAAAACTCCTAAGTCCAGCGGTTTTCAGCAACGGCGGGCACATTAGCATGACCCCAGGGCCCTGAAAAAGCCGGTTGGCCCAGGCTGCCCTCGCCCAGACCAATTCATCAGAACCTCTTGGGGCGGGGCGGGGCTGGGAGGGGGAGCGGCAGCCGTGGTATCAATATTTTTGAAAACTGCCTGAATAACTCCAACGCCCAAGCAAGTCAAGGACCCCCACGGATTCAACACCGCGACCAGATTGGAAAAGGTGTAAGTTGGTGCTGCTTGTTCGCGTCCCTGTTTGATTGGTAAGCAGGTGGGAAGGGCGCTGGGTGCCAGCGGGAGGCGGCTCCAGCCTACACCGCAGGATGCAGGGCGGGGTCCGCACATCCTCGGCGGGGCGCGGGGGTTGGGGAGCTGTGGCCTCCCGTACTCGCCGCGCGCCTTCCGCGCCCCCGGGCTCGGGTCTGGAGGAGTGGGCTCCGGCCCCGCGCCCCCCGCCCCTTTCTAAAGTAAACACCGAGGAGCGGCGGTGGCAGGACCGGTGCAACCCAGCACCGCCCACGGCCGCCGCTCGCTGCCTGCCTCGGTGCTGCAGGTCCGGGGCCGAGCCATGGCGGAGGGGGTGCCTGCCTCGCCGTCCAGCGGCGGGGGTAGCCGGGGCCCACACAGCGGCGTCATCCAGTGGTGAGCTGCCAGGCGCCTGGGACGCTCGGATGGAGGAGGTGGGGCCGGGGAGGGGAAGCGTGGTTCCCGCTACGGCTGCCCTCGGGACGCCGGGTCAAAGCCGGGTGTGAGGAGCGGCCCCAGGCCCAGCGCTTTCTGATGCTCGCCCGCCGCAGGCGGAGGGGCCTCCCATGCACGCACACGCGTAAAAGCCCCGGGCCCGAATCGGCGATGGGGCCGGGCTTTCCATCTGTGGGTTCCCCGTTGTCACCCTTCCCGCGGAAAGCCATCGGGTCTGCCCCGCGGGGGCCCGTTGGTTGGACCCTGCTTCCATGTACATCCAAAAGCGCCTGAGCACTGGCCAGGGGAGGAAAAGCTTTCTCTCCCTAGATCCAGGATGGGATGTTTCCTAATTTAAAGCTAAGGAGTTTTTAGCTTTAGCAATGCATTCCACATTGTGAAATTCACTTCTAGCTATTTAAGTCGAAGCAGGAAAAAAGGGAAAGAAAAATATCCTCAGCCCCTGGGACCGAGAAACTCATGGGGTTGCAGATCTTCTTAAATAGGAAAATAATTGAAACCAGTTCTAGGACCTTTAGTTTTACAAGGTGAATAACTGTTATATAACAGAGTACATTTTTCTCTTTTTAAGTTTCAAAGAATATTTCTCAGGGAAGACTTTTGAAAAAGTCATGTGAGTGACACAAAAATGAAGGGCGTGTTTTGTGATTATAACCCTGGCAGGCCTAAACAGTTACCACTTTCCTCCAAAAGAACATTTTTGATATGTCTTATCTTCAATGAGAGAAAAAAAAATCAAATGAATAAATATTGAAGCACACAGCGTTTTTCAGTGTTACACAGCCGGGCTAGGTTTCTGCTACACCCACTGACCCAGGCCCCTCATGCATCCTTCTTAGAAAAAAGGACTCAGGATGCCTTTCAATGACTTCAGTTCACCATTTAGTGAATTAGAGTTTCCAGGGTTTAAATTATGCTCCAGAGACTTGAAAGAATGATGAGACTGATTAAAAAATACCTGAACATCCTCCTAAGGCCGTTTGTGAACTCACTTCAAATGGTAACCAGGGGGCCTATGATGGTCTAGACCAAGCTTGTCCAACCCTTGGTCTAAGGGCTGCATGAGGCCCAGGACAGCTTTGCATGAGTCCCAACACAGATTTGTAAACTTTCTTTTCCTTTTTTTTTTTTTTTGTGACAGAGTCTTGCTCTGTTGTCCAGTCTGGAGTGCAGTGGCATGATCTGGTTCACTGTGACCTCCGCCTCCTAAGTTCAAGTGATTCTCCTGCCTTATCCTTCCGTAGTAGCTGGGATTACAGGTCTGCGCCACCATGCCCTGCTAATTTTTGTATTTTTCTTAGAGACAAGGTTTCACCATGTTAGCCAGGCTGGTCTGGAAGTCCTGACCTGAAGTGATCCACCTGCCTCGGCCTCCCAAAGTGCTGGGATTACAGGTGTGAGCCACCACGCTGGGCCTTCATAAACTTTGTTAAAATATTATGAGCTTTTTTTTTTTTTTGGCTCATCAGCTATCATTAGTGTTAGTGTATTTTATATGTGACCCAAGACAATTTTTCTTACAGTGTAGCCCAGGAAAAGAGATTGGATGCCCCTGGTGTAGGCCATTTTAGCAGAGAGTCTGACTTATTCAAGTCCCATATTACAAGTTCCTATCCCTATAGGCCTCTCTTCAAGGTTGGGGGGTGGAGGCAATGGAAATAAGGGAGGGTTCACTGTTTCATTGGGGAAGGCTGTTCTTTAGACATCCAGTTGATGAGGTGGTATGTTTAACAGATCGTTGAGGCCGGGTGTGGTGGCTCGGGCCTGTAATCCCAGCACTTTGGGAGGCTGAGCCAGGTGGATCACTTGAGCTCAGGAGTTCGAGACCAGCCTGGCTAACACAGTGAAACCCTGGCTCTACTAAAAATACAAAAATTAGCTGGGTGTGGTGGCGGGCGCCTGTAAATCCCAGCTACTCTGAATGCTGAGGCAGGAGAATCGCTTGAACCTGGGAGGTGGAGGTTGTAGTGAACCAAGATTGTGCCACTCTGCTCCAGCGTGGGCAACAAGAGTGAAACTCCATCTCAAAACAAAATAAAAAACCCAAAACAGACGATTGGTACTAGTGGTTTTAACATCAACATCAAGAACAGCCTCTGGTATTGCAAAGTATCTCCAATGCTGGAGGAGCAGTGGTGGGTAGTGCAGAGCAAGGGGTCTGAACGCCCGGAGACATCTCCGTTAGCCAGTGTCTGAGTGAAAGACCAGGGAGGGGCCCAACTGTTGTCCTGTGGAGGAAACCTGCCATTTTCCACATTACTTCATTGTTTTGTCTTCTAATCAGTCACTTGTTAGGACCCCAACATGTGTTAGAGACATCAGTGCCATTGTCATCCACATTGGATAAATTCTCCCAGGAGAAAGGCCCCAGGAGAGCTTGGCCAAGTCTCAGGGGCCAGAGGTAATAGAAGCTTTCTGTTTCATGGACAGGAAAGACTGCAGAAATGGGGAGAGGTGGGGTTAAAGCTCTGGGGAGCACAAAGGAATGAAGAACAGTGATCTGACTTCCTTGCTGGAGTGCAGACCTAGCAGGTCTAACCCCTGGCTTCAGACCAGGCAAAACCTAAGCATTACCTAATCCCAATGCATGCTGAGCCCTGGCTGTAGACTACACAACTATCTCCCACATAGACTTTTACAAATTTCTGCAGACTCTGTTGAAATTTTAAAAATACAAATTTGTTTGGAAAGGTGTAGAATTTATGGTAGCTTTTGATCAGCCGGATCGAAAAGGTACTCTAGTTCCTAGTGTGGGGGGCTCATGACATTTTTCTTTGTTTTTTTTTTTGTTTGTTTGTTTTGAGATGGAGTCTCACTTTGTCTCCCAGGCTGGAGTGCAGTGGCACGATCTTGGCTCATTGCAACCTCTGCCTCCCGGGTTCAAGTGATTCTCCTACCTCAGCCTCCTGAGAAGCTGGGATTACAGGCACACACCACTGCGCCCAGCTAATTTTTGTATTTTTAGTAGAGATGGGGTTTTGCCATGTTAGCCAGGCTGGCCTTGAACTCCTGACCTCAGGTGATCTGCCCATCTCAGCCTCCCAAGGTGCTGGGATTACAGGCATGAGCCACTGTGCCCAGTTGCTCATGACATTTTTCTTTAAAGAGTACTCAGAGGCTGGGCGCGGTGGCTCACGCCTGTAATCCCAGCACTTTGGGAGTCTGAGGCAGGTGGATCACAAGATCAGGAGATCGAGACCATCCTGGCTAACATGGTGAAACCCCGTCTCTACTAAATATACAAAAAATTAGCCGGGCGAGGTGGCAGGCACCTGTAGTCCCAGCTACTCGGGAGGCTAAGGCAGGATAATGGCGTGAACTTGGGAGGCGGAGCTTGCATTAAGCCGTGATTGCGCCACTGCACTCCAGCCTGGGTGACAGAGTGAGACTCCATCTCAAAAAAAAAAAAAAAAAAACGAGTACTCAAAATGTGTGAACCACTGGCTAAGTATTTGTGCTCTGAAGTCAGTAATCATCAGATTGTTCATCACTCAAAGTGAGGAGAACATCATGAATGGTCTCAAAATCTTAATAATCCACCTTGTCTGATGGCAAGACCAGGAAAATAGTGTTATTATGAAGCTAAGCAAGGAATCTAGTGATCTGATTCACTCCAAATGTAGACAGGCTTTATTCCCAGGTGTATCACCAAAGGACATTTTGATGGCAGAGTATAAAACCCTTAACCAATGTCACCTGCCAGCAGTTCTGCCAGTCCCCATTCAGTCTCTCCTTGGAGCCCCAGGCAGTTGGAAGTCAGGCTCACCTACAGCAGGTGCTCTGTGCAGCCACTCTGCCAACATCAGCATCTTTCTTGCTTCCATTCCGGATTTTGATGGTAGACATAAAAATGATAATAATAAGAGCTTCTGTGTGCAAGCCAGGGTAGTGGGCACGTCATGTGCTTGTTTTCTGATCACAAATCTCTCAGGTGTCTCAGAGTCAGCATGGAAACCTGGGTCTTTGATGTTCAAAGCGCAGGGTAATAGTCACGATCATAATTTCCCATGTGTGTGGACACTGAAGGCTGAGGCAACTACTGGGTGACAAAGTCCACTTTCAAACCTTCTGCTTGTCCGGTTACTGTATGCTGACTGGCTGCCATTGGTCAGCCTCTGCGATTTGGCTTAGAATGTTGGGCAAATGACCACAGACACATGGTCAGAAACAGGATGAATCTCTTGGAACTGACAGGATCAAGGCAGCCACACAGGGCTCACATCCGAAGGCAGCCCTTTCTTTACATGTGTGGCATAGAAAGGACTCTTGGCCACAGACCTTTACTATTATTCTTATTAAGAGTATTATTTGGCCTTCCTCTTCCACTTAGGTAACAGGCAGGCTTGGTAGTATCATTTTGAAATTGGAGGACAGCAATTCATAGAGACTTAGAACAAATGAGCATCTGTCACAGGAAAGAACAATCAGCAAATGTGGAAAACTACAGTTCATTTTAAGGAGTTTGTATTTTTTACACTTCTTTTTTAAGGAGATAATTCCCTAACTAAATCTGGAGTAACTATGAATAAACAGAAGTGAGTTTGAATTCAATGCACATCACATTTTGCCTCAGTTTCCCGGATTTAGCCAACGTCTTTCTGTGATACTTCCAATATTGAGTTTTTCATATATCAACAAGTAGTGTCTTAACAAAAGAAATAGAAGGCAGGTGCAGTGGTTTGTGCCTGTAATCCCAGCACTTTGGAAGGCCAAGTGGGAGGATTGCTCGACGATGGGAGGTCAACACTAGCTTGGGCAACATAGTGAGACCCTGCCTCTACAAAATTTTTTTTAAGTATCTGGACATGGTCACACACCTGTAGTCCCAGCTATTCAGGGGGCTAAGGCAGAAGGATCCCTTGAGCCCAGGAGTTTAAGGATGCAGTGAGCTATGATTGCACCACTGCATTCCAGAGGGAGTCTCTCTCTCCCTCTCTCTCTCTCTCTCTCTCTGTCTACATACATACATACATATATATATACACACACACATATATATATACTGACTATATATATGAATCTGCCACTCCCCCATCCCACCATCCCATCAATAGATATCACCCTGTACTCAACCTCGAGCCAAATAATTGATGCAGTAGCAGCTGCATTTAAGCCATTGTGAAGTATCTGAAGTGTCAGGCTCCCACAATGATTTAGGGAAGCATCCCAGAAAAATCTACTTCCTTGATGCCTGTGCTGGGTTGAATAGCATCCTCCCAAAAAAAACTCATGTCCACCCGGAACCTCAGAATGTAACCTTATTTGGAAATAGGATCTTTGTAGATGTAATTGGTTAAGTTGAAGTCATCCTGAATTAGGATGGGCTCTAAATCCAGTCACTGGTATCTTGATAAGAAAATTCACAGTGCTACTAGCCACACACGGTGACTCACGCCTGTAATCCCAGCACTTTGGGAGGCTGAGGTGAGTGGATCGCTTGAGCCCAGGAGTTCAAGACCAGCCTGGCCAACATGGCAAAATCTGGTCTGTACTAAAAAAATACGAAAAAGAAAAACAATAAAATTCACAGAGATATGGACACACAGGGAGAAGGCTGTGTAAGACACAGGCAGGGACTGGAGTGAAGCCAAGGAACACTGAGGATTTCCAGAAATCAACAGAAACAAGGAGAAAAATATCAAGCAGGGTGTCCCTCAGAGCCTCTGGTTGGAACCGACCTTGCTGGCACTTGGATTTTTAAGCTTCCAGCTTCCAGAACTGTGAGAATACATTTCTGTTGTTTGAGGCCACTGGGCCTGTGGTAATTTGTTACCCCAAGGAAGCATTGCAGGGCCAGAGATTCCCCCATTCCTTATGTCCATGTGTCTTTTTTTCTGGGAAGCCAGTGGGGTTAACAATTGTGACTATGTCCTTTAGTGCCCAAGGAAAGTAAATTTGGGCCTAGTGTGCCTCATTCCAGAAGATCAGCTGTATACTGCCTATATACCCAACTAGAGCAAAATACTCATATTATGCTCTAAAAAAACAAATGCCAGGGAGATGTATTGTCTGTAAAGTCTCTGCTAAATAAATATTCCTCTTTGTTTAAGAGTTATACTGGCTTGCTTTGTGTATTTTTTTTAAAGAACGACAGTCTATCCCACTGGGAAAGGAAGGTCGTGGCTGGATGTCACTACGGACGCTCTCTGACCCAGGCCACCTTCACCACTCACCCCCACACTCACATACTGCTGCTGGAACAGGCACCTGGCTGTCCCCAGGGGCCGGGGGTGGTCTGTGAACCTCAGCCAGAGCCCTTCATTGGTAAGGAATACACTCTGTCCCCAGACCAGGAGCATTTGGGTAGTTGAAGGTCCCACTTTGAGCAGAGGTCACAGGCACCGCAGGTGCGTTCACAGGCACTGCTGCATTCTCTCTGTGCTGCTCTGGCTCTGTACCAATAGGGAAGAAAGCAGAGCCAAAGCACTCTGCCTCTCTTGGTGTGTCTTTGTGTCTTGCGTTTTACACCTCATTGCAATTCAAAGACTCCAAACATAATGGCCTGCCCTAACCACAGGGGTTTAAGAACCATGCAAGCAACTGCTTCAGAGGAACAGGGATCACAGAGGGAAGGATGTGAAAATGGGGCCTGGGAAGCCAGGTTGGCCTGCAGGGGTGATAGGATTTACCTGGGTATTGTTTTGTGTCTTATTCATAAAGTGGAATAAATAATTCTCCACTTTGTAGTTATGTAGCTCTTGGCTGTAACCTTTGTAAAGGTCTATGAAACAGCGTCTGCTGAAGTCCTAATTTGAACTTCTTTTTAGCATGCCAACCTGCCAGGAAACAAACAAAAACAGAAACACGTTATGCGCTTCTGATCTTCTAAAAGCCGCAGTCAATATACTTAACACTGGCCTAAGGACAAATGGGTACATAGTGATGCCAGTTGTGAGCCTTCGCAGGGATTCATCCAATAAATTATACATGTTTCATAAGTATGGAATCTCATACACATCTTGACCATTGATTTTGTCAAAATATTTTGCTCTAGAAAAACAAATGCCAATTTCCTCTTCTTTGTCCTCCTCTCCTCCAGGTTGGTCGACAACTTCTGCATTTGCAAAGGGTGCAGCCTCCCTCGCTGTCTCATGTATGAGATTTACGTGGAGACTTGTGGGCAAAACACTGAGAACCAAGTCAACCCAGCCACCTTTGGGAAGGTAAGTTGTTGAAGATTAAGAACGCTCTATTCACTGAGTGCAAAAAAGGGAAGCAAGTTATTGGAGGAAATGTTGCAATGTATTTGAGTCTAATGGATTTTCAGTGGGTATCTTTGGCTTCCTTCCCACCAGCTGGTCAACATCCTTCAGCTAATTGAAGAGCCGTCCTGTTAGCCACTTCCCTTTGTCCACACTTCATAGTGAGGGGCCGCGAAGGATGAGGAATGGGTAGCACCTAAGGGAATGTAATTATGGCAGCTCCAAGCACTCCTCAGGGAGCCAGATTTGCTGGGATGGTATTCCCTGCATAGAAGCACCAAGCTCTGAGAGCTGCTTTGGCACCACACAAGCTGAGAGCCACTTTGTGATATCGGACAACTGATGTTTCTCATAATTTGGTTGTGCTGAGAGAACTTATTGGCTCTTAAAAGATCTCCTCTGGAGATTAAGATCTTCTTTTTTTTTTCCAAGACAGAATTTCCCTCTTGTTGCCCAGGCTGCAACAATGGTGCAATCTTGGCTCACTGCAACCTCCACCTCCCAGGTTCAAATGAGCCTCCTGCCTCTTGCATCTGTATGTCCAGGAGTGACCTTGCAGTGTCAGGGAGTGCATGGCTGAGTGACATCAAGGGATGTGGCCAAACCATTATCCTCCCCACAGCAATCCTGTGGATTTCAATTGTACCTGCAAAACATCGAAATGATTAGATCCATTCTTCCAAACACAGTCTTCATCTTTGAAACTTCTGGTCATTTGTGGAAACTCTACGTTTCTGATAGTCACAGAATCTTCTAATATGGAGGCTGCTCACATATTTGAAACAACTGTTCACCTCTCCCTGTCTTCCCTTCACCTCCCTGCCCACCTGTTTTGTTATGACTTCAATTATTGATGTTTCTCTTAAAGGTGGCCCCAAGGGTGCAACCCACTGCCTCAGATGTGCTCAAAGGACAAGAGCACTTACCTTTTTTTGGCTACTATTGGCTTTTATTTTTCTGTATCTGTTCACTTTAAGCTTGTAGTCAACAGAAACAACCCTTAAGTATTTTTTTCTAAAGAGTTGAAACTAAGGTAAGCCTCCCAAAACAGTCTTGTAAACTGTAAAATATTAATACTCTATATAAATACAAAATGTTGTTCTTGTTATCAGACTGTTATCATCATGTAATTAACTATTTGGACCCAAGAGTAGTTATACTCTTATTCCTATTGTATTTTACCTCTTCAGTTTTTTGTGTTTTTTGTTTGTTTGTTTTTGTTTTTTGTTTTTTTGAGACAAAGTCTTGCTCTGTTGCCAGGCTGAAGTGCAGTGGCACAATCTTGGCTCACTTCAACCTCCGCCTCCTGAGTTCAAGCGATTCCCATGCCTCAGTCTCCCAAGTATCTGGGACTACAGGTGTGCACCACCACGCCCAGCTAATTTTTTGTATTTTTTTTAGTAGAGAGTGGGTTTCACTATGTTGGCCAGGATGGTCTCGATCCCCCGACCTCATGATCTGCCCGCCTTCCTATGTGCTGGGATTATAGGGGTGAGCCAGTGTGCCTGGCCACCTATTCAGTTTTGACCTGCAGTTCTATTTCTCACTATATTCTTGAATCATAGAATTCCCAACCTGCTTCATCTAGTCTTCCCTACCTGCTGAAGTGGCTATGTTTGAAAAGTGTGTCTTATCAAGTCATCCTGCTAGGTGACTCTAAGGCTTTCCCACTAGCTGGGAATTCCCCCAGCTGCTCTCATCCAGGTCATATTTTGCCATTTCATCACTCCAAATATTGGGAAACATCATCCAAGGCTGAGCTGAGTGCTGGGTATCCTGGCCCTGCAGCCTTTTCCCATCCAGCCATCTACTACCCTTATCAGAGGGAAGTGGGTGACTTTGGCTTGATGTGTTTTAGCTCCACGGGATTCCTACCTCCTTTTCTAACATAGCAAAAACTCTTTTTCATGAACTTTTAAAGATCTTTTTATAAGGCTGTTTCACCTTCATGGTAATTCCACTGCAAAGCATTAGAAAAAAAGTTAAAGGGACTCCAGTGTGTGACTACATGCAGCTAGGAAGCATTTTTTATCTCAGTACTCTCAGATTCCTCTAGAATTCCTCAAGATGCCAAGGTACTAACTTTCAGCTCTCATTGGAAATTTGCCTGAAAAATGGGCCACATCAGTTGAGCTGGTATTGGGAAGGGTCTCTGTGCTGCTGAATTTGTGACTAAATGGAGAAGGGAGGGGAAAGGAAAAGGATATGATCCCAAAGTATGTTTACAAGAGAAACAACCAAATCCGCAATTCTCACTTCCTCCCTCCTCCCCTGGGAATAGAGTCGGTTTCTCGCCAAGTTCCTGTGCAGATGTTGGAATGTTTCTTGCTCTTTGTGGCGGTACTGGGCATGTGATGGGTAAGGCTCATTCCGGGTACAAGTGATATTTTACATGGATTAGGGAATTTCCGGAAGGCTGACTTCCTCTTTTGAAATAACATTTGCTGATGTTTTTCTGATTATAAAAGGACTACATCCCTTTTGTAGGAAATGTGGAAATTAGAGGAGAATGTGTAAAAAGAAGAAAATGAATGCCAGCTATCACTTCCCTGTCCAGAGATACAGGCCCATGTGTGTAGTTCATTTGCAGATGTGCACACTCACTCATGCACACATATGGGACCGGCAGGAGCTGGAGAAGTAACCACATGGCGACTTCATCTTCCTGTTCTGTGTCTGAAGGTGTCCAGTGGCTGGTTCTTCCTCAGCTCCTGAGTGAGCATTTGAGCAATCAGCATGACCTTGCTGGAAACTCTTGGATGACACCAAGTTTTGTTGTCACTGTAACTACCCAACAATGTCATCAGTCTGATGCTTAGAGTACCCAGTCCCAGAAAATATCAAAACTCTGAACTCAGTTTAAAGTAGAGCTGTTTCCTCACCCCCTCCAGCTTGGTATCTTGCCACAGAGAACTAGGCCTGGGGCTTCTTCCCTCCCTCTGCCTCCTCCCACAGCTCACCAGGTGTGGCCTGACCCTTCTGGGAGGGAGAGAAGGAGGTAAGTGGCTGGACAGTACTTATTTCATGGCTGCAGGCTCTGGGGGCAGGCGGACCCTGTCTCCCGGTGGTAGTGTTCAGCATGCATCCCCAGGGACTGTCCCAGTGTGCATCCCCAGGCTTGGTGAAAGACCCTTTTCAGCGGTCACATGCTGCCTGCCCGGCAGGCTATCTGCCAGGGCTGCTGTGGCTGACTGCCTGACCAGGGGTCTCACAGGGCAGAGTCTGGGCTCTCCCACATGCCAGCTCTTCCATGGAGAGGACACAGCCATTCTCAGCCTGCACAGACGGTGGATGAGCCGGCTGAACCCACAGCTGCACCCATCTCTTCCACTCTCCTGCCAGAGCTGCTGGCCAGCCCTGCCCTCACTGCCCACCAGGAGTCTGAGGCTGCTCTTTGAGTGACTCAGGCCTGAGGGGGCCCACACCCCTCCCACACCAGGGAAGAGGGTGGTCTCGAAGCCGGAAAGCCCCTTATGTGTCCTATCCTCTCTACCTCATTGTGGGGGATTAGTGTTAAGGGCTTCTGTAGCATTCTATAACCACATTTCAGCTAAATGCTGGAAGACACAAGTCCCCTAGGGTATGTGTCTCACAATTCACTTTATGGCATGTTATCTGCTGTCTTTTTGCCTCATCCTGTCATACAGAGGCTGCAAGGCTGGATGGATTGAAAGATTGATGTGTGGATGGATGATGGACGGACAGATAATAATTAGACAAGAGGACCCCTGAGAAGACTTTCTTCTTCCTGATTTGATTTTTGTTTCCTCTTTGGGCCTTGAGTACTGCATGGCCTCTTTATTGCTTCCTTACCTCCTGGCCACACCTATTATAAAGACTCCTTTCGACAAACTCTTCTTCAGTTATTTTCACTTGAGTGTGCTGTTTCCTATTGGGACCCTAACTGATAAAAATAAATAGGTAGATAGACAGACACACAGGCAGACAGACAGATAGCCATCAGGTAACGTGGTAAAATTTTTAACAGCATCAAGCCTGGAATGGAACTTCTTAGATTGTAACCCTGGGTAAGATAACCATCTTGTTTCCACTTCATCGTATATAAAGTGAGGATATTAATAATAGTAATATTAATAATAGTATCTACTTCATGAGGTTCTTTTAAGAAATGAATGAGAAACAGATGTAAACGGAATAAAACAGTCCTGGGACGTGGAAAGCCCCCAAGAAATACTAACTTTTATCATTCTTTTTGCCTCAAATATCATAAGCATTTTCACATTAAGATATTTTCAAGTGCATCTTGTATAATAGCTGTGAAATATTTTGGGGGGTGTACCATAATTTATTTAACCATATCCCCCCCTTTTTTTTGAGGCAGAGTGTTGCTCTGTCACTTAGGCTGGAATACAGTGACATGATCTCAACTCACTGCAACCTCTGCCTCCTGGGCTCCAGCAAGCCTCTCACTTCAGCCTCCCAAGTAGCTGAGACTACACGTGTGCCACCACACCTGGCTAATTTTGTTTTGTTTTGTTTTGTTTGTAGAGACAGGGTTTTGCCAAGTTGCCCAGGCTGGTCTTGGACCCCTGGGCTTAGGCAATGCATCTGCGTCTTGGCCTCCCAAAGTGCTGGGGTTACAGGTGTGAGCCACCGCGCCCAGCCTAACCATATCCCTTATTGGAAATACAGGTTGTTTGTAATTTTCCTTTGTTTTAAACACCGTAAGTCCCCATCCATATCTGGTCATTTTTTTTAGGATAGATCCCCACATGTGGCCTGCTGAATTGCTTTTTGAAACCAACTATAAACAATTGCAGTCAGTTCCCATCCCTGATGATGATTCATGGTATTCTTACACAAATTCATAACATTCCTACCCCAGAAAACTTGCTGGGTAAAAATTAGAATTAGCTGTTTCTACTTGCATTTATTGGATTATAAGGTGAGGACTTTTGCATGCGCTTTGGTCATGTGTATGTTGTGTGTGTACATATTACCACCAGATCATTTTCTACTGGGGTGTATTTCCTATTGATTTGTTTGAGTTCTCTCTATGTTCAGGATATAATTTTTAACTTAATTATATTTTCTGCAAGTTATCCCAGTTGATTTTTTCATTTTAACTGTGTTGTGTTTGCTCTCTATATTAAAATGAAATCACAGGATAGTCTGGGGTTGGGGTGACTCAGTATTATCCAATGTACAGAGTGTTACTTTGCCAGACAATCAGGCACTTTACTTCTGCTTTTCTCTCCCAAACACCAGATTATTTCTCAGGGCTAGAATCTGAGCCTGCTGCATACTTTCTCATAATTTCTGTAGGTACTTAAGATGTGCATCTGGATTTTGCTTTGCAACTAAACATATAGGAAGGCTTTTCAATGATTTTCTTAAGTTAGAGGAGATGAAGTTGTCAGAATCTCTTGTTGACAACAGGAATTTCTAGCTTCTAATACTGCATTTAGATTTGGCTGACTTTTCCTTTTGTCTCCTGTCATTTTTCTTTTCTTTTCTTTTCTTTTTTTTTTTTTTGAGATGGAGTCTCACTCTGTTGCCCAGGCTGGGATGCAGTGGCATGATCTCGGCTCACTGCAAGCTCCACCTCCCGGGTTCATGCCATTCTCCAGCCTCCGGAGTAGCTGGGACTACAGGTGCCCACTGCCAGGCCCAGCAATTTTTTTTTGTATTTTAGTAGAGATGGGGTTTCACTGTGTCAGCCAGGATGGTCTCGATCTCCTGACCTCGTGATCCACCCGCCTCCGTCTCCCAAAGTGCTGGGATTACAGGCGTGAGCCACCGTGCCTGTCATCTCCTGTCATTTTTCTCCTGTACATTTTGGTTCTCCTTCCCTGAAAGACCCTCTGCATTTGGAGGCATGATCAAGGTGTTAATTGTGTCAAACTTGCCTACCCTGCTCTTTTTTCTTGCCTCCCCCTCATCCCAGCTTGTGTGGGCTTCCTGCAGGAAGAGGTAGGACCTGGAGTCAGAAAAGAGGAAAAATGGTTCAAATTTCCATCAAATCCCACTGCTTGGGAGCTAATTTAAAAAAAAAAAAAGAAAGAAAGAGGGATGCAACATGAAACCAAGCAGAAGCAAGGACTGAATGATTACGGACAGGGTGTAGAAAAAGAACAGAAGTAATTACTTGACAGCTCCAAACATCGTGGCTTCCCTGCTCTGTGTTTCGTAATTTCATGATAATCCAGGATTTCCACTCAACACGCATGTCGTGGATGCCACGCTTGTCATGAACCTCGCTGATTCGGAAACTAGACCAGACTTCTATTGGTCATAAGTGTAATGTCATGGCTCTCTAACAAAGTGCTGATAAACAAGATAGCATTCACTAATCAAACCCAGAAAGTGAAAACAAATTAGGCAAACAAATGGATAATAAAAAGTGAAAATGGGGTCTGGCTTCCAAGATGGCCGAATAGGAACAGCTCCTATCTGCAGCTGTCAGTGAGATCGACGCAGAATACAGGTGATTTCTGTATATCCAACTGAGGTTCCTGGTTCATCTTGTTGGGACTAGTTGGACAGTGGGTGCAGCCCTTGGAGGGTGAGCTGAAGCAGGGTGGGGTGTCACCTCACCTGGGAAGCTCAAGATGTTGGGGGATATCCTTTCCTAGCCAAGGGAAGACATGACAGACTGTACCTGGAAAAACATTTCACTCCTGCCCAAATACTGCACTTTTCCCAAGGTCTTAGCAACTGGCAGACCAGAAGATTCCCTCCTGTGCCTGGCTCAGTGGGTCCCACGCCCAAGGAGACTTGCTCCCTGCTAGTGCAGTAGTAGTCTGAGATCAACCTGCGAGGATGCAGCCAGGTGAGGGGTGGGGCAGGGCATTGGCCATTGCTGAGACTTGAGTTCATAAACAAAGCAGCTGGGAAGCTCGAACTGGATGGAGCCCACTGCAGTGCAACAAGCCCTACTGCCTCTGTGGACTCCACCTCTGTGGGCAGGGCATAGCTGAACAAAAGCAGCAGACAACTTCTGCAGACTTAAATGTCCCTGTCTGACAGCTCTGAAGACAGAGCCGTGGTTCTCCCAGCACAGCATTCAAGCTCTGAGAATGGACAGACTGCATCCTTAAGTGGGTTGCTGATCCCCACATAGCCTGACTGGGAGACATCTCCCAGGTGCATCCAACAGACACCCCATATGGTGGGTGCCCCTCTGGAACAAAGCTTCCAGAGGAAGGATCAGGCAGCAATATTTGCCATTCTGCAGCCTCTGCTGGTGATACCCTGGCAAACAGGGTCTGGAGTGGACCTCCAGCAAACTCCAACAGACCTGCAGCTGAGGGGCCTGACTGTTAGGAGGAAAACTAACAAACAGAGAGGAATAACATCAACATCAACAAAAAGGACATCCACACCGAAACCCCATCTGTAGGTCACCAACATCAAAGATCAAAGGTAGATAAAACCACAAAGATGGGGAGAAACCGGAGCAGAAAAGCTGAAAATTCTGAAAACCAAGCGCCTCTTCTCCTCCAAAGGATCACAGCTCCTCGCCAGCAACGGAACAAAACTGGACGGAGAATGACTTTGACGATTTGACAGAGATAGGCTTCATAAGGTCGGTAATAACAAACTTCTCCAAGCTAAAGGAGGATGTTTGAACCCATTGCAAGGAAGCTAAAAACCTTGAAAAAAGGTTAGATGAATGGCTAACTAGAATAAACAGTGTAGAGAAGGCCATAAGGGACCTGATGGAGCTGAAAACCATGGCACGAGAACTTTGTGATGCATGCACAAGCTTCAATAGCCAATTCAATCAAGTGGAAGAAAGGGTATCAATGATTGAAGATCAAATTAATGAAATAAAGTGAGAAGACAAGATTAGAGAAAAAAGAGTAACAAGAAATGAACAAAGCCTCCAAGAAATATGGGACTATGTGAAAAGACCAAATCTGCGTTGATTGATGTACCTGAAAGTGTCGGAGAGAATGGAACCAAGTTAGAAAACACTCTTCAGGATATTATCCAGGAGAACTTCTCCAACCTACCAAGGCAGGCCAACATTCAAATTCAGGAAATACAGAGAACACCACAAAGATATTTCTCAAAAAGAGCAACCCCAAGACACTTAATTGTCAGATTCACCAACGTTGAAATGAAGGAAAAATTGTTAAGGGCAGACAGAGAGAAAGGTCAATTTACCCACAAAGGGAAGCCCATCAGACTAACAGTGGATCTCTCAGCAGAAACCCTACAAGCCAGAAGAGAGTGGAGGCCAACATTAAACATTCTTAAAGGAAAGAATTTTCAACCCAGAATTTCATATCCAGCCAAACTCAGCTTCATAAGTGAAGAAGAAATAAAATCCTTCACAGACAAGCAAATGCTGAGAGATTTTGTCACCATGAGGCCTGCCTTAGAAGAGCTCCTGAAGGAAGCACTAAACTTGGAAACAAACAACCAGTACCAGTCACTGCAAAAACATGCCAAATTGTAAAGACCATCGATGTAGGAAGAAACTGCGTTAATTAATGGGCAAAATAACCAGCTAACATCATAATGATAGGATCAAATTCACACATAACAATATTAACCTTAAATGTAAATGGACTAAATGCCCCAATTAAAAGACACAGACTGGCAAGTTGGATAAAGAATCATTGCCCATCAGTGTGCTATATTCAGGAGACCCATCTCATGTGCAGAGACACACGTAGGCTCAAAATAAGGAGGTGGAGGAAGATCTACCAAGCAAATGCAAAGCAAAAAAAAGGAGGGGTTGCAATGCTTGCCTGTGAGAAAACAGACTTTAAACCAACAAAGATCAAAAGAGACAAGGAAGGCCATTACATAATGGTAAAGAGATCAATTCAACAAGAAGAGCTAACTATCCTAAATATATATGCACCCAATACAGGAGCACCCAGATTCATAAAGCAAGTCCTTAGAGACCTAGAAAGAGACTTAGACTCCCACACCGTAATAATGGGAGACTTTAACACCCCACTGTCAACTTTAGACAGATCAATGAGGTAGAAGGTTAACAAGGATATCCAGGACCTAAACTCAGCTCTGCACCAAACAGACCTAATAGACATCTACAGAACTCTCCAGCCCAAATCAACAGAATCACCACATCACACTTATTCCAAAATTGACCACATAATTGGAAGTAAAGCACTCCTCAGCAAATGTAAAAGAACAGAAATCACAACAAACTGTCTCTCAGACCACAGTGCAATCAAATTAGAACTCAGGAATAAGAAACTCACTCAAAACCGCACAACTACATGGAAACTGAACAACCTGCTCCTGAATGACTACTGGATAAATAACAAAATGAAGGCAGAAATAGAGATGTTCTTTTTGAAACCAGTGAGAACAAAGACACAATGTACCAGAATCTCTGGGACACATTTAAAGCAGCGTGTAGAGGGAAATTTATAGCACTAAATGCCCACAAGAGAAAGCAGGAAAGATCTAAAATCGACACTCTAACATCACAATTAAAAGAACTAGAGAAGCAAGAGCAAACAAATTCAAAAGCTAGCAGAAGGCAAGAAATATCTAAGATCAGAGCAGAATTGAAGGAGATAAGAGACACAAAAACCCTTCAAAAAAATCAGTGAATCCAGGAGCTGGTTTTTTGAAAAGATCAACAAAATTGATAGACCGCTAGCAAGACTAATAAAGAAGAAAAGAGAGAAGAATCAAATAGATGCAATAAACAATGATAAAGGGGATATCACCACTGATCCCACAGAAATACACACTACCATCAGAGAATAGTATAAACACCTCTATGCAAATAAACTAGAAAATCTAGAGGAAATGGATAAATTCCTGGACACCTACCCCCTCCCAAGACTAAACCAGGAAGAAGTTGAATCTCTGAATAATAGATTCTGAAATTGAGGCAATAATTAATAGTCTACCAATCAAAAAATGTGCAGAACCAGATGGATTCTACAGCCAAATTCTACCAGAGGTACAAAGAGGAGCTGGTACCATTCCTTCTGAAACTATTCCAATCAATAGAAAAAGGGAATCTTCCCTAACTCATTTTATCTGGCCATCATCATCCTGATACCAAAGCCTGGCAGAGACATAACAAAAAAAAAAAGAGAATTTTAGACCAATATCCCTGATGAACATCGATACGAAAATCTTCCATCAAATACTGGCAAACCGAATCCAGTAGCACATCAAAAAGCTTATCCACTATGATCAAGTCGGCTTCGTCCCTGGGCTGCAAGGCTGGTTCAACATACGCAAATCAATAAACATAACCCATCACATAAACAGAACCAATGACAAAAACCACATGATGATTATCTCAATAGATGCAGAAAAGGCCTTCAGCAAAATTCAACAGCCATTCATGCTAAAAACTCTCAATAAACTAGGCATTGATGGAACATATCTCAAAATAAGAAGAGCTATTTATGACAAACCCACAGCCAATATCATACTGAACGGGCAAAAAGTGGAAGCATTCCCTTTGAAAAGCAGCACAAGACAAGGATGCTCTCTCTCACCACTCCTATTCAACATGGTGTTGGAAGTTCTAGCTAGGACAATCAGGCAAGAGAAAGAAATAAAGGGTACTCAGTTAGGAAAAGAGGAAGTCAAATTATCCCTGTTTGCAGATGAGATGGTTGTATATTTAGAAAACCCCATCTTCTCAGCACAAAATCTCCTTAAGCTGATAAGCAACTTCAGCAAAGTCTCAGGATACAAAATCAATGTGCAAAAATTACAAGCATTCCTATACACCAATAACAGACAAACAGAGTGCCAAATCATGAGTGAACTCCCATTCACAATTGCTACAAAGAGAATAAAATACCTAGGAATACAACTTACAAGGGATGCGAAGGACCTCTTCAAGAACTACAAACCACTGCTCAATGAAATAAAAGAGGACACAAAGAAATGGAAGAACATTCCATGCTCATAGATAGGAAGAATCAATATCATGAAAATGCCATACAGCCCAAGGTAATTTATAGATTCAATGCCATCCCCATCAAGCTACCAATGCCTTTCTTCACAGAATTGAAAAAAACTACTTTAAAGTTCATATGGAACCAAAAAGGAGCCTGCATAGCCAAGATAATCCTAAGTCAAAAGAACAAAGCAGGAGGCATCACACTACCTGATGTCAAACTATGCTACAAGGCTACAGTAACCAAAACAGCATGGTACTGGTACCAAAACAGATATATAGACCAATGGACCAGAACAGAGGCCTCAGAAATAACACCACACATCTACAACCATCTGATCTTTGACAAACCTGACAAAAACAAGCAATGGAGAAAGGATTCCCTATTTAATAAATGGTGCTGGGAAAACTGGCTAACCATATGTAGAAAGCTGAAACTGGATCCCTTCCTTACAACTTATACAAAAATTAACTCAAGATGGATTAAAGACTTATATGTAAGACCTAAAATGATAAAAACCCTAGAAGAAAACCTAGGCAATACCATTCAGGACATAGGCATGGGCAAAGACTTCATGACTAAAACACCAAAAGCAATGGCAACAAAAGCCAAAATTGAGAAATGGGATCTAATTAAACTAAAGAGCTTCTGCACAGCAAAAGAAACTATCATCAGAGTGAACAAGCAATCTACAGAATGGGCGAAAATTTTTACAATCTACCCATCTGACAAAGGGCTAATATCCAGAATCTACAAATAACTTAAACAAATTTACAAGAAAAAAACAACCCCATCAAAAAGTGGGCAAAGGATATGAATAGACCCTTCTCAAAAGAAGACATTTATGCAGCCAACAGACATATGAAAAAATGCTCATCATCACTGGTTATCAGAAAAATGCAAATCAAACCACAATGAGATATCATCTTATGCTGGTTATAATGACAATCATTAAAAAGTCAGGAAACAACAGATGCTGGAGACGATGTGGAGAAATAGGAATGCTTTTACACTGTGGTATATTAGTTCAACCATTGTGGAAGACAGTGTGGTGCCGCCTCAAGGATCTAGAACTAGAAATACCATTTGACCCAGTGATCCCATTACTGGGTATATACCCAAAGGATTATAAATTATTCTACTATAAAGACACATGCACACATATGTTATTATAGCACTATTCACAATAGCAAAGACTTGGAACCAACCTAAATGTCCATCAATAATAGACTGGATTAAGAAAATGTGGCACATATACACCATGGAATACTATGCAGCCATAAAAAAGGATGAGTTCATGTCCTTTGCAGGGACATGGATGACGCTGGAAACCATCATTCTCAGCAAACTATCACAAGGACAGAAAACCAAACACTGCATGTTCTCACTCATAGGTGGGAATTGAACAATGAGAGCACATGAACACAGTGCGGGGAACATCACACACTGGGGCCTGTCGGGGGGTGGGGGACTGGGGCAGTGATAGCATTAGGAGAAATACCTAATGTAAATGATGAGATGATGGGTGCAGCAAACCAACATGGCACATGTATACATATGTAACAAACCTGCATGTTGTGCACATGTACCCTAGAACTTAAAGTATAATAATAATTTAAAAAGTGAAAATGACTATCACATTAGAAAAAGAGGAAAATGGTAAAATTATAGCATTCTCACAGGTTGGACTATGATGCCAACCTGTGAGCCCAATTATAACTATGGTTCATAATTCCCTGTTTCCAGAGAATTTTTTATGACAAGGGGAAATATCCGTGGCATAATGTTGAGGGAAGAAAGTAGAATGCAAAACTGCAGACATGCTAATTGTGTGATGCCAGGTATTAAATATGAAACCCAGAGAACACTTACACATATTGGGGCTTTGAAAAAAAGACTGGAGGAAATTACATTGAGGGTTTTTTGTTTTGTTTTGTTTTTGAGACCAAGTTTCACCCTTGTCACCTAGGCTAGAGTGCGATGCACTCTCAGCTCACTGCAACCTCTGCCTCCTGGGTTCACGCCCAGCTAATTTTTGTATTTTCAGTAGAGACGGGCTTTCACCATGTTGACCAGGCTGATCTCAAACTCCTGACCTCAGGTGATCTGTCCATTGTGGCCTCCCAAAGTGCTGGGATTACAGGCATGAGTCACCATGCCTGGCCAACATCGAGATTTAAATGGCATTTTCTCCAAGTGATATGTTTTCTTTTTTTCTCTCTTTTTTTTGAGACAGAGTCTTGCTCTGTCACCCAGGCTGGAGTGCAGTGGCATGATCTTGGCTCACTGCAACCTCCGCCTCCTTGGTTCCATTGATTCTCCTGCCTCAGCCTCCAGAGTAGCTGGGACTACAGGTGTGTGCCACCACACCTGGCTAAGTTTGTTTGTTTCTTCCTTTGTTTTGAGATGGAGTCTCGCTCTGTCACCAGGATGGAGTGCAGTTGTGCGATCTCCGCTCACTGCAACCTCCACCTCCCGGGTTCAGCCTCCCTAGTAGCTCCCTGCCTCAGCCTCCCTAGTAGCTGGGACTACAGGCACGCGTCACCATGCCCAGCTAATTTTTGCATTTTTAGCAGAGACGGGGTTTCACCATGTTGGCCAGGATGTTCTCAATCTCTTGACCTCATGATCCGCCTGCCTCAGCCTCCCAGAGTGCTGGGATTACAGGCGTGAGCCACCATGCCCAGCCTTTGTATTTGTAGTAGAGACCAGGTTGTAGAGACAGGGTTTCACCATGTTGGCCAGGCTGGTTTCAAACTCCTGACCTCAAGTGACTTGCCTGTCTCAGCCTCCCAGAGTGTTGGGATTACAGGCAGGAGCCACTGTGCCTGGCCTCCAAGTGGTATGTTTTCTTTTTGACACTTGTCTGATTTTTTTTCCCCAAAAATTTCATTTACATTTATTTTCTTTATTGTTACCTTATTACTTTATTATTATATTTATTTTCTTTATTGTTTGCTTATTAGAAAAGAGGAAAAGGAATGTCATTTAAATATTGTAAGACAAAAAATTGGAAGTTTGTTTCTAAGTTTTCAAGTTGCAACTTTAAACCTGGTTTATTCTTTTAGCTTGTGAGATTGGTTTTACTGGACCTTGGCACTTGGAGGCTGGGCACTAGAGGAAGCGCCAGGTAAGTTGAGAATTTTTGTTTTATTTCAAATGTTAAAAACAAGGATTTGGAAAATCACAAAATGAACGATAAAAAATGCAAAACAAAGCAAACTATAAATAACAACTCTTACCAAAGAGTGTCCACAATTCACATTAATTCCCAGTGCCTGAAATCATTCAGTTGATGCTAGAACCAAACACTGGCCTCTATTTTGTTAATATATGAAGGTTACAATATATTTTTATTGTTCTACAGTTAGGTAAGTGTCTCATTCTTGAAATATTTAAATAATTAACACACATCAAGTAATGCAACTGTCTCCCAGGCTGGAGTGCAATGGTGTGATCATTTCTCACTGCAGCCTCAAGTCCCTGGGCTCAAGCAGTCCTTCCACTTCAGCCTCCTGAGTAGCTAGGACTACAGGTGTGTCCCACCAGGCCTGGCTAGTTTTTGTGTTTTTTACAGACAAGGTTTTGCTAAATTGCCCAGGTGGGTCTCAAACTCCTGGGCTCAAGTGATCCTCCCACTTTGGCCTCCCAAAGCACTGGGATTACAGGTGTGAGCCACCATGTCCACCCTTGGAACTGTTTAATTACCCTTTGAACTAAAGTCTCTATGTTCACCAAATTAGCATATTTGAATTATATTCCAGAGGTGTGGTCCCGAGGCTATATTAATTTTCTTTTTTTTTGAGACGGAGTTTCACCCTTGTTGCCCAGGCTGGAGTGCAATGGCATGATCATGGCTCACTGCAACCTCTGCCTCCCAGGTTCAAGCGATTCTCCTGCCTCAGCCTCCCGAGTAGCTGGGATTACAGGTGCCTGCCACCACACCCGGCTAATTTTTTGTATTTTTAGTAGAGACGGGGTTTTACCATGTTGGCCAGGCTGGTCTCAAACTCCTGACCTCAGGTGATCCACCCACCTCAGCCTCCCAAAGAGCTGAGGTTACAGGTGTGAGCCACCGCGCCCGGCCCCAAGGTTGTATTTCTAATGTGAAAATAAATTCCAGCATTATTGGGTGCCTTGTGTCATAATTGTCACTCAATTATTATTGCTATTTGTTGCTTGTTTTAAATTGCGAGGGAAAATCAGTGAGAAGACATTGAAGCCAAATTAGGAAAGGGGGCTGCCACTCACCAAGGAATTGAAGACAGTGGAAGTGTTTGCCAAACCTAATACTGGGCAATAATTAACTTGAAAAAATTTTGTCTTAAGGCAGGACAAGCTGCTATAGCCCCCTGGGCTTAGCGGAGGAAGGTCTGGGCTACTGAGAAGGCTCTTGACTTCCCTACTGGGTTTCTGACAACTTCAGTGGAGGGAACCTTGGTGTCATTTTCCCTTCACCTGAAAAAGGTTAATGGGTGCTGGGGGTTGGGGAGGCAGTGGTTGAGGAGGCGGGGCAGGGCACAAGGAGGCTTTCCCTATCACATCTCTCTAAGATTAGCATGTCCTGCATCAGGCAAGCAGAGGAGAGCCTCCACAAACCTATTTCAAGGCTGATATGTGTGAAAGTGTATGAAGTTGCTTGTCTACATAACAGAGCTTGGTCAGACTGAAGGATTAGCTTTTCCAGAGAAATGCAGCCAATGATAAAACCTGGAGAAGAACTCCAAGTCTTCATTAGCTCACCTATTCTCTGCCTTCCATAAAGCATGTCAGTAGTTAGACAAAAATTTAAAGACAGCCTTTATTTTTCCAGGTATCATTATGATGGAATCTGTATCAAGAAAAGCTCTTTCTTCTATGCCCAGTATTGCTACCTGATAGGTGAAAAAAGGTATCACAGGTTAGTAACTATCATTTTGGTACTTTGGTCTTGGGTCACAAGCCTGGTGAATGTTAGAACCACTCAGGCCAAGTGTGGTGGCTCACGCCTGTAATCCCAGCACTTTGGGAGGCTGGGGTGGAAGAATCGCTTGAGTTGAGTTCAGTAGTTCAAGACTAGCCTGGGCAACATGGCAAAACTCCATCTCTACTAAAAAATACAAAAGTTAGCCAGGGATGGTGTTGTGCACCGGTAGTCTCAGCTACTCGAGAGGCTGAGGTGGGAGGATCACCTGAGCCTGACAAGGTCCAGGCTGCAGTGAGCCGTGATTGCGTCCCTGCATTCCAGCCTGGGTGACAGAGTGAGACCCTGTCTCAAAATAGTAATAATAATAATAAATTAATAAATAAAAGAACCATTCATATTTTAGTTGTATCTAACTGAATTTTTGGTTGTTCTGTCTTTAAGTCCTCCTTAAGGAAACACACATATCACATCAACATTTAACCAATGCCCCTTTGTCAGCCTCTGGCAATGTCATTGGCCAGAGAAGTGCATTTCTGCTTCATTTCCTTAAGACATTTCTCATTTTGACTGTCATCCAGTTGCCAAAGCCATTTTTCACCGAGTCTATCCTTCTCAACCTTTCTGCAAAAGTGGACACAATTGGGCACCTCTCTCAAAGCTTCCTTTAGCCCTCAGGACTGTGTCATCCAACACCCCCCACCCCAGCCCTGAATCCTCAGTCTCCTGCTCTTTCCATTCTCCAGTAAGCTTGGGCTTTCCCCGAGATCTCATCTTGATAATCGCCATTACTCTTCCTACCGTTTGGCCCCAGACATCTCATTCTTTTTTATCTTTCACCTGTGGCCTCCTGCAGGTGGATGACTCCTGAATCCTCACTGGTCCTGACCTTGCCCACATCCTAGGCATTCCTCCCTGGCTCTCTACTGGACATTTCCATTTAGATGACCCACTGGTACCTCACACTCAACATATGGAAATCTAAATTTAGCCTCTTCCTCCAAATTGTCTCTGCCCCTTGATTTTCTTAGTTCAATCTTGATACCAAGAGATAGAACCTATACAAAGTGTCACTCCAAAGCCACCCCTGACCCCCGTGGGTCACAAAGCCTTGTTAACCTTTCTCTTTAAGTTCTCCTGAACTCACTCTTTTTGGTAACCAATATCTCCTTTAATCCTTTGTCATCTTACACTGAAATTATTTTCAGTGATCCCATATGGCCTCCCCCTCCTCAGCCTCTCCCTGCTCTAAACACAGCTACCAGATGAATCCTCCTAAAATTCTACATTTGCTTTGTCTCTTTCCTGCTCAGAAACACGTAAGTGCTTGTTCTTACCTGCTGGATAAAGACCAACCCTAGGCTGGTGTTAGCCAAGTTCCTTCTGACTCCACTTTCCAACCATGTTACTTATTTCTCCCCAATACCAACCATAATTTAAGCCACACTCACGTTTCCCTGAACCTATCAAATGCAGTCCACCTTTGCTCCCACCATCCAACCTTCTATAGTGCCATTTCTTCTTGTCTCTGTCTAATGGGACCTTCCTGAATCCCGTCCGTACCTTCTGGACATACCTCAGAGATCACCTGCCCCATGGGACCATCCCCAACAATGCCAGGTACAGGAAAGCTCTTTCTTCCACTTCTTCATGCTGATCACTGTCCATCCATACAACCAGCATTCCTGCTATTTGAGCCTTCTTTGGCATAAAAAGATGATCATATATCCAAGTAGCCAAGGACAATATCAATTTCACTTGGAGCCCTGCATAATTATTAATTGTGCTCCTTTCACTCTCAAAGGTGTTCTAGTTTGAACAATAAATTAAAATGAATTATATGGTTACCTTTGGTATAAAGCATCCTGTGTATGAGGCAGCTGCTGTGGTAGAGAGATGAGGAGCCTCCAGTATAGGTAAGACAAGGACCCTTTTCTCTGATAGCTGAAGAGGGAGGCTAAGATGTCCATTTACTTTGATCCTCATATATAACATGACGAGTGTCAGAAAGGTAAAAAAGGTACCATAAGAACTCAAAGATGTGGAACACACATTTTAGATAGGTGACCATGAAGGGCCTACAAGGGCGTTGGGCTTTGAGTGAAGCAATGAAGAACAGATTAGAATTTTGACAGGTGGTGTCGGAGAAGGGGGCAGGAGTGCAGAGGACATCCAGGCTTAGGGGAGCAAAGATAAAGGTACATGAAGGCATGGGCTTCGTCCTGTACAGGCATGCATGGAGCTCTAGTAGAAGAAGATGAATCTGGAGGGAAAGTTCAGGGGGCCTAGATTACCAGGCTGGGCGGTGGGGGGTGTCCACAAGTCCTTTGGAGGCTTCCTTTGAGAAATAGGGTGGAATATCCACAAGGGCAGAAACCATGGAGCTTTGTTTGTTTCTGTTGTGCCGTGGTTTGAATGTTTGTGTCCTTCCAAAATTCACATTGAACCTGATCCCCGATGCAACAATATTAAGAGGTGGGGCCTTTCCAAGATGATTAGGCCATGAAGGCTCCACCCTCATGAATGGGATTAATAACCTTGTAAAAGAGGCTTCAGAGAGCTAGCTGGCCCTTTCGTCTCTTCTGCCATGTGAGGACACAGTGTTCATCTCTGTCATCCTTCTGCCTTCTGCCACATGAGGATGTAGCAACAAGGTACTATCTTAGAAGCAGAGAGCAAGAACTGGAGTTTGTTATGTTAAGTTAAATAAGCCAGACACAGAAAGACAAATATTGCATGTTCTCACTCATAGGAGAGAGCTAAAAGAAGTTTATCTTGTGGAGGCAAGGAGTAGAATAGTGGTTACCAGAGGCTGGAGACAATAGGGAGGAATGAAAGGTGGGTTAATGATTAATGGATATCAACATACAGTTAGATAGAAGGAATAAGTTCTAGTATTTGATAGCCTAGCAGGGTGACTATATATTGTGTATTTCAAAATATCTAGAAGATTTGAAATGTCCCAACACAAAGAAATAATAAGTGTTTAAGGTAATGGATATGCTAAACACCCTGATGCATGTATCACAATATCACATGTACCCCATAAATGTATACAATTAGTATGTTAAAAAAGAAGAAGAAGCAAAGAGCAAGCTTTTACCAGACACCAAATCTGCCTGCACCGTGATCTTGGACTTCCCAGCCTCCAGAACTGTGAGAGATAAATTTCTTTTGTTTATAAAGTACCCAGTCTAAGGTATTTTGTTACAGCTGCGGGAACAAGGACATATTCCCAGAGTGGGCACTGAAATAGCTATTGGAGAACTGAAAATTCAGCATTGGGGTTTAAGAAGAAGAGTTGGGAAAGGAGAGGGTGACGAGCCTGGAGATGGCCCCAGGGCTGCTGCCGTTGTTCAGATTTACGCTGGAATCAGACAGGAGGCAGGTCTGAGAGACCTCTTAGAGGCAGGGTCTTCAGGATCTGGCAGTTGGTCGAGTCAGTGTAGTAGAGGGGAGCAGAGAAGATTCAGTCAAGCCTGTCCCACCTAAACCTCAAACTCAACCTCAAATAAAGTCACTGTGTTCTGTGCCAAACCAGCTCTTCCTCTTACATCTCTTATTCATCTCTTAGTCACAGGGATGGGAAAGTGACATTGGCAAAAATAGAGAAGCTAGGAAAAGGAATAGCTATAATGAGAGATTTATTTTAGTGACTGTTAGAACATCCCTAGTGCAAAAGTGTCCTCTCACTTCCTGATCTGTAGGCTCCTGAAAGGCTGGGTGTAGATCCTGCATTCCATTTTGTGCCCCCCCCACCCCCACCCCCTGGCACCTAGCAGTCAGTTAACTAACAGACAATTTGGAGAGCCCTGCATGCTCCAGGAAAACAAGTAACTAGGCAGGCACTCGGCACTCAGAGGGGAGAGACCATTAGTGTCCCGGGGACTCTGTTTGTTTCCGATGTCACAGAGAGAGGGGCTAGGAGTGGCCTTTGTGGGGGAATCAAAATAGGCTTTATCATCGGTGAGGAAGAGGAGGACTGCTAGAGGACAAAGATAAAGGCAAGAGTGACATCGGCTGGTCATGAGATAAGCCCAGCAACAGGTGTTTTTCATGTACTCTATGCTCAGCATATACTTAATAATTGATCAACTTGGCAGGGAGCAGTGGCCCACACCTGTAATCCCAGCATTTTCGGAGGACAAGGTGAGTGGATCACGAGGTTAGGAGATTGAGACCAGCCTGGCCAACATACTGAAGCCCCATCTCTACCACAAATATAAAAATTAGCCAGGTGTGGTGGCGCGTGCCTGTAGTCCCAGCTACTTGGGAGACTGAGACAGGAGAATTGCTTGAACCCAGGAGGTGGAGGCTGCAATGAGCCGAGATCATGCCACTGCACTCCAGCCTGGGCGACAGAGTGAGACACCATCTCAAAAAGAATAACAAAAAACAAAAACAAACAAAAATAATAGATCAACTTTAAAGTCTTGGCCAACTAAGAGATTTTTTTTTTAAAGCGTTAAGATTTAAGGATAACTTCACTACCAATGCCACATTCAGGACACACTAAAAGTGTATTTTAGAAAGCAGAAGTATAAGAAATCGTACACTGTTGTTAATCAGCTGTACTGATGAAAAGTGTCTATTTTATTATATAAGGACCTGTGTGACAAATTCCTCATAAAAATTAGGTCTCAAAATAAATAAGTTTATCTCTCTGGTTTTCAGGTAATGAAAACTCTATAACTCATCTGCCATTTACTTATTTGTTCATTCATTTGAGTTCCTACAATAAGTCAGGCCTGTTCTAGCTACCAGTGATATAGCAGTGAACAAGATAAACAAGGTCTCTCCTTTTGTTAGCTTAGTTAGGAAAAAAGAATAAAAAAGGACAATAGACCAGGCATAGTGGCTCCTGCCTGTAATCCCAGTGCTTTGGGAGGCCAACATGGACAGATTGTTTGAGTTCAGGAGTTTGAGACCAGCCTGGGCAATAAAGCAAACCCCCATCTCTTCAAAAAATACAAAATTAAATATTTTGTATTTAATGTATATTTATACATAAATATTAGCTGGGCATGGTGGTGCACTTGTGGTCCCAGCTATTCAGGAAGCTGAGGTGGGAGAGTAACCTGAGCCCAGGAGGTCAAGGCTGCAGTGAGCTATGATAACGCCACTGAACTCCAGCCTGGGCTACAGAGCAAGACGCTGTCTCAGAAAAAAAAGGAATAATCTCGAGATGTGACCTGAAGACAATACAATGGAGTCATGGAGAGGCCTCCCTGAGACAACAGCATTTGAACAGAGTGCCAGTCAAGAAGCTAAGTGAAGATCTGGAACAAGCGTTCCAGGCAGAGGAAAGGGCTGTGCAAAAAAAGGCCTGAGGCAGAGATTAGTTCAAGGAGCAAGAAAGTCTGAGCGTGGACTTCAGTGGGTGAGCAGGAGGGTGGGAGGAGAGGAACCTGACCACAGAGGTGAGGTAGAGGTTAGAGAGACTAGGGAGAGGCTTTTGTGGCAGCCCTGGAAGAAACAGCCCATTGAGATGAATGACTTAAATAATTTTAATTCTCCCAAGAGGCAGCAGCACACTATGCAATACTACATGTGGATAAGAGCAGAGACTGGAGCAGACTGTCTGGCTCTACCGCTAGTAAGCTGTGTGATCTTAGGCAGGTCACTCAGTCTCTCTGGGTCTCAGTTTCCTCATCCATTAATTAAGGATAACAGTATCTATTTCATGGGACGGTTGTGAGATTACATTAATTAATACAGGGAAAATGCTTAGTGCAGCATCTGGCACACAGTAAACATTCAGTAGGGCTCCTAAGCATATTGATCTGTACTTTGATGTATTTATTTTATCATGTCTGCATGATTTTTTCATGGTATTCATGTATTATTTTTACTCTAGTTATTGTATTTTTCAGTTGCATAATTTCCACTTGATTCTTTTGTATGACTTATATGACTTTGCTGAGGTTTTCAATTTTTTCATTTGTTTCAAAAGAATTGACAATTATTTATTGGAGCATTTTTATAATGACTGCTTGAAAATCCTTGTCAGATAATTCAACATCTGATTCACCTCAGTCTTGGTATCAGTTGATTGTCTTCTCTCATTCAAATGGTGACTTACCTGGTCTTTGGGATTATGGGTGAGTTTCCATTGCATCCTGGGAATTTTGGTTATGTTAGGAGACTCTTGATCCTATGTAAATCTTCTGTTTTAGACAGAAGGCAGTCGCCCTGTTTAGGTTTAGTGTGTAGGTTCTGGCCTACTTTTATGGGCTGTGGGTCCAATGCCAGCTCAGTTTCCTGAGCCTGTGCATGATATTCTTGTCTGCTTCATTCTTCTGGCACTGCTGAGACTTCTGATTAATCCCTACTGGTGCCACCTGCAGGGGCTCAACCCACTTCCATGGACCACTTTCTGTGGAGAGTGGGGAGAGCCAGAGTGGCTGGGCCTGGGTCTCCTTATGCCCTTTGGTGTAAGGAGGGAGGCATCAGGCTCTGCCAATGTTGTCATGTGGGGAGCATGACCTGCCATTTCAGTGCTGCACATGTGGAATGGGCATTGAATTGACCCATGGCTTCACTACTATGCATGCAGGTGGACAGTAGTGACCCTATATACACATACCCAGAGCACTGGCAGGCAGGCTGATCCTGATCCTGCCTGCCTGCCAGTGCTCTGGGTGTGGGTGTATGGAGCATGCAGGTCAGTCTACCAGAACTCTGAAGCTGCTGCTGTGGGCAGATGGGTCACCAGTTCATGCCCTCGTTGTGGAAAGAGGGTTGCAGCCCCCTACTAGGTCTCCACTGGACTTCCCTTCCCTTTCCTAGTCCTTTGGCCAAAGTGCAGGCTTTTCTTGGGATTTTATGCCTACGCCTATTGACATAACAGACTGTGTTGCACATTTCTCCAGTGCTCAGTCCAGGGGTGTGTGGAAGACAAAAAGAAAACCCAGGGAACCCACCACATTGTCATTTCTCTACTCCTGTCATCTCTACCCAGTCTAACTTCTTCTTTCCAGCTTTCAGAGCTCTTCTATCCTTGTTTGTAGAATAATTTCCAAATATTTAGTTGTATTAGAGGCAGGAAAGGAAGGTGAATCTACACCACCTTGTTCCCTGTACATGATTTGTAATACAAACTACCACAGATGCTTTTTGAAAACAAACCATATATACATTAGGAACCAATATTACTAGTGAGTGGAATGCTTAATTATATGATTGTGCCTAATACTTCAAAATATGATCAGTCAAAATACGATGGTGGAGACTTCTGGTTGGGACAAGATGAACATATTTCTTCATGCCCCTCCACACTAAGCACAACTGTAAACCCTGGAAATAATGCAAGAGGCAACCAAAGGAAAACTCTGAAAGGTGGTGATAAGAGAGTGAGCTGGTTTGGGACCCAGGACTGTACAATCAGCACCGCAGCAGAGCATCTTGCATCCCCCACCCTGCACCCTGAAACCCAGACTCAATGTTTTCCAAGCCTGAAGTAGGAAGAGAAGGCAACCCAGGTAGATTCATTCTTCCTTCCTTGAGTTGCTCTAATAATATCAGGCAAAATAATTTTGGGGTTGGTTAATAGAGAAAATACTCTCCTTCCTTCCTGGGTCTGAGACACTCCTTTTCTACCAAGAGATACTGAGGGTGTGAGCTGATCTGCCTAGAGAGACCCAGCTTCAACAAGCCTCTTGGTCCAGGAAGCCTCTTTGTTCTGCAGCCTGACTGACACTCTTCCGCTCCCTAGAGGCTGCCAGGAGCATCAGTAGGAGGAGTACTTCCCTCATGGAGAGAAGTCCCAAAGTCTAGCCCGGGGAAACCCTTCTCCCTCCTCAGGTAGCACCAGCAGGAACCAGTGGGAGGCCCAGAGGCACCAGATAAACCAAGCAGGCTGAAACAACACCACAAAGGCTCTGAAAATTAAGCTTTTGAAAACAAAAAACAAAGGAAAAAAAAAAAAAACCCCTGGAAGTAGGCAGAAAAATAACACATTACCTATAACAGTGATTTGAATGGCAACACATTTATCATTGAAACCACCAAGAAAGCTAGAAGGAAGTGGCACAAAAGGTTTCAAGGGCTGAGATAAGAACTGTCAACCACAATTTCTACATCCAGCAAATTTATTTTCAGGAATGAAAGGGAAATGAAAATATTCCCAGGCAAAGAAAAACCAAAAGAATTTGCCACTAGCTGACTCACCCTTAGAGATCAGCTAAAGAAAGTTTTTCAAAGAGAAGGGAAATGGTAATAGAAGGAATGTTGGAGTATCAGAAGAGAAAAAACAATGGGAAGAGCAGAAATATGGGATACATACAATACACTGTCCTTTGCTTCACAAGTTCTATGAATCATGTTTGATGAAACAAAAATCAGGCCTCCATCTGGTACTTGAGACAATGATATTTAAAAGTGGGGAAGATAAAGAGGCCTAAATGGAAAAGAGATTTCCACACCTCACTCAAAGTGGTGAAACATTGCCAACAACAGACTGTGGTAAGTCACACGTGTCTATTGTAATACTCATGTGACCACTATGAGAACTATACCAAGAGATGCACTCAAAAATACTACAATTAAATCAAGATAGAGTCCTCAATGCTGTTTAGTCCTCAGAAAGGCAAGAAAAGAGAAATAGAAGAATAAGAACCAAAGGAAACAAATAGAAAACAAGTAATAAAATGGCAGACTTAAGTGCTAACATACCAAGAATTACCTTAAATGTAAATTATCTTATATAATCAGCCAAAAGACAAGACTGGCAGAGTGAATTTAAAAAGAAAAAAATGACTCAAGTATATACTGTTGCCAAGAAACTCACTTCAAATTCAGTGACATAGGCAGGTTGAAAGTAAATGGATGGAAAAGATGTAACTTGCAAACATTAATCCACGGATAGCAGGAGTGGCTATGTTCATATCTAATAAAGCAGACTTCAGAACAAAGAAAATTACTAGGGACAAAAAGGGACTGACTTAGTCCATTTTCTGTTGCTTATAACAGGATACCTGAAACTAGGTAATTTATAAGGAAAATGAATTTATTTCTTACAGTTATGAAGGCTGAGAAGTCTAAGTTCAAGGGGCCACATCCGGTGAGGGCCTTCTTGCTGACAGGGACCCTCTGCAGAGTCCCGAGGTGGCCCAGGACATCACATGGCAAGGGGGCTGAGTGTGCTGGCTCAGGTCTCTTCCTCTTTTACAAAGCCAACAGTCTCATTCCCATGATAACCCATTAATCCATGAATCCATGAATTCTTAAGGGCAGGGCCCTCAAGATCAAATCACCTATCTCTTAAAGGCCTCACCTCTCAATACTGCCACATTGAGGATTAAATTTCAACACAAGGGCTGGGTGTGGTGGCTCATGCCTGTAATCCCAGCACTTTGGGAGGCCGAGACGGGCAGATCACGACATCAGATCGAGACCATCCTGGCTAACCCGGTGAAACCCCTTCTCTACTAAAAATACAAAAACAAAATTAGCCAGGCGTGGTGGCGGGTGCCTGTAGTCCCAGCTACTCAGAAGGCTGAGGCAGGAGAATGGCGTGAACCTGGGAGCTAGAGCTTGCAGTGAGCCAAGATCGTGCCACTGCACTCCAGCCTGGGCGACAGAGCGAGACTCTGTCTCAAAAAAAAAAAAAATTCAACATGAGTTTCAGAGGGGACAAATATTCAAACCATAACTAGGACCTTATATAATGATGAAAGGATCAATCCCCCAGGAAGACATAACCATCCTAAATGTGTGCACACTGAACAATCAAACTGCCCTTTCTTTTTCTCTGAGCCGTACTTCAGTGAATTCTGGTTATTCTAGCAAATCTCACCACTGCGCTAGGGATCTCCAAGACCACCTCCACTTGCAGAGATCCAGTAGAAGGACTCACAGGACTTAGCATATAATCGTACGCATGGCTAAGATTTATGACAGTGACCCAGTAAAGATACCCAGGATCATGATGGAAAAAGAGGCAGAGTCTGGTGGAACCCTTGTGAGGCTTCCTGTGTGCTCTCCCCTCCCCCATGAGGGATCATACAAAGTTCACTCCTCCCCCAGCAATGAAATGCAGCAACATGTGTTTGAGGTTTCTTCCCAGGGAAGCCCATTAGAGACTCGGCACCTAGAGTTTTTATTGAAAGCTGGTCACATAAGCACCCTATGTCTAGCACATGCCAACATTATAGACTCCTAAAAGGAAAGCAGGTGTTCAGCATAAACCATATTCTTTGTACAGTCTAGGCACAGGGAGCCACTCTTATCAGTTAATGGTTGACTGGGAACACTCCAAGAGCCAAGTTCCCAGACCCTAGCCAAGGGCCAAACTTGGCAGCAGAGCTTTCTACAAGAGCAGTCTCAGGCCTGCAGTGTTATCTCTTTTCTGCACAGCTGCATAACCCTGTGGATATGCTTTAAATAAACATTGACTTGGACTCTTTAAATGGGTGAATTGTATGGTATATGAATTATCTCCCAATGAGATTGTTTTTTTAAATCCCAGCAAGATTTTCTCGTAGACATAGACAAGCCTCTTCTAAAAAGTTATATGGAAAAGCAAATTGCTCAAACAAACTTGACAAAAAGGAATAAAATGGGAGGTGAACACTCTCCCTTATATTAAGGCTCACCGTATAGCCACAGCAATCAGGATGGTGTGGTATTGATGGCGGCATGGACACACAGATCACTGGAACTGAGTGAAGGATACAGAAATAGATCCGCTCGGCTGTGCATGGTGGCTCACACCTGTAATCCTAGCATTTTGGGAGGCTAACAGGAGAATCACTTGAACCTGGGAGGTGGAGGTTGCAGTAAGCCGAGATTGTGTCATTGAACTCCAGCCTGGGTGACAAAAGTGAAACCCCATCTCAAAAAAAAAAAAAAATCTACTCAAATACGTTCCACTGATTTTTGTCAAGGGTACAAAATTAATTCAATGAAAGGGGCTGCTTTCAACAAATGGTGCTGGAACAATTAGAAAACCAGAGGCAAAAAAAAAAAAAAAAATGAACCTCAGTCTAATCTTCACAATGTATATGAAAATTAACTCAAAATGGATCGTAGACTTAAAGCATAATATTAAACTTTAAAAACCTTGGACAAAATCATTGGGACTTGCACACAAAAAGTTCTCAGACCAGACACCAGAAGTATGATCCATAAAAAGAAAATGTAAAGTTGGACCACATCAAAATCAAAACTTTTGCTCTCAGAAAGCCCATGTGAAGAGGAGGGAAAGACAAGCTACAAATGGGAGGAAAACATTTGCAAACCACATAACTGACCAAGGACTAGTATCTAGAATATAGAAAGAAGGCTCAAAACTCAACAGTAAAAGAAACAAACAATCCAATTAGAAAATGGGCAAAAACATAAACATATGTTAAAGCAATTGTAAATATGCACATGAAGGGACACTCAGTCCATTAGTCACTGTGGAAATACAAATTAAAACCACAAAGAGGCGGGGCATGGTGGCTCACACCTGTAATCCCAGCGCTTTGGGAGACTGAGGCAGGTGGATCACCTGAGGTCAGGAGTTCAAGACCAGCCTGACCAACACGGTGAAACCCTGTCTCTACTAAAAATACAAAAAATTAGCCAGGCATGGTGGCGGGTGCCTGTAATCCCAGCTAGTCAGGAGGCTGAGCCAAGAGAATCGCTTGAACCTAGGAGGCGGAGGTTGCAGTGAGCCTAGATTACGCCATTGCACTCCAGCCTGGCAACAAGAGTGAAACTCCGTCTCAAAAAGAAATAAATAAATAAAACATAAAACCACAATGAGATATCACTACTCACCTACAAGATTGACTAAAATAAAAAATAGTGACAGTACCCAATGCCAGCAGGGATGTAGAGAAGCTAGGTCACTCACACAATGGGAAGGTAAAATGGTCTAGCCACTCTGAAATACAGTTTGGCAGTTTCTCATTAAACCAAACATACAATTTACCATCCAAACCAGCAACTGCACCTTGGGCATTTATTCCAGAGGCGTGAGAACTTATAGCCACACAGAAGCTTGTATACAAACATTCATAGCAAGTTTATGTGTAATAGCCCAAAACTGGAATCAGCCTAGATGTCCTTCAATAGGTGACTGTAAATAAACTATGATCCATCCATAGTGTGGAACACTACTCAACAATAAAGAGGAATAAACTATTACTTGGAAGCAATCTAAGTGTCCATCAACTGATGAATGGATAAAGAAAATTTGGTACATATACACAGTGGAGTAGTATTCAGCTGTAAAATGGAATGAGATCCTGTCATTTGCAACAACATAAATAATGAATAAGATCTAATATTCACTAGCACAGCAGGTGACGATAGTCAATAATAATTTAATTGTATATTAAAAAATAAAAGTATAATGGTATTGTTTGTAACACAAAGGATAAATGCTTGATGTGATGGATACCCCATTTATCCCGATGTGATTATTACACATTGCCTATATCAAAATATCTCATGAACCCCATAAATATATACACCAACTATGTACACACAAAAATTGAAAATTAAAAAAAAAGAGGAACAAACTATTGACACACAACTTGAATGAATCTCTAGGGAATTTTGCCGAGTGGAAAAAACTCCAATCCCAAAAAATTATATAGCATGAGTCCATTTATAAAATATTTTGAAATGACGTAGGGGTGGGGAAAGCAAGAGAGGAATGTGGTTGTTTGTGGTGGTGGATACATGAACCTGCACAGGTGATACAATTGTCTAGAAATAAATATACACACAAATGAGTTGAAGTAAAACTTGGGAAATTTAAGATCAGCAGAGTGTATCAACGTCAGTATCTGGGTTGTGATATTATACCATAGTTTTTGCAAAATATAACCATTGGGGGAAGCTAAGCAGGGTGTAAAAGAGATCTCTCTGAATTATTTCTCTCCTTCCTTCCTTCTTTCTTTTCTTTTGTCTTCCTTTCTCTTTTTTTCCTTCTTTTCTTTTCTTTTTTTTGAAACATCTGTCACCCAGGCTGGAGTGTGGTGACATGGCATAATCACGGGTCACTACAGCCTTGGCCACTTAGGCTCAAGTGATCCTCCTGCCTCAGCCTCCCGAGTAGCTGAGATCACAGGCAGGCACCATCATACCTAGCTATTTTTTTGTTTTGTTTTTTTGTAGAGACAGGGTCTTGTTGTGTTGCCCACACTGGTCTTGAACTCCCGGCCTCAAGGGATCCTCCTGCCTCAGTCTCCCAAGTAGCTGGCGACAGTTGGGAGCCACTGCACTTGTCTAATTATTTTTATTTTTTTGTAGGAGATGGGTCTTACTATGTTGTCCAGGCTGGGCAACTGCTGGGCTCAAGGGATGCTCCTGCCTCAACCTCCCAAAGTGCTGAGATTACAGGCGTGAGCCACTGCACCCAGCCTGAATTATTTCTTACAACTGCATGTAAATCTACAATTATCTTCATAAGAATTTCAATTAAAAATAATAAATCAAGCAGAATCCTATAATTCAGGAAATGACATCATGACAGGCCCCATGAAGTACCCCACAGCCCTTTCCTGCCCATTTCTTGGGGGGTCCAAGGTCTCAGGGTTTCTTCCGCTGACGCCCATTCTCTCTTCTCACGGTTGGAGTGCGACTCCTTCCTTTCTTTCAAAGCACTCTCCTGGCATTTCCATCCGTGCACACAGTTGCTTTTCCTCTGGACACACAGGCATCATTGCCTTTAACAGAACCAGAGCAGGGCTCCTTAGCAGAGGGAGGTCAGAGGCCAACAGAGGACCAGAGTGCTGCCCACCTGGAGGTGGTCAGTCCCCACGGTGTGCAGCTGTGTGTGCACAGGGTGCGTTCTCACACAAGGCTTTTACGGATGTGATCTCTATTGTCTTTAAAACCCAGAAGCGAGCCCTCTAGCAAACCTACGATGAGTATATTGGTCTTTCCCCCAATGTTTTATGCCTGGGTGAAGCAGCCATTTCTCTATGTGTGCAGCAATTGCAGAGTGATTTGCAAAAACTGTCCTACTAATATTTGCCTAAGGGAGGAACTGGAATTTCATTTTGGTTGGGGGTGAGGGTGGTTAAAAAGAGCACGCCTTGCTGGGACCATCTTAGAGTAGAACATACAAGCTCTCCCAAATCAGTTCTCAGAGTCACCGAGCTGTGCGCAGGCTGTTCAAGGGCATCTGATTCATCTTTATCTCTTCTTTCTGGACCTTGTGTTAAGGAAAGAAATGGAAACACCAATAAGAGCATTGTCTTAGAGAGATTTGGCCATGAACCAGGATTGTAGCAAAGGGGCAACTTCTCTCACTACCACCAAGTACTCCAAAGAAGCATAGAATCTAATTAAAATAAATGTAGTCTCAAGATTAGCCCTTATCTCCTCCCTATTGTTTCCATATTGCCCCCTAAGCCCCGGAAGTTTAGGAATTCTGATTCCCAGGTCCCTGAACCTGCACATCCTGCTCCTCCCTCCACACCCATCTGCTGGGGAGGGGAGAAGAGGGTGCCCACAGATGCAGCAGGGGGGTCATGACAGAGCCGGGAACCAGGGCACTGGTGGTCCACTTAACTGGACACCTGGAGAGGTGGCTGAGCAGCAGGTGGGGGCATTCGTTTTCACTGGGGTGGGATGGGGATTGTGGTGAATCGTGCTGAAAAATGCAGAGGCAGCATTTGTCCTCACCAAGGAGAGACCAAGGTTTGATTTTTAAAACAAATGAACAGCTTGAGGCTATTTTTTTAAATGAAAATGACCATAAATGTGCAACGTGTGCCACACGAACAAGACCACTTCACAAAGTCCAGCACATTCCCCCTCCCTTCCTGCTCCCCTATCAGGGCAGAATGGCCTCCCCAGATTCCAATCCCGTTTAGTTGGCAACCAGATTGAGGTTTGGACCTGGGTATAATTGCTGACTCAGAAATTCATGGAAGAATCCAGGCCAAAGTATAAAATACTTTATTATTGTCTAGGGGAACAGGGGAGTGGAGAACGTGTGTGTGTATGTATGTGTACGTGTGTATATGTGCGTGTATTATATCACATCTGGAGAAACAGCTCTGTGTAATTAACCTTTATTCTCCACCTCTTAGGCAAAATCCCTGGGTTTTGTTTCAAGGATAAATTTGTTGTCATTTTCCAAACATGAATCCCCATTCTATGTCATGTAAAGTCTGCAATCAGCCATTGGGAGGCTCAGGTTCCCCTTGGGGATATGTGGAAACAGCCTCGCCCTCATCCCTCCCGAAACACACACACTTTCCTCTCTCACCACGTCAGCTTTTTCAACTCGGCTTATTAAAGGCCTTTAAAAAGCTTCTAAAACTGTGCCTTCAACACGCCGTGCCTTTGTTCTTCCACGCCTTTGTTCTTTTGCAAGCCATGAGCTCAGGGGCGCTGCCTGGCGGGCCTGAGACTGGGGAATGCAGGGCCGCGGGTCCACAGCGGCTGTGCAGACGGTGGAACAGAAGAGGGAGAGGTTCGTCTTCCAGGCTTCACCGCGCTGAGGGCGAGCGGGTTCACAGGGAGCCGGCGGCGGTGGTACCACAGCCTGGTGATGTCAGACACCAGTGGTTCTTTCAGAGGGGTCTCTCCAGCCCCAAGCAGGAGCCTGTTTTCCTTCTGTGTGTGCAGCCAAGGCCCCTGGAGGGGCTGAGAGTTGGGGCTGAGTCTTCCTGGGGCCAGGGCCCCCCACAAGGCCTCCGATGAACCCCAGAGGGCCTCCCTCTCAGGTACTAATAAGGTGTCCAAGTTGCAACCCGCTTTTTGGCCTTGTCCACCCTGTGGTTTTCAAGGCTGGTTAGAACTTGCTAATGCTAAAAAATATGTATTACCTGGTTGCTCTCTGGCAGATTAAAACACATGTGTGGAGAATAACAGCCTAGACTGCACCCTTCCTTGCTTGGGAAAGGTTTTAAAAGGAGGTACCGCTCTGAATACCTCTCACGTCGGGAACTGTATCATTTTATCGCTCTCTTGCCCATCTCCAACAGACAGACGCCCGTGCAATGCAACGTGTTATTTGCTGTCTGCCAGTGAAGCTTAACCCCCAGTGGCTGAGTTTTGCCTCAAGAAGGTGAACGTGGATGTGTTATACTTCCCTCACTTCCACATGTCTCCCCCTCGGTCATCATTTTGCAATTAAGGTGTTCATAAAATCGAATGGGTCAGGATACAGTTAAGTAATATAACAATAATGGCCCCAGTGCAGAAAACAACTAAACCCCAACACACACAAGACCAGATTTTAAAGGAAGATTGTTCTTGTTAATTTTCAGTTTCAAAAAATTGATATCTTACTTTTTGCTTCTTGTGTACATTTTTTTTGCCACACACGTGATTCCGTCTTAAAAGACAGAATCATAGAATAGGTAATATTCTACTCTGAAGTCAGAGGGAGGTCTCCAGCTCTGTGAATTCTGTTTGTCCTTCTTAATCTGCAAGTTGGGGATAATTCTTATCTACCTTCCTAACAGGTGTTCATGAGAACTAGGGTAAAACAAGTAAAACATTTAGGATGAGTAAGTGCTGAGTGTATTTTAATGATTAATATTATTAGTATAATCAAAATTATATTAGTTTTTCAAAATTATAATGACATATGTCTGAATGTGAATATATATATATTTACTATTTTAACATATGTAAAAATATTCATCAAGTCAAAGATATCTTCTCTTAATCAAAACCAAAATAATTACTTCATGTGCTTTGAGGAAGAGTTACGATGAGAGCCTTTAATGATTGGAAGATGAAGCGCCTTTGCTCTGAAATCTGACACAGAACAAGTATGGTACATGAATTAGGTTTTATTACATTTTTATCCTCTTACCTTTGTAATTGCTTCAAGTTGTTTCACCACTGGTTAGGGTGATTTGCGAGGGCAATTTATGATGCCAAAATGATGTCAATGAAAGTCTGGACTAATGATAAATGATGTCAAAACCTGAGAATGTAAATGCAAATTGTAGTTAGACTAAGAAAAGTTAATGCCAAAGAGCATATTAAGCTAACACTACATTTGAAAGACTTTATGGGAAAAAATTAAAGAAAGAAGATGAGTTATGTGCTATATAATTGTGTCTCAGTCCTCTCTATGCCTGACATTTTTTAGACAAATTGATCATAAAAATTAAAGTAAAACGTGGTTCTCAGTCTGTGACTTCACTGTACTGAGTAAAGTGGACAATTTGCTGGTGCCCAGAAGAAACCAGGCCCACCTCCATTGTCCCTGCATGAAGCCCAGAAGGAACCTTCAGACCATTGTGTAAGACCTGGGGGACCTCTGAGTCCCCGTGTTCCAGTGAGAGCTGGAAAAGGTCTTGGGGTGGGGGTCACCAAATCCCAATCCTTCCCTTTACAGGGTGCAAAATTGAGGCCCTGGCGCTTCATGTGACTTGCTTAAAGCAATATAGCCAGCTAGCTGCAGAGCTGAACTAGGAGGCCCGTTCCATTGTGCTGCAGGAATTCTCAGCCCTTCTCCCTCCCCAGTCTTCCCCATCTGGGCTCTTCTCCCTCCATCCCCAGCTGACCCTGCCCTTCCCTCCAGTGGTTATTAAATCCTAACATCTTAGGCCAGGTTTGGCCTGGGCCCTGAGGAGCAGTCACTAAGGGGGGCAGCTCCCAAGGAATGCAAATGACCTGAGGATGGACTCGCCTGGGAGTCACTCCTGTGTCACGGTCTGCCTTGTGCTCTGTTGTTTTTCTCTGACTCGATGATTTGGCATTGCTAAAGCATCACAGGCCTCGGAGAGCAAGTGGAGAAGATGCCTTTTGGACTGGAAGCCCTTTCTTCACAACAAGGCCAGCTCTGGATGTTGTGTGTGGTTTCCTTGGTGCTGTATTTTAGCAATGACTGTGCTTTTGATCACAGTCTGATAAATGTCCCAAAGGCCTGACTCAGAGCCACAGTCTGGAAATGATGCAGGGGGCAGTGAGCCCAAAGACACAAAGCTGTCCCGGTGGGCACGCAGGGCTTCTGCCTGAAACAGCCACCTCCCAGCCTGCTCTGGCCTCACGCTCCCTGCACCTGCTCTTGGGTGGTGGCCCCATATGGGGAACTGCACCCTGGTGGAGCACTGGTCTACCTCAACCTCCCTCTCTAGCCTAGTCCAGCCTTGCCTGCCAGATGAAAGCCCAGCAATGCCTGCATTGTTCACTCTTCTGAATCTGCCAGACTCTCAGGGTGCTGGTAACCTGAACTTAGACCCTCATGAATCCCCACTTGCTGGTCTCCAGCAACTCTGCTCACCTGCCTTGTAGCCCAACAATGTTATTGCCTCCTAATCCCCCTGTCACTTGAATATTTTTGTGGTTCTTTGTTTGCAGAAGCCTCAGAAACTAGGTGATTTTAGAAAATAAATATGATCTCATTAAACCTACATGATGACCCCTGTTGTGAGCCAGTCTCTTAAATTAGGACATTCCAGAGGTGGAAAGAGACAGCCTTGCCATTCGTTTGAACAAATGAATGTCTTTGTCCGGCCAGGTAGAAATGGGGACTTTTTCATAGATGACCCCATCTCTCCATGAGGTTGAAATATTTTCTCTTTCTCACCATTAGGTTGATGCATAAAGTCTCCCAATTAAATGCTAAAAATTAACATAGCTCTCCCAGTGAGGATTCCTGCTATACACAGACCCCTACAGGGCAGGCAGGTCACTTCAGGCTTCCCTATAAAGATGAGGAGGGTGATGCCACCTTCTTTTCAATTGCTGTTGAATTAAGCCCATATTCTGCATTGAACAGAGGCAGAAACTTGGGAGTATCATTTAGGAACTCAAAATAATTGAGAACATTACTCAGTCATAATGAGCATTACTCATTAGTCCAAAGCTCCCAGAGTCAGGGTGGAGGGAGAGGGATGAGTGATAAAGTTGAGAGTTTTCCTTGTCATTCCTTTAAGTCTGAAACCAGACATTCTAGCTTTGAAATATCTGTTTCTGAGTATCTATAGGAATGCCCCATGAGGATCAATGTCACCATTCAAAATTGTTTAATAAGCTATCCTTATATGGTGATGTGATGAACACCAACCAGATCAGGCTAACTGATCACAAATGCAGCTCTCCTGAGCTCATCAAGCTGCCAATTGACAGAGATGTGCACTGTTGGACTAACAAGAGAATAGGATGGCCCCCTGATGTACGTTTTCCTAGCACCCAACACTTCAGTTGTCATAACCCTCACTCAACATCTTTGTGATTAGTGATTATTTGTGTGACATTTTTCCTCCCCAATAGGCTATAACCTCTGTGAAAACAGACCTTGTCTCCCTGGATCACAGCTATATCCACCAAAGCCTGGCACAATGCCTGACATTCAGTAGACACTGATGAATGAATGAGAGATGGATTGATGATGGATGGATGGATGGTTGGTTGGATGGATGGATGGATGAATGGATGGATGGATGGAGCTCAGTGTATTCATATTGTGGTCTTGCATTCATTTTCCAAAGAAAACATATTAGGAGTAGCATGCTGACACAACATGGAATTGGGGAGAAATTGCCCTTCCTCCAATTTAGTTGAAGAAAGTCTCACAAGTAATTTTTAGACATCTCTAAAGAGTGATGACCATATTTTGCTGATTAAATTTCTTTTCTATTAGCCCTTTATTTAGTGAAATTTCACTTCTGATATTTTCTTCTGTCTTATTTCATTCTAGTCTTTATTCTAAGTTTGATTTATTATTTGTTGTTTTTGTTGCTATAATGTCCCAGAATCTGTGGCAATGGGCTGTTTATAAATTTTACCTGAAGAAACTGCATAATATTCACACCTACCCAAGATATCATTGAGATATGATGCATTCTCTTGGGCTGTCATAACAAAATACAACCGACTGGGTGGCTTAAGCAACAGAAATTTATTTTCTCACAGTTCTGGAGGCTAGAAGTCCAAGATCAAGGTACCCCAAAATTTGGTTTCTGGTGAGGGCTCTCTTCCTGGCTTGCAGTCAGCCACCTTCTTGCTGTGTCTTCACATGTTCTTGTCTTTGTTCACATGGAGAGAGAGAGAAAGAGAGCAAGTTCTCTGGTGTCTTCTTATAAGGACACCAGTCCTGGATTGGATTAAGGCCCTATTCTTATGACCTCATTTAACCTTAATTATCTCCTTAAAGATCTTATTTACAAATACAGTCACATAGAGGGCTAGGGCTTCAACATAGGAATTTGAGGAGAAGGCAACTCAGTCCATAACACATGACAAATGGAATTCCTAAGACACTCCAAATTCTTTGCCTTTGGCTCCTCTAGCATTGCCCATCACCCTATGTGCATGTGCAGGGCTTATCCATATACCCTTTCAGGTTGAACAGGTGCTGTGTCCTGCAGCCACTGGAAAGTCCACAGCAAAATTTCTATTTTGATAACAACTCTTATTAAAAGATGAAGAGTGCCTTTCTAGTGGGTTTGTGTCCAGACCCTGAATCTGTGTGCCCTGTTTTGAAATAAAACATTATGTGGAAACATTTATCAGATGGGTATCAAGCATTCTGCCCAGTTTTCTATGACTTGGTTTGGAGAGTGGACTGACCCAAACCTTCAGAAGAGAGCCCCTGGGGCTTTCAAGAGGCTGGGGAGGATGTAGAACCATCCTATCTGGAAGGAAAGCCATTTTCCTCTACCTCCCCTCTGACTCCCACCTCCTCCCAGGTCCTCCTTACCTGGATGACCATTGCCTGGCTTCCAGAAGCACAGCAAGAGGCTGCTGGCTTCCTCTTCTCTTTTTTATGTTCAGGTAGAGCTGAAACCATCAGGCATGAGGATGTGTGCTGACTTGGAGTGGACGGACCCACCGAAGTCATGTCTGCCCTTGGCTCAGCCATAACTCTGGGGCTGAGTGACAGGGAAGTGGGAGGAGACACCACCAACTCTGGCATCTTGAGAATGGACATTCCCTGGTGCAAGTGAACTGGGCTCACAGCTTATCGAATGCCCATGATTAAAGAAAAAATACACTGTACTGCATAGATAGGACCGAGTCTGTTCTCCATTATGTATAAACTTTTCCATTATCTTATATGAATCCAAGAGGCATGGTGAAATGAAATTTACATCTCTATTATTAATTACCAGTTTCTTTGTTCTGTAAAGGTGTTCTTCTACATCCATCAACTCAGAGGATGTTATCATTTCTGTATCGATTATTTAAAATGCACCAAAATAAAAAAGTAATAAGAATTCACGTTCATGATGATTTTTCTTTTCCCACAGGAGTGAATTCTACCCATGATGATATCATATTCTTGCTTCTGAAAGGAATAAACCTTTAAAAATAAATGCGTGGTTGTCCCAGTTACAGAAATGGATTTTTTAAAGCCCCAAGCTTGTGATCATTACCATTTGTGGATAGAAACATAGCAGAGGGTTTTTCAATAAAAGTTATACCCCTAAACAAATAACCTTGCTGCAAAAGAAACTTCGTGCTTCTGCTCAGAGACAGGTGTCTTGCTAAAATTACTTCTCTGTTTTCTGTTCCTTCACAGTGGAGATGCCATTGCCTTTGAAAAATCTACTAATTATAACAGCATTATCCAACAAGAAGCAACAGTGAGTGTTAATCAAATAGATTTACTATAATAGACCCAGATCTAGCAATACCAGTGATTGCTTAATTCAATCCAGCTGTTTTTCTGTGTGTAATGTTCTTACTCTAGGTAGCTCCTAACCATTCACCCATCTGACCATAAATGTTCAGTGCCCACCACTTTCCACATGCTGTGCCAAGACAGACATAGTCTCTGTCCTTAAGGAACCTACTGTTTGGCTGCACATTCCCTGCTTAACTGTGTTTCTTCAGCTAAAATTAAAAAGGATATATAGGCTGTTGGCAATAAATGTGTCTGAAGTGTCTCCCTATTACAGTTACAGCTCTGAATTAGGACACCAGAACTATGAATAACTAATGTATGACATCATGAGTTGATTTTATTTTAGTGGGCCAAAACGATATGATAGTACTTGGATACTGTCTTAGTGCGAGCTGCAAATTACCATTGACAGGATGGCTTCAACAACAAACATTTATTTCTCACAGTTCCAGAGGCTGGAAGTCCCAGGTGCCAGCATCGCCAGGTTACGGGAGGGTCCTCTTTCAGGCTGCAGATGACTCCTCATTGTGTCTCACGTGGTGAAAAGAGAGGGAGCAAGCACTAATCTCATTCATGAGAGCTCCACTTTTGTGACCTAATTACCTCCCAGAGGCCCCACCTCCAAATACTGTAATGTTGGGATTAGAGGTTTTTTGTTGTTGTTGTTGTTGTTGTTGTTTTGAGATGGAATCTCGTTCTGTTGCCCAGGCTGGTTCAAGCGATTCTCCTGCCTCAGCCTCCCAAGTAGTTGGGATTACAGGCGCCCGCAACCACGCTGGCTAATTTTCTTATTTTTCGTTGAGACAGGGTTTCACTAAGCTGGCCAGGCTGGTCTCAAACTCCTGACCCCAAGCGATCTGCCCCCCTCGGCCTCCCAAAATGCTGGGATTACAGGAGTGAGCCACCACGCTCAGCCAGGATTAGGGTTTTAACATATTACCTGGCGGGGGGCGGTGGGGATACCAACATTCTGACAATAACAGATACTGTCTTGTTGACAAGTGTCATTGAACAGATAACCATTTATAAACATGTTTAGTGACCAGCCCTCTTCAGGGCTGAATGGGTTGTGAAAGAAAAGCTAAAACCAAACAAAGTCCCTCTACTTAAGTAGGACACAGTTTTGTAGTTGGGAAGCTAAGATAGACGTGGAACAATGGGTACCAGGTCGAGTGGGCAGTGCAGGCCATGGGTGGTTTGGGAACTCCAAATTGGGGGTGGAGGAGAGGGGCTATGGGAGGCAAGAGTGATTAGAGAGGGCTGCACTCAAGAGTGCGGTTCCTACTGTTGTGACAAATTAGCACAAAGTCAGTGACTTAAAACAACACAAATTTGTTGTCATACAGCCCTGGAAGTCATAATTTCAACACCATTCTTACCAGACTAATATCAACGTGTTGGCAGAGCTGTGTTCCTTCTGGACATTCTAGGGAAGAATCCATTCCTTCCCTTTTCCAGCTTCTAGAGGTCACTCCCATTCCTTGGCTCATGGCCTGCGCCCCATCTTCAAAGCCAGCAAAGACAGGCCAGACCCTTCTCATGCTGCAGTCTGTCTGGCTCCCTGCAGCTGGGAAAGGTGGCCCTTTCTAAAGCACCTTTGTGATGACATGAGGCCACTTGGATAAGGCAGGAAACCCTCCCATCTCAAGGTCCTTAACCTTAATCACATCTGCAAGGTCCCTTTGCCATGCAAGGGAACATATTCATAGGTTCCAGGGATTAGGATGTGGACATTTTTGGGGTGGAGGGGCCTGATTCTGCCTGTCATATTATCCTTGAGCTAGTCCTGAAGGGGGTCACTGGCTCCTCACTTAGGAGGGTGTTCATTTTGAGGGTGTAGCCTGCATTGGAGCTGGGAGGTGATGACAAACGTGTGTGGAAGCCAGCGTGCATATGCTGGGGAGCAGCGCACTGGGCGAGGTGGGTGGAGAGGACCAGAGGGCACAGAGCTTGTCAATGCTAGGCAGAGAACTTGGATTTGACCCAGGAGACCATGGGGCACCATCGAGGCATCTTCAGAAGGGGAGTAACAGGATACATTTGCTTTGGGGGGTGATAATTCTGGGAACAGTGTCTTCAAGGATGCAGGAAGAAGCAAAGGCATTCAGGAGAATTGATGGGGTAATCCAGGGGAGGCAGATGGTGCCTGATGGAGCAGGTGATGGTGGGAAGGTGTCACACATCAGACTCCCAGGGGCTGACACCTAGTGCACGCTCACTAAAGAATGAGTAGATGAATGGTAGCATGTAACTCCAATGACATTTCTTGGGTCTATTGAAAATCTCAAACTGCATTTAATATACCTAAAGAATCCACGTAGAATTTCTCATTTTTTTCTTTGTCATTTTTTAGATATAGCTTTTGTTTATACATATTTGTCATTATGCAGTATTTATTTATTTATTTTATTTTTTAGAGACGAGGTCTTGCTCTTTTGCCCAGGCTGGAGAGCAGTGGCATGATCACAGCTCACTGGAGCCTCCAACTTCTGGGCTCAAGGCATCCTCTCACCTCAGCCTCCTGAGTAGCTAGGACTCCAGGCGTATGTCACCATGCCCAGACATGTTTTTTTTTTTGTTTTTTTTTTTAAATTTTTTGTAGAGACAGGCTCTTACTATGTTGCCCATATTGGTCATGAACTCCTGGCCCGAGGCAATCCTCCTGCCTCAGCCTCCAAAAGTTCTGGGATTACAAGCATGAGCCACCACACTCAACACAGTTATTGTTTAAAAGTTGGTGGATTTTTAAAGACTGATATATAATAGATGTATATATTTTCTGGATACACGTGATATTTTGATACATTTCTATACTGTGTAAAGATCAAATCAGTATAATTGGGATACTTATTGCCTTAAACAGGTATCTTTTCTTTATCTGGAGGCAGCCAAATGATTCTCATCTGGGTATTTGAAAATATCAAATAGATTTTTGTGAACAATAGTCACTCTACTAGATTGATCAAAGCCTAGGTCTCATTTCTTCTGACTGTCTGTTTGTACCCATTGATCAACTTCTCTCCATCCCCTTCTTTGCTTTGCCGAATTATTGTTTATGCACTGGAATTCCTCAGCATGCTTCCTGAATGCCTTCTGCTGTAGAGAATCTCCTGCAGGGATCCACACTTTAGTGGTCTGTACTCTACTTTTACTTTAGATTTCTGGTTGTTTATGTTGTAAAGGAAATATTTCAATTTATGATTTTAAAAATATTGTTTGTGAAAGAACAATTCTTTTCACAGTTTTTAATGAAAGGATTATGCCTATAAGTAATGTCTATGGAGGAAGAGACCTCAGGGAATTGACTTCAGGAAATCATGAATTTGCTCTTCATTATGTTGTGTAATAAAACACTTTTACATTTTCCTTGTAATTGTTTATTGAATATCTTAACAGTACATTGTCAGATGTTTTCTTCTGAACAGGTGAAACTGTGTTGTATATGCCATGGTGAAATGTAGAGATTTCTGTAGCATTCAACAAAGAACTGTCGGCCTAAAGCTGCAGTTCTCAGCATGGGCATGCAGAAGGCTCAGTAGGGAAGCTGGTTACACATCTAGAGTTCTTGTCTCATCAGATTCACTAGAGGCCTAGGAACATGGATCTCAAGGGCCCCAAGGGATTCTGATGTGTTTGAGAATGCTGCTTTGGGAATACCAGCAGTAACACCCAGAGAACATTGACATAACCAGGGTGTGAGTGCTCTGGAAAATATGGATGCAGTTGGGGTCTTGCATTATGAGAGGTTAGCCCAGAGTTAAAATTGAGGATTCCTCAGTTCTCTAACAGAACGCCTATGATCAGGCCAATGAGCTTCATGGAATAGCTCCATCCTTCAGTATGATCAACTTGAGCATCATCCATACCCACATACAAGAAAACCCATCTTCTTTTTTTTTTTCTGTTTCAAATTATTATTTATTTAATTATACTTTAAGTTATAGGGTACATGTGCACAACGTGCAGGTTTGTTACACAGGTATACATGTGCCATGTTGGTTTGCTGCACCCATCAACTCGTCATTTACATTAGGTATTTCTCCTAATGCTATCCCTTCCCCAGGCCCCAACCCCTGACAGGCCCCAGTGTGTGATGTTTCCCACCCTGTGTCCAAGCATTCTCATTGTTCAATTCCCACCTATGAGTGAGAACATGCAGTGTTTGGTTTTCTGTCCTTGTGATAGTTTCCTCAGAATGATGGTTTCCAGCTTCATCCATGTCACTACAAAGGACGTTAACTCATCCTTTTTATGGCTGCATAGTATTCCATGGTGTATATGTGCCACATTTTCTTTATCCAGTCTATCACTGATGGACATTTATGTTGGTTCCAAGTCTTTGCTGTTGTGAATAGTGCCGCAATAAACATACGTGTGCATGTGTCTTTATGGCAGCATGATTTATAATCCTTTGGGTATATACCCAGTAATGGGATCACTGGGTCAAATGGTATTTCTGGTTCTAGATCCTTGAGGCGGCACCACACTCTCTTTCACAATGGTTGAACTAGTTTATAGTCCACCAACAGTGTAAAAGCATTCCTATTTCTCCACATCCTCTCCAGCACCTGTTGTTTCCTGACTTTTTAATGATCACCATTCTAACTGGTGTGAGATGGTATCTCATTGTGGTTTTGATTTGCATTTCTCTGATGACCAGTGATGATGAGCATTTTTTCATGTGTCTGTTGGCTGCATAAATGTCAAGAAGACCCATCTTCTGATGACTCTGAATAAAGCCAATATTCTAAAGTGTGGTGTGAATGAGGCTTAGACAGCACCCAATAGAGAGACTCCTTTGAGCTGTCCCCTCTGTGTTCCTGCTTTATGTATTTATTTAGACATCTATACCCCTACATCATTCCAACAGTATTAATGGGGGAAGTTTTAACATGGCATCTTCATAATATTGTGTGCATAGTATGCATTTTCTCCAGGGAGAGGGTCAGTTGCTTTCATCAGATTCTTAAAGAGGTTCAGAATCACAACAGAGTTATGAAATACAGACTTTAGGGCACTGAGAGGACAGTTAAGCATGCTCTCTAAACTTCCGTGATCCCCAGTGCAGTACTGGTTGACACTGGGGCATCGGAGAGGAGGAAAACACAGTGGTGCCTGTTTTGAGTGTGTGCAGCACTGTGTGGGATGGTGGCTGAGCTCACTCCTCCTGTAAAGGGTGGGCACAGGTGGTTAGAGAAGCTGCCATGCCCTCACATGTCTTATAGACAGGAACCTACCAAAACCCACAGAAGCAATTCTATAAGTGAGTAGCTTAGTGAGGCTTAGGGTGCGTAAGGACTGGGCAGGCTAAGGATGGAATGCTGACCTTGGAACTATAGGGTCAGAGAGCGGGTCATGAGGTTTGAGAGAATGAAAAGTCACAGTCTGGCGTAGCAGGGTTGGCCGCTCAATTTTCAACTTGGAGGAATTCTTTCATCCTACTTTATTGTAAGTGAAATTATTTAAAAGCAGTCTATGACAACGCTGAAGAAATCATTTCAAATAAAATTGATACCCTTTATTCAGACCAGGAGGAGACCTCATGCCTCCCCATGCCCAGAGGGGACAGCAGCATGAGTGACACAGGGAGGCAGGGAGGAATGTTGCACTTGCTTTCCGCCATGCCACCTTTCTTCCTCCTTCCCATCCTGTAATTGGTTCTTTTTTTTCTTTTTTTTTTTTGAGATGGAGTTTTGCTCTTTCTCGCCCAGGCTAGAGTGCAGTGGTGTAATCTTGGCTCACTGCAACCTCCATTTCCTGGGCTCAAGCAATTCATCCACTTCAGCCTCCCGAATAGCTGGGATTACAAGTGTCCGCCACCACACCCAGCTAATTTTTGTATTTTTAGTAGAGACGGGGTTTCACCATGTTGGCTAGGCTGGTCTTGAACTACTGACTTCAAGTGATCCACTCACCTCAGCCTCCCAAAGTGCTGGGATTATAGGCATGAGCCACCACGCCTGGGCCTGTAATTGGCTCTTCTAAAGGAAAGTCCATGCTCCTCATTTTCCTTGTTTGCAATGGCCCTGAGATTTCTCATACAATGAACCATTGTTATGATATAGGCAGGATGACCCAAACAAGGTATGATTTCATTTCAAGGAGGAACAATTACATGGACAAGGGTTGTAGAAGTGTATTGTGATATTAAATAATTCATAGATAATAGTCTTATTGTACATTGCTATAGAGGATTTGTAAATGGATGATCCCAAGAGAGATACATTTGGTAATACATTAAATCCTATCCCTTCCCTGATGTCCATCGTTCATAGAATTATAGACAAAAACTAGCAGCATTTGGAGTAAAATATGAGAGGAAAGTTGCTGGAATCAGTAATGTGTGCAGAGGTGTGGCTAAAAGGTTATACACAATACTAACTTAGAGTAGCGTGATCATAAGATGATTTGTATGCCAAAAAAGTATTGTATTTTAAGACATAATCCATTGCACAAATGATTTTTAGTGTGAAGATCATTCACCAATGAAGACAGACCCAGTTGGATCCCCTTTGTCTGAATTCGGGAGATGTCCATTTTTGGAGCAAGAACTGGCAAAGAAATACTCCTGTAATATGGTAGGTTTACACTCATGGGGAGATTAGCCTTTCAGGCTGTGTGATGCTTAGGGCAGTAAATAGCTTCCTTTTGTGCTTGTGGTCATGGCTGTGTCACATGGAATAATGTTTGCCTTTGCCAGACCCATGAGGACCAGCAGCCTTAGCAGCCTTCCCTGGTTTGATGGTGCTCAGGAAGTTCAGGGTTCCTTATCACATCCTGTGGCAAGGCTCCTGCTGGGACTGCCTCTTCCCCAAGACAAACAAAGGAACAGATATATGGATTTTCTAGAAATTAGGGCTGGGGATTATGGAGGGGAAAATTGAAGTTTAGAAAAAAAGGTGTCAAAGTTTGGTGGCCTTTGTAGTAGTAGAATAAATCTGCAAATATGAGTTATGACATTGAAATTAAAGCTACATGGACTATCAGCCTATAAGGTCTGCATTAGTTTATAGAAACAAACAAACAAAATGCTGTGGCCCAAGTGAAGGGCCCAGCTATTGTCATTTGAGAATTGCAACAAGACCAGCCTCTGAGAGCTTCAGAAAAGTCTGTGAAGATCAGTTCATTTTTGAAAAGGCCCACAAGCTGAAATAATTTTCCATATTCTTCCTAGATGGCCTTCCTTGCTGACGAATACTGCAACTTTTGTCGAGACATTTTACGAAATGTGAGGAACCAAGAACTTGAGAGGGTAGGGTTTTATCTATAAAATACAAGCATTTATGACTCCTTATTAATCATTTTTATTTGATGAGACTCCATCAACCGATGTCCAGTGGTAACCCACTGCACTGAAGTGCTTACATGCTATGTGCCTATCTTGTAGTCATTGAGTTCTGGAAGGTGAGATTGATTTTCAGTGTAATCAGTTGGAAATTCTCCAAGGTGCTAATACAGATAACTTTAGGCTCTAAATACAAATTCAGCTATTTTTTAGATCCTAATTCTGCTCATTTTGAATAAAGTATTGGTAATAAAATTCACCCTGGAATTTTCAGTGGTGCCGAAGAGCCATTTTATTGATATGCCCTAACTGAAGATGGAGCAGGACTTCACAGCTGAGTGATCTGGCATGGGTATTGTCACGATTGGATTTAATCCTAGAATTGGCTGTGGAAAACATGAATAAATCTTTCAGCTATTCTGAGTTTCATCTTCTGCAGTGTGAGATGAAAATCCAAGGAAACAAGTGCACATTCAAATGAGAATTTTTTCCTGATGCTTCAGTATATTCTAAGCACTTCAACTTTGGGTGATAACGTTCATTCAGCACGAGCGCATTTACTACCTACTTGGTGTAAAGCATTGTAGTGAGGGAGAGACCAAGATGTCTTCAGGATGGCCCCTGTCCTGTTGATGCAATGTTACAAATACCCATCCACACTGGATATCTGACATATTCCTTTCCTTCTTCACTTACTCATCAAATACGTATTTAATTCCTACCCTGTGACCGACACTGTTACCAGGACTAGGAAAGTATTCTCCATAAGGCTTGAGAAGTTAGTATTTGGTAATGAAAGGAGCAATATTATCCAATAAATATGATGCAATGTGGAAAGTTCTAGAATAGCTGCATGATTAGACTATTCTGGGTGCCCAGAGAAGGGTAACAGAGAAGGCCAGGGAGTGCTTCCAAAGCAGGCCACGTTGCTGCTGACTCTAGTAGGAAAGGCAGAGGTGCAATAGACAGAAAATGGGGTAGGAGAGGGATTCCAGGTAGAACCCATGGTGCAGGTAAAGGCAGCATGATGTTCACGGGCATGATGTGACAAAAAGGTCACTATGACTATATTTTATTATTTCTTTTTTTCTTTTCTTTTTTCTTTCTTTCTTTTTTTTTTTTTTTTTTTTTTTTGAGACGTAGTCTTGCTCTGTCACCCAGGCTGGAGTTCAGTGGTGCGATCTCGGCTCACTGAACCTCCACCTCCTGAGTTCAAGCAATTCTCCTGCCTCAGCCTCCCGAGTAGCTGGGACCACAGGCGCCCACCACTATGCCCGGCTAATTTTTTGTATTTTTAGTAGAGACGGGGTTTTTACCATGCTGGCCAGGCTGGTCTCAAACCCCTGACCTCAGGTGATCTGCCCACCTCAGCCTCCCAAAGTGCTGGGATTACAGCTGTGAGCCACCGTGCCCAGCCTAGATTTTATTATTTCTAAAGAAGAGAAGCCAGAGGGGAGGTGGGAAAGTAGGCTGATGCTAGAAGGGGCCTCGGATGCCCCAGGAAGAACTCTTGACTTGTTGAGAAGACAGTGGGGGAGCAGTGACAATAGGGCTTGGCCGTCGTGGAACAGAGAGGCAGCGAGGAGGTTTTGTCACAGTTGAGGTGAGAAGCAACAAGGGTCGGTTCTGGGGCAGTGACAGTGATATCACAGATTAAACAGGGGCAGGTTAGAGAAATATTTCAGAGGCAATCGCAACAGGGTTTGGTGACTTGGACGCGGGTGGTGAGGGGTGGGCAGAGACAAGTCTGTGGTAGTGGCTCCACCCAGACCCCCCTTCCCCAAAGCTCCTTGCTCCAAGGTTCCCAGCCTGAGAGAAAAGGGATTGCTACACCCTGTGTTGTATTTTTCAGAGTGTCTTTGGAGAAGTCCTCTCTAGAATTAATGCCTTGATAACAGGATTTTAAATCAGTGCCTGTGGCCATGTAATTCAGGAGTTGACCCTAACTTCCATGACAACCGATGCATGGGGCCAGCACCTTGTCTGGCATCACTGGCAGGTCCTAGCACCAGGACCAAGGGAGACACGATAAGGTTGTGATGCCTCACAGTGTCTGAGCCTGTGGAAATCCCAAACAGGCAAGAGTCTTTACTGGCGGCGAAGCAGATCGGTCACGTGGTTCAAGAATGGAAACTGATAAGTCAACATGGGAAAAAACAGAAAAGAGGAGCCGCCACGAAGTAGTCCACATAGGCTTTAGAGAAGGCTCCTGTGTAGAACCACACCAGTCTCCTTTTCCTTCCACAGTCGTTAGGCGACTTCTAACTTGATGGCAAGGAAGGGGTCTCTTAGATTAAGTACTATCACACCTTTCTCTGAGCTGAAAAATGATTGAGGCAGTCAGTCAGTCAGTCAGCCAATGAACATTTATTCTCTCTGGGCTGTGCCCTGTGGCCCAGTCCTCATCCTAGTATAATCAACTGGAGCCTCCTTGTGGTCAGAAAGAGCTTCCCTTCTAGAAACTGCCTCAAAAAAATATTAATAATGTTCTACATTATCCCATCCAACTGGCAGGTGCTCTCAGATGGGTTGTTGGAAAGAATTCTATCAAAATACAGCTTGGAAAAGCTGAGAGGCAAAGCTTTACACGCACTGGAACAAAATTCATCCCATTGTCATCTGGGGCTAAGGAAGTATCTGTGGCAGGGGGTTAGCCTTGGGAGGTGGAAAACGAGTTTTGGCGATATGCTGTTACTTACCCCAGGTGGAGGACTTGCTTACTTCCTTCTGGAAGTCTCTGCAGCAAGACACAATCATGCTGATGTCATTGCCTGATGTGTGCCAGCTCTTTAAATGCTACGATGTCCAGCTGTACAAGGTAGGAGGATGCGTGAGTCTCTAGAGTATATCCTTTGCAGAAATTGGCAGCAAATGCTGGGTTTGGACCCACAGCTCCACCTCTCTGCAGTCTCCATGGTCCTCTGAGGAGTGAATAGTGGGGTGTATGGACCAGGAGCCATCTGATCTCTGCCTAACACTCAGTTTCCCTTTGTGAATTACCTCATGGACACCAAAAGCCAAAGCACATAGTAACCTCTGGTTCCATATCAGTGAAGTCCGAATTGAGTCGAAGTTCTTTCTCTGGGAATTTCTGTAAAAGAAGACATTCTAAAATGAATAATTGGAATTGTAATATGCTTAACTGCCAGGGCTTTTGTTTTGTTTTGCTTTGCTTTGCTTTGCTTTGCTTTGCTTTGCTTTGCTTTGGTTGAAGCGCTATCTCTGAAGTGATTGTATTTGGAGGGTTGTATTTGGAGGGTCAGGTTTACATCTTCTCTGGGTTAAAAAGATGTTCTCCTTCAGCGAGTCACAAGCCTAACCTTTTATTTTATTATTTATAAGGAAACCATCTAGTACTTCCAAGTTTTTAACACAAAGTTTGAAAACTAGAAGCTGGGTTCAGCCCTTAAATACATTTGGATTGACCCACATAGTATTGGCCAGCATTGTGTGATTTTTTAAAAAAATATTTGAATCAGTTATCAATCTTCTAAAAATATTTGAGGCCAGGAGCGATGGCTCATGCCTGTAATCCCAGCACTTTGGGAGGCTGAGGCGGGTGGATCACGAGGTCAGGAGTTCGAGGCCAGCCTGGCCAAGATGGTGAAACCCCATCTCTACTAAAATTACAAAAAAATTAACCAGGTGTGGTGGCATGCACCTGTAATCCCAGCTACTCGGGAGGCTGAGGTAGGGGAATCGCTTGAACCCGGGAGGCGGAGGTTGCAGTGAGCCAAGATCATGCCACTGCACTCCAGCCTGGGTGACAGAACAAGACTCCGTCTCAAATAAATAAATAAAAATATTGGAAAAAAATTCCAACTGTGGCTGCACCAGCCTAACATCCTGCATGGGAAGCAGTGGCCAGGCTACATGGTGCTGCCCCCTCAACCTGGGTGGGGACCCGCTCTCAGACTTCTTGAGACCCTCCCTGTCCCTGTGGCATGTGTGAGCTTCAGTCACACCTGCACCATCAGCAGAATCATAGTGTCTTGATACTTTTGTTGTAGGGAATTGAGGATGTTCTCCTTCATGACTTCTTGGAAGATGTTTCTATTCAGTACCTGAAATCTGTGCGGTTATTTAGTAAGAAATTTAAGCTGTGGCTTCTTAGTGCTTTGGAAGGTGTCCTGGCCCTCTTGCAGATCTCCAAACTCAAAGGTAGGTTTCAATGACAAAAATAAATTCTGGGCTGGTGCAGTGGCTCATGCCTGTAATCCCAGCACTTCGGAAGGCTAAGGCAAGAGGATCGCTTGAGCCCAGGAGTTTGAGACCAGCCTGGGCAACATAGTGAGATCCTGTCTCTACAAAAAAGTTTTAAAAATTAGCTGAGTGTGGTGGCACACACCTGTGGACCTAGCTACTCAGAAGGCTGAGGAGGGAGGATCACTTGAGCCCAGGAGGTCAAGGCTACAGTGAGCCATGATCATGTCACTGCACTCCAGCCTGGGTGATGGAGCAAGACCCTGTTTTTAAAGTAAAGAAATACATAAATAAATAAATTCTGTAAGTGTAGATGAAGCACCTGACTTTCACCCTGGGTGGTAGCTTTCAGCGGCTGCCGCATGCACTCAGCTACAGTCCGGAAGGCCCAGCCTGCTCAGGGTTTCTGGCTTTTAGTGCTGGTGATGGATTTTTGTGCTGATCCAGCCACACCCTTTTAAGCTATTTCTCTTTGGAATAATAACATGGACTTTTGGCAGGTCAAGGTGTTCTAGGTGTGGATATTCACCAGGGCATTCTCACACCTGAATTGCACCATCTCTCTGCTGAGTTTCTAGAATGCTTTCCCCTTCTGTCTGGCTGCCAGGCTGCAGTCCCACCAGGCTATTTATCTGTTCAAGGCCTGCAGTGGTTTCCGAGCGTGAGATTGAACTGCTCTGTCAGCTGGTCCAGTTCCCTATAAATCTGTCCTCTTTGTGTCCCTGAATCTCCATGTTCCTTCAAAGGCCAGCCCGCACCTGCCATGCCCTGTCAGATCATCCTGGAAATACCCATTTTCTCCCTCTTGCCTTTGTGCAGTTTTGCTATCATTGCCTGCAGCTCTCAAACTCCCTATGGGGTCCCACCCTTCTTGCCAGCTCAGGGCCATTTTGTCACCAAGCAGGCACCAGTTATTGCCTCACATTTCTGTAAGTCTTGCTTCCTTTGCAATTATTTCCTAGGTAGTACAGATAGGGGACTTCTCAAAGTGCCTACAGCATAGGACCATGTCTAATCGCCACTCCCCATGACCCCTTCCCCCAGCTGTGTTCACTACTAATGCTGGGTGCCCTGATCCAGTTTGTCCCACTTGGAAATTTTAGGGATGTTGCAGAAGGTGAGACTGGGACTTGCTACAAAGGGGGTCCAAGGAGTGGGGAGCAGAGCCTCGCTCCAGTTTTCCTGTGCTCCTTTAACATCTGCCCGAATTCAAGCCTCTGTCTCTTCACTCTGTAGGCTACTTCAGCAGTTTCCTAGTTGGTCATCCTGCTTCCACCCCCCCTTCCCAGCCACACTCCCCTCCACCCCCAGTGATCATTCTAAAACAGCAATTAATCAATTACCAACCTTCCCAGGCCCCCACTGCCCAGATGGCCCACTCTCCTCCACTGCTCTGCAGTCATTCACAGTTTGGCCTCTGGCCCCTTCACAGTTTGGCCTCTGGCCCCATCCCTGTCTCCATCTCCCAAGGGACTCCCATGACCCAACAGTGCTCTTCAGCAACACTAGACAGGCTGTCCCCAGAAAAGGCCCTTATTCCTGCCATTTTCTCTGCTTGGACTGCCTTCTGCCCCATTACTCCTGGCTAACTCCTACCTACGCATCAAAGCCCAGATGAAATGTCACCTTCTCAGTGAAGCTTTCCTCAATACCTTCTTCCAGACAGCCTCCCTTTCTTCCTTGTGCTCTCACATCACATAGGAGCACTTAGCCTGCTTTTGGGATGTGTTTGCATATCTGGTGACCCACCCTCTGGAGCATGAGCCCTTTGTAGGGAAGGGCTGTCCTCTTCCGTCCATCAGCTCAGCAGCCTTCCAGCAAATAGTTATTGAGCAAACACTGCACGAGTGTTCTCCCAAATATTTGTCAAATGAATGAATGCATTCAAGAAGAGAACACCTGTTTCTATGTGTTCCCTTTTCATCCTTTCCTTTCCTTTGATTATTTTCCAAGGAAAGCACTGTAGGATGAGAAAGTTGGGGGTGCTCCTTCGCATACCGGTCTTAGTCCAATCTGGCTGCTGTAGTAAAATGCCACCAACTAGGTGGCAGTATATAAACAACTGAAATGTATTGCTTATAGTTCTGGAGGCTGGGAAGTCCAAGATCAAGGCACCAGCAGATGGGTGTCTGGGGAAGGTCTGCTTACTGGTTCACAGATGGCTGTCTTTTTGCTTTGTCTTCACATGGTGAAAGAGGCAAGGGGTCACTCTGGGGCCTCTAATGCTCTTCATGGGAACTCCACACTCAGGGCCTCATCACCTCCCCAAGGCTCCATTTCCTAACACCATCACAACGGGGGTGAGGTTCAACATATGAAACTGGGGGTGTGGGAGATAAACATTCACATCATAGTAGCACGCATGTCAGATGCTGGGGTTACTTAACTTTTCTGGCACATGAGGACATTTCAGCCAAGTGTCCCCTGCCAGGATCTCCTAGCCACTCAGAGAGGACCCGCAGACACAGGGTGGGGAAGTTGCAGTTTAGCCAGCTGTGCCTTCCTACCCCAAACATGCACCTTCTCTTCCCCACTGCCCACATGAGAACTTGAAGTTATTGTATTAATGGCCACATGTGTTGTTCTTAACAGAAGTTACTCTATTTGTCAAAAGACTAAGAAGAAAGACGTACCTTTCCAACATGGCTAAGGTAGGTTTCAGCCAAGCAGATAGGAGGGAACAGAGCAGTTTCCTGAAAAGAGGTGAAAGCTCTAAGTCCCTGTTAAGAGTGAGTGGTTGCTCTGTCCATCTGGAGGGCAGAGGGCAGGCAGGGTGGCCTTGCCTGGCCACCAGCAGAGGAGTCGAGGTGGGCCCCCGTGACTCAAAGCTAGAAGCCTGCCCCCTTTCCACCCATCCTCAGGAAGGCTCCAATCTCCTGGCTCTCTCAGAGCAGGAGGGAAAGCAGGTCAACACTTAAAAGATGCCAATGGCCAGGCGTGGGGGGCTTATACCTGTAATCGCGGCACTTTGGGAGTCCGAGGCAGGCAGATTACTTGACGTCAGGAGTTCGAGACCGGCCTGGCCAACATGGCAAAACCCTGTCTCTATTAAAAAAAAAAAAATACAAAAACTAGCTGGGCATGGTGGTGTGTGCCTGGAGTCCTAGCTACTCAGGAGGCTGAGGCAGGAGAATCTCTTGAACCTGGGAAATGGAGGTTGCAGTGAGCTAAGATTGTGCCACTGTACTCCAGCCTGAACAACAAAACGAGACTCCATCTCAAAAAAATAAAAAAATAAAATTAAAAGATGCCAGAAGGAGGCCCCACACAGAGGTGCCAGTGTCAGAGGTAACAGGGCCTATGACAGACAGACAGACACACCCTTCACCCATGTGTGTGGCCCGTGGACTCAGTGTGGCCAGGCCGCCAGTTACTTCAGCTCTGACCTTTTCAATCCTGGGGTGATTTAGAGAAAGGTTGAGAAGGGCTGAAGAAAAGATTCTGTGATGCTGGCACCCAGCTCATGGGCTACCAGGAGTCCTCTCTCACGTCCTGCGAGCGCCCTATCGGGATAGGGCCTGGGGACCATCACCCTGCTCCAAATCAGTCTCCAGTGGGAGGATCCCAGCTGTGGCTTCCATGACCCCAAGCTGGGCCCCATCCTCCCAGTGCAGAGCCCTCCCCAGACTCTGAGCTCAGAGGGGTTGTGTCCCACTGCCAGTCACAGACAGTCCTGTCCTCCAGGGCTCTCACAGTCCTGACTCAGTCGGTCTGGAAATGACCCGGCAGTGTGCTCTTCCTCTCAACATAACCAGAGCAGTAAGCGTGGGTTCTGAAGCCTGTCCCTGCTCTAAGCCTTATCTTAGAGCAGGAAAGGCATTCCCTCAGGAAAGTTACTTCACGCCCCAAGAGCCCTCAGTGTCCTCCTCTGTAAAAGGGAGGGGTAACTCGTGCCTTCTCACAGGATTGCTGTGAGGATCACCAGGTGCATCCCAGGCAGTCGGACAGTGTTGGGGACTAGATTGTCCCCATTTGACAGCTGAGGATATCACCTCCCAGAGGCCAAATTCCTTATGGCCAAGGCTCCCATGAAGAAGGGACAGCCAGCTTCTGAATCCCACAGCCGCTCCCTCAGGATCAGTGCAGGCTCTACCTACACCTTCCTTGCAGAGGCTCAATCCCTGGGTTCCCTCGCTAGAGTCATTCGGGCGTGGTGTGAGTGTGGTGCAGAGAAGCAGCAGCAGCAGTGTCAGACAGCCCTGAATGCGTCTTCCTAGAGATTCGTTCTTTCTTCTTCCAGAAGGGCAGTTCTAGAATGCGTGCAATTTTAACCTTTTCATTCTTGTTTAAGATTAATTTTTAATGGGTAATACCCGCATCAATGTTTCTTTCTCCCCCACAACAAAAATCTTGGCAATTTGGGGGAGAGTTAGGTAAAAATAAAATGACAAGATTGAATTGAGTATTATGCCTCCCCATTATCTTTAGACTATGCGAATGGTATTGAAAAGTAAGAGGCGTGTCAGCGTTTTGAAGTCAGATCTGCAGGCCATCATCAATCAAGGCACTTTGGCTACTTCTAAGAAAGCCCTGGCAAGTGACCGGAGTGGTGCAGATGAACTGGAGAACAACCCAGAGATGAAATGTAATCTTCCTTCTGCAGCTTGCTTTATTGGCATGTTGGGCATAGATCTGGGGCTAGCATGGCCATCATTAACTCATGAATTTCTTAATAGGGGTAGAACTTTATAACTCCGATGTTCTAAGTTTCCTGCTCACACTTCTCTTCCTGTAGTGGGGTGATGAACACCCCAGGGAATGCCCTGTCCCTGTGCTCCCAGGACCTACCCCAGGGCCAGACAGGGCAGCAGTGCTGATACCTGTTAGTTGAGTTAATTAACGATCAGATGAGTGTGCTTGCTGCTTGACAGGATTTATCTCCAGAATATCTCCTGTGGGGGAAAAGTTTAGTTTCTGCATCTGTGTTGTACACACACAGACTCCTGTGTCTCTTCAATCATGCTAAATTGCCTTGAGCTAGATGTCTGCGTTGACACATTCTCCTGCCACTCTTGTTACTTGCAATGTGAAGTTTAACAATGGTGCTTTTACCATATTTCATTACCTTCCAAACAAGTGACAGGAAGCAGGTGGATATTCTTGCCATTTGCTATTGATCATTGTCATTGTTTTTCAAGAAAAAAATCCCCCTTCCATAAAGAGCTTGCATTGCTGGCTGGTGTGTGTTGTTGCGTCCTTGGGGAGCGAACGTAATGGCAGAAGGAGCTCTCCAGACTCAGAGAGGACCTGGGAGGCAGGGAGCTGCAGGATGGTTACCAATTATGAATTATGGGCATCTCTAGGCCCTCCTATGATGGCTACAGGGAGGGTGCCAGGCTCTCCTGTGTGTGCCCTTTCCAAACACTCGCTGCTGCGATGCCCCAGGTAAGTCCAATGGCCTCTCCCTCTATGGGCATAACTCCTTGCTAGTACTCTCAGCTGTGTCCACAGCTGCCCGCTCAGTTCCCATGAACCCCTTCAGGCTGTCAGCTGTGTCTTAGTAACCCTGGGCCACCCAGCATTGCACTGGCCCACAGGAGCACTTCAGTGTTTTGTGACTTGATGGGTACAGAATTCAGGAGTACACAAAAGCACCACCTGTAAATTAGCCCATCCTCTTTCTTTCACCTTGCAGTAGGGCTGGCCTTGGTAGGGTTGTGCCAGTTATTAAAATACTAAAATATATCCCTAGTTGTTGGTAAATGACCTCTGCTCCCCTCCACTGTCCTGTTCCTTGATAGTGTCCCCTGGCTGACCCCAATTCCAGATCCTCCCACAGGGCACTTTTTTTTTTTCTCACCAGTCCAGCAACTAAAAGGTTAACACTTAATCCAGCAGGCTTCAGAGCTATTAGTAGGATTACTAATTCTGATTAGTAATTCTGCAGTTCTGATTAGTGGGAACCCAATAGGTCCCCTTCCCAACGTGCTGGCTAACCAAAACCCCCTCTTACCCCCAGCTGGATCACAGGGAGTCCCAGGAAGGCATGAGACCCCCCCACGCCCAGGTGCGTTCCAGACTGCCCACTGGTCTGGCCAGGGCTCCTGTGCTCCTACTGGCATCTTCGTGAGTCCCAACAGGAAGATGCAGAGTTCTGCAGGGAGATAGCAGACTGTCAGCCACTGCTGATACCTGCAGACAAATGCTTCCACTTCCGAGTCCAAGCGTACCTCCACCAAGCGTCAGGGGGGCCACTGCAAACGACTCAGTTTTCCAAACTCTGCTTGGTATGCAGAAGCACTCAAAAAGCTGGGAAGGCCAAAGGCTGTTCTTTCCCTCTCAGTGCTACCTGTGCAGGTGGAGGATCCAGAACCTGACTTCACACCAGGCTCCACCTAACTGAGTGCATAACCACAGGCAAGGCGCTCACCCTCTCTCAGCAGCTTTGATGTATGTCTGCCATCACTTCAATGACACTAATAAACCAGCCCTTTTATGAAGATGGCAAGGATAGGTGAGGTCATGTCTGTATCGTGCAATGAGCTCATCTGAAGACAAGGTCTGGATAATTGCAAGGTGTAGTTATGGTTTCAAAATATTTCTGTTTCAACAAGTGGCAGAGGTGGCTCACAACAGGTATGTCCATGTAATTCTGAATAGATGACCGCAGAGGTGACAAAGCCAGCCTCAGGACATCCTCTGTGTTCACAATGAGCGTGAGGCCCTGGGGAGTCCCTTCGAGCTATTGTTCAGTGATGTTCCCAGGTTACCCAGTACACAAATACCTAAGAGAAATTCTGCTCTGCTGCATGCAATCTTTAGTTTGTTTATTTTGTATCTTTGCAGGTTTAAGAAACCTAATTTCTTTGCTGGGAACATCAACAGATCTCAGGGTATTCCTCAGCTGTCTGTCTTCACATCTGCAAGCATTTGTGTTCCAGGTAGGAAGCTGTGACTTAAAAAAAAAAAACAAACAAAGTGTGTTGACCATTCTAGATAAATGAGTGCCCATTGCCTAAGGGATGGGAAAGAGGCTTCTTAGGCTCTGGTCGGAAATGTGTCAAAGCTGGCCTGGGTGTGAGGGCAGGGGATGGCCTCAAACTCTGTAGCAGGCAGAGAATGGGGGTCTGGGGGAGCACATCACACAAGTGTGTGTGTGTGTGTGTGTGTGAGTGTGTGCATATGTTTGGGTGTGTGGGAGTGTGTGTGGAGGGGTGAGCCTGTGGTGAGCATGTGTGTCAGGGTGTGTGTGAGCATGTGTGTATGTGGGTGTGGTGAGCATGGTGTACAGGTGAGTGGGTGTGCATGAGCGTATGCAGTATGTGTGTGGGTGTTTGAGCATGCATGGATGAGTGTGTGTACAGGTGAGCATGTGTGCAGTGTGTGTGAGCATGTGTGTAAGTTGGTGTGGGTGACTGTGTGTGCAGGTGTGTATTGCAGCAAAGGGAGTGTGGAAAAGGAGGAGGGGTTTTGTCTGTTTCAGGGGGAGAACAGCCCATGTTTTGCAGACATGTTCCAGTAAAATGTCTGGCTTGATTTCAAAAGCCCAAAGATGGTTTCGTTGTGGATATGGGCAGGTTTGATCCTTCCGACCATCGTGACTCTTGGGAGTTGCTTCAGTGGGATCCTGGGCTTGATTTTCATCATCCTCCATGGGGGCAGTGGAGAGCTGAGAATGCCTTGAGAGAGGTCACAGTCCTTCACTCCATGGGCCCAGGGCAGGTGGGGAGAGCTAGGGGCTGTGGGTGAAAACCTACAGGGAGGCCGGGCACGGTGGCTCACATCTGTAATCCCAGCAATTTGGGAGGCCAAGGCGGGAAGATCACGTGAGGTCAGGAGTTCAAGACCAGCCTGGCCAACACAGTGAAACCCTCTTTCTCCTAAAAATACAAAAATTAGCTGGGCATGGTGGCACACACCTGTAATCCCAGCTGCTCAGGAGGCTGAGGCAGGAGAATCGCTTGAACCCAGGAGGCGGAGTTTGCAGTGAGCTGAGAGCCACTGCACTCCAGCCTGGGCAACAAAAGACTCCGTCTGGCCGGGCATGGTGGCTCACACCTGTAATCCCAGCACTTTGGGTGGCCGCGGCAGGCAGATCACAAGGTCAGGAGATGGAGACCATTCTGGCTAACACGGTGAAACCCCATCTCTGCTAAAAAAATACAAAAAAATTAGCTGGGCGTGGTGTCATGCACCTGTAATCCCAGCTACTCGGGAGGCTGAGGCACCAGAATCACTTGAACCTGGGAACTGGAGGTTGCAGTGAGCTGAGATCACACCACTGCACTCCAGCCTGGGTGGCAGAGCAAGACTCTGTCTCAAAAAACAAACAAACAAACAAACAAACAAAAACACCTAGGGGGAAATGAGGCAGCCCGGGCCCCACCTCTTGAGACTTTGTGCTTGCCAAGGCTGAAGTGGTTTGGAAAGGCTTCGAAGAGAAGGTGGGACTTAAAACTGGGATATGAAGCATGTGTAGGATTAAAATAAGCTGAGAGAGGGGGATCGGGCATTCAAGAGCAGGAGTGAGTTTACCTAGGAAGGAAGGAGCAGTCCACACTGGGGGAGAGAACAAAGACTCCGAGGGCCTGGGGCTGGGAGCGTGGCTCTGAGCTTTCTCTTTAAGCTTCTGGCCATGTTGCGGCCACTCCCTTGTGCCACCTGCCTGGCCTTGTCTGTATCCCTGAACTCTCAGTTGAGAAGAAAGAGGAGAAATAATCACTGAGACCAAGAAGACTGCAGGGGACTTTGGGATTTTCGACCTCCTAGGTATGAACCAGAAAAATCCTCAGGAAGGAGCTGGAAAGCCAGTTCCAACCCTTGGCAGGTGCCTGGTCTCATATGCTTCTTGAAAATCATTATCCCAGATTCTGTATGGTTTTTATTCCTCCTGTTGATCTTAGGCAAAGCTTATTTTTAACAGCAGTGACCATGTCCAGAGCTGGATGGCTACTGAGACATTTATTCATTCGCTAGCCAAAGGCTTATATTATACATCCTCACAGACAGGAGCTGTCTATTGTCTGTTCCTTAAGTGGAAACTAGAACTCAGCCTCCAGCTTTAATCAGATGAACCCACTGAGATCATCACTGCCAACCCTGCCATCCTACATTGCAAACCAGAGGGCTATGTGTTTCCCAAGTCTCCATCATTGTGCCTTCAGCCTTCACAAAGGAGGCACATTAGAAAAATGGTGTTTTTGTAACTGTGTGCCTTTGAAGGTCTTGTTTTTGTAAAATAGCTTGGCTGATCTTTACAAAACCAGATTATTGTCAATCAAATGCTCAGACTATTAAGATGCACACACTTGGGCTTGTCAGAGATGCCCCATGGCTTCAGTTAGCATCTGGCAGTCAGTGAGCAGAGGGCAGTTTGGGCCCTGGAGGAGCTTCTATGTTGGGGGACATGAAGTGCCACACTGTGGACATGACGGGAAGAACGCTCAATGGTGTTTATGCTGACTTTCAAACATTTGTGCAGAGAGAGCCCTGGTCACTCAGAGCTGCATCCCCCGATGCTTTTAGGAAGTATCCCTGTGGGTTGTTTTTTTTTTTTTAATTGAGATGGAGTCTTGCTCTGTCACCCAGGCTGGAGAGCAGTGGTGCAATCTCAGCTCACTGCAACCTCCGCCTCCCAGGTTCAAGCGATTCTCCTGCCTCAGCCTCCGGAGTAGCTGGGATTACAGGTGTGTGCCACCCTGCCTGGCTAATTTTTGTATTTTTAGTAGAGATGGGGTTCTGCCATATTGGCCAGGCTGGTCTTGAACTCCTGATCTCAAATGATCCACCTGCCTCTGCCTCTCAAAGTGCTGGGATTATAGGCGTGAGCCACCGTGCCCAGCAGGATCCCTGTGCTTTTGTACTCTCATTGTCCCTTCAACATAAAACCCTCTGCTGAACACCGATGGGAAGGGCTCCTCCCAAGAGTCCATCTCAGATGGTGAGGAGCACTGAGGAGGAGGATGCTACTGAAAGGACCTCACGTCCCCTGAAGCTCAGGGCCACCTTCTGGTGTGCCAAGGGTTTCGCTGGGGCAGAAGAGAAAAGAAGCAATGACAAGAAAGGGCATTCTTTGTTTATAGCCAGGCTCTCTATTTCTTCCTCAAAGACATGTGGTGGAGCTGTGGTGGGTCCACAGGCATGTGACTGAGGATGAGACGAGGCTTGGAGCATGCATATCAACAGATGCATTTGAAATCCATGACTCATGGCTTACAGATGGCTTCAAGTGTGGTCCAAGGCTGCTCTCTGTCTGGGTAGAGGGAATCTCTTAGTCTGCATGCAGCAGCATCTTATTGGTATACAGTTTAGTGCCAGTGAGGCTGTCAGATGACCTTGGTTCCACTGGGTGCAGGAGCTGGGACTTTCCAGTTTGGAGCTTGCTTACACAGCAAGCATGATGACCAGCTTTTCCAAATGGGCACCACTGCTTTTCGTTATTATGGGACTCTGTGCCACTTTTCCACAATCAGATTTGACATGCAGAAGTGCAGGAATAAAACAGCCCCTGCCCCTCTTGATGGCCATTCCCAAGTGGACTTCAATGAGGCTGTCCCTACGGTGTTTCTGTGTCACACATCATAAGTGACCTCTTTTGAAAAACTGTGTGGTGCTGGGCATGGTGGCTTATGCCTCTAATCCCAGTGCCTCTGGGAGGCCGAGGCAGGAGGATCACTTGAGCCTAGAAGTTAAGGCCAGCTTGAGCAACACAGTGAGACCCTTATCTCTACCCACCCTCCCCCCAAAAATTAAATTAGTCATGCGCAGTGGTGCATGCCTGTAGTCCCAGCTACTGAGGAGGCTGAGGTGGGAGGATCCCTTAAGCCCAGGAGTTTGAGTCTGCAGTGGGCCAAGATCATGCCACTGCACTCCAGCCTGGGGAAGAGGAAGACCATGTCTCAAAAAAAAAATTGCTTTTTTTTTATTTTAAGAGAAAAAGTAAGCCAATTTCCTACCTCCCTCCTTCTCTCCACCAACTTTAAAGGGCTCTGCCCTGGAACCATCTCCATGGAAGACAGAGAAAGACCAGACATTGGCCCATTATTTCATCTTCGTCTTCTCTGGCTGTTTAAAAATGCGTGTGCATGACAAATGTGTGCATTCGAAACATACTCTGCTTCTTGATTTTATCACAAACTGCAGCCTTTTTCTCACAAAAACTTAACAGCCAAGCAGAAGCAAAGAAGAGTTTATCAAATTAGCCGCCAGCTTCCAGCTGAGATGGAATCTTCTTCTCACTGCTGTGAGCAAAGCCATGACCCTCTGCCACGGAGATAGTTTTGGTAAGTCAGAAAATAAGAAAATATTTTGTATTCTACCTTTTAAAAATGTCATTATGGCATAAGTATTTTGCGTATTGCTATGTAGAATCCAGCCATCTTCTTTTAACCTTTTTATGTAAAATATAACATAGATGCAGCAAACCATACAACATGATAGTAATTTTTATTTTTAGTGTCAGTGTGATAGTCTGTCAAACAGATGGACCATGCTTTTCCTTCCTGTTTCATCATCGTTAGACACACAGGAAGCCTCTCCTTGTTCTTGAATTATGAGCTTTGTGACATTTAGAGAAAAGCACCGAGAGAGACAACTGAGATGGAGCACAAAATGGATTCTTTGAAGCACTCATACTTAACTCTCAGGAATAATGATTAAGTTGCCATTGTATGCAGATGGTAGAGAGAGTGAAGTAATGTTCATTTTGCAAACTTCCTGGTCAAATCCCTGGTCTTCCTCTGTTGGGGAAGGTCACATCTTTGATGCAATTGCCTTATAAAAAGGGTTGTAGGGGTTGGGTGCTATGGCTCACACCTGTAATCCCAGCACTTTGGGAGGTTGGGGCAGGTGGATCACCTGAGGTCAGGAGTTCGAGACCAGCCTGACCAACATGGTGAAACCCTGTCTCTACTAAAAATACAAAAATTAGCCAGGCATGGTGGTGGATGCTTGTAATCCCAGCAACTCGGGAGCTTGAGGCAGGAGAATCACTTGAACCTGGGAGGCAGAAGTTGCGGTGAGCTGAGATCGCACCATTGCACTCCAGCCTGGGTGACAAGAGTGAAACTCCACCTCAAAAAGAAAAAAAAACAAAAAGGATTATAGGAAGGGAAGTTCACCACTCAGCCCACCAGCTTCATGGACTGGATCATTCCTTCAAAAGGTATTTCATGCTTCCCAGGCACCTTCCTGGGCACTGGGCATACAGCAGTGAAAAGATAAAGTCTCCACTCCTGTGAGTTTGCACAGTAGTTATGGCAAGTGATCCCTGCACAGAGAGCTGCCAGATGCTCTCACAGCAAGAAGGAAGAGAAAGCAAGCCCTATTAGACCAGCTTTGCAGACACCCTGGAGCTCCTGAGGGCTGCTGCTATCAGCTGCCATATAGGTGACACTCACTTATAGTGGGACTCTTCCCTTCACTGAAGTCCAAACTGACTCTGCTTTATGCTCCTGCTCTTCCAGAGCAGAGAGACAGCAGAGTTTACATGCATCATGGGAAGAAATCTAGCCCTGAGCCGGGTATGGTGGCTCACACCTGTAATCCCAGCACTTTGCGAGACTGAGGCACGCAGATCTCTTGAGCCTGGGAGTTTAAGACCAGCCTGGGCAATATGATCAAACCCTGTCACTACAAAAAAAATAAAATACAAATACAAAAATTAGCCAGATGTGGTGGCCCAGTAGTCCCAGCTACTTGGGAGGCTGAGGTGGGAGGATTGCTTGAACCAGGGAGGCAGAGGTTGCAATGAGCTGAGATTGGGCCACTGCACTCCAGCCTGGGTAGCAGAGCCAGACTCTGTGTCAAAAAAAGAAAAGAAATCTAGTCTGTAGTTGTTACTTTTCCCAGTCTACCTTCTCTGTACCTCCACATGAAATCAGTGTATTCACACCAGTAGTTTGAACAACGGTTTCAAGACTTGGACTCTGATTTTCCAAGGTTAAATAGGCCAGACGATGTTGTCAGGCTCACTTCAGGCAAGGTCATGCCTTCCACAGGGACAGTGATCTCTCACCCAGATCCGTGGAGGAATAGAACACTGCTCAGGGAAAAAACTGTGAAGGGCTTTTGAAATGGATGAAAAGATTACTTGAAATGGACAAAAGGCTTTGAAATGGACAAAAGGTTGGCACAGCCTTCTGGGTTATCTCTACATTCCATTGTCTTTGAGTTATTTTTACAGCTCTGTAAGTTGCAGCAAACTGATAATGCAGATGACCCTCATCCACAGAAATACAAACTAGTTGTGTCAGGTGGTTGTGATTGATGCTGCCTTGAGGACAGATCCCTTTTGGATCTATTTGTCACTGTCAGCATTCTTTTCTGTCTATAGTATATAGTTAGTACTTTGAATTCTCTTTTGAACCAGTGACAACATCTTACTGATGTAGCAATAAGATGTAATACATCATTTAATTAATGAGTTAAAGAAAACCTTTGATATGTCCTTTTCTCTTTTTTCTTCTTGAGATGGAGTCTCACTCTGTCACCCAGGCTCTGTCACCCAGGCTGGAATGCAATGGTGCGATCTCGGCTCACTGCAACCTCTGCCTCCTGGGTTCAAGTGATTCTCCTGCCTCAGTCTCCCGAGTAGCTGGGACTACAGGCACGTGCCACCCTGCACGGCTAATTTTTTGTATTTTTTAGTGGAGACGAGGTTTTGCCTTGTTAGCCGGGATGGTCTCGATCTCCTGGCCTTGTGATCTGCCCGCCTCGGCCTCCAAAAGTGCTGGGATTACAGGTGTGAGCCACTGTGCCTGATGTGTCTATTTTATATCTGTATAAGAGTCATGATTTTACCTTTATTTAATACTTATCTTTTAACGATTGCAATAGGCCAGATTTCCTCCTCTGTTTCTCAAGCAAACATTAATGATTGTTTTCCTTTCTGTGAGTGCAAAGTCCTTGGAATTTGGAGCATTCAGCTAAGTCACATACCCTCCTTCCTCTCTGATGACGGCACTTGCAGGTGCACCTGAGAAGACACCTCTCACAGGTGGAAAGCCAGCTGGCCTCCTTACCCACTTCCCACACAAAAAGCTGCAGCCACAGGGTCTGCAAGAGAGGCAACGCACTACGTTTCAAACACCACGAAACAGCAGCAGGGCTCCCTCTGCACACTGCCCCCATTTCCTCCCACCCCTTCTGGACATTCCTGTGGATCATACATGGGGCACAGTGAGGTTGAGGGGTAACCTCTCCAGCTCTGGGAGCAGCACCCAGTTCCCTGTAGGGTTTGCTTTCCTCCCATCTCACACCAGATGGATTTTAAGTTCCTTTTCATGGCTTAGGCTGTTTAGCTCTTGGTCCTTTCTGTCCAAAAGCTGCCTTGCCAGGGGTTTTCTACTGATGGCTGCTATGTAAGAGGCCCACCCAGGCCTCTTCTGGGTAGGCTATTGGAACGAGGCTCACTTACACAGGTGTTAGCCCCAGAAAAGTTGTTAGTTTCACAGTGATTTGTTTATTGTCTGTCGATCAAATGTATTCATTTTTGGTTATTATCTAAATGTAGGCTCCTGGCATCTGTTTCACTTGCTGCTTTTAGAATACGTAATTCATATACTTCAGTCATGCCTAGAGGAGGAAGAGGAGGAGGAGGACATGGGGAATGTCAAGGAAATGCTACCAGATGACCCGACTCTCAGCCAGCCAGATCAGGCACTTTCCCACCCTCTGAATTCCTCACTGTCGCAGGCGTGTGCCAGCCCCAGCGTGGAGCTACTGGGGGTGATGCTGACACACATGGGCCATGGCCGATATCCCGTGGGTGTGAGCAACATGGTCCTCAGGATCCTGGGCTTCTTGGTGGACACTGCCACGGGCGATAAGGTAGGGACACCAGGACCCCCTTCCACACAGCTGTTTCAAGGGGAATAAGAGCCATAGGTGATTAGGAAAACCCTCAAGATCACTTTGTCCAAACAATGATAAAGGATTCTACAATCATCTTTACACTAGGCGATTTTGCTGGGGGTGAGTTTAATTCACTGTCTGTTGATTACTGGTCAGCTCAGGTTTGTGGGACATTGATAGATGCCTGGCATGATTAGAAGTGTGGGCCATCTGATGGCCTGGGTATTTATTGCCTTCCCAGAGTGTGCCTGGCCTGGTGAGACTAACTCAGCAATAGCACACCACTGACATCTGAGTGGCATGCACTGAAAATTCCCCTAGTGTTCAAACACAGGAAACGTCAAATAGTCTGAACAGAGGATTTTGAAAAGATTACATTGGGATACCTGTTGAAAGATACAAAAATTAGAGTTACTATTTACCTAACACCTACTATATAGCCCTTATGTATGTTATCTCGAAGCCATGCCATCCTGTAGAATATTTGTTCTTGTCATTGTCATTTGATGGATGAGGAAACTGAGGCTCACAGAAGCTGAGTGACTTGCACAAAGTCACACAGCAAGGAAATGCGAGGAAATAGTGGAACAGAGATTGGAGCCCCAGCCTGCCTGATCTCAAGTCCATTCTTCACCTACAACCCTAGACAGGAGGTTGTTTTATGCCCTGAGGAGTGCAGGACACAGGTTGTAGAGGTCGGACATGGACATCAGTACCATGAAGCAGAGCTGGACTGATGGAGGAACAACTGAAATGCCTCCATTGAGGAGTGGGGAGTGGGCTGGTTAAAAAAAAACTGACAGCAATTGTCTTAGGGCTAATTTCTCTGCACATGTTTGATGTTTAGCCGCTATCCATCTTCTTTTTGTGCCCACAAGTTCCCCCTCTCACACAGATGAGTTGCGCTTAGTAGGAAATTGAAGTAGGTGCAATCATTCACCCTGAAGCAGGTTAATAGTGGTCTTGGCCGTGGCAATGAGTCACAGCCTAAAACTCTTCATGCCTTAGAGTCCGCAGAATAATAGGAAGCTTCCAGGGCCCTTTCCTTCTTGAGCAAACTCTCATTCTGAGTTCTCCAATTGCAGAGATCCTGCACACCTGTTATTGAGCAATGCTTGGACAAGACACCTCCCTAGACCAAAAAAAAAAAAAAAAAAAAAACAGGAGCCAGGGAAATGCATCTCAATGCATCTCTCAGGTTTACCAGTTCTCTATCTGTATTTGGTCTTTCTTTCTCACTTTGAGATAGTAAGTCACATATCCAGCTGCATTCAGTGCTCTCTGTGAGGTAGATTCCAATGTGTGTCTGTAAATGAGAAACTCACCTCCTGCATGAGTGTACATGTGAAAAGAGCAGACATGGTTGATGAAGCATGCAGCAGTGAAACACTGACCCCAACTTGGGGGTGCTAATGAGAGCTGGGCCTCCTTAGCTGGCAGCAGCTAAGGCGCTTTCAGGAAGCAGGTGTTTTTAGACAGTTGGCAGAAAGAAGGCCCAGTTAGTTCTGAAGAGGCAATGGCTTGGCTAGGCTATGCCTAGGAGAATGGCTCTCCCTGCTGCTGTACCTGTGGCAGAGCCCTCCAAGGGCCACCAGTGGAAAGCGCCTGAGTGTAGTCTGGAGCATTCTGTAGAGCCCTAGCAGGGCCAGCATTCATGCTGGGCTGCAGTGTTCAGCTCCAAGTGAAAGCAAATTCTTTGCGCTCACCAGCTGGAGCAAGAGGTCAGCGCGTAGCATGACAACTTGTTAAAGGAAAAACAAAAACATCTTGCAGTGACACTTGTTAAAGCACCATAAGGGAGGCTTTATCTGTAAGGAAGGCTTTATTCAGTACCATCTCCACAGGGCTTTTGCAGCCGGGGAGGGAGATTGGGCTTAACTCTGAGTACAGCAGGGACAGGGTGGCGGGAGCGGAATTTATAGCCTAGGAGCTGGGTGGGGGGTCAGTGGATGGGAACTTACTAAGAAGAAATGTCAGAGGTAAGGGGGATTCTGGCTGAACCCACCTAAGAGGATTCTTGTAGAAGTCCAGCCAGCTGGGGTGACCAGACATCACCTAGAGGCTGGCAGAGGATGAGGAAACTGATCACATATGGAGATGGGGCATTCTTGCTAAAGTGACTCAGCAGGGTTCTTGCTAAAACTGGATTTCACAAGAAAGTGGGCAAACGAGAAGGTTCAGGAGCCAGAATAAAGTTCAGCCAAGTGGAGAATGTTAGTCAAATGATATACACAATTATATAGTAAATGTGTATATATTAGTCAGCAAGGTAACCAGGAGTAAGCTTTTACCTCTTCAGGCACAGTTAGAAGGCGTGAAGAGCAGACGCTGACAGTCTTCCATAGCTGAACATTTAAATGCATCTTTTCATCTCAGTGAAATAGGTGTTATCATCAACCCTATTTTACAGCTGGCATAACTGAGGATCTTGAAGGGGTTGGGTAATTTTCCCAAGGTCACCTCACTAATTAGTGGAAGAACAGGAATTTACACCTCCACAGATCCTTCCAAGACTGTCCTTCTCAGCATTCTCTCTCTCCCCCAAAGTGTTTTCTGCCATCTGCTTTAATTCCATAATTGGTCACTTGGGACTAATTACTAAAAATACCTTCAAGTCTGATAAAGGCAATCCTGGCACGTACATTTCTGGGTTCAAATTCTACTTCTTCCCCTTGTTAGTTAGAACGTTGGACAAATTGCTTAACTTATGGGGATACTCATGTCTAATTCTATAGGGCCATTATGAGGTTTAAATGAGTTAATTGTTGTAAAATGCTTAGGCTATTTCCTAGAATATAGTAAGTACCCAGTAACCACTGGTCATCATTATTATTGCTCCACCACTGCCTCCTAAGCTGAGCACTTTCTCTTAACACTCTTGGCCCAATCCCTTAGCTCCTCTGAAGGTCCTTGCAATGAGGTTTGACCTATATTTAATGGGTGGAAACAATAGAGAAGATATTAAACACTTAATTGAACTACATAATAAAGCAACAGAAGCAGACAAATGTCAGGTAATCCAAGGTAATACACATTAGAGATTAATTAAACCTGCTTCTGTTCATTCCTGCCTGCTGAATTAGCTATAATGACTTAAACAATCACACCAAAAGTTACACTCATCTGATTTTCATTGCATCCATTATTCAGCACTTGCACTCATCATCAACAGAAAAGCACACCCTGCGTGTCCCATCTGCATTCATCTGCCACCATTTAACACCCCGTTCAGCTGCACAGCTGTGGCAGCCTCATTCCCTGAACAATTTAGTGCTGGCCTGCACCTCCGGTAACAACTGAAGTCAGCATTCCGGATTGCCATACCCATCTGTCCCTCTTCTACATTCTAGCGGCGCTCAAAATAGTCAGATGCCAAGGCATGTTTAAGAATAAAGTGAAAAACTATACTGATATCAAATAACGAATTTAGGTCATGTACTCCAGGATTACAGCAGAGCAAAACAACATTTTTTAAGTGTCTCTTCACCTCTAAGATAAAGGTGAAAACAATTTTTTGAAAAAGAAGAAAAACGCCTTTTCATTGGTGGTGATGGTTTTTGTTGAATTTAGAGGAGGAGTGAGACATACTTTCATGAACCTTGCATTTGAAGTTAATGGTGCACACATCTCTGTCAAAGTATACTAGCTTATAGGAGGTTTATTCATGAAATCAGACCAAGTGAATACATTTCTATTGGTTTTAAAGTAGTCATGGCCAAGTTTCCTGGAGCTAAGGGAGGGATGGTACATTCACCATTCTCAGGAAGACTTACTTGCTCGTCAGGTGAAGTGTCTGAGGAGAGCTTCAGGTAACTTAGAACCTCCCCATCTCTCGAATCTGATACTTCCCAATTGAGTCACCAATACCAGATTGCTGATGGATGGGGGAAGGAGAGCCTGTGTGGGAATTTGAACCGACTATGTCAGCTCCAGAGACTTGTTGAGAATGCGGGGATTAGTACACGTCTTGAGACCCCCAAATTGATGGGGGTTCTGCAGCCACATGGAGACCGTGGGTGCCTTTCATAGGCTCCCTCCCAACTTTCACGACTCATCTGCTTTCTCCAGTGTCTGTTAAGGAAGAATGTTGGTTTGCTCTCACGAGGACATTTCTCACAAACTGCAAAGCCCTCTTCCTTTCCCTAAAGAGAGCCCATCAGCTCCCTGCCCCTGCACCATCCCTGCCTTGCAAAGCCTCCCACTGAGTCCTCACTGGACCCTGAGTGTTTTCCTGAGAAATCAGGAGTTCTCTTAGTAAGAATAAATGCATGAGCTGGGCGCAGTGGCTCATGCCTCTAATCCCAGCACTTTGGGAGGCTGACGCAGGTGGATCACCTGAGGTCAGGAGTTCGAAACCAGCCTGGCCAACATAGTGAAACCCTGTCTCTACTAAAAATACAAAATTAGCTGGGCATGGTGGTACATGCCTGTAATCTCAGCTACTTGGGAGGCTGAGGCAGGAGAATCATTTGAACCTGGGAGGCGGAGGTTGCAGTGAGCTGAGATGGTGCCATTGCACTCCAGCTTGGGCAACAAGAGTGAAACTCCATCTCAAAAAAAAAAAAAAGAATAAATGCATGAACTTCTCCTTTACATCCCAGGGTGGGACCTTGGGCTTGGTAGAAGAACTCAAATGGTAGTTCCTGCAACAAGGAATAGTATAACTGTCTCTTTTTATCTTTTCCCTTTAAACATTTCCCTCTCACAGCTCATCCACGTGCTGTTGGAAGATGAAACCACCGAAAGCGCAGTTAAACTCAGCCTTCCTATGGGACAAGAAGCCCTCATAACCCTAAAAGACGGACAACAATTTGTGATTCAGATATCAGATGTACCCCAAAGCTCTGAAGATATTTATTTCAGAGAAAGCAATGCTAAAGTGTGAGATTATTTATTTGAATAGAGAATAAGAAAACTGATAGACTTGCATTCTTAAAAATATTAAATCCTAAAGTTTTTCTATTGATAAAAGACGATGTTATGTATATAATAGATGTAGCATTGTCTATTTTATGTTTATATGTATTTCAAGGAGGTGGTTTTGATAAAATATATAAACTGATTTGGAGAATAATTTTTGCCTCTGTTGCTTTTCTTTTGGGGCTGTCCGAGTATTTCTATTTTGAGACATGGCAGAAAGGAAATTTGAGAATGCTTTTCGGGAGTAAAGAAATAGTTAAGGCTCCAGAGAAAGAAAAAGTTCAAAGAATACCAACTGGTACAAGCAGTAAAATGCCAGTGGTGATATTTTTCCTCCCCTTGGTGGTGCCTCAATCAAAATAGAATTTGTAGATAGATCCCCTCAGGCAGTGATGAACAGAAAAAAAATCAATATGATATCACTGTTAAACTCATTCACTGGTCCATTAAACACCTTTGGTTCACTATCCCAATTTTCATAAAGTGAGAGAATTTTGAATGCAACAATGTCTGCAGCAGAGGCCAATGTCCTGCTTTGAATCACTGTTTAGTTCTCTTTTTGTAGCAAAATCCTAAAAACTGCTGAAACTAGGAATAGATCATTGTTACAGAAAATCCACTTTTATGTAACTGATTATAATATTTAAAAGGAATTTTAAAATTCGTGCTTCACATGATTTCCGGTATACATGGAAAAAATAGAGAATATTTTATTGATCTCATATTACATATGAAATGAACTAAATTTCATGTATCTTTACATATGGAATGAATTAAATTTACTTATGAAATGAATTACATTTCCCCAAATGCTTGGAAATTTTTTTAAAAACCACAGGAGCTGTACGTCTGTAGATTCATTAAGAATTACTCATCTTTATGGATAAAAAAGTAATCATATTTAAGAGCCCTTTTCAACTACATTTAATATATTATCTCAGGCTATCTGGGAGGAGTTGTTCTTTGTCAAAGAATGAGTCAGAGAGATATTTATTCTTTTGCTCACTGCTCGGTGACTTTGCATGTCATGTGTTTGCTCATAAGTAAGTAGACAGTTGGTGGACTGAGTCACAGAACACAGGAGACAACAGGATCTGTAAGTGTGGGAATGGTGAATTTTGTTTGCATGTTTTGGGGTAAACTGATTAGCTAAGAGCTAGCAGAAGTCATTCTGGGCATTCTGTCCTTGAATGCTCAAGTTTACCAAAGAAAACAATTTTCATTGTTTCTCTGTAGCGTTAGACGTTAGGATAGGGGATGTGGATGGGTAATAGCAGAGAGGAGGAGGGACTTCTGGGACTGTTGCGATTTGTATTATTATGGTTTCTTTCTTATTTGATCTTGGGGCCTGTCTAGGAGAGCCCTGATGGAGTGGGAGGGGGAGAGAATAAGGTTTGGGTGTGTTGGTTAAACGAAAATGCAAGAAGCAGAAGTTTATTGCTCACAGACCCAGAGAGGTTAGGGGCACCGAATCACTAGGAGGGCCAGGAGGAGACTGGAGGCAGCAGGGAGCTCAGCCAGCCTGTGGTTGAGCCTGTGGGACCTGCCTTTATTAAGGCCCAGGGTGCTAGTCCTTAGGCTTTCCCTTGGGACTTGTGGATCTGAGTCATTTAAAGAAAACATACATAAAAGAGGGAACTCATTTACATGACTCCAGTGTTGACCATTAGATTTTTCCCACAGCCAGCAACTGTGGCATGAGCTGGATTTGGCATCAGTGAGATGAGGAACAAGCAGGCTCTATTGCAAACACCACACAGAGAGGAGAAGTCTCACTGAAGACAAGGATGACAGGATTGAACTGGATTTCAAACAGCTTATGTCAGGTCTAAAAATGGCTGTCAAGGCTGCCACTCCATGAAGTCTATGCCAGGAACCCTCACGGTGCTCCCATTCTTGGGCTGGGGGCTGGCCATACAGTGTCGTGTGTTCACCTTGCGAAAATGTGTCACGAAGTTTGTGATTTGACTTGATTACATTTCTGCATATGTTATATATGAAAGTGTATCTTAAAAAATACAAGGTGACCAGGCACGGTGGCTCATGCCTATAATCCCAACACTTTGGGAGCTGAAGGTGAGAGGATTGCTTGAGCATAGGAGTTCAAGACCAGCCTGGGCAACATAATGAGAACCCTATCTCTACAAAAGAAAAAAATCAGCTGGATGTGGTGGCATGTAGCTGTAGTCTCAGCTACTCAGGAGGCAGGAGGATTGCTTGAGCCCAGTTCAAGACTGCAGTGAACTATGATCATGCCACTGCACTTCAGCCTGGATGACAGAGCAAGACCCTGTCTTAAAAATAAATAAATAAATGGCATTGCCCACTTTATGGGGAGTGGATTGGAGCTTCCTGATGGAAGAAAGGTTAAAAAGCACACAAGAGGATTTCAAGAGGAAGCGAGCTGGGCTTGAAAAGTCACCAGGTGCAGTGGCTCACACCTGTAATCCCAGCACCTGGGAGGCCAAGGTGGCTGGATTGCTTGAGCTCAGGAGTTTGTCACCAGCCTGGGCAACATGGTGAAACTCTCATCTTGACAAAAAATATAAAAAATTGCCAGGCATAGTGATTAGTGCCTGTAGTCCCAGCTACTTGGGAGGCTGAGGTGGGAGGATAGCTTAAGTCCAGGAGGTTGAGGCTGCAGTGAGCTATGATTGTACCACTGCACTACAGCCTGGGCCACAAAGCAAGGCCCTGTCTGGAAAAAAAAAGTAGAAAAAGAAAGAGAGAAGAGAGAGAGAGAGAAAGAAAGAGATAAGAAAGAAAGAAAACCACCAGGACCAACAAGCTCTGGTGTGAGAACAGAGCTGCACCTGCCTCATAGGCAAGTCTTTATTTTTAACTCCCAATCCCCTTCCTTGATGAGCTGAGACATGAGGCCCAGCAAAGAGAAAAATGAAAAAGAATGCAAACACATCTGTCTCACCCACCTCAGCCCTCAAATCCTAAAGCAGCTAGCAGGAGAGAGGAGAAGATGTCAACCTTCATGAAGTTTGACATTTTGATTATTACGCTGAGATTTTAATTACTGAACAGAGATGGTTCCTATGATTGAAAGTAACTGGTGGTCTACTACTTGAAAGCGAACATGAATGTGAACAGGAAATCCCCCTATTCCCTACCCCAAACTTAGATTTTTCTTCAAGAGCCATAAAGAATCCACACAGCAGGTTGCAAAGATTGTTTTCTGCTTGTACCATGGATCAGTTCACTATTACAGCATAACAAACTAATCCTTCATGGCTTAAAACAACCACCGTCTATGTATTATTCCTCACCAGTCCGCAGTTTGCTTGCGTAGCTGGTTCTGCTGTTCTAGGCTGGACTCGACAAATCTCAGCTGGGCTCACTCAGCCCTCCAAGGTTCCTGACAGGTATGTAGGGGGCTGGCTAGTCTAGGATGGCCTCAGCTGTCCTCCATGTGGTTCCCACATTCCTTCAACAGGCCAGTTCATGCATGTTCTCATGACAGGAGGGAGTCCAAGAGAGCAGACGTGGAAACACACAAGCATGTTTTCACACCTCCTTTTGCATCAAGTGTGGTCTTGAACCATTGACCAAAGCAAGTCATGTTGCCAAACTCAGAGTTAGCAAGATAAGGTACTCCTAATGGGTATGGATGCAGGGAGGTGTCAAACAATTGGAGTTGTCAACCACATCACTCTACCACCTACCTTATCCAGTTCAACTCACTCAAAACAACATCTAAATCATTATCCCAGTTGCTCTCTTCCCAGGTGGAAATGCCCTGCTCAGGATCCTCAAGCAGCAGTGAGATCCTGGCCACCTGCAGATTCCACAATCAATCACCCCCATCAATTGTGACATTATTACGGCACTGCCCTCCATGCAACTTAACTTGATAGGAAACAAACATTTGATCCATTAGTATGCATAGAAGCAATAGGATTTTCTGAAACAGTAATTTGAAATAGGAAAAATAATGAGAACCTGTACAGACAGATATCCCTCTTGGGCACATTACTGATTGTCAATATGGTGAGTACAGAAAGAGAGGCACATCACATTTCTCTTCACAGTAATAATAGCTGCACCCACATGTATCTTGGAACATAAATGTTCACTCATGATGATAAGTTGGAAGCCCACTAACATGCTGGCAGCAGACAGATTTTTCAGAAACACATATCTGATCAAAAATTTACAGTGACGTTTTCCAAAATTAAGTATTTGTCATGTATTTTTTCTTTTACCGGGTACTGTATAAACACTTGGGATTGTATGGGTGGAAAGCCGTGATACCTTTCCTCACCCACCATAACCGTCATGGCCAACACTCCTGTAACAAAAGGAAATAGAGAAAAGCATAACAAATGTATTTAAAATTTAATCCCATGTATGAGGCCATTCTCACACTGCTACAGAGAAATACCCGTGACTGGGTAATTTATAAAGAAAAGAGGTTTAATTGGCTCGTGGTTCCACAGGCTGTACAGGAAGCATGGTGGCATCTGCTTGGCTTCTGGGGAGGCCACAGGAAACTTACAATCATGGCAGAAGGTGAAGGGGAAGCAGACACATCTTACATGGCTGAAGCAGGAGGCAGTGGGCAGGATAGGTGCTATACACTTTTAAACAATGAGATCTCACGAGAACTCACTCACTATTAGTGAGTAGTACCAAAGGGGATATTCACCCCCATGATCCAATCACCTCCCAGCAGGCCCCACCTCCAACGTTGGGGATTACAGTTAGACATGAGATATGGGCGGGGGACACAGATCCAAACTGTACCATCAAAGTTTTATGTGACATGAAAGCCTAAATAAAGACTCGCCGAGCGCGGTGGCCCACGCCTGTAATCCCAGCACTTTGGGAGGCCGAGATAGGTGGATCTCGAGGTCAGGAGATCAAGACCATCCTGGCTAACATGGGGAAACCCCGCCTCTACTAAAAATACAAAAAAAATTTGCCGGACATGGTGGCGGGCGCCTGTAGTCCCAGCTACTCCGGAGGCTAAGGCAGGAGAATGGCGTGAACCCGGGAGGCAGAGGTTGCAGTGAGCCGAGATCGCACCACTGCACTCCAGCCTGGGCGACAGAGCGAGACTCCGTCTCAAAAAAATAAATAAATAAATAAATAAATAAAGACTCAAAGACTCAGGGAAATCTGTCCATTTCCATGCTTATGCTCGGTGAAGAACGGACAACCATGAAGAATTGTGATTGGAGAAAAAGTGAATGATCTAATGGTAATAGACGAGTGGGAAACCCAGCAAGGCCTGTCTGTCCAGGGTCTTCTTCCTCCTTCTGTGTGTCATTCCCTTCCCCCAGGTGTGGGGCAGGACCCCTTCTGGAATGAGGTCTCATGACCTACTCTCGGACAAGGTGGATCCGAGGACCTCTTTACGGCCAGCTCCTATACAGGAAGGCAGAGGGAGTTACAGTCATATTTCTAGGCTTTATGGCTGGCTTTGAAGGAGAGGGGTTCTAATTTCTGTGATCCATCTTGGGGAAGAGAAATTCTAGTTCCTATGGCCTGCCTTGTGGGAGAGGGGGAGCAGGAGAAAGAAGGGTAGGAAAAGGCCAGAAAGAGATTTTGCTTCTGAGGCTCTTCCACTGTCCTTTACTTCAAAGTACTCAGCATGTCAAAGCGTTACACTCTGGGCATGACTTTCTCAACCATGAATAAAATAGACAAATCTGTGCTCTTTATTGAACTTATGTTCCTGGTACAGGAAGACTGACACTGAGCTAATCAGCAAATAAAAGCAAAATATCTTAAGTAGATATAAGTATTATCGTGAAAATTCACTATGGGGATGGAGATTCTCTTTTTTTTTTTTTTTTTGACAGTCTCTCTCCATTGCCCAGGCTGGAGTGCAATGGCGTGATCTCGGCTCACTGCAATCTCTGCCTCCCGGATTCAAGCAATTCTCCTGCCTCAGCTTCCCGAGTAGCTGGGATTACAGGTGTGTGCCAATGTGCTCAACTAATTTTTGTATTATTTGATAGAGTCGGGGTTTTGCCATGTTGGCCAGGCTGGTCTTGAACTCCTGACCTCAGGTGATCTGCTCACCTCTGTCTCCCAAAGTATTGGGATTACAGGCGTGAGCCACCGCACCCAGCCTGATGCTGCTTCTTATAGGGCATTCAAGCAAGACCTCTCTCACAAGGGGTAATCTGAAAAGAGACCTGAAGAAAGTAGGAGAAAGGAAAGGTGTGAGAGTCTCCTAAAAAGGGGAGGAAAATGAATCAGAGAAGTAGGAGAGTACTACCAGGCAGGGCTAATGCCCCCTTGAAGTTAATGACCATAAATCTGAAGTGATTAAGGAACTTAAAATCATATATATTCTCTATATATACACTGTATATATATTTAAAATCATGTATACACTATATAAATCATATATACGATATATATAAATTATATATACTATACATATATATGATTTATATATATATAGACACTTCAAATTTATGGCCATTAACTAAATTATATATATATATATATGATTTTAAGTCCCTTAATCTCTTCAATATATATATAGAATATATAATATATTGATAAAAGAAATTATAGGCAACACAAATAAGTGCAAAGACATCCCATATTCATGAATCAGAAGACATAATTTTGTTAAACTGTTCATACTACCCAAAGGAATCTACAAATTCAATTCAATTCCTATCAAAATCCACTTAGTGGCTGGGTGCAGAGGCTCACACCACAGAAGGCCAAGGTGGGAGGACCATTTGAGTCCAGGAGTTCAAGGCCAGCCTGGACAACATAGCAAGACCCCATTTCTACAAAAAAAATAAAAAATAAAAATTAGCCAGGCATGATGGCATGTTCCTGTCTATAGTCCTAGCTACTCCAGAAGCCAAGGAGAGAGGATCTCTTGAGCACAGGAGTTTGAGGTTACAGTGAGCTATGATCATTACCACTTCACTCCAGCTTGGGCAAAAGAGTAAGACTCTGTCTCTAAAATGAACAAACAAGAAATAATAATAATAATTAAAAAAAAAACCCTGCAATGATATCACCTTACACCCATTAGAATGGCCATTATAAAAAATAACAACAGGTGTTGGTGAGAAGGTGGATACATTAGAACTCTTGTGCATCATTGGTGGGAATATAAAATAGTGCAGCTGTTTTGGGAAACAATATGGAGGTTCATTAAAAGCAAACTACCATAGGATTCAGCAATCACACTTATCGGTATTTACCCAAAAGAATTCAAGACAGGATCTCTAAGAGGTATTTACACTCAAATGTTTATTGCAGTAGTATTCACAATAACTGTAAGGCAGAAACAACCTAAATGTCCATCAATGATGAATGGAGAAAGAAAATATGGGCTCGATGCAGTGGCTCACATCTGTAATTCCAGCACTTTGGGAGGCTGAAGTCAGAGAATTGCTTGAGCTCAGGAGTTCGAGATCAGCCTGGGCAACATAGTAAGACCTCATCTCTACAAAAAATAAAAAATAAAAGTGAGCCAGGCATGGTGGTGTGCCTGTAGTACCAACTTCTCAGGAGGCTGAGGATGGGGGACCACTTGAATCCAGGCAATCCAGGCTGCAGTGAGCCATGACCGTGCCACTGCACCCCAGCCTTGGCAACAGAGTGAGACCCTGACTCAAAAAAAAAGAAAAAATGGAAATGTGATATATACATATGTGAACCCAGAAGGCTAATCAGAAACTCAAATGAATGCAACCGTTTTTGTTTCACCTATCTGTGACCTGGAAACTCCCTCCCCGCTTCAAGTCTTCCTGCCTTTGCTTCAAGTTGTCCAGCCTTTCCAGACTGAACCAATGTACTTCTTACATGTATTGATTGATGTCTCATGTCTCCCTAAAATGTATAAACTCCGGCTGTGCCCCGACCACCTTGGACACATGTCGTCAGGACTTTCTGAGGCTGTGTCATGGGAGCATCTTCAACCTTGGCAAAATAAACATCCTAAATTAACTGAGATGTGTCTCAGATTTTGATTTTGGGGGCCCAAGATATTTTCCTTTCACACATGCAATGGAATATTATTCACCTTTTAAAAAGAATAACATGGATGAATTTTGAACATCATGCTAAGTAAGGTAAGCCAGTCATAGAAGGACAAATACTGTATAATTCCACTTATATAAGGTATCTAAAATAGTCAAACTCATAGAAACAGAGAATAGAATGGCTGCTGCCAGGGGCTGGGGGAAGGGAAAATGGGGAGTTGCTGTTCAGTGGATAAAGAGTTTCAGTTATGCAAGGTAAAATTCTAGAGATTTGCTATAGAACAGTGTTCTTATAGTTAACAATGCTGTACTGTACACTTGTTAGGTAGATCTCATGTTACACTTTTTACCACATTTTTTTAAATGGGCAAAAGACATTAACAGGCATTTTATAAAAGATTTCGAACTGGGCAATAAATGCATGAAAAATGATCAACCATATTAGTCATTAGGTAAATGCAAATTAAAATAACAATGAGATACCATTGCTCATCCGCCAGATTTGGTTGGCATGGGAGGGTGCGGGGAATGGGCAAAAAAAACTAACGCTAATCTGTGTTGATGAGAATGTAGAGCTGTAACAGTAACTCTCACCTTCTGACAGTAGCAGTATAAACTGGTACAATCATTTTGAAAATAAGTTTGATTTTCAAATATATATATATATTTTCAATATATATATAAAAATATTCCTACCCATATCTTTACTACCTGGGATGCCTCTGCAAAATAGATCCCTAAATCTCTCCAGAAAGACACTATCTCTAGCTTTTCAAGGTTATTCAAACAGATTTGGATTCTGCAGGAAACCAGGAAATCCATGGAGAATTATCTTCCAAAATTTGAGTTTGAGGGATCTGTTGAATATTCAGGGGTAAATGGCCAAAACGAACAACAATTGCTGTCATTAATGGAGCATTTACTATGTTCTGGCACAAGTTGTGTGATGGGGTTTGAAGACTGATTATTGATCACCCTCTTAAATCCCCTCTGAGTGTGGAACTAATTTGGGAAATAAAACTCAAGAATCAGAAAGCGTAATAGAAGTAAAGCTAATGGGAAATTTTGACCAAATAGGATTCCTATTAGGTTCTGCAACTGAACTTACTCCCTTAGTCACAGACAGGGCGGGGCGACCTCTCACCTGCTGAAGGGGCAGGACAGCTCAGGCAAGACAGAAGAGAAGGGTGAACAGATCATTCAGAAAAGAATAGCTTTGCAGGGGCTGAGAAAAGCATGTTAAGCTTGCCTCTCGAAACTCATACATCATATGGGTCACTTCTCCCATGAGGAGGCAGGAGTAAGAAAATAGCCATGGCTGGGCGCGGTGGTTCAAGCCTGTAATCCCAGCACTTTGGGAGGCCGATGCGGGTGAATCATGAGGTCAATAGATCGAGACCATCCTGGCCAACATGGTGAAACCCCATCTCCACTAAAAATACAAAAATTCGCTGGGTGTGGTGGCGGGCGCCTGCAGTGCCAGGTACTCGGGGGACTGAGGCAGAAAAATCGCTTGAACCCGGGAGGCAGAGGTTGTAGTGTGCCATTGCGCTCCAGCCTGGAGAAAGAGCGGGATTCTGTCTCAAAAAAGAAAGAAAGAGAGAAAGAGAGAAAGAAAGAAAGAGAAAGAAAGAAAGAGAGAAAGAACGAAAGAAAGAAAGAAAGAAAGAAAGAAAGAAAGAAAGAAAGAAAGAAAGAAAGAAAGAAAGAAAGAAGGAAAGAAAGAAAGAAAGGAAGGAAGGAAGGAAGGAAGGAAGGAAGGAAGGAAGGAAGGAGAGGGAGGCGGGGAGGGAGGGAGGGAAAAGAAAAGAAAACAGCCAAAAGCCTGCCATATTCCTCCGCATTTTTCCTTTCCAGGGCTTGGACCGGAGTTCTGATGACCTGGAATGAGGAGGGGCTTGGCCAAGGCGGTATTTGTCCATGTGGCCTCGGTCAGTTTGTTTCAGCTTAAATGCAAATAATTTGATTCTGCTATTAGATGAACTGGCTGCGATGCCCTCCTGACACAGCAAAGTGTAAGGGTTATCGTCCTTGCAGAGAAAGAGAATGGGCATCAGATGGAATTGGTGCTAATCTTACCTCCACCATTTATTCAGTTTTCTCCTCTAATAAGATGATGATAACAATCCCTAGCTTGTGTCTAGCTAACTAAATACAGTCAGCCCTTCGTATCTGTGGGTTCCCAGCCAACCACAGGCTGAAAATATTTGAAGAACAAAAAAGCTGGACGCAGTGGTTCACACCTGTAATCCCAGCACTTTTGGAGGCTGAGGCAGGAGGATCACCTGAGCCTGGGAAGTTGAGGCTGCAGTGAGCTGTGATTGTGCCACTGCACTCCAGCCTGGGAGGACAGAGCAAGACCCTTCATCAGAAAAATAAAAAATAAAAAAGGGTGATTGCATCTGTGCTGAACATATATTGGCTTTCTTTCTTGTTCTATTCCCTAAACAATACAGTAAACAACAATTTACATAGTATTTACATTGTATTAGGCATTTTATAAGCAATTTAGATATTAAAGGAAGATGTGCATGGGTTATATGCAAATGCTGCACTATTTTTTTATAAGGGACTTCAGCATCTCTGGATTTTGGTATCCACGGGGGTCCTGGAACCAATACCCCTCGGATACCAAGGGACCACTGTAGAACGTTTGCTCCATGCCACACACTGTTCCAAGCCTCTTCAAATATTAATCGTTCAACCGTCCCATCCATCATCCTTAAGAGGTAGACATTATCTTTGTCACCTAATGAAGGAAATGGGCACAGACAGGTTAAGTAGCTTGGCAGGTCTCACAGCTGTTGAGCAGAGGCGTGTATTAAGCCGGGATTTGAACGCCCTCCCTCTGGCTGCGGAACCTGTGCCATCCTGCAGGAAACGAACCCATCCCGGGACCTGGCGCGCCAGGAGGACTCCGCAGGATGCGCGGCGTGTGCGTGGAACCTGGTATTCTGCAAGCCTGGACTTCTGAGCTTGGCGCGCGGCTGCAGGGATTCGCCGGGACTCGCGCCAGGGACCGCGCCCGGGGATCCTGCAGGGGTGGGAAGGAGGCGCGGGCTCCTTGCTTCCGCCGCAGGGGGGCGCTGCCGGGCTCCCCGGCACTAGCGCTACTGGCGGCCCCGGCGGCCGGGCGTGCCGCCTGCAAGATGTCCGTGCGCCGCGGCCGGCGGCCGGCGCGGCCGGGGACCCGCCTCTCCTGGCTGCTGTGCCGCAGCGCCCTGCTGTCCCCGGCCGCGGGCTACCTGATCGTGAGCTCCGTGTCCTGGGTCGTCACCAACGAGATGGACGAGGAGCTGGACAGCGCCTCCAGTGAGGAGGCTATGCCCGCGCTGCTGGAGGATTCGGGCAGCATCTGGCAGCAAAGCTTCCCCGCCTCGGCTCATAAGGAGGACGCGCACCTGCGGCCCCGGGCGGGCGCCGCCCGCGCCAGGCCGCCCCCCGCGCCGCCCGGGATGTTCTCCTACCGGCGCGAGGGCGGCCAGGCGGCCGGTGCGCCCCCGGGCCCTAGACTGCGCGCCGCCACCGCCCGCTCCCTGGCCCACGCCGGCGTCTGGGGCTGCCTGGCCACCGTGTCCGCCCACGAGAAGGTAAGCGCCCGGCGGGGAGCGCGAGGGTGCCTGGCATTCAGGCGGCGGCGGGGCGACGAGGACTGGGACGTGCTCGCGACCGCTCGGGACTGGGATCCGGGTCCACCAGACGTGCCCGGTGCGCTGGATGGGACCCTGGGCACTGTACATAATGGAAGGCGATGGTGCCTCCGTGAGCCTGGCGAAGTCGGGGCAGGGTCGGAGAGGGACATGAATAACCAGGCTTCCTGCCAGGTAGGGTTGAGTACCGAATCCCCACCTTGAGGTGGCCAGGCAGAGAGACGGACACCTAACCAGCGTCTGACCGAGACCTGGACCAAAGCAGCCACAGAGCCTTTGGAATCGCAGAGTAGGCGGGGACAGCCCTTCCCAGCGCAGGGCACAAACCCATAGACCTGAACTCCCCATCACCTTCTGACCTGGAGCTGAAGCGGGGATGGGGAGAGAGACAGCACCAGGGCTTCGATGGAAATCTGCATTTAAGAAAATGGAGTTCAAGATTTTTTCTGGAAAGGAGGCTCATTATGCAAAGTGTGTAAATGCTGGAATGAGCTATTCGCTGCACTTTTAATTGTTCAGTTCGCAAATGCTTTACTCACCTGTTAGACATGATTCCACCTAGAATGACATGGATAAGTAATGCAGATGTAACTTCCACGCCTCCAGAAGGCTTTTGGGGTTTTAAAGAGAGATGAAAGAGCTACAGGGCAGTAATGTGAACTCCTCTTTACTTCCTACAAAAAAAGAAATAATCTTTTATAGAAGGCATAGGACATTGGCCAGGTTCTTGCCCCAGCTCTGGGTCTCACCAAGAATGTAGATAAATTGAAAGGAAAAATTTTAAACCATGAGGTTGTTCCTTTCTTATTTAAATATGGTCGTTCCCTTGTTTCGTCAGCCATAGGCTTTGGGCCTGGGCAGGATCTGTAGCCCACAGCCTTTGAGTTCTTGACCTATCCTCTGAGATTTTTAGGGTTCAAAGTAGAAAGATTTGGTCCCCTGCTTCCAGTCCTATCTGGTACCCACTCCCTAATCTTTTCTGGCTAACCATTGTGCTTCCCAGTAATTATGTTTACCATTTTCTCACATAGGGATTAACAACATAGGCTCTGGACTCAGAGTGCCTAGGTTTAAATCTTGACTCCACCACCTCCTTAGTAGTTATTCAGTCTCTTTGTGGCTCAGTTTCTTCATTTGTAACTAACACCTATCTCAGAAGCCATGGGAAGGATTAAGGGATGTGATAGGAAGCACTCACTGACTCTTGGATATCATTATTTATGGTTGTTACTTGGTGTCTCTGCTGCATTTTGTTTATCGCTGCTGGTTCCGTGACTGTCCATCAGTGTGCCTTGTGCTTGTTCTGTAGATTTTATTTCACAGTCTCTTGGTTTTGGTGGGTGGCACACGGCCCTGAGAGGACGGGGACATGAGAAAGATTCTGAGCCCTTTAGTTGTCTCTAGTGCTACATCATGATTGTCATCATTGCTGTAAACCAAAAAGTATCTGAGACAAGTCTTATTCAATTTAGAACGTGTATTTTGCCAAAGTTAATGACACACCCATGACACAGCCTCAGGAGGTCCTGACAACATGCGCCCCGGGGTGGTCGGGGTACACCTTGCTTTTATACATTTCAGGGAGACATGAGACATCAATCAATATATGTAAGATGTACATTGGTTCGGTCCAGTAAGGCAGAACAATTCGAAGTAGGGGGTTTCCAGGCCAGAAGTAGATGAGAGACAAAAGGTTGCATTCTTTTGAGTCCTTGATCAGCCTTCCAATGAATACACAATTGTGTCTGGCTCAGTGAACCTACATTTTTACATGAACAATAGGGTAGAGGAAGCAATCAGTTATGCATTTGTCTCAGGTGAGCCTCAAAGGATGACTTTGAGTTGTGTCTGTCCTTTTTCCATAAGGAGTTTTCTTGTGGGCAAATGATGAGGGAGGGATGTAGGTTGTTATCTTTGTAGCTATCTTATTTAGCAATAAAACAGGAGGCAAATTTGCCTGACGTAGTTTCCAGCTTTATTCTGTTTCTGTCTTTTGCTTTCCTCCCCCCCTGCAACTTTTGGGCATGTATTTGTAGTCATCAGAGATTGAAATTCAAGTGTTTGTCCTATGTAGAATTGGTCCTTTTGCATAACTGCTAAAATTATGAAAATTAAATGAATACACCCCATACTTAATACAATTTTGTGGTCATGTACTTGACTTACTCTGTAGACTCACTCACTCACTTCATTTTTTAAACACCATATGGTATACATTTCTTTCATTTTTTTAAAAAATGGATTCAAAGGGAAGAATTCTAATCTCGTAATAGACCCTGGAAAACATTTTAAAGAATTTTTGTCTGATTAACTGTAGCTTTTAAAATCCTGATTTTTGGTTTCCTTGCCACATCATTTAATTGATAAATTATAAGTGTTGTTTGATATTTTTTAAAATGCATATATTCTAAGTTATGTATTAAATTATTTCAACATGGCCAGGCATGGTGGCTCACGCCTATATTCCCAGCACTTTAGGAAGCCAGAGTGGAAGGATTGCCTGAGCCCAGGATTTTGAGACCAGCCTGGACAACATGCCTAGACCCCATCCGTCAAAAAAAATAAACAAATTAGCCAGGCGTGGTGGCCCATACCTATAGTCCCAGCTACTCAGGAGGCTGAGGCTGCTGCAGTGAGCCATGACTGCCACTGCACTCCAGCTTGGGCAACAGAGTGAGACTCTGTCTCAAAAAACAAAAAATCTTTCAGCATGTTTCATATCTAAGCAAAGTCCATCCGGTTTACATAAGACATCTTCTTCTGTGATGTTCAAATATGCATTCATACAATACCCATATGCTACTGTTTATGAATTCATTTCCTCAGTGTCTTCAAACTCTTTTTTTATTCCTGATTTTTATGAGAAGTATTTCAATCTTTGAAATTCTCTTGAATTACTAGCATGATTGTTCCAGTTTTCCCTCATAGTTACCATCGTGTTTGGAGCTCTAAAAATATTTTGTTTCAGTTTACATGTTTCCTTCTATAAAGAGGAATTAAATGTAAATGTAAGATTAAAACAATGAAGCTGGGCATGGTGGCTCACGCCTGTGATCCCAGCACTTTGAGATGCCAAGGCAGCAGATCACTTGAGATCAGCCTGGGCAACATGGTGAAACCCCATCTCTACTAAAAATACAAAAAAATTAGCCAGGCATGGTGGCGGGTGCCTGTAATCCCAGCTACTCATGAGACCAAGACAGGAGAATTGCTTGAACCTGAGAGGCAGAGGTTGCAGTGAGCCGAGATCGTGCCACTGCATTCCACCCTGGGCGACAGAGTGAGACTCTGTCTCAAAAAAAAAATAATATAAAAAAGATTAAAACTGGAAAGCTTGCTAAGGTAGTCTGTCTGAAAACAGGAATAATTTTTTTTCTTTTATCAAAAAAATGGCAGTTTTAATAGCTTTTGCTCTAAGATGACCTTGGGAGAAAAGCCGTAAAATAATTCCCAGTGTGGTGTTTTAAAATAGAAGATTTTTCGTTTTAAATATGTGTTTAGGAATTTCCTGTGTTACTAACATTGTCCTTTAAAATGATCTTGAAGCAAAGTCTAGTTTAATACAATGTTTAAATGCAGTAAAAATATCAGCAGATTTTATAATTTTTGTCATAGATAGCAATATACCACTAGATTTATTTCACAAATGCTACCTGAATATAATTTCACAGACAATGAACAAGTTACCAAGTTGTATATTTACTCAATTCAAAATTAAACACTGTGGATTTCAACAGTAATAAGCTCCTGTGGTTACCTGTTGGAAATGCATTACAGATGGTCAGGAGGCTCTCTGAAAAGTTGTCTTCTCCAGGACCATTTTAAAAATAAATTAATAATGTGTATTGCTCTAGCTTTTCAAAAGAATAGTTGAGTTCTTCAAATAGCTACAGCTTACAATACAACCACAGGTGATCTGGTTACATTTATGTTAAGAGTGATTAAAAACTTTCTTCCAACCTTTCTGTCAGATAACCAAAATAACCCCTTATAATTTAAAATTAATTAAACCTCATGGCTACCTAGTTTAAAGTACTAAGATCATGTTGCCTCCAATAAAGAAATCATTCACATTATAAAAATATGATTCTTTCCTTTAGATAAATTTATCTTTGAGGTATTCTAAAATGTGATTACCATCCTAGGCAATACGGCAGGACCCTGTCTCTACAAAAAAAATTTTTAAGTTAGCCAGGCATAGTAGTATGCACCTGTGTCCCAGCTGTTCAGGAGGCTGAGGTGGGAAGGATGGCTTGAGTCCAGGAGTTAGAGGCTGCAGCGAGCTGTGATCACCACTGCACTCCAGCCTGGGTGACAGTCGAGGCTCTGTTTCCAAAAAAAAAAAAAAAAAGTGATTGACTGTATTTAAGTAAATTATATTTACATTAGATTTCCTATTTACTTAGTACTGAATGAAATGTAATCTACAGTCTATGTTACACAGATGGATGTATAGAACAAATTTATAGGACTTTTTTTTCAAATGATACTAAATTTTTATATGTATATCACAATAAGAATTGAGGTTAGAATTATGGTTTTTTACTAACATGAATATAATATCATCACCTAGTGGCCTTCGTTTAGTTCGGTACAATTACTTCACATCATTTATATATCTTTGTTGAATATGTTTCCACTAATTTCTTTTTTTTTATAATTATTATCTTTAGGAATAAGTTTGTGGAGTTCGACATGAAGCCAGTCTGTAAGAAGTGCTATGAGAAATTTCCATTGGAGCTGAAGAAAAGACTTAAGAAACTAGCTGAGACCTTAGGAAGGAAATAAGTTCCTTTATTTTTTCTTTTCTATGCAAGATAAGAGATTACCAACATTACTTGTCTTGATCTACCCATATTTAAAGCTATATCTCAAAGCAGGTGAGAGAGAAGAGGACCTGTATGAATGGTTTTATGTCATTTTTTTAATTAAAAAAGAAAAATTCATATAATCGTGTTTAAAACACAGATGAAGTCAGTATTTGCCTTTGTTAACCCTTATCCATTTGTTGACATGTAGACTGTCTACAAAAAAAAAACCACGTGGTTAAATGTTAAATTTTAATTAAGGCCCCCCAAAATTACATATGACTTTTTAAAATGAAGGGAGCCACCTTTTACATGACTCAGGTGAAAAAACAGTATAAACATTAATTTACTTTGTATTCAAAAGAAAATTCCAACTGCTGTTGGGGAAGGACACAGAAAAGAAAAATAACCACCCAAGAAAAACAAAAACAAGAAAAACAAATCTTATACAATCTTTAGTATATTTATCAAACTAGTAGCTATAAAGTGAATATGCACATTGCTAAGACAGAAAACAAGTGTAATTCAGAACTACTTGATTCTTTTTTAGTTAAATGCAATAATTATTATGCTTAGTTTTATAACCTGCTCTCCTTGTGAATTCTTCCTTCAAATGATTACTTAACACAGTAGTAATAGCTAGCTAGTAGGATGTCTTTTAAATTTTTGTGCAAAAAAATTTCTACCAGGTATTTGGAAATATACTTTACAATATTGGAAAATGAAGTATTTTTAATGTATTACAGCAATTATGTTTCTAAGCTTAATGTTAAGCATGTAGTCTTAGAATAGGACATGAAATTAAGTTGTATGTAGCTTGGAATGTATTGCTTCAGAAAACTGAATGTGTATGTCAGTCATATTGCCTTTATAACCATGCTAATATCTATGCTTTATACATACTCAAACTTGCCTTGCCTTAAAAAAATACATACTACATACTTAAATCAGAAATTCTAGCCATCTCACAGAATACCAACTAAAACTAAGTGCATTGAGATCTGAGATTGGGAAACCCAGATTCATTTACCACAGCTGTAATTAAGTTTTTAGAAACTCTATTCTCCTCTTTTTGGGGAAATCCATTGAAGTTAATTTCTGTTATCTTATTAGAAGAAAATGATGTTGATATGTTTCAGATTTTCCATTTCAAATCTTATAATTAATTGGATTTATTTACTATAAGTAGGAGGTATAAATGACACTCTTAAATTGGAAGGAGGGGTGTTTTAGTGTCTGTTTTAGGTCAAAATTAGTGATTCTATTTTTATCAAAAGTTTTATCCTGAAGTTTCAGGACCACTCTTCCTTAATAAACTTGTTAATGGAAAGCAAGCTTTATGAACATTTAAAAATGTTGCTGCTGCTTTGTTACTTAAAAAGAAAGTTGCCAAGAGAGACTTCTTAGGGAAAATATTTTTTTTTCCAAAAATTGCTGAAATATTGTTTTCCCATTTTTAAAAAGTCTCAGGTTATTACCACTCTGCCATTAAATATTTGTATGCCTGCATTTTTAAAAATTCTGTGCATGTACTTTATAGAGTACATTCTATTTCTGTTTTCAGATACCCTACAACCAATTTTTTTAGTAATCTTTCAGAATAAAAATTATCATAAATGATTGAAAATAATCATCACATAGTTTAAGATTGTATGTGTTCAGTAGTTTAAAACAATCTTTGCATTTGACCGCAAGAATCAAAGTCCCTTCAGTGTGCCTTTGTCAGCTAATATGTGACCAGCAATGACAAACTTGGGAGTATTTATTAAATGTTATACTATGAATATAGGCAACATAGGACAGGGTTTGCAGTATAGAGTCTTGATGCTAAATTCTCATACACCTCTACATGAGAAATATGGAGGAGAAAAACAAGCATTTACATATATTCTTCATCACTTTGAAGATGCATGGCCTGAACTCGACTGCTTGTGTTTGTTTACATATCAGGCATAGCCAGGCATCTCCTGTAGCCAGAGGTTCCATTGCTGTCTTTGCTCAGTCCTCTTTTAAAATATGAATTAGTGGACAGGTGCGGTGGCTCACACCTGTAATCCCAGCACTTTGGGAGGTTGAGGCAGGTGGATCACGAGGTCAGGAGATCAAGATCATCCTGGCTAACACCAAAACCCCATCACTACTACAAAAAAATTAGCCGGGCGTGGTGGCGGGCACCTGTAGTCCCAGCTACTCAGGAGGCTGAGGCAGGAGAATGGCAGGAACCCGGGAGGCAGAGCTTGCAGTGAGCCAAGATTGCGCCACTGCACTCCAGCCTGGGCAACAGAGCAAGACTCCATCTCAAAAAAAATAAAAATAAAAAATAAAAATAAACTATGCATGAGTATTTTCTAGAAATTCAACTTGCTAAGCCTGTAATACTTAAGGGTAGTTTATCTAGATACAGTACTTTCTTCCCTGATAAGTAGTATCATTGGAGCCCTTAGGTATAGGAGAAGAGGAAGAAGTTTAAAAAGTGTACCTGGGCTGGGTGTGGTGGCTGACTCCTGTAATCCCAGCACTTTGGGAGGCTGAGAGGGGCAGATCATGAGGTCCGGAGATCGAGACTTTCCCGGCTAACACGGTGAAACCCCGTCTCTACTAAAAATACAAAAAAACATTAGCCAGGCGTGGTGGCGGGCACCTGTAGTTCCAGCTACTCGGGAGGCTGAGGCAGGAGAATGGCTTGAACCCAGGAGACGGATCTTGGCAGTGAGCCGAGATCGCGCCACTGCACTCCAGCCTGGGCGACAGAGCAAGACTCCGTCTCAAAAAAAAAAAAAAAAACTGTTTAAGTGGATTAAAAGAGAAACTTGGTCTAGTTCATAATATTTTTAATAGGGCTTTCCCTGGCTGCTGGAAAACTTAGGCCAGTAAGCATCTCTTTGTTTAAAGTCCTACAAGACAATTTGAAATAATTCATTGTTCATGCCAAAATTCTAAGTACTGTTTTTCTTAGCAAGTGTAATATAATCGGGAAAAATGGGTACAAGTAAAACATTCTTTGGATCATACTCAAAGCCTTATTAGCACTGCACCTGAATAATAGGTAATTTGCCTCACTCATTTGCCAAAGTAGCCATTTCTAAGTTAAGGAAGTTTTTAGGTAGGCTCATAGCCTTGTGTTTCATTTTAGATTGTAAGCTCAATGGCAGGGATACTATATCGATAATTATGTTTTCATACAGCAACCATCACAGTATATTCTTGGTGCTTAATAAATGTTAATAATTGTTAACAATAACCTGTTGTATATTGTTTAATTTGAATGGTATATATGTGAAATACATATGAAAATTGAAGTATTCATGAATATATAATAGAAACAAGTAAATGAATAAAATGACCTGGTTACTATAGATAAGCCAAATTTTGAACCATTTAGAACAATGGTGTAGTCTTCCCTCTATTCAATGTAAATGCTGGGTTTTTTTTTTTATTTTTCTTATTCTTAAGAAAGGAGATAACAGGCCAGGCACAGTGGCTCACACCTGTAATCCCAGCACTTTGGGAGGCCGAGGCCAGTGGATCACTTGAGGTCAGGAGTTTGAGACCAGCCTGGCCAACACAGTGAAACCTCATCTCTACTAAAGATACAAAAATTAGTAGGGCGTGGTGGTGTGCACCTGTAGTCCCAGCTACTTGGGAGGCTGAGGCAGTAGAATCACTTGAATCCAGGAGGCAGAGGTTTCAGTGAGCTGAGACTGTGCCATTGCACTCCAGCCTGGGTGACAGAGTAAGAAAGACTCCATCTCAAAAAAAAAAAAAAAAGAAAGGAGATATACAGCTTAATAAACAATTCAGCAGGCCCTGAGTCACTGTGCGCAGTGTGTTGTTAAGACACCCACTACCAGGGCATTCCTCTTCCAGGGCTTGGTCCGCCTGGCTCTGCATCCACCTTAAATGTAGAGAATCCTGGGGGCTCTGTCTGAGTCTTGCATTCCATTTCCTTCCCTGTGGAGGTGAGACAGGTCATTACATCTCCCTGTGGGAAGTGTTGGATGGGGTGAGCACAGAGCATGCTAGACCATAGTGGCAGGAGCCCAGGGAGGGGAGGAGAGGGGAGGCTTCCTAGAGGAGCTGGATCTTGAGAGATGAACAGAAGTTGGCCAGGTGGGGAAGGAGGATAGGGAGTGGGCATCCCAGGCCACGGCAGAAGGACTGCTTGAGCCCAGGAGTTCCAAGACAAGCCTGGGCAACATAGCAAGACCCCAGTTCTACAAAAATTAAAAACTAGGCAGGTGTGGTGGTGAGACCCCGTCTCTACAAAAAATCAAAAAGTTAGGCATGGTGGCACATGCCTATGGTGACCAGCTACTCTGGAGGCTGAGGATGGCTTGAGCCCAGGTCAAGGCTGCAGTGAGCTATGATCGCACTGCTGCACTCCAGCCTGGGTGACAGCGAGACCCTGTCTGAAAAAAAAATTAAAAAAATCTACTTGGGAAATACTTATAATAGTAAAAGCAGGATCTAAAATACTATACATGATCATAAGTATGTGCAAAATGGCCTTTTGAAAAGATGGAGGGAATATATTGAAATGTTATGGAAATGGTTTTTAAATTTTTTGTTTGGAGCTTTTTTTTTTGTAGAGAAAGGGGACTCTTCAGATTGTGTTTTCAGCTTGCCAAAATTCTATAATAATAGGAAATGGTAACTTTATTTTTTGAACGTGCTCTGTTAAATCAAATGCATATGCTACAATATTGTTTTCATAATTTTTTGGCAAAATTTTCCCCACAGATGGAGCCATGCTGAGCTTTAGCTGCTTTTAAGCAGCTCCTGTCTTAATTATCACAAATTCTAACTTAGTAGAGTTAAAAGTAAAGCCTTCACTCTAATGAGCCAGTCACCCTGCCTGGTAAAATTTTAGATCTCAGAAGCCATTTACCCTTGCAATAAAAATTAGTGACATTCTGGCCAGGCGAGATGGCTCACACCTGTAATCCCAGCACTTTGGGAGGCCGAGGCAGGCAGATCACCTGAGGTCGGGAATTCGAGACTAGCCTGACCAATATGGAGAAACCCTGTTTCTACTAAAAATACAAAATTAGCCAGGCATGGTGGCACATGCCTGTAATCCCAGCTATTTGGGAGGTTGAGTCAGGAGAATCGCTTGAACCCGGGAGGCGGAGATTGCAGAGAGCCGAGATCGCACCATTGCGCTCCAGCCTGGGCAACAAGAGTGAAACTCTGTCTCAAAAAAAAAAAGAACAACTAGAGCAGTGGTCCCTAAGTGAAGCTTCCTCTGTATTTACAACCTCTCCTTATCACTTGCATCACCATCTGCCTCCTGTCAAATCATCGGGGGCATCAGATTCTTATAGGGGTACAAACCCTATTGTGAACTGTGCATGTGAGGGATCTAGGTTGGGTGCTCTTTATGAGAATCTGATGTCTGATGATCTGTCACTGTCTCCCATCACCCTCAGACGGGACCATCTAGTTGCGGGAAAACAAGCTCAGGACCCCCACAGATTCTACCTTATAGTGAGTTGTGTAATTATTATATATTACAATGTAATAATAGAAGTAAAGTACACAATAAAGGTAATATGCTTGAATCATCCTGAAACCATCTCCACCACCACCAACTGTGGAAAAATTGCTTTCCATGAAACTGGTCCATGGTGCCAAAAAGGTTGAGGACCACAAAAAAAAGAAGTGCATCAGAGGCCAGGCACGGTGGCTCACACCTGTAGTCCCAGCCCTTTGGGAGGCCTAGGCAGGCAGATGGCTTGAGTCCAGGAGTTCAAAACCAGCCTGAGCAACACAATGAAACCCCATCTCTACTAAAAATACAAAAAATTAGCCAGGTGTGGTAGCATGCACCTGTAGTCCCAGCTACTCGGGAGGCTGAGGTGGAAGAATCCCCTGAGCCCAGGACGTTGAGGCTGCCGTGAGCCATGATCATACCACTGTACTCCAGCCTGGGCGACAAAGTGAGACCTTTCTAAAAAAAAAGAAAAATCATCAGCATATAACGTGGTAAGAATCAATGTTAGAAATATGAATGGGAGGCCAGGCATGGTAGCTCATGCCTGTAATCCCAGCACTTTGAGAGGCCGAGGCAGGCAGATCATCTGAGATCAGGAGTTCAAGACCAGCCTCACCAATATGGTGAAATCCCGTCTCTACTAAAAATACAAAAATTAGCTGGGTGTGGTGGTGGGCACCTGTAGTCCCAACTACTCAGGAGGCTGAGGCAAGAGAATCGCTTGAAACCAGGAGGCAGAGGTTGCAGTGAGCTGCAATTGCACCAGTGCACTCCAGCCTGGGTGACAGAGCGAGACTCCATCTCAAAAAAAAAAAAAAAAAAAAAAAAAAATATATATATATATATATATATATATATATATGAATGGGATACAGAGATTGCTCAGAGAGACTGGGTGATTGTAGGGCATCTGCAAAGATTTCCCAAAGGTGGTGATGGCTGCACTGGGGTTTGAAAGACATGGAAGCAGCTTTCCAGAGGGAGAAAGGGGAAAGGGCGGAGGGTGGGGCGGAGGGGTGAGTGGGCTTTTTAGGCAAAGAGACCCACCTGTAAGAAGAGCCTGGTGTGATAAGAGAATGGTGAGAATTCCCATTTAGTTGAGATTAAGCTCTGGTGCGAGAGATGAAGTTGGAGATGGGTGGCTAACATGGACCTATGCCTAGCACAGCACCTGACATGGCAGAGGCAGTCAATAAATATCTGCTGATTGATTAATTGTCAGACATTGGTTGGCTTTTGGGATACTGACAACACAGTGTCTTGTCAGCTAAGAATCAGATCCTGGATGGTGGAGGTTTCATCAAAGCCATTCTACCATACAGAGTCCTGCCAAGCCTCTCCAGGCAAGAGCCCTTTATCCCACCGTACTATTGCAACCACAAAAAAGGGAATAATACAAGGAAAGATAGGACATAATAGATGATTGATGCCAGAGGAACGGGATAGTAATGTGATAGGAACTCCAAGGATAGAAAAAGCGAACACTCTGTAATAGAGTGGTCAAGGAAGTTTTCCCAAAGGGGCAGGACTTGAGCTTGGCTTTGAACAATAAGGGAAAAAAGTGAAGGGAAAACCCACAGAAGGGGAGAAATTAGCTGCAAACTATCTATCTGATAAGGGATTAATAACCAAAAGATAGAGTGCGCGCTGTGGCTTATGCCTATATTCCCAGCACTTTGGGAGGCTGAGGTGGGCAGATCACAAGGTCAGGAGTTCAAGAACAGCCTGGCCAACATGGGAAAACCTGTCTGTACTAAAAATAGAAAAGTTACCCAGACGTGGTGGTACACACCTGTAACCTCAGCTACTCGGGAGGCTGAGGCAGGAGAATCGCTTGAACTCAGGAGGCGGAGGTTGCAGTGAGCCAAGATTGTGCCATTGCACACCAGCCTAGGCAATAAAGTGAGACTCCATCTCAAAATATAATAATAATAATAAGGGGAAAACTCAGAGATGGAATTACATGCACCAGGTGTAGTGTGAGCAAAGGATTAACTTCCCGATACATTCTTGTTTCCCATATAGCTATCAAGGTCATCTTTTAGTAATGAATTAAGTTCTTTTCCAATTCAAAATTTGTCTGCATCTTTACCCAAATATCCAGATCTGATACTCTAGGCTTGGGCTAATATAGTGGGGTGCAGGAGGCTTAGGTTAAGGTTTAAAGTTCCAAGGGCTGAACCGGAATAAACGGTGTATTTATCAAGGGAAGAGCAAGGCAAAACCAACAAGTCCAAACCATGGAGGTCTCAACCGAGGTGAGGGGAAAAGTTAGGGAGCCTTAGGAAAGCTCTGAGGAGGGACCCCAATTAGGGGGACAGTAGTTAGGGTATGAGGTTTGTGAGATCAGGACTAGAATTGCTGCAAAAGACCCTATGACTGGGTGGCAGCAGCACGTTGTGGAGATAAGCCTGCTTCCTCAGCCTCTTCCTCTTGTCAGAACCCTTTGCCTCTCCCTACACACACACGCACACACACATGCATGCACCATGCTACAGAAACCTTTCTCAGTCTTGACATTCTCTCAAATTATGTGTTGGTCTTCCCTTCATCTTCAGATTCTTTAAAGAGTAATCAAAGTTCCCACTTCTAGCATGATGAAGTGAGGAGGTCAACAAATCTTTCCAAAAGGTAGCTGGACAAACCATTTAGCATTCTGTAATTTTACCAAAGGCACAGCACAAATGGGGATGTGTTTAAGAATGAAAGCTGGCCGGGCATGGTGGCTCATGCCTGTAACCACAGCACTTTGGGAGGCTGAAGCAGAAGGACCACTTGAGCTCAGGAGTTCAAAAACAGCCTGGGTAATGTGGTGAGACCCCCGTCTCTACAAAAAAAATCAAAAAAGGCATGGTGGTGCACACTTGTGGTCCCAGCTACATGGGAGCCTAAGACAGGAGAATCATTTGAGCCCAGGAGATTGAGGATGCAGTGAGCTGTGATCACACCACTGCACTCCAACCTGAGCAACAGAGTGAGACAGACCCTGTCTCAAAAGAAAAAAAAAAGAATTAAAGTGAGCCTTGGATAAGACCAGCCTGTGTCCGTGGCATCTTTGCCCAGGCTGCTACCCCCATTTACCCCAGCTGTTGATAACACACACAGTGGCCCCCAGCAGGGCAGCCTGTGGAAATAAGCTCCCCTGCCACCTCGCTGCAGGAGCTAGAGGCAAGAGTGAGGAAGGTTTTAATTTGCAGCATGGCTAGTTAAGGTGGTCATATCAGTGACCAGGAGGAAGAAAGGCCACTGACTCCTAGCCTGAGGCTCTGGGCCTTTGGAGACAAGCAAATGACCTGCAGATTAGTCAGGGATGTAAGAGGGAGCTCCAGGAGGGGGGAGAGCCAGAGGGAGCTTAGTAAACTCCACACTATCCAAACGGACTGAAGGCTCATAGCTGGCAGAGATTAGAGCAAACCCAAGCCATGTCCATATGCCCAGGGCACACAGCCTGTGTCTGTGCCGGTGCCAGTGTTAGGAAGTAAAAGCCAGAACACCCTTGCAAATGGCCCGGGCAAATGGCCCGGGGCAATCTATGTGCCATTGCACATAGATCCAGCAGCAGATGGTGGAAGCCATATTGGCTTTAACTGATGTTTGACTGACAAACTATGCAGACAAGAAGCAACCTCTAGGAAGCCAGTCTGAAAAATTAAGGCAAACAAATGCCAACAATAAAACTGAGCAATGACCTGAGTGAGTGCACACTGTGGAGGAGACAGGCTTCCTGCATGGAGTCCAGCCGGGAGACAGTACGGAATGCATGGAGCAGCTATTGGAAGACATTGAAAACTAAATAGTTGCAGGCAGCTTTCCCAAGAAGACCAGAACTTGAAGTACCACCAAACCAGTGGTGAGATAACCATGTTTCCCCTATGGTATCCCCTGACTAACCTGGCAGTGGGCACCAGGGTGTAGATAGAAAGAGCTGCAGAAGACGCTCTCTATTTCTGGCTCAAGTAACAGGAAAAGGGTCTCCTAACATTCCGAGGGAATCCAGAAGTTCGTTCCTCCCCATTTTTCTTTTCCCTGTTCTCTCATACCTCAGCCCACAAGCAGTCCCACCGTGGCACTAGCACCAGCCCCAAGAGGAGCCCAGGAGCCAAGATGCAGGAGGAACCTTCTCCAATTGACAGAGCTGTGGTCCCAAGAGGGCAGAAACAATCCGTGTTGCTTCCCTTCCAATTCAGACCTCCCACTGCTTGGCTTCAGATGTAGAAATGCATGGTAGAGCCAGATAACGAAAGCCTGTTTTCTGCTTGGAAGACTAAAAAGAGAAGCCTCAGCAAATGAAAGCAACAGGGTAATTACTGAGAGAGAGTTAATCAGTGAAGCAACCCCATTAACTTGTCTACAAACCCCAGGGCTCATTCTTGAGCTGCTCCTGCATAGATCTGGTCCTGTTCAACACACCAAAGATTGACAGCTGAACTGAGAGACCATCACCCACAGACACAACTGGCCACTGGGTAGTGCACAAGTCAGACAGAACTGAATAGTCCTGGGAAGATTTTGGACACTGAACTGACTTTGGAACCAGACTGCAGAATGGAGGGGTGGGAACTTGTGGCTTGAACCTAATCAGGTAGATTGCCTGGCCAAAATGAAAATACCTCTAATCTCCATAGGATTTAATTTCATTCAATGATTTTTTTTTTTTTTAGTAAATTTGCAATGTTTTACAGCCATCCCCAAAATCTAATTCCAAAATATCTCTATCACCCCAACGAGAGACTCCATTCACTTTGGCAGTCACATGCACTCCCAGTTTTCCCCTCCGCCCATCCCTTGGCAATCACTAGTCTACTCTCTGTGTCTTTGAGTTTGCCTACTTTGGATATTTCATATACATTAAATGATATACAAGGTTATGTGATTGGCTCCTTTCATTTAGAATAATGTTTTCAAGGCTGATTCATGTTGTAGTATGCATTGGTACTTCATTATTTTTTATGTAAGGGTAATATTCTATCGTATGGCTATACTACATTTTTCTTTGAGACAGAGATCTCACTATGTCACCTAGGCTGGAGTAGAGTGGCTCTTCACAGGCCTGATCACAGCTCCTGCACAGATCAAGGAGCATCACTGCAGCTGCAAACTGCAGCTTCAAACTCTCAGGCTCAAGCGACCCTCCTGCTTCAACCTCCCCAGTGGCTGGGACTACAGGCATGTGTGTCTGTGCCCAATAATACCACATTTTAAAAGTCCATCTTCAGTAGATGGAAATTTGGATTGTTTCCACCTTTTACTAATAAAAATAGTACTGCTATAAACATTCATGTATAGGTTTGCTTTTGTTTTCATTTTTTCTTTTTTGTAGAGATGGGGGTCTTGCTGTGTTGCTCAGGCTGGTCTCGAATTCCTGGACTCAAGTGATCTTCCCATCGAAAACTCCCAAAGTGCTGGGGTTACAGGCATGAGCCACCATGCCTGGCCTGTATACAAGTTTTTGTGTAGACATGTTTACATCCAATTAATGAACACAGGATGCCTTTCCATTGATTTAGCTCTTCTTTAATTTCTTTCAACAGTGTTGTGTAGTTTCCAGTTTACAAGTCTTACACTTTTGGATTAAATTTATTCATAATTATTTTATTATTTTTGATAATATTATAAATGGAAATGTTTACTTAATTTTACTTGAATTGTTCATTGCTAGTGTATAAGTAGGCAACTCATTTTTTTTAATTGACCTTGTATGGTACAATCTCTGAACTCATGTATTATCACTGATGGTTTAGGTTTTTTTTGAGGTTTCATTAGGGTTTTCTATATATAAGATCATGTCATCTAGAATAGAGATAGTTTTATTTATTCTATTCCTATTTCAATAGTTTTTGTTTGCATTTCTTGCCTAATTGCCCTGGCTAGAACATCCAGTACAGTGTTGAATAAAAGTGAAGAAAGAAGGCATCCTTGTAAGTCAATTTTTTTTTTTTTTTTTTTGACACGGAGTCTCACACTTTGGCCCAGGCTGGAGTGCATTGGCATGATCTCGGCTCACGGCAACCTCCGCCTCCCAGGTTCAAGCAATTCTCCTACCTGAGCCTCCTGAGTAGCTGGGATTACTGGTGCCCACCACCACACCTGGCTTATTTTTTGTATTTTTATTAGAGACGGGGTTTCACTATGTTGGCCAGGCTGGTCTCGAACTCCTGACCTCGTGATCTGCCCACCTTGGCCTCCCAAAGTGCTGGGATTACAAGCACTTTGTAAGCCACTGCGCCCAGCCATAAGTCAGTTTTTATACCCCTTCTTTCATCCCTGATTTTAGTAATTAGAGTCTTTCTTTTTTCTTGGTCAATCTCAAAAAAAAAAAAAAAGTTCATGAATTTTAAAACTTTTTCTAGGCCAGGCATGGTGGCTCACTCCTGTAATCCCAGCACTTTCAGAGGCTGAGACCGGCTGATCACAAGGTCAGGAGATTGAGACTATCCTGGCTAACACGATGAAACACCATCTCTACTAAAAAAATACAAAAAAAAAAAAATTAGCAGGGTGTGGTGGTGGGTGCCTGTAGTCCCAGCTACTCAGGAGGCTGAGGCAGGAGAATGGCATGAAACCGGGAGGCAGAGCTTGCACTGAGCCAAGATCGCACCACTGCACTCCAGCCTGGGTGACAGAGCGAGACTCCATCTCAAAAAAAAAAAAAATTTTTTTTCAAAACACCAACTTTTGCCTTTGTTGGTTTTCTCTACTCTTTAAAAATGATTTTTAAAAGAATTAATAGTGGTTAAAAAAAAGATTTACCAACTTAACGTGTTTTTTTTTTTGAACCAGAGTTTCACTCTTGTTGCCCAGGCTAGAGTGTACTGGTACGATCTCCACTCACTGCAACCTCCACCTCCAGAGTTCAAACGATTCTCCTGCCACAGCCTCCTGAGTAGCTGGGATTACAGGCATGTGCCACCATGCCCTGCTAATTTTGTATTTTTAGTAGAGACAGAGTTTCTCCATGTTGGTCAGGCTGGTCTCCAACTCCCAACCACAGGTGAATGCCCGCTTCGGCCTCCCAAAGTGCTAGGATTATAGGCGTGAGCCACCACACCCAGCCCAACTTAACCTTTTTTTTTTTTGAGATGGAGTCTGTCACCCAGGCTGGAGTGCGGTGGCATGATCTCGGCTCACTGCAAGCTTGCCTCCCGGGTTCACGCCATTCTTATGCCTCAGCCTCCCGAGTAGCTGGGACTACAGGTGCCCGCCACCATGTCTGGCTAATTTTATTTTATTTTTGTATTTTTTAGTAGAGATGGGGTTTCACATTGTTAACCAGGATAGTCTTGATCTCCTGACCTCGTGATCAGCCCACCTCGACCTCCCAAAGTGCTGGGATTACAGGCATGAGCCACCACACCCGGCCCAACTTAACCATTTTTAAGTGTGCAGTGCAGTAGCCTTATGTTGTTGTGCAATATATCTCCAGAACGTTTTCATCTTTTATTTCTATTTATTTATTTATTTATTTATTTATTATTTTGAGACACGATCTCGTTGTCACCCAGGATGGAATGCAGTGGTGCAATTATAGGTCTCTGCAACTTCAAACTCTTGCGCTCAATCAATCCTCCTGCCTCAGCCTCCCAAGTAGCTGAGGACTACAGGTGTGCACTACTGTGCTGGGTTAATTTTTTTTTTTTTTTTTTTTTTTTTTTTTTTTGTAGAGAGAGAGTCTTGCTTTGTTGCCTAAGCTGTTCTTAAACTCCTAGCTTCAAGCAATCCTCCCACCTCGGCCTCCCAAAGTGCTGGGATTACAGGCGTGAGCCACCACTTGGCCCAACTTTATCTTTTAAAACTTGAACATCTATGCCCATGAAACAACTACTCTCCATTTCCTCCTCTCCCTAGTTTCTGGTGACCACCATTTGATTTGCTGTTTCTGTGAATTTGACTACTTTAGATACCTCATATAAGTGGAAGCATACAGTATTTGTATTTTTGTGACTGGCTTATTCCACTTAGCATGATGTCCTCAAGGTTCTTCCATGTTATAGCACGTAACAGAATTCCTTTCCTTTTTAAGGCTGAGTAATACTCCCTTATTTGTATACACCACATTTTGTTTATCCACTCATCTGTTGATGGATATTTAGGCTGCTTCTGCATGTTGGCTATTGTGAATAATACTGCTATAAATCAAATAGCAAATATCTCTTAAAGTGCAATGTGCAAATATCTCTTAAAGACCCTATTCTCAATTCTTTTGGATATATGTCCAGAAATGCATATGGCAATTCTATTTTTATTTTTCTGAGAACCCATCAGATTGTTTTTGGTAGTAGCTACACCATTTTGCATTGCACAAAAGCTCCAGTTTCTGTGCATCCTCTTTAACACTTGTGATTTTCTGCTTTTTTGATAGTAGACATCCTAATGGGTGTAAGATAATATTTCCTTGTGATTTTGATTTGCATTTCTCTAATGATGATTAGCAATGTTGAGCATTTTTTGTTTTGTTTTGTTTTTGTTTTTGTTTTGAGACACAGTCTCACTCTGTCACTCAGGCTGGAGTACAGTGTTGCGATCTTGGCTCACTGAAACCTCTGCCTCCTGAGTTCAAGCTATTCTGTGCCTCTGCCTCCCAAGTAGCTGGGATTACAGGTGCCTGCCACTATGCCCAGCTAAGTTTTGTATTTTTTTTTGAAGGTTTCAAAATGTACTTTATTTCTTCAATAATGCCATAACTTAATGGGTACACAGTGTTTTAACTTGGTATCAATTATGAGCTGTTTTTTAAACAATTCATTATTATACCAGCTGGGATGATTACTGATCTCTCCGTTCCTTTGGGGTGACTCTGCCAGCAGGGTCCAGGTTCCATTCTATTCTGATTTGTGTTGCTACATATGTCCATATAGCAATACAGAAAGTGGCTCCACTATCTAATACAGCATTATCGTATTGTCATGAAAATCAGGTGAACTTTTCTGGTGGCTCTGCCTTGCCATTGTTTGCTGAATGCTTTCATCTTGGAGATGACTTAGTGCATTTTTTGACCAGTGAAACATCGTGAAGGTGAAGATCGAACTGTGGGAATGCAGCTGCTGCTTTGGTGCAAATTCCAATTTTTGTATTTTTAATAAAGATGGGGTTTTGCCACGTTGGCCAGGCTGGTCTCGAGCCACTGACCTCAAGTGATCCACCACGCCTTGGCCTCCCAAAATGTTGGAATTACAGGCATGAGCCACCGCACCCAGCCTAAGCATCTTTTCTTACGCTTTTTATACATTTCTGTATCATCTTTAGAAAAATGTCTAGTCCAGCCTTTCGCTCACTTGTTTGCTGTTGTTGAGGTCTCTATTGTTTTTCTAGTTTCTATTTCACTAATTCCAGCTTTGACTTTTATGTCCTTCCTTCTGCTTGCCTTAAGCACAGTTTGCTCTTTTTTTTCCCCAGGCTATTGATTTGAGATCATTTTTTTAAGTCCACTGATATTCAAGGTAATTACTGATAGGTAAGGATTACCACTGTCATTTAAAAAATTGTTTTCCTGGCTGGGCGCGGTGGCTCACGCCTGTGATCCCAGCAATTTGGGAGGCCGAGGTGGGTGGATCACCTGAGGTCAGGAGTTCAAGACCAGCCTGACCAACATGAAGAAACCCCGTCTCTACTAAAAATACAAAATTAGCCAGGTGTGGTGGCACCTGCCTGTAACCCCAGCTATTCAGGAGGCTGAGGTAGGAGAATCACTTGAAATCAGTGGGGGGAGGTTGTCGTGAGCCAAGATCATGCCATTGCACTCCAGCCTGGGCAACGAGTGAAACTTCATCTCAAAAAAAAAAAAAAAAGTTTTCCAGATGGGCACAGTGGCTCATGCCTGTAATTCCAGCATTTTGGGAGGCCGAGGTGGGCAGATCACTTGAGGCCAGGAGTTTGAGACCAGCCTGGCCAACATGGTGAAATCCTGTCTCTACTAAAAATACAAAAACTAGTCCCACGAGGTGGTGCACACCTGTGGTCCCAGCTACCCGGGAGGCTGAGGCACGAGGATTGCTTGAACCCGGGAAGCAGAGGTCGCAGTGAGCCAAGATTGCACCACTGCCCTCCACCAGCCTGGGTGACAGAGTGAGATGGTGTCTCAAAAAAAAATTGTTTTCTGGTTGTTTCATAGATCCTTTGTTCCTTTCTTCCCCTCTTACTGTCTTCCTTTATGATTCAATGACTTTCTGTAGTGGTATGCTTTGGTTACTTACTTTTTAGAGGTCATTATTTTTTTTAATATAGTCTTTATAGGTATACATTTCCTTCCTAATGTTGCTTTAGCTGTATCCCATAAGTTTTCGTATGTTGTATCTTCATTTATCCATCTCAAATTTCTCTAATTTTCTAATTTCACGTGTCGTGATTTCTTCTCATTTCCTGTGTACTTTCTAATTTCCCCTGTGATTTCTTTTTTCTTTTCTTTTTTTTTTTTTTTTGGAGTCAGAGTCTCGTTCTGTCACCCAGGCTGGAGTGCAGAGGCACAATCTCGGCTCACCGCAAGCTCCACCTCCCGGGTTCACACCATTCTCCTGCCTCAGCCTCCTGATTAGCTGGGACTACAGGCACCTGCCACCATGCCTGGCTAATTTTTTTTTTTTTTTGGATTTTTAGTAGAGACGAGGTTTCACCGTGTTAGCCAGGATGGTCTCGATCTCCTGACCTCATGATCTGCCCACCTCAGCCTCTCAAAGTGTTGGGATTACAGGCGTGAGCCACCATACCCAGTTTCCCTTGTGATTTCTTATTTGACTAACTGGTTATTTAGAAGTGTGTTGTTTAATGTCCAAATGTTTGTGAATTTCTCAAATTTCTGTTGTTGATTTCTAATTTCATTCCATTCTGGTCAGAACACATATGCTTTATGATTTCAATTCTTTTAAATTTATTGAGGGTTTAGGAGTACAAAAGGCTTATTGAAAAAAGAATCATTGAAGTTTTTCTTATGCTCTAGCATATGGGTTATGCTAAAGAGTGTTCCAAGTGCACTTAAGAAGAATGTGTATTTTGATATTGTTAGGTGGAATTTTCTATAGATGTCTATTTGGTCTAGCTTGTTTAACCCATTGTTGAAGTCTTGTATTTTCTTGATGGTCCCTGTCTAGTGGATCTATCCATTATTGTTTTTAAAAATACATTTGACGGTTGAAAGCAAAAATTAGGCCAGGTGTGGTGGCTCACACCTATAATCCCAGCACTTTCGGAGGCCAAGGCGGGCAGATCACTTGATGTCAGGAGTTCGAGACCAGCCTGACCAACATGGAGAAACCCCATCTCTACTAAAAATACAAAAATTAGCCAGGCATGGTGGCACATGCCTGTAATCCCAGCTACTCGGGAGGCTGAGGCAGGAGAAGCACTTCAACCTGGGACAGGAGGTTGTGGTGACCCGCGATCACGCCATTGCACTCCAGCCTAGGCAACAATAGCAAAACCCTGTCTCAAAAAACAAAAAAAAAAAAAGAAAGAAAGAAAGAAAGAAAAGAAAGCAAAAGCAAAAATTATAACATTAGTGGAGTTTACAATGCATGTAAATGTAATAGAAAACATCTATAATGTAAAGAGGGAAAGGTAAAAATACCTATCCAGCTGTAAGATTTCTACATTCCACTTAAGTGGTAATATGTTCATTCTGTGAAAAATTAAGTGTATTGTAATCCCTAGAGTCACCATTTAAAAAACTATTCAAAGAGATATATTCAAAACCAATATATGAAATAAAACAGAATGCTAAAAATCATTTAAATAACCAAAAAGGAGGTGAAAAGTGGTAAGCAGAAGGATAAAGAATGGAGCAAAAAAAAAAGTAATAAGATGGGGCTGGGCCCAGTGGCTCACACCTGTAATCCCAAAACTTTGGGAAGCTGAGGTGGGTGAATCACTTGAGGCCCGGAGTTTGAGATCAGCCTGGCCAACATGGTAAAACCCTGTCTTTACTAAAAATAGAAAAATCAGCTGGGCATGATGGTACACGCCTGTAATCCCAACTACTTGGGAGGCTGAGGCACCGGAATCGCTTGAGGCTGGGAGGCTGAGGTTGCTGTGAGCTGAGATGGCACCACTGCTCTCCAGCCTGGGTGACAGGGCAAGACTCTGTCTCAGAAAAAATGAAATAAAATAAGATGGTAGACATATATCCAAACACATAAATAATTACAGTAAACATCAATGGACTAAACCTAAATCTCAAAAGACATCGTCAGAATGGATAAAAGCAGTGCCCAGCCATATGCTATTTACAAGAAACTTGCTTTACTTTTTAAAATTTTTTTCATTTTTAAAAAAATGTTTTGCATTTATTTATTTATTTATTTATTAGAGACAAGGTTTTGCTCTGGTGCCCAGACTGGAGTGCAATGGAATGATCATAGCTCACTGCAGCTTCCAACTCCTGGACTCAAGCAATCCTCCTGCCTCAGCTTTCCCTGTAGCTAAGACTACAGGCATGTACCATCATATCTGACTAGATTTTTTGTTTTGTTTTGTTTTGTTTTTTTATAGAGACAGGGGCTCACCAGGTTGCCCAGGCTAGTCTCAAACTACTGGCCTCAAGCAGTCCTCCCACCTCAGCCTTCCAAAACACTGGAATTACAAGCAATAGCCACCATACCCAGCCAAAACTTGCTTTAAATATTATATATATAGGTTAAAAGTAAAGAATAGAGGCCGGGCAGAGTGGCTCATGCCTGTAATCCCAGCACCTTGGGAGGCCGAGACGGGTGGATTGCTTGAGGTCAGGAGATATACACCAGCCTGGCCAACATGGTGAAACCCCATCTCTAACAAAAACACAAAAATTAGTCAGGTGTAGTGGTGTTGCCTGTAGTTCCAATTACTCAGAAGGCCGAGGCAGGAGAATCACTTGAATCCGAGAGGTGGAGGTTGCAGTGAGCTGAGATCATGCCACTGTACTCTAGCCCAGGTGACAGGACAAGACTCCATCTCCAAAAAAAAAAAAAAAGAGGAAAAGATATAGCATGGAAATATTAACCAAAACAGTTGGTGTGGCTATGTTAATATCATACACAGCAACATCCAGAGCAATGAAAATCATTAGGGACAAAAAAGGATCATACATCATGATAAAATAGTTAATTCACCAAGGAGATATAATAATCCTAAATAGTTTGCATCTTACACCACAGCTTCAAAATTCTCAAAGCAAATAGACAAACCCAAAATTACATTTGGAGACTTCAATGCTCCTCTCTCAATCACTGATAGAACTATTAGAAAATCAGCAAAGAAGGCCAGGTACGGTGGCTCACACCTGTAATCCCAGCACTTTGGGAGGCCAAGGCGGGCAGATCACAAGGTCAGGAGATCGAGACCATCCTGGCTAACACGGTGAAACCCCATCTCTACTAAAAATACAAAAAATTAGCCGGGCATGGTGGCGGGTGCCTGTAGTCCCAGCTACTTGGGAGGCAGAGGCAGGAGAATGGCATGAACCTGGGAGGCGGAGCTTGCAGTGAGTCGAGATTGTGCCACTGCACTCCACCCTGGGGGACAGAGCGAGACTCAGTCTCAAAAAAAAAAAAAAAAAAAAAAACAGAAAACGAAAATCAGCAAAGAAGAGGAGAATTAAACAGCACCACTAGCCAACTAGATCTAATTGAACTTTGAGGAACACTCTACCCATAAACAGCAGACTATACATTATTTTCAAGTGCACATAGAACCATTCACCAAGATAGACTATATCCTGGGTCATAAAACAAGCCTTAACATACTTAAATGAAGTGAAATCATGCCAGGTATGTTCTCTGACCATAATAAAAGTAGACCAGGAATCAATAAGACAAACAATAGGAGAATCCCTGAACACTTAAACAACAGACTTCTAAATTAATCTATGTATCAAAGAGAATATCTGAAGGGAAATTAGAAAATATCAATATCCCTCATGAAATTAGATGCAAAAACCCTAAAAAAGATTGCAAACTGAATCAAGTAGTTTATAAAATGTCAATACATATTCAGTCATTTAAAGCCACGAGGTCGGACGCAGTGGCTCATGCCTGTTAATCCCAGCATTTGGGGAGGCTGAGGCAGGCAGATCACTTGAGGCCAGGAGTTGGAGACCAGCCTGGTCAATATGGTGAAACCCCATTTCTACTGAAAATACAAAAATTATCTGGATGTGATAGCACATGCCTGTAGTCCCAGATACTCAGGAGGCAGAGGCTTGAGAATCACTTGAAACCAGTAGGCGAAGGTTGCCGTGAGCCAAGATCATGCCACTGCACTCCAGCCTGAGCGCCAGAGCAGGACCCTGTTTCAAAAAACAAAACAAAACAACAACAAAAAATGCTAGTAGGCAAATTCATAAAGGCAAAATGTAGAGTTAGGGTTACCAGGGGCTTGTGGAGTGGGGAGTGGGGAGTAATTGTTTATTAGGCACAGAGTTTCTATTTGAGATGATCAAAAAGTTTTGGAAATGGATAGTGTTGATGGTTACACAACAAGGTGAACAAACTTAATGTTACTGAATTGTACACTTAAAAACAGTTAAAATGGTAAGTTTTATGTTATGAGTATTTTACCACAATAAACAAACAAATGCATCACAACCAAATAGGGTTTATCCTGGGACTTTCAAGGATGGTATAACACATATATATATATTTTTTGAGACAAAGTCTCACTCTTGTCCGCAGGCTGGTGTGCAATGGCGCTATCTCGGCTCACTGCAACCTCCACCTCCCAGGTTCAAGCGATTCTCCTGACTCAGCTTCCTGAGTAGCCGGGATTACAGGTGCCTGCCACCATGCCCAGCTAATTTTTGTATTTTTAGTAGAGACAGGGTTTCACCATTTTGGCCAGGCTGATCTTGAACTCCTGACCTCAGGTGATCCACCTGCCTCAGCCTCCCAAAGTGTTGGGATTACAGCTGTGAGCCACTGCTCCTGGCTGGATGTTATAACATTTTAAATCAATCAATGCAGTCATATTAACAGTGTAAAGAAGAAAAATTACATGATCATATCAATTGATGTAGAAAAAGCATCTTACATAATTCAATGTCCATTCATGATAAAATCTGTCAGCAAACTAGGAATAGGAAATTTCCTCCATCTGATAAAGGCATCTATAAATATCTGTGGCTGGCCGGGCACAGCTGATAAAGGCATCTATAAATATCTGTGGCTAGCCAGGCTCTAGCCTGTAATCCCAGATGTTTGGGAAGCCAAGACAGGAGGATCGCTTGAGCCAGGGAGTTTGAGACCAACCTGGACAACTTAATGATACCTCATCTCTACTAAAAATCAAAAAATAAAAAAAAAATAGCTAGGCATCATGGTTAATGACCTAATTAACAGTGAAACTCTTTCCCCTTAAGATCAAAAAGACTTTTATCATTAAGTAGGAGAGAATATCCTCTCACACCAGTCTTATTCAATATTTTACTAGAAGTTCAAGATGTTGAAATAAGACATAAAAAAAAAAGAAAGAAACAGCATACAGATTGAAAAGAAAGATCTAAAACTGTCCCTCTTCACAGATAACATTACTGTCTATGTGTAAAAGCTCAAATAATTTACAATTAATCTCCTAGAATAGGGAAGTTTAGCAATGTCACAGGATACGAGGTTGTATTTCTCTATACCAGCAATGTACAATTTAAAGCTGAAATCTAAAAAAAAATAGCATTTACATTAGCTTTATAAAAACAGAACTTATAACTTAACAAAACATGTACAGGTTGTATATGCTCAAAACCACAAAATACTGTTGCAACTGAAGAAGATCTAAATAAATGGAGAGACATACCATTCCCATGAATTGGAAGACACAGTAAAGGCGTCAATTCTCCCCATATTGATCTATAGATCAAACACATTTCCAATCAAGTTCTTAGCAGATTTTTTCATAGATATAGATAATTAAATTAGAGAATGTAGGTGGAAAATCAAAGGAACTAGAATGTGATAACAATTTTGACAAAGAAGTATAAACTTGGAGGAATCACACTACCATCTTTAAACCTTATTATAAAGCTATAGTAGGCCGGGCGCAGTGGCTCACACCTGTAATCCCAGAACTTTGGGAGGCCAAGGTGGGTGGATCATTTGAGGTCAGAAGTTTGAGACCAGCCTGGCCAACATGCTGAAACCCTGTCTCTACCAAAAAATACAAAAATTAGATGGGCATGGTAGTGCCCACCTATAGTCCCAGCTACTCAGTGGGAGAATTGCTTGAACCTGGGAGGCAGAGGCTGCAGTGGGCCTAGATTGCACCACTGCACTTTAGCCTGGGCAACAGAATGAGACCCTGTCTCCAAAAAAAAAAGCTATTGTAATCAAGAAAGCGAGGTATGTGCAAAGAGATAGATACATAAATCAATGAAAACAAAAAGATAGTCCAGATATAAATCCACACTAATATGGCATTTGATATTTACAAAGGTGGTACAGCAATCTTTGTAAATTGATTTTACAAATCAATTTACAAACATATGAGAAAATATGTAAACATATGAGTGTAAAACATATGAGAAAATCTTACTGACCTAGGGTTAGGCAAAGAGTTCGTAGACATGACACCAAAAGGATGAGTTATAATAGAAAATAATGGCTAAGTTGAACTTTATTAAAATTAATGGCTGGGCACGGTGGCTCACACCTATAGTCCTAGCACTTTGGGAGGCCAAGGAGGGCAGATCATGAGGTCAGGAGATCAAGACCATCCTAGCTAACACAGCGAAACCCCGTCTCTACTAAAAATACAAAAAAATTAGTCAGGCGTGGTGGTGCACGCCTGTAGTCCCAGCTACTCGGGAGGCTGAGGCAAGAGAATCGCTTGCACCTGGGAGGAAGAGGTTGCAGTGAGTCGAGATTGCACCACTGCACTCCAGCCTGGTGACCCCGTCTCAAAAGAGCAAGACCCCATCTCAAAAAAAAAAAAAAAAAACAGGCAGCCAGCCCACAGGCTATGGCTATAGTTTGTTGACCCTTGTCCTAGAAAAATTAAAACTATGTCCATTGAAAAACCTTTATACAAATGTTTACAGAAGCTCTATTCATAATCACCAAAAACTGGTAATAACCCAAATGTCCTAAAAATGGTAAATGTACTAGTGGTATATCCATACTATGGAATATTATTCAGCAATGAAAACAAAAACTATTTCTACAGGCAGCAACTTTGGATGAATTTCCAGGGCATTATGCTGAGTGAAAGAAGCCTGTATCAAAAGGCTACATAACATATAATTCCATTTATATGGTATATAGTGTGTAATCAGTGGTAAGGGGGTGAGTGGAAGGTATAACTATAAAGTAATAACATGAATGAGTTTTTAGAATGTTGGAATTGTTATGTATCCTTACTGCGGTAGTGGTTACATGAATCTGGACATACGTGTCTTAAAATTTGTAGAACTGGCTGGGCAGGTGGTTCATACACATAATCCCAGAATTTTGGGAGGCTGAGGTGGGTGGATCACCTGAGGTCAGGAGTTTGAGACCAGCCTGGCCAACATGGCAAAACTCCATCTCTACTAAAAATACAAAAATTAGCTGGGCGTGGTGGTGCATGCCTGCTATCCCAGTTACTCAGGAGGCTGAGGCAGGAGAATCGCTTGAACCCAGGAGGCGGAGGTTGCAGTGAGCTGAGATTGAACCACTGCACTCCAGCCTGGGTGACACAGTGAGACTCCATCTAAAAAAAAAAAAAAAAAAATTGTAGAACTATACACGCCCTGGCTGGGTGTGGTGGCTCACACCTGTAATCCCAGCACTTTGGGAAGCCAAGGCAGCTGGATCACAAGGTCAAGAGATTGAGACCATCCTGGCCAACATGGTGAAACCCCATCTTTACTAAAAATACAAAAATTAGCTGGGCGTGGTGGTGCATGCCTATAATCTCAGCTACTCAGGAGGCTGAGGCAGGAGAATCGCTTGAACCCAGGAGGCGGAGGTTGCAGTGAGCCGGGATTATGCCACTGCACTCCAGCCTGGCAACAGAGTGAGACTCCGTCTCAAAAAAAAGAAAGAAAAGGAAAAAAAAAAAAGAACTATACACCCCCCAAATGGGCAACTTTTCTATATGATTATATACTGAAAATACCTGTATCGATTATAGTTTTTTAAAAAAGTAATCACCACTTTGTGCACCTGTTTCCTTACCACCTAATTCCTCCTTTTCCATGGGCGGGTGGGTTTTGGTCTGTACCACTTTTTTCAAAAGTGAGCTTTTAGAGGAGGAGGCAGAGCAGATGTCTGAATAGAACCCTCCAGCAAGCATCACCCCAACCCTCTGCCCTGCAGGAACACCAAATGGAACAACTATCTACATAAAAAAGCACCTTCCTAAGACACAAAGATCAGATGAGTGATCACAGTACCTGGTTTTTAACATCATATCAAGGAAAGAGGCACTGAAGAGGGAAGGAAAGACAGTCTTGAACTGCTGATGCCACCTTTCCCCCATCTCCCCAGTAGTAGCAGCAGCCTCATGACAAGAGAGAATCTGTGTGATTTGGGGAGGGAGAGTGCAGTGATTGTGAGACTTTGCCTTGGAACTCAGTGTTTCCCTGTAACATCGGAAAGCAACACAGAGCAGAATTCAGCAGGTACCCTCGGAGGGAGCATTTAGACCAGCCACAGCCAGAAGGGTATTATCCATCCTAGTTGTCAGAACCTGAATTCCAGCAAGCCTTGCCACCATGGGCCAAAGTGCCCTGGTGTCCTAGGGCACTAAACTTAAAAGGCAGTCCAGGCCACAAGGACTACAATTTCTTAGCAATTTTGGTGCTATGGTTTTTTGGACTCAGAGCCAGTGAACTCCGGGTGCACATAACCTAATGAGACACCAGATGGGGTGGCTGAGAGCCCAGCACCCCAGGGAGTACAGCTGGGGTAGCATGGCTGTGGGAGAGACTCTTTTCTTTTCTTTTTCTTTTTTTTTTTTTTTTGAGACAGGGTCTTGGTCTGTCACCCAAACTGGAATGCAGTGATGCAGTCATGGCTCCCTGCAGCCTCGACCTCCCAGGCTCAAGTGATCCTCTCACCTCAGCCTCCCCAGTAGCTGGGACTACAGACATGTCCCACAATGCCTGGCTAGTTTATTTTTCTCTGTAGAGACAGGGGTCTCACTATGCTGCCCAGGCTTCTCTCAAACTCCTGGGCTAAAGCAATCCTCCTGCCTTGGTGGCCCAAAGTGCTGGGATTACAAGTATGGGCCACCATGGCTGGCCAAGACTCTTTTCTTCTGTGGGAAGAGAGCAGAGGGGAGAGTAAAGAGGACTCTATCTTGCAACTTGGATACCAACTCAGCCACAGTAAAATAGGGCACCAGGCAGAGTCCTGAGGCCCCCATTTAGGCGCTAGCTCCCAGATGACATTTTGGGACACACCCTGGGCAGGAAGGGAACCCACTGCCTTGAAGGGAAGAACCTGGTCCTGGCAGAATTCATCACCTGCTGACTAAAGAGCACTTGGGCCTTGAATAAACATCAGTGGTTGCCAGGCTGTACCCACTGTGGGCCTTGGGTGAAACACAGTGCCATGTGGGCCTCATGTGTGACCCAGTGCATTCCCAGCTATGGTGGCCATGGGGAGAGGCTCCTTCTGCTTGATGAAAGGAGAGGAAAGAGTAAAGGGGACTTTGTCTTGCAGCTTGGGTTCCAGCTTGGCCACACTGAGATAGAGCAACAGGTGGGCTCCTGGGGTCTCTGATTCCAGGCCTTGGCTCCTGTGTAGCATTTTTGGACTTGCTCTAGGCAAGAGGGATCCCTTTGTCCTCAAAGAAGAGACCCAGCCTGGCAGCAATCACCAGAAGCTGGTGATTCTGGTGATTCCTCATCACAAGGAAATGATAAGTATTTGAGGTGATGGATATGCTAAATACCCTGATTTGATCATTACGCAACTTATCCCATAAATCTATGCAATTCTTATGTGTAAATTAAAAATAAACCTTTTACAAAATACATAATTTCCTATAAGTAAAGAACACACAAAAAAGGAGAGGCCAGAGAATTGAATCCAGCCATCTAAATGGACATTGAACCCACTCAGCATGACAGACTCAAGAATAAGACTTTGAGACAAGTGTGAATGTTTTCATTGAAAAAGAGAGGATCCAGGAGGTCTGAAAGGACAAGCCAGGGACACGGTGGCTCATAGCACAAGCTTCTAAGGAGCAAGAGATTTTCTAATAGGAAGAGAGAAATAATGGTTTTAAAGGAATTAGAAGGAGCAAGGAGAAGCAATACCCCACCCACATTCTCACCCTGAAGTACTTTAGAGTTTGAAAGAATGAGTAGTCTCTACTTGAGATACAAGGGAAACAGTGTCCTCAAGAGAAATGCAGGTACAGTTAAAGCCAGGAGTCACAGGGGACTGTCAATAAAGAAGCACTCCCAGGAAATAGGGGAGTTTGCTGAATCATGTAGCTGGACTTCCAGGGAGTACAACGGAAGGTTTTGTCAAATAAGAGAGGAAAAGGACGTTGGGGAAAAGTCAGATATTATAGTGATGTTGATGAAAAGAGTTAAACTTTGAAGATGGCCGAATAGGAACAGCTCTGGTCTATAGCTCCCAGCGTGAGTGATGCAGAAGACAGGTGATTTCTGCATTTCCATCTGAGGTACTGGGTTCATCTCACTAGGGAGTGCCAGACAGTGGGCGCAAGACAGTGAGTGCAGTGCACCGTGCACAAGCCAAAGCAGGGCGAGGCATTGCCTCACTCAGGAAGTGCCAAGGGTCAGGGAGTTCCCTTTCCTGGTCAAGGAAAGGGGTGACAGATGGAGGGCACCTGGAAATTCGGGCCACTCCCACCTGAATACTGCGCTTTACCGATGGGCTTAGGAAACGGCACACCAGGAGATGATATCCCGCACCTGGCTCAGAGGGTCCTGCACCCACGGAATCTCGCTGATTGCTAGCGCAGCAGTCTGAGATCAAACTGCAAGGCGACAGCGAGGCTGGGGGAGGGGCGCCCGCGATTGCCCAGGCTTGCTTAAGTAAACAAAGCAGCCAGGAAGCTCGAACTGGGTGGAGCCCACCACAGCTCCAGGAGGCCTGCCTGCCTCTGTAGGCTCCACCTCTGGGGGCAGGGCACAGTCAAACAAAAGACAGCAGTAACCTCTGCAGACTTAAATGTCCCTGTCTGACAGCTTTGAGGAGAGCAGTGGTTCTCCCAGCATGCAGCTGGAGATCTGAGAACGGGCAGACTGCCTCCTCAAGCGGGTCCCTGACCCCTGACCCCCGAGCAGCCTAACTGGGAGGCACCCCCCAGTAGGGGCAGACTGACACCTCACATGGCCATGTACTCCTCTGAGACAAAACTTCCAGAGGAACGATCAGACAGCAGCATTCGCGGATCATGAAAATCCGCAGTTCTGCAGACACCGCTGCTGATACCCAGGCAAACAGGGTCTGGAGTGGACCTCTAGCAAACTCCAACAGACCTGCAGCTGAGGGTCCCCAGTACTTCAGCCAGATTCACAATTTAATCCTCTCCCATCCAACTCCTTCTCCTCTTCTGTGTTCATTGTGGTTGACTCCTTGACATCTATTCCTCTTCTCTTTACAACTAACCTGATTTCCACTGGGTTACCAATCTACCTGAAACAGAGGGATCTGATTCCATCTTGGACTCTAGGGTTGTCAAGGCTCTAAACACTGCAACAGTCCCTAGTTACACTTACATTGCTTCTTTATCACTAATAAGAGATGGATATATGGCTCAATTGGAGTCAGTAAGACATGAGGCAAGGCTTCCTGGTTGTTTGAAGGAAAGAAGCTTTCTCACTTGTCTGAAAGTTGCTAATGTGATCACCTGTCCTGCAGATTTGGATAAGTAAGTCCGAACCCTGGGAGTTGTTGGCAGCCAATCCGGGCAGTGGATCGGGGAAGGCGAGAGCCTTAGGATGAAGCTGACACTCAAGACAGCAGAGCGGAGAGACAAAAGGATTCCAGGTGCCTGATGACACTGTCGAAATGCTGAATCAAACCATCCCTGAAACTCACCCTACCCCTGAGCTTTCTATTATGTGAGTTTATAGATCTGTATTGCCTAAGTCAGTTTGAGTCTTTAGTTACCTGCAATTAAAAACACTTGAGACACTTGTATTAAAATTGTTCTTACCTGGTTCTGGATTGACTTCTATGCAGCTAAATATAATAATCTCTCTCAGTCTCATTTTCTCTTCTTGACAGCATTTGACAAATATACCACTGACTCCTTAAGGCAATCTTTTAGCTTGGCTTCTGTGAGATATATACATATTGAGACAGATTCTTTCCCTGTCACCCATGCTGGAGTACAATAGCATGATCACAACTCACTGCAGCCGTGACTTCTCTGGCTCAAGCGATCCTCCTGCCTCAGCCTCCCGAGCAGCTGGGTCCAGAGATGTGTGGCACCATGCTCAGCTAATTTTTAACATTTTTGTAGAGAGGAGGTCTCACTATGCTGCCCAGGCTAGTCTTGAACTCCTGGGCTCAAGCAATTCTCCCACCTTGGCCTCCCAAACTGTTGGGATAACAGGTGTGAGCCACCACCCCCTGCCTTCCATGATATTATGCTCACTGCTGTTTCTCCTCCTCTACAGCCTCTGTTCTCTGGTCTCCTTAATCCACTCTTTTGTCTCTACCTAACCCCTGAATATTGGAGGTCTTCAGAGACTGGTCATATGCACACTTCAATTCTCACTTGATACCTTCTACCTAGGCAATGCCTTTTATTTCCCTGTGTTTAAGTCCCACGACAGGGCAATGACTCCCAAATTTATACTCTTCAATTCAGACCTCGTTTCTGAGGAGCTGCAACTGCTATTGGGACTGTTTCTTTTTTTTTTTTTTGAGACAGGGTCTTGCTTTGTCACCCAGACTGCAGTGCAGTGTCCCAATCATGGCTCACTGCAGCCTTGACCTCCCGGGTTCAATGGATCCTTCCACCTCAGCCACCCGAGTAGCTGGGCCTACAGGTGCATGCCACCATGCCCAGCTAATTTTTGTCTTTTTAGTAGAGACAGGGTTTTGCCATGTTGTCCAGCCTGGTCTACAACTCCTGGGCTCAAGTGATTTACCTACCTTGGCCTCCCAAAATGTTGGGATTACAGGCATGAGCCTGTAATGAGCACCTGGCCTATTGTGATGTCTTGGTCATCTCACAGGGGCTGAAACCTAATTTGTTATATTAAAATATAAAGTTTACGAGGTCAGGGCCCATGGCTGTCCTGTTTGCCACTGTATCACCCATTCCCAGCATCCTGCCTCACACAGAAAGATTCCATGAAACTTCTGAATGAAAGAATGAATGAGGAACAGATGAGTGAATAAATTAAGTAATGGTGCCCTCTGGTTGCAAATAACATGATATCCCAACTCAAAGTAGTTTAAATAAAAAGAGAAAGTTAGTGTAGACAACTGAGGGAGTCTCAAGTGCACTTGGGGAATGTGGCTGAACCTCAAGACCATTTAGAACATTGGCTTTGGACACTGTCAGGACTTTCTTCAACTATCGCCACTTCTTGGTATGCAGTTACTTCATTTTTCTCTCTTGCTGCCTTTTTAGTTCCTCAGACCAAATAGAAATTCTAGACCTCCACTGGGATTGGTTGGTTTTTTTTTTTTTGAGACAGCGTCTCACCCTGTCACCCAGGCTGGAGTGCAGTGGTGCAACCTTGGCTCACTGCAACCTCTGCCTCCTGGGTTCAAGCGATTCAGCCCCCTGAGTAGCTGGGAATACAGGTGCGCACCACCACACCTGGTTAATTTTTGTATTTTTAGTAGAGGCGGGGTCTCACCATGTTGGTCAGGCTAGTCTTGAACTCCTGACCTCATGATCCGCCTGCCTTGGCCTCCCAAGGTGTTGGGATTACAAGTGTGAGCCACCATGCCTGGCCTGGCAGGTTTTTTAAAAGGCCCCGAGCTTTATGATATCACACTCTGCTGATTTTCACCCTCTACAGCCTCTCTTAGCTGGTGTCATTTATCAGCTTTTTCTTCTACCCAGCCCCTAAGTTTTGGAGTTCCTCAGGGACTGGTCACATAGGCTTGCAGGTCATGAGGTCTCTCTCATAACCACTCACCTTGGCCATTGTGCACGAAAGCAGTTATAGACAGTAGGTAAATAAATGGCCACTACTGTGTTCCTAGAAAACGTGATTTCCTCACTGGCTAGAGTAAAAGGAAAAAAAAACACACACACAAAAAAACATTATTTACAAACAGGTGGTGGCCCTTGGGCTGTAGGCTGCTGGCCCTGGTCTAGAATACCAACAGATACTGATATGGTTTGGCTGTGTGACCCGGCCCCCCTCCAAATCTCACCTTGAATTGTAATAATCCCCACATGTCAAGGGCAGGGCCAGGTGGAGATAATTAATTCGTGGGGACAGTTTCCCTCCTACTGTTCTCAGGTAGTAAATAAGTCTCATAAGATCTGATGGTTTTATAAAGGGGAGTTCCCCTGCACAAGCTCTCTTGCCTGCCGCCATACAAGGTGTGACTTTGCTTCTCCTTTGCCTTCCGCCATGATTGTGAGGCCTCCTCAGCCATGCTGAACTGTGAGTCCATTAAAACTCTTTCCTTTATAAATTACCCAGTCTTGGCTATGTCTTTGTTAGACGCATGAGAACAAACTAATACAGATACTAAGTCCGCATGTCATCATCAGTTCAGTAATTTGGAGACAGTCACAGCTCTCTCTTGGTTCTGTGCTGTCTCTTAGCCTAGCTGGGGTGGCTTTCCCATCCCTGATCCAAGGGACTGGTGGTGGAGGAGGCAGGGCCAACATACTACTCTCTAGGTGAGTATGGCTACTCTCATGGCGCTCACCTGTACTGCAGAAGGACTGAAGATTGGGAACAATTCCTGGGAAGAATCATGCTACAAAATTCCAATGTCTAAAACTTAGTGTCATTTTATTTATTTGGCTTTAAAATAACATTTATTTCTCGGGGCAGTGCACACACTGGGCATGAAACCCGGGGCCTCACTCCACCGCTGGGATGCCACTGGTGGCCATCATCTTCTCCCAGGCTCCACATCTGAGCCTTGTATAGAGCAATGTCATTGCAGACCCTGCAGTGGTTCAGCCTGCGATCTGGGCATTCTGGGTTGAGCGAGGGCTCTGAGTCCCATACAGTTTCCTGGTTTTCAGTCTGTGTCTGGGTCCTTCTTCCTTGATCCCTGGGCAGTGTGGTGAATGAGATTCCGAAACCTGGCGTCTCCAGGCTCCTCCAGGTTACCATGCCAAGACGTGGGCTTCCTGGTGATCTGTGGACCTCGTGGAGGGGTTCACGTGATGCCGCGCATAGGCGTTCTGGGCTGGCAGCTCTTTGAGGTACAGCTCCTGCAAGATCTGGTTCTGACGGACCTCATCCTGGATCACCTTCTCCCTGGGGTGTCCCGCCATGGCCTTGGCGTTGCTCCATCGGGTTCGATGCGCTCTCTGCTCCCTGGTGCCTCTCTCCCTGGCCCCGGGCATCTGCCGTCTCCAGGCAACGGTGTCCCACGCAGTCTCCAGGCAACAGCGCTCCCACAGCCCCAGCTCCTGGCGACCCAGCCCTTACCCCAACCGCCCGTGGACACCTCCAGGAAAGGGCTTCCTGTCACAGGACAGACCCGGAGGTCATGGGCATGTGGTTAGGCCTCACCTTGGCCAGTCGTTTCCCTCCCAGCGAGCAGAGGCGCTGCTTCCTCGTGCTCTCCCTTCTCCGTCTCGGGCCTGCAGTTTGCTCGGTGGTTCCAGACCAAGGCCCACGGGGAAGCCATTGCCAAATGCAGAGGCTGGCGCGGCTGGCTGAGCAGGCAGCGGAGGCCGAGGGTGGGTGTCCGTGGTCCTGCGTCCCCGTGTCCACAGCCAGGCCGCGGGGACCCCAGGTTCCGCTCCTTCGCTGCCCGAGCACGGTGCCTGCAGGGTCCTCTCCGCGGGATCCTGGATCGTCAGGGCCGCGTGGGTGGCTGGGTGGGAGCGGGCTGCAGGCAGGCTCTAAAAGCAGGGGCTGGGCGGGGGCGTGGGGGGATAGGGAGGGACGTAGTGGAAGTTGGGTCCCCAACGGACATGCGGGCGGCAGATGCAGCCCTTGTGAAGACTCAGGCAGGAAGAGCTCGGCAGGGCGATGCCCACGACGGGGTAGTGGACGGGGACGAATTGGTTGAGAGACGGGTAGCAGATGGGGCAGAAGGACGAGTAGGTGGGATGGAACAGGAGCGTAGTCTGCGGGTCCAGAAACGGGCGACGGATGGGAGGAAAGAAGAGCTGACTGCCAGGGCGCTGCGGGGTGGCGCCGAGCGGGCGCCGGGATTGGAAGGCGGAGAGGCGGGGCAGCTTTCGAGTCATTTTGAGCGAGTGCAGCGCTCCCTCGTCGGAACTGTCGGAGTGCGCGGCGAGCGCGGGGCCTGCGCGGCTTTTATCTCCTCTGGGCGTTCCAGGGCGGAACGCGCTTTGTGACCCGCGCCCCACCCGAAGCCGGGAGCGCCCCGCCGGTCGGCACAGGGCCCCATCTCCGGGTTTAGGACCGAACAGGGGAAATGGAAGACAGAGGAAATGGCAGCCCCTGTTCTTGGATACCCTGTAGTTTTGCCCTCAGCAGGCAAAGGCTGATCAGGGGGCTAGCATACAGGTAGGGGCCGGGGGCCTGGGAGAGAGGCTCTGAGCAGGATCTGGGAAAACGGGACAGAGTCAGTGCCCCAGGCGCCTTCCCTTACGACAGCGCAGCGTTGAAAGCCCTTCAGTCCCTCACATCACTGCGGGAACATGCGCAATTAGACATGCTACGTCCATTTTACCCACGGGACACGAAGGACCAGAGAGGGAACCTCCATAGGCTGGCGGTGGGTGACAAAGCAGGTGGGGCTAGAACTTGGGGCAGGAGAGGGCAGGTAGGAGGGAACGCAAAACGGCCCCAAGCGCGCACCAGCGGTCGCTCCTGCGTGTCTGGACGGGATCCTGCAGGGGGCGCGTCAGAGCAGACCTGGGCGTTTCCTAGCTTACCCCGGCCCCTGTGTTCCTTGGTTTGATGCTTTTAACTAGAACCAGAAACGTAAGAGTCACAGCTGGTAGGATGACTACCCACTCCTGAGCGCCTAATAACTAGATTTGGATTTCCTTGTTCCCTACCTGAGATGCCTCGCTCCCTGCCAGATGATTAAGGAGGCTGCACTTTTGTCTGATGCAGAAACCCTCTCTGCTGAACATTACTGGTTTCTTTGATCACCATCCAAAGCATAAGCTCCTTTATTCCCCTATTCTCAAGGATACTTTTATTACAGAGGACTAAGCTCTAATGTTTTATCTTACCCAAATTCCTACCTAAGGGGTCTAGAGATTCATGCCCTACAAACCTTAAATTCTCGTCAGATGAGTTTTATTTAACCCTGTATATTGTGACTTACTTTTCTTGTCTTTCCTTTCTTTTTTTTTTTTTGAGACGGAGTCTCACTCTGTCACCCAGGCTGGAGTGCGGTGGCGGGATCTGGGCTCACTGCAAGCTCCGCCTCCCGGGTTAACGCCCTTCTCCTGCCTCAGCCTCCTGAGTAGCTGAGACTACAGGCTCCCGTCACCATGCCCAGCTAATTTTTTTGTATTTTTAGTGGAGACGTGGTTTCACCGTGTTAGTCAGGATGGTCTCGATCTCCTGACCTCGTGATCCACCCGCCTCGGCCTCCCAAAGTGCGGGGATTACAGGTGTGAGCCACCGCGCCCGGCCTGTGACTTACTTTTCAATCTAACTCTGGCATAACATTATAAGACAAGGAAAAAATATTTAACCCCAAAATATATCTCCTTGCCATACCTTAAAATTGCCCTGCAAAGTCTCTTGTGGGAAAAAATCCACATTCTATAGAGAACCCCCTCCCCCTTTGTTTTCCTTCCTTTCTTTCCAGATCCAGGAGATAATCAACTAAGAGCCAGGCACCCTTTTAGGTCCCATAAGAAATATTTTACAACCTGCTCTCTCTAAAGTTGGCTATGTGAGAGCTTCCTCTGCGCAATAAAACTTAGTCTCCACAATCTTTTATCTGTAAGCTAAACATTCCTATCAATCCCAAGTCTTTAAACAAACTCAACCAATTGTCAACCAAAAAATTGTTTAAATTTACTTACAGCCTAGAAGCCCCCACTTTAAGTTGTCCCACCCTTCTAAACCAAACCAATGTATTTCTGAAATGCAATTAATGTCTCATGCCTTCCTAAAACATAAAAAACCAAGCTGTGCCCCAACCACCTTGGGCACATATTCCCAGCACCTCCCGAGGGCCATGTCATGGGCCATGGTCACTCATATTTGGCCCAGAATCAATCTCTTCAAATATTTTACAAAGTTTAACTCTTTTCTCTTTTGTTTTGTTTTTTTTTATTTTATTATACTTTAAGTTTTAGGGTACATGTGCACAATGTGCAGGTTAGTTACATATGTATACATGTGCCATGCTGGTGTGCTGCACCCATTAACTCATCATTTAGCATCAGGTATATCTCCTAATGCTATCCCTCCCCTCTCCGCCCACCCCACAACCATCCCCAGAGTGTGATGTTCCCCTTCCTGTGTCCATGTGTTCTCATTGTTCAATTCCCATCTATGAGCAAGAACATGCGGTGTTTGGTTTTTTTGTCGTTGCGATAGTTTACTGAGAATGATGATTTCCAATTTCATCCATGTCCCTACAAAGGACATGAATTTATCATTTTTTATGGCTGCATAGTATTCCATGGTGTATATGTGCCACATTTTCTTAATCCAGTCTATCATTGTTGGACATTTGGGTTGGTTCCAAGTCTTTGCTATTGTGAATAGTGCCACAATAAATATGCGTGTACATGTGTCTTTATAGCAGCATGATTTATAGTCCTTTGGGTATATACCCAGTAATGGGATGGCTGGGTCAAATGGTATTTGTAGTCCTAGATCCCTGAGGAATCGCCACACTGACTTCCACAATGGTTGAACTAGTTTACAGTCCCACCAACAGTGTAAAAGTGTTCCTATTTCTCCACATCCTCTCCAGCACCTGTTATTTCCTGACTTTTTAATGATTGCCATTCTAACTGGTGTGAGATGGTATCTCATTGTGGTTTTGATTTGCATTTCTCTGATGGCCAGTGATGACGAGCATTTTTTCATGTGTCTTTTGGCTGCATAAATGTCTTCTTTTGAGAAGTGTCTGTTCATACCCTTCACCCACTTTTTGATGGGGTTGTTTGTTTTTTTCTTGTAAATTTGTTGGAGTTCATTGTAGATTCTGGATATTAGCCCTTTGTCAGATGAGTAGGTTGCGAAAATTTTCTCCCATTCTGTAGGTTGCCTGTTCACTCTGATGGTAGTTTCTTTTGCTGTGCAGAAGCTCTTTAGTTTAATTAGATCCCATTTGTCAATTTTGGCTTTTGTTGCCATTGCTTTTGATGTTTTAGACATGAAGTTCTTGCCCATGCCTATGTCCTGAATGGTAATGGCTAGGTTTTCTTCTAGGGTTTTTATGGTTTTGGGTCTAACGTTTAAGTCTTTAATCCATCTTGAATTAATTTTTGTATAAGGTGTAAGGAAGGGATCCAGTTTCAGCTTTCTACATATGGCTAGCCAGTTTTCCCAGCACCATTTATTAAATAGGGAATCCTTTCCCCATTGCTTGTTTTTCTCAGGTTTGTCAAAGATCAGATAGTTGTAGATATGCAGCGTTATTTCTGAGGGCTCTGTTCTGTTCCATTGATCTATATCTCTGTTTTGGTACCAGAACCATGCTGTTTAGGTTATTGTAGCCTTGTAGTATAGTTTGAAGTCAGGTAGCGTGATGCCTCCAGCTTTGTTCTTTTGGCTTGGGATTGACTTGGCAATGCGGGATCTTTTTTGGTTCCATATGAACTTTAAGTAGTTTTTTCCAATTCTGTGAAGAAAGTTATTGGTAGTTTGATGGGGATGGCATTGAATCTATAAATTACCTTGGCAGTATGGCCATTTTCATGATATTGATTCTTCCTACCCATGAGCATGGAATGTTCTTCCATTTGTTTGTGTTCTCTTTTATTTCATTGAGCAGTGGTTTGTAGTTCTCCTTGAAGAGGTCCCTCATGTCCCTTGTAAGTTGGATTCCTAAGTATTTTATTCTCTTTGAAGCAATTGTGAATGGGAGTTCACTCATGATTTGGCTCTCTGTTTGTCTGTTATTGGTGTATAAGAATGCTTGTGATTTTTGCACATTGATTTTGTCTCCTGAGACTTTGCTGAAGTTGCTTATCAGCTTAAGGAGATTTTGGGCTGAGACAATGGGGTTTTCTAGATATACAATCATGTCATCTGCAAACAGGGACAATTTGACTTCCTCTTTTCCTATTTGAATACCCTTTATTTCCTTCTGCTGCCTGATTGCCCTGGCCAGCACTTCCAACACTATGTTGAATAGGAGTGGTGAGAGAGGGCATCCCTGTCTTGTGCCAGTTTTCAAAGGGAATGCTTCCAGTTTGATATTGGCTGTGGGTTTGTCATAGACAGCTCTTATTATTTTGAGATATATCCCATCAATACCTAATTTATTGAGAGTTTTTAGCATGAAGCGTTGTTGAATTTTGTCAAAGGCCTTTTCTGCATCTCTTGAGATAATCATGTGGTTTTTGTCTTTGGTTCTGTTTATATGCTGGATTACATTTATTGATTTGCATATATTGAACCAGCCTTGCATCCCAGGGATGAAGCCCACTTGATCATGGTAGATAAGCTTTTTGATATGCTGCTGGATTCGGTTTGCCAGTATTTTATTGAGGATTTTTGCATCAATGTTCATCAAGGATATTGGTCTAAAATTCTCTTTTTTGGTTGTGTGTCTGCCCGGGTTTGGTATCAGGATGATGCTAGCCTCATGAAATGAGTTAGGGAGGATTCCCTCTTTTTCTATTGATTGGAATAGTTTCAGAAGGAGTGGTACCAGTTCCTCCTTGTACCTCTGGTAGAATTCGGCTGTGAATCCATCTGGTCCTGGACTCTTTTTGGTTGGTAAGCTATTGATTATTGCCACAATTTCAGATCCTGTCATCGGTCTATTCAGAGATTCAACTTCTTCCTGCTTTAGTCTTGGGAGGATGTATGTGTCAAGGAATTTATCCATTTCTTCTAGATTTTCTAGTTTATTTGCGTAGAGGTGTTTGTAGTATTCTCTGATGGTAGTTTCTATTTCTGTGGGATCGGTGGTGATATCCCCTTTATCATTTTTTATTGCATCTATTTGACTCTTCTCTCTTTTTTTGTTTATTAGTCTTGCTAGCGGTCTATCAATTTTGTTGATCTTTTCAAAAAACCAGCCCTGGATTCATTAATTTTTTGAAGGGCTTTTTTTTGGTCTCTATTTCCTTCAGTTCTGCTCTGATTTTAGTTATTTCTTGCCTTCTGCTAGCTTTTGAATGTGTTTGTTCTTGCTTTTCTAGTTCTTTTAATTGTGATGTTAGGGTGTCAATTTTGGATCTTTCCTGCTTTCTCTTGTGGGCATTTAGTGCATAAATTTCCCTCTACACACTGCTTTGAATGTGTCCCAGCGATTCTGGTATGTTGTGTCTTTGTTCTCATTGTTTTCAAAGAACATCTTTATTTCTGCTTTCATTTCTTTATGTACCCAGTAGTCATTCAGGAGCAGGTTGTTCAGTTTCCATGTAGTTGAGTGGTTTTGAGTGAGTTTCTTAATCCTGAGTTCTAGTTTGATTGCACTGTGGTCTGAGAGACAGTTTGTTATAATTTCTCTTCTTTTACATTTGCTGAGGAGTGCTTTACTTCCAACTATGTGGTCAATTTTGGAATAGATGTGGTGTGGTGCTGAAAAAAATGTATATTCTGTTGATTTGGGGTGGAGAGTTCTGTAGATGTCTATTAGGTCCGCTTGGTGCAGAGCTGAGTTCAATTCCTGTGTGTCCTTGTTAACTTTCTGTCTCGTTGATCTGTCTAATGTTGACAGTGGGGTGTTAAAGTCTCCCATTATTATTGTGTGGGAGTCTAAGTCTCTTTGTAGGTCACTCAGGACTTGCTTTATGAATCTGGGTGCTCCTCTATTGGGTGCATATATATTTAGGATAGTTAGCTCTTCTTGTTGAATTAATCCCTTTACCATTATGTAATGGCCTTCTTTGTCTCTTTTGATCTTTGTTGGTTTAAAGTCTGTTTTATCGGAGACTAGGATTGCAACCCCTGCCTTTTGTGTTTTCTATTTGCTTGGTAGATCTTCCTCCATCCCTTTATATTGAACCTATGTGTGTCTCTGCACATGAGATGGGTTTCCTGAATACAGCACACTGATGGGTCTTGACTCTTTATCCAATTTGCCAGTCTGTGTCTTTTAATTGGAGCATTTAGTCCATTTACATTTAAAGTTAATATTGTTATGTGTGAATTTGATCCTGTCATTATGATGTTAGCTGGTTATTTTGCTTGTTAGTTGATGCAGTTTCTTCCTAGTCTCGATGGTCTTTACATTTTGGCGTGATTTTGCAGTGGCTGGTACCGGATTTGCCTTTCCATGTTTAGTGCTTCCTTCAGGAGCTCCTTTAGGGCAGGCCTGATGGTGACAAAATCTCTCAGCATTTGCTTCTCTGTAAAGCATTTTATTTCTCCTTCACTTATGAAGCTTAGTTTGGCTGGATATGAAATTCTGGGTTGAAAATTCTTTTCTTTAAGAATGTTGAATATTGGCCCCCACTCTCTTCTGGCTTGTAGAGTTTCTCTAATGAGAGATCCGCTGTTAGTCTAATGGGCTTCCCTTTGTGGGTAACCCGACCTTTCTCTCCGGCTGCCCTTAACATTTTTTCCTTCATTTCAACTTCGGTGAATCTGACAATTATGTGTCTTGGAGTTGCTCTTCTCGAGGAGTATCTTTGTGGCGTTCTCTGTATTTCCTGAATCTGAATGTTGGCCTGCCTTGCTAGATTGGGGAAGTTCTCCTGGATAATATCCTGCAGTGTTTTCCAACTTGGTTCCATTCTCCCCATCACTTTCAGGTACACCAATCAGATGCAGATTTGGTCTTTTCACATAGTCTCATATTTCTTGGAGGCTTTGTTCATTTCTTTTTATTCTTTTTTCTCTAAACTTCCCTTCTCACTTCATTTCATTCATTTAATCTTCCAGCACTGATACCCTTTCTTCCAGTTGATCACATTGGCTCCTGAGGCTTCTGCATTCTTCACGTAGTTCTCGAGCCTTGGCTTTCAGCTCCATCAGCTCCTTTAAGCACTTCTCTGTATTGGTTATTCTAGTTATACATTCATCTAAATTTTTTTCAAAGTTTTCAACTTCTTTGCCTTTGGTTTGAATTTCCTCCTGTAGCTCAGAGTAGTTTGATTTTCTGAAGCCTTCTTCTTTCAACTCGCCAAGTCATTCTCCGTCCAGCTTGGTTCCATTGCTGGTGAGGAACTGCGTTCCTTTGGAGGAGGAGGGGTGCTCTGCTTTTTAGAATTTCCAGTTTTTCTGCTCTGTTTTTTCCCCATCTTTGTGGTTTTATCTACTTTTGGTCTTTGATGATGGTGAGGTACAGATGGGTTTTTGGTGTGGATGTCCTTTCTGTTTGTTAGTTTTCCTTCTAACAGACAGGACCCTCAGCTGCAGGTCTGTTGGAGTTTGCTAGAGGTCCACTCCAGACCCTGTTTGCCTGGGTATCAGCAGCGGTGTCTGCAGAACTGCGGATTTTCATGATCCGCGAATGCTGCTGTCTGATCATTCCTCTGGAAGTTTTGTCTCAGAGGAGTACCCAGCCATGTGAGGTGTGAGTCTGCCCCTACTTAGGGGTGCCTCCCAGTTAGGCTGCTCGGGGGTCAGGGGTCAGGGACCTGCTTGAGGAGGCAGTCTGCCCGTTCTCAGATCTCCAGCTGCATGCTGGGAGAACCACTGCTCTCCTCAAAGCTGTCAGACAGGGACATTTAAGTCCGCAGAGGTTACTGCTGTCTTTTTGTTTGACTGTGCCCTGCCCCCAGAGGTGGAGCCTACAGAGGCAGGCAGGCCTCCTTGAGCTGTGGTGGGCTCCACCGATTTTGAGCTTCCTGGCTGCTTTGTTTACTTAAGCAAGCCTGGGCAATCGCGGGCGCCCCTCCCCCAGCCTCGCTGTCGCCTTGCAGTTTGATCTCAGACTGCTGCGCTAGCAATCAGCGAGATTCCGTGGGTGCAGGACCCTCTGAGCCAGGCGCGGGATATAATCTCCTGGTGTGCCGTTTTCTAAGCCCATCGGTAAAGCACAGTATTCAGGTGGGAGTGGCCCGATTTTCCAGGTGCCCTCCATCTGTCACCCCTTTCCTTGACCAGGAAAGGGAACTCCCGGACCCCTTGGAATTCCTGAGTGAGGCAATGCCTCGCCCTGCTTTGGCTTGTGCACGGTGCACTGCACTCACTGTCTTGCGCCCACTGTCTGGCACTCCCTAGTGAGATGAACCCAGTACCTCAGATGGAAATGCAGAAATCACCTGTCTTCTGCATCACTCACGCTGGGAGCTATAGACCAGAGCTGTTCCTATTCGGCCATCTTCAAAGTTTAACTCTTTTCATCAACATCACTATAATATCTGATTTTTCCCCAATGTCCTTTTCCTCTCTTATTTGACAAAACCTTCCATTGTACTCCCTGGAAGTCCAGCTACATGATTCAGCAAACTCCCCTATTTCCTGGGAGTGCTTCTTTATTGACAGTCCCCTGTGACTCCTGGCTTTAACTGTACCTGCATTTCTCTTGAGGACACTGTTTCCCTTGTATCTCAAGTAGAGACTACTCATTCTTTCAAACTCTAAAGTACTTCAGGGTGAGAATGTGGGTGGGGTATTTCTTCTCCTTGCTCCTTCTAATTCCTTTAAAACCATTATTTCTCTCTTCCTATTAGAAAATCTCTTGCTCCTTAGAAGCTTGTGCTATGAGCCACCATGTCCCTGGCTTGTCCTTTCAGACCTCCTGGATCCTCTCTTTTTCAATGAAAACATTCACACTTGTCTCAAAGTCTTATTCTTGAGTCTGTCATGCTGAGTGGGTTCAATGTCCATTTAGATGGCTGGATTCAATTCTCTGGCCTCTCCTTTTTTGTGTGTTCTTTACTTATAGGAAATTATGTATTTTGTAAAAGGTTTATTTTTAATTTACACATAAGAATTGCATAGATTTATGGGATAAGTTGCGTAATGATCAAATCAGGGTATTTAGCATATCCATCACCTCAAATACTTATCATTTCCTTGTGATGAGGAATCACCAGAATCGCCAGCTTCTGGTGATTGCTGCCAGGCTGGGTCTCTTCTTTGAGGACAAAGGGATCCCTCTTGCCTAGAGCAAGTCCAAAAATGCCACACAGGAGCCAAGGCCTGGAATCAGAGACCCCAGGAGCCCACCTGTTGCTCTATCTCAGTGTGGCCTAGCTGGCACCCAAGCTGCAAGACAAAGTCCCCTTTACTCTTTCCTCTCCTTTCATCAAGCAGAAGGAGCCTCTCCCCATGGCCACCATAGCTGGGAATGCACTGGGTCACACGTGAGGCCAGCATGGCACTGTGTTTCACCCAAGACCCACAGTGGGTACAGCCTGGCAACCACTGATGTTTATTCAAGGCCCAAGTGCTCTTTAGTCAGCAGGTGATGAATTCTGCCAGGGCCAGGTTCTTCCCTTCAAGGCAGTGGGTTCCCTTCCTGCCCAGGGTGTGTCCCAAAATGTCATCTGGGAGCTAGTGCTTAAATGGGGGCCTCAGGACTCTGCCTGGTGCCCTATTTTACTGTGGCTGGGCTGGTATCCAAGTTGCAAGATAGAGTCCTCTTTACTCTCCCCTCTGCTCTCTTCCCACAGAAGAAAAAAGTCTTGGCCAGCCATGGTGGCCCATACTTGTAATCCCAGCACTTTGGGCCACCAAGGCAGGAGGATTGCTTTAGCCCAGGAGTTTGAGAGAAGCCTGGGCAGCATAGTGAGACCCCTGTCTCTACAGAGAAAAATAAACTAGCCAGGCATTGTGGGACATGTCTGTTGTCCCAGCTACTGGGGAGGCTGAGGTGAGAGGATCACTTGAGCCTGGGAGGTCAAGGCTGCAGGGAGCCATGACTGCATCACTGCATTCCAGTTTGGGTGACAGACCAAGACCCTGTCTCAAAAAAAAAAAAAAAAGAAAAAGAAAAGAAAAGAGTCTCTCCCACAGCCATGCTACCCCAGCTGTACTCCCTGGGGTGCTGGGCTCTCAGCCACCCCATCTGGTGTCTCATTAGGTTATGTGCACCCGGAGTTCACTGGCTCTGAGTCCAAAAAACCATAGCACCAAAATTGCTAAGAAATTGTAGTCCTTGTGGCCTGGACTGCCTTTTAAGTTTAGTGCCCTAGGACACCAGGGCACTTTGGCCCATGGTGGCAAGGCTTGCTGGAATTCAGGTTCTGACAACTAGGATGGATAATTCCCTTCTGGCTGTGGCTGGTCTAAATGCTCCCTCCAAGGGTACCTGCTGAATTCTGTTCTGTGTTGCTTTCCGATGTTACAGGGAAGCACTGAGTTCCAAGGCAAAGTCTCACAATCACTGCACTCTCCCTCCCCAAATCACACAGATTCTCTCTTGTCATGAGGCTGCTGCTACTACTGGGGAGATGGGGGAAAGGTGGCATCAGCAGTTCAAGACTGTCTTTCCTTCCCTCTTCAGTGCCTCTTTCCTTGATATGATGTTAAAAACCAGGTACTGTGATCACTCATCTGATCTTTGTGTCTTAGGAAGGTGCTTTTTTATGTAGATAGTTGTTCCATTTGGTGTTCCTGCAGGGCAGAGGGTTGGGGTGATGCTTGCTGGAGGGTTCTATTCAGACATCTGCTCTGCCTCCTCCTCTAAAAGCTCACTTTTGAAAAAAGTGGTACAGACCAAAACCCACCCGCCCATGGAAAAGGAGGAATTAGGTGGTAAGGAAACAGGTGCACAAAGTGGTGATTACTTTTTTAAAAAACTATAATCGATACAGGTATTTTCAGTATATAATCATATAGAAAAGTTGCCCATTTGGGGGGTGTATAGTTCTTTTTTTTCTTTTCTTTTTTTTCTTTTTTTTGAGATGGAGTCTCACTCTGTTGCCAGGCTGGAGTGCAGTGGCATAATCCCGGCTCACTGCAACCTCCGCCTCCTGGGTTCAAGCGATTCTCCTGCCTCAGCCTCCTGAGTAGCTGAGATTATAGGCATGCACCACCACGCCCAGCTAATTTTTGTATTTTTAGTAAAGATGGGGTTTCACCATGTTGGCCAGGATGGTCTCAATCTCTTGACCTTGTGATCCAGCTGCCTTGGCTTCCCAAAGTGCTGGGATTACAGGTGTGAGCCACCACACCCAGCCAGGGCGTGTATAGTTCTACAATTTTTTTTTTTTTTTTTTTTAGATGGAGTCTCACTGTGTCACCCAGGCTGGAGTGCAGTGGTTCAATCTCAGCTCACTGCAACCTCCGCCTCCTGGGTTCAAGCGATTCTCCTGCCTCAGCCTCCTGAGTAACTGGGATAGCAGGCATGCACCACCACGCCCAGCTAATTTTTGTATTTTTAGTAGAGATGGAGTTTTGCCATGTTGGCCAGGCTGGTCTCAAACTCCTGACCTCAGGTGATCCACCCACCTCAGCCTCCCAAAATTCTGGGATTATGTGTATGAACCACCTGCCCAGCCAGTTCTACAAATTTTAAGACACGTATGTCCAGATTCATGTAACCACTACCACAGTAAGGATACGTAACAATTCCAACATTCTAAAAACTCATTCATGTTATTACTTTATAGTTATACCTTCCACTCACCCCCTTACCACTGATTACACATTATATACCATATAAATGGAATTATATGTTATGTAGCCTTTTGATACAGGCTTCTTTCACTCAGCATAATGCCCTGGAAATTCATCCAAAGTTGCTGCCTGTAGAAATAGTTTTTGTTTTCATTGCTGAATAATATTCCATAGTATGGATATACCACTAGTACATTTACCATTTTTAGGACATTTGGGTTGTTACCAGTTTTTGGTGATTATGAATAGAGCTTCTGTAAACATTTGTATAAAGGTTTTTCAATGGACATAGTTTTAATTTTTCTAGGACAAGGGTCAACAAACTATAGCCATAGTCTGTGGGCTGGCTGCCTGTTTTTTTTTTTTTTTTTTTTTTGAGATGGTGTCTTCCTCTTTTGAGACGGGGTCACCAGGCTGGAGTGCGGGAGCACAATCTCGACTCACTGCAACCTCCGCCTCCCGGGTTCAAGCGATTCTCTTGCCTCAGCCTCCCGAGTAGCTGGGACTACAGGCGTGCACCACCACGCCTGACTAATTTTTTTGTATTTTTTGTAGATACAGGGTTTCGCTGTGTTAGCTAGGATGGTCTTGATCTCCTGACCTCATGATCTGCCCTCCTTGGCCTCCCAAAGTGCTAGGACTATAGGCGTGAGCCATCGTGCCCAGCCATTAATTTTAATAAAGCTCAACTTAGCCATTATTTTCTATTATAACTCATCCTTTTGGTGTCATGTCTACGAACTCTTTGCCTAACCCTAGGTCAGTAAGATTTTCTCATATGTTTTACACTCTTATGTTTACATATTTTCTCATATGTTTGTAAATTGATTTGTAAAATCAATTTACAAAGATTGCTGTACCACCTTTGTAAATATCAAATGCCATATTAGTGTGGATTTATATCTGGACTATCTTTTTTTTTTCATTGATTTATGTATCTATCTCTTTGCACATACCTCGCTTTCTTGATTACAATAGCTTTTTTTTTTGGAGACAGGGTCTCATTCTGTTGCCCAGGCTAAAGTGCAGTGGTGCAATCTAGGCCCACTGCAGCCTCTGCCTCCCAGGTTCAAACAATTCTCCCACTGAGTAGCTGGGACTATAGGTGGGCACCACCATGCCCATCTAATTTTTGTATTTTTTGGTAGAGACAGGGTTTCAGCATGTTGGCCAGGCTGGTCTCAAACTTCTGACCTCAAATGATCCACCCACCTTGGCCTCCCAAAGTTCTGGGATTACAGGTGTGAGCCACTGCGCCCGGCCTACTATAGCTTTATAATAAGGTTTAAAGATGGTAGTGTGATTCCTCCAAGTTTATACTTCTTTGTCAAAATTGTTATCACATTCTAGTTCCTTTGATTTTCCACCTACATTCTCTAATTTAATTATCTATATCTATGAAAAAATCTGCTAAGAACTTGATTGGAAATGTGTTTGATCTATAGATCAATATGGGGAGAATTGACGCCTTTACTGTGTCTTCCAATTCATAGGAATGGTATGTCTCTCCATTTATTTAGATCTTCTTCAGTTGCAACAGTATTCTGTGGTTTTGAGCATATACAACCTGTACATGTTTTGTTAAGTTATAAGTTCTGTTTTTATAAAGCTAATGTAAATGCTATTTTTTTTTAGATTTCAGCTTTAAATTTTACATTGCTGGTATAGAGAAATACAACCTCGTATCCTGTGACATTGCTAAACTTCCCTATTCTAGGAGATTAATTGTAAATTATTTGAGCTTTTACACATAAACAGTAATGTTATCTGTGAAGAGGGACAGTTTTAGATCTTTCTTTTCAATCTGTATGCCGTTTCTTTCTTTTTTTTTATGTCTTATTTCAACATCTTGAACTTCTAGTAAAATATTGAATAAGACTGGTGTGAGAGGATATTCTCTCCTACTTAGTGATAAAAGTCTTTTTGATCTTAAGGGGAAAGAGTTTCACTGTTAATTAGGTCATTAACCACCATGCCTAGCTATTTTTTTTTTATTTTTTGATTTTTAGTAGAGATGAGGTATCATTAAGTTGTCCAGGTTGGTCTCAAACTCCCTGGCTCAAGCGATCCTCCTGTCTTGGCTTCCCAAACATCTGGGATTACAGGCTAGAGCCTGGCTAGCCACAGATATTTATAGATGCCTTTATCAGCTGTGCCCAGCCAGCCACAGATATTTATAGATGCCTTTGTCAGATGGAGGAAATTTCCTATTCCTAGTTTGCTGACAGATTTTATCATGAATGGACATTGAATTATGTAAGATGCTTTTTCTACATCAATTGATATGATCATGTAATTTTTCTTCTTTACACTGTTAATATGACTGCATTGATTGATTTAAAATGTTATACCATCTAGCCGGGAGCAGTGGCTCATGGCTATAATCCCAGCACTTTGGGAGGCTGAGGCAGGTGGATCACCTGAGGTCAGGAGTTCAAGATCAGCCTGGCCAACATGGTGAAACCCTGTCTCTACTAAAAATACAAAAATTAGCTGGGCATGGTGGCAGGCACCTGTAATCCCAGCTACTCAGGAAGCTGAGTCAGGAGAATCGCTTGAACCTGGGAGGTGGAGGTTGCAGTGAGCCAAGATAGTGCCATTGCACCCCAGCCTGCGGACAAGAGTGAGACTTTGTCTCAAAAAAATATATATATATATGTTATACCATCCTTGAAAGTCCCAGGATAAACCCTATTTGGTTGTGATGCATTTGTTTGTTTACTGTGGTAAAATACTCATAACATAAAACTTACCATTTTAACTGTTTTTAAGTGTACAATTCAGTAACATTAAGTTTGTTCACCATGTTGTGTAACCATCATCACTATCCATTTCCAAAACTTTTTGATCATCTCAAATAGAAACTCTGTGCCTAATAAACAATTACTCCCCACTCCCCACTCCACAAGCCCCTGGTAACCCTAACTCTGCTTTTTGTCTTTATGAATTTGCCTACTAGCATTTTTTGTTGCTGTTTTGTTTTGTTTTTTGAAACAGGGTCCTGCTCTGGCACTCAGGCTGGAGTGCAGTGGCATGATCTTGGCTCATGGCAACCTTCGCCTACTGGCTTCAAGTGATTCTCAAGCCTCAGCCTCCTGAGTATCTGGGACTACAGGCATGTGCTATCACATCCAGATAATTTTTGTATTTTCAGTAGAAATGGGGTTTCGCCATATTGGCCAGGCTGTTCTCCAACTCCTGGCCTCAAGTGATTTGCCTGCCTCAGCCTCCCCAAATGCTGGGATTACAGGCATGAGCCACTGCGCCTGACCTCATGGCTTTGAATGACTGAATATGTATTGACATTTTGTAAACTACTTGATTCAGTTTGCAATCTTTTTTAGGGTTTTTGCATCTAATTTCATGAGGGATATTGATATTTTCTAATTTCCCTTCAGATATTCTCTTTGATACATAGATTAATTTAGAAGTCTGTTGTTTAAATGTTCAGGGATTCTCCTATTGTTTGTCTTATTGATTCCTGGTCTACTTTTGTTATGGTCAGAGAACATACCTGGCATGATTTCACTTCATTTAAGTATGTTAAGGCTTGTTTTATGACCCAGGATATAGTCTATCTTGGTGAATGGTTCTATGTGCACTTGAAAATAATGTATAGTCTGCTGTTTATGGGTAGAGTGTTCCTCAAAGTTCAATTAGATCTTGTTGGCTAGTGGTGCTGTTTAATTCTCCTCTTCTTTGCTGATTTTCGTTTTCTGTTTTTTTTTTTTTTTTTTTTTTGTGACTGAGTCTCACTCTGTTGCCCAGGGTGGAGTGCAGTGGCGCAATCTCGACTCACTGCAAGCTCCACCTCCCAGGTTCATGCCATTCTCCTGCCTCTGCCTGCCAAGTAGCTGGGACTACAGGCACCCGCCACCATGCCCGGCTAATTTTTTGTATTTTTAGTAGAGATGGGGTTTCACCGTGTTAGCCAGGATGGTCTCGATCTCCTGACCTTGTGATCTGCCCGCCTTGGCCTCCCAAAGTGCTGGGATTACAGGCGTGAGCCACCGTACCTAGCCTTCTTTGCTGATTTTCTAATAGTTCTATCAGTGATTGAGAGAGGAGCATTGAAGTCTCCAAATGTAATTTTGGGTTTGTCTATTTGCTTTGAGAATTTTGAAGCTGTGGTGTAAGATGCAAACTATTTAGGATTATTATATCTCCTTGGTGAATTAACTATTTTATCATGATGTATGATCCTTTTTTGTCCCTAATGATTTTCATTGCTCTGGAAGTTGCTGTGTATGATATTAACATAGCCACACCAACTGTTTTGGTTAATATTTCCATGCTATATCTTTTCCTCTTTTTTTTTTTTTGGAGATGGAGTCTTGTCCTGTCACCTGGGCTAGAGTACAGTGGCGTTATCTCAGCTCACTGCAACCTCCACCTCTCGGATTCAAGTGATTCTCCTGCCTCGACCTTCTGAGTAATTGGGACTACAGGCAACACCACTACACCTGACTAATTTTTGTGTTTTTGTTAGAGATGGGGTTTCACCATGTTGGCCAGGCTGGTGTATATCTCCTGACCTCAAGCAATCCACCCGTCTCGGCCTCCCAAAGTGCTGGGATTACAGGCATGAGCCACTCTGCCCGGCCTCTATTCTTTACTTCTAACCTATATATATAATATTTAAAGCAAGTTTTGGCTGGGTATGGTGGCTATTGCTTGTAATTCCAGTGTTTTGGAAGGCTGAGGTGGGAGGACTGCTTGAGGCCAGTAGTTTGAGACTAGCCTGGGCAACCTGGTGAGCCCCTGTCTCTATAAAAAAAACAAAACAAAACAAAAAATCTAGTCAGATATGATGGTACATGCCTGTAGTCTTAGCTACAGGGAAAGCTGAGGCAGGAGGATTTCTTGTGTCCAGGAGTTGGAAGCTGCAGTGAGCTATGATCATTCCATTGCACTCCAGTCTGGGCACCAGAGCAAAACCTTGTCTCTAATAAATAAATAAATAAATAAATGCAAAACATTTTTTTAAAAATGAAAAAAATTTTAAAAAGTAAAGCAAGTTTCTTGTAAATAGCATATGGCTGGGCACTGCTTTTACCCATTCTGATGATGTCTTTTGAGATTTAGGTTTAGTCCATTGATGTTTACTGTAATTATTTATGTGTTTGGATATATGTCTATCATCTTATTTTATTTCATTTTTTCTGAGACAGAGTCTTGCCCTGTCACCCAGGCTGGAGAGCAGTGGTGCCATCTCAGCTCACAGCAACCTCAGCCTCCCAGCCTCAAGCGATTCCGGTGCCTCAGCCTCCCAAGTAGTTGGGATTACAGGCATGTACCATCATGCCCAGCTGATTTTTCTATTTTTAGTAAAGACAGGGTTTTACCATGTTGGCCAGGCTGATCTCAAACTCCGGGCCTCAAGTGATTCACCCACCTCAGCTTCCCAAAGTTTTGGGATTACAGGTGTGAGCCACTGGGCCCAGCCCCATCTTATTACTTTTTTTTTTGCTCCATTCTTTATCCTTCTGCTTACCACTTTTCACCTCCTTTTTGGTTATTTAAATGATTTTTAGCATTCTGTTTTATTTCATATATTGGTTTTGAATATATCTCTTTGAATAGTTTTTTAAATGGTGACTCTAGGGATTACAATACACTTAATTTTTCACAGAATGAACATATTACCACTTAAGTGGAATGTAGAAATCTTACAGCTGGATAGGTATTTTTACCTTTCCCTCTTTACATTATAGATGTTTTCTATTACATTTACATGCATTGTAACTCCACTAATGTTATAATTTTTGCTTTTGCTTTCTTCTCTTTCTTTCCTTCTTTCCTTCTTTTTTTTTTTTTTTTTTTTGAGATAGGGTTTTGCTATTGTTGCCTAGGCTGGAGTGCAATGGCGTGATCGCGGGTCACCACAACCTCCTGTCCCAGGTTGAAGTGCTTCTCCTGCCTCAGCCTCCCGAGTAGCTGGGATTACAGGCATGTGCCACCATGCCTGGCTAATTTTTGTATTTTTAGTAGAGATGGGGTTTCTCCATGTTGGTCAGGCTGGTCTCGAACTCCTGACATCAAGTGATCTGCCCGCCTTGGCCTCTGAAAGTGCTGGGATTATAGGGGTGAGCCACCATGCCTGGCCTAATTTTTGCTTTCAACCGTCAAATGTATTTTAAAAACAATAATGGACAGATCCACTAGACAGGGACCATCAAGAAAATACAAGACTTCAACAATGGGTTAAACAAGCTAGACCAAATAGACATCTATAGAAAATTCCACCTAACAATATCAAAATACACATTCTTCTTAAGTGCACTTGGAAAACTCTTTAGCATAACCCATATGCTAGAGCATAAGAAAAACTTCAATGATTCTTTTTTCAATAAGCCTTTTGTACTCCTAAACCCTCAATAAATTTAAAAGAATTGAAATCATAAAGCATATGTGTTCTGACCAGAATGGAATGAAATTAGAAATCAACAACAGAAATTTGAGAAATTCACAAACATTTGGACATTAAACAACACACTTCTAAATAACCAGTTAGTCAAATAAGAAATCACAAGGGAAACTGGGTATGGTGGCTCACGCCTGTAATCCCAACACTTTGAGAGGCTGAGGTGGGCAGATCATGAGGTCAGGAGATCGAGACCATCCTGGCTAACACGGTGAAACCTCGTCTCTACTAAAAATCCAAAAAAAAAAAAATTAGCCAGGCATGGTGGCAGGTGCCTGTAGTCCCAGCTAATCAGGAGGCTGAGGCAGGAGAATGGTGTGAACCCGGGAGGTGGAGCTTGTGGTGAGCCGAGATTGTGCCTCTGCACTCCAGCCTGGGTGACAGAGCGAGACTCTGACTCCAAAAAAAAAAAAAAAGAAAAGAAAAATGAAATCACAGGGGAAATTAGAAAGTACACAGGAAATGAGAAGAAATCACGACATGTGAAATTAGAAAATTAGAGAAATTTGAGATGGATAAATGAAGATACAGCACACAAAAACTTATGGGATACAGCTAAAGCAACATTAAGAAGGAAATGTATACCTATAAAGACTATATTAAAAAAAATAATGACCTCTAAAAAGTAAGTAACCAAAGCATACCACTACAGAAAGTCATTGAATCATAAAGGAAGACAGTAAGAGGGGAAGAAAGGAACAAAGGATCTATGAAACAACTAGAAAACAATTTTTTTTTGAGACACCATCTCACTCTGTCACCCAGGCTGGTGGAGTGCAGTGGTGCAATCTTGGCTCACTGTGACCTCTGCTTCCCGGGTTCAAGCAATCCTTGTGCCTCAGCCTCCCGGGTAGCTGGGACCACAGGTGGTCACCACCTCGTGGGACTAGTTTTTGTATTTTTAGTAGAGACAGGATTTCACCATGTTGGCCAGGCTGGTCTCAAACTCCTGGCCTCAAGTGATCTGCCCACCTCGGCCTCCCAAAATGCTGGAATTACAGGCATGAGCCACTGTGCCCATCTGGAAAACTTTTTTTTTTTTTTGAGATGAAGTTTCACTCGTTGCCCAGGCTGGAGTGCAATGGCATGATCTTGGCTCACGACAACCTCCCCCCACTGATTTCAAGTGATTCTCCTACCTCAGCCTCCTGAATAGCTGGGGTTACAGGCATGTGCCACCACACCTGGCTAATTTTGTATTTTTAGTAGAGACGGGGTTTCTTCATGTTGGTCAGGCTGGTCTTGAACTCCTGACCTCAGGTGATCCACCCGCCTCGGCCTCCCAAAGTGCTGGGATCACAGGCGTGAGCCACCACGCCCAGCCAGGAAAACAATTTTTTAAATGACAGTAGTAATCTTTACCTATCAATAATTACCTTGAATATCAGTGGACTTAAAAAAATGATCTCAAATCAATAGCCTGGGGAAAAAAAAGAGCAAACTGTGCTTAAGGCAAGCAGAAGGAAGGACATAAAGGTCAAAGCTGGAATTAGTGAAATAGAAACTAGAAAAACAATAGAGACCTCAACAACAGCAAACAAGTGAGCGAAAGGCTGGACTAGACAATTTTCTAAGGATGATACAGAAATGTATAAAAAGCATAAGAAAAGATGCTTAGGCTGGGTGCGGTGGCTCATGCCTGTAATTCCAGCATTTTGGGAGGCCAAGGCGTGGTGGATCACTTGAGGTCAGTAGCTCAAGACCAGCCTGGCCAACGTGGCAAAACCCCATCTTTATTAAAAATACAAAAATTGGAATTTGCACCAAAGCAGCAGCTGCATTCCCACAGTTCGATCTTCACCTTCACGATGTTTCACTGGTCAAAAAATGCACTAAGTCATCTCCAAGATCAAAGCATTCAGCAAACAATGGCAAGGCAGAGCCACCAGAAAAGTTCACCTGATTTTCATGACAATACGATAATGCTGTATTAGATAGTGGAGCCACTTTCTGTATTGCTATATGGACATATGTAGCAACACAAATCAGAATAGAATGGAACCTGGACCCTACTGGCAGAGTCACCCCAAAGGAACGGAGAGATCAGTAATCATCCCAGCTGGTATAATAATGAATTGTTTAAAAAACAGCTCATAATTGATACCAAGTTAAAACACTGTGTACCCATTAAGTTATGGCATTATTGAAGAAATAAAGTACATTTTGAAACCTTCAAAAAAAAATACAAAACTTAGCTGGGCATAGTGGCAGGCACCTGTAATCCCAGCTACTTGGGAGGCACAGGCACAGAATAGCTTGAACTCAGGAGGCAGAGGTTTCAGTGAGCCAAGATCGCAACACTGTACTCCAGCCTGAGTGACAGAGTGAGACTGTGTCTCAAAACAAAAACAAAAACAAAACAAAACAAAAAATGCTCAACATTGCTAATCATCATTAGAGAAATGCAAATCAAAATCACAAGGAAATATTATCTTACACCCATTAGGATGTCTACTATCAAAAAAGCAGAAAATCACAAGTGTTAAAGAGGATGCACAGAAACTGGAGCTTTTGTGCAATGCAAAATGGTGTAGCTACTACCAAAAACAATCTGATGGGTTCTCAGAAAAATAAAAATAGAATTGCCATATGCATTTCTGGACATATATCCAAAAGAATTGAGAATAGGGTCTTTAAGAGATATTTGCACATTGCACTTTAAGAGATATTTGCTATTTGATTTATAGCAGTATTATTCACAATAGCCAACATGCAGAAGCAGCCTAAATATCCATCAACAGATGAGTGGATAAACAAAATGTGGTGTATACAAATAAGGGAGTATTACTCAGCCTTAAAAAGGAAAGGAATTCTGTTACGTGCTATAACATGGAAGAACCTTGAGGACATCATGCTAAGTGGAATAAGCCAGTCACAAAAATACAAATACTGTATGCTTCCACTTATATGAGGTATCTAAAGTAGTCAAATTCACAGAAACAGCAAATCAAATGGTGGTCACCAGAAACTAGGGAGAGGAGGAAATGGAGAGTAGTTGTTTCATGGGCATAGATGTTCAAGTTTTAAAAGATAAAGTTGGGCCAAGTGGTGGCTCACGCCTGTAATCCCAGCACTTTGGGAGGCCGAGGTGGGAGGATTGCTTGAAGCTAGGAGTTTAAGAACAGCTTAGGCAACAAAGCAAGACTCTCTCTCTACAAAAAAAAAAAAAAAAAAAAAAAAAAAAAAAAAAAAAATTAACCCAGCTCAGTAGTGCACACCTGTAGTCCTCAGCTACTTGGGAGGCTGAGGCAGGAGGATTGAGCGCAAGAGTTTGAAGTTGCAGAGACCTATAATTGCACCACTGCATTCCATCCTGGGTGACAACGAGATCGTGTCTCAAAATAATAAATAAATAAATAAATAAATAAATAAATAAATAAATAGAAATAAAAGATGAAAACGTTCTGGAGATATATTGCACAACAACATAAGGCTACTGCACTGCACACTTAAAAATGGTTAAGTTGGGCCGGGTGTGGTGGCTCATGCCTGTAATCCCAGCACTTTGGGAGGTCGAGGTGGGCTGATCACGAGGTCAGGAGATCAAGACTATCCTGGTTAACAATGTGAAACCCCATCTCTACTAAAAAATACAAAAATAAAATAAAATTAGCCAGACATGGTGGCGGGCACCTGTAGTCCCAGCTACTCGGGAGGCTGAGGCATAAGAATGGCGTGAACCCGGGAGGCAAGCTTGCAGTGAGCCGAGATCATGCCACCGCACTCCAGCCTGGGTGACAGACTCCATCTCAAAAAAAAAAAAGGTTAAGTTGGGCTGGGTGTGGTGGCTCACGCCTATAATCCTAGCACTTTGGGAGGCCGAAGCGGGCATTCACCTGTGGTTGGGAGTTGGAGACCAGCCTGACCAACATGGAGAAACTCTGTCTCTACTAAAAATACAAAATTAGCAGGGCATGGTGGCACATGCCTGTAATCCCAGCTACTCAGGAGGCTGTGGCAGGAGAATCGTTTGAACTCTGGAGGTGGAGGTTGCAGTGAGTGGAGATCGTACCAGTACACTCTAGCCTGGGCAACAAGAGTGAAACTCTGGTTCAAAAAAAAAAACACGTTAAGTTGGTAAATCTTTTTTTTAACCACTATTAATTCTTTTAAAAATCATTTTTAAAGAGTAGAGAAAACCAACAAAGGCAAAAGTTGGTGTTTTGAAAAAAAATTTTTTTTTTTTTTGAGATGGAGTCTCGCTCTGTCACCCAGGCTGGAGTGCAGTGGTGCGATCTTGGCTCAGTGCAAGCTCTGCCTCCCGGTTTCATGCCATTCTCCTGCCTCAGCCTCCTGAGTAGCTGGGACTACAGGCACCCACCACCACACCCTGCTAATTTTTTTTTTTTTGTATTTTTTTAGTAGAGATGGTGTTTCATCGTGTTAGCCAGGATAGTCTCAATCTCCTGACCTTGTGATCAGCCGGCCTCAGCCTCTGAAAGTGCTGGGATTACAGGAGTGAGCCACCATGCCTGGCCTAGAAAAAGTTTTAAAATTCATGAACTTTTTTTTTTTTTTTGAGATTGACCAAGAAAAAAGAAAGACTCTAATTACTAAAATCAGGGATGAAAGAAGGGGTATAAAAACTGACTTATGGCTGGGCGCAGTGGCTTACAAAGTGCTTGTAATCCCAGCACTTTGGGAGGCCAAGGTGGGCAGATCACGAGGTCAGGAGTTCGAGACCAGCCTGGTCAACATAGTGAAACCCCGTCTCTAATAAAAATACAAAAAATAAGCCAGGTGTGGTGGTAGGCACCAGTAATCCCAGCTACTCAGGAGGCTCAGGTAGGAGAATTGCTTGAACCTGGGAGGTGGAGGTTGCCGTGAGCCGAGATCATGCCAATGCACTCCAGCCTGGGCCAAAGTGTGAGACTCCGTGTCAAAAAAAAAAAAAAAAAATTGACTTACAAGGATTCCTTCTTTCTTCACTTTTATTCAACACTGTACTGGATGTTCTAGCCAGGGCAATTAGGCAAGAAATGCAAACAAAAACTATTGAAATAGGAATAGAATAAATAAAACTATCTCTATTCTAGATGACATGATCTTATATATAGAAAACCCTAGTGAAACCTCAAAAAAAAAGACCTAAACTATCAGTGATAATACATGAGTTCAGAGATTGTACCATACAAGGTCAATTAAAAAAATGAGTTGCCTACTTATACACTAGCAATGAACAATTCAAGTAAAATTAAGTAAACATTTCCATTTATAATATTATCAAAAATAATAAAATAATTATGAATAAATTTAATCCAAAAGTGTAAGACTTGTAAACTGGAAACTACACAACACTGTTGAAAGAAATTAAAGAAGAGCTAAATCAATGGAAAGGCATCCTGTGTTCATTAATTGGATGTAAACATGTCTACACAAAAACTTGTATACAGGCCAGGCATGGTGGCTCATGCCTGTAACCCCAGCACTTTGGGAGTTTTCGATGGGAAGATCACTTGAGTCCAGGAATTCGAGACCAGCCTGAGCAACACAGTGAGACCCCCATCTCTACAAAAAAGAAAAAATGAAAACAAAAGCAAACCTATACATGAATGTTTATAGCAGTACTGTTTTTATTAGTAAAAGGTGGAAACAATCCAAATTTCCATCTACTGAAGATGGACTTTTAAAATGTGGTATTATTGGGCACAGACACACATGCCTGTAGTCCCAGCCACTGGGGAGGTTGAAGCAGGAGGGTCGCTTGAGCCTGAGAGTTTGAAGCTGCAGTTTGCAGCTGCAGTGATGCTCCTTGATCTGTGCAGGAGCTGTGATCAGGCCTGTGAAGAGCCACTCTACTCCAGCCTAGGTGACATAGTGAGATCTCTGTCTCAAAGAAAAATGTGGTATAGCCATACGATAGAATATTACCTTTGCATAAAAAATAATGAAGTACCAATGCATACTACAACATGAATCAGCCTTGAAAACATTACTGTAAATGAAAGGAGCCAATCACAAAACCTTGTATATCATTTAATGTATATGAAATATCCAGAGTAGGCAAACTCAAAGACACAGAGAGTAGACTAGTGATTGCCAAGGGATGGGCGGAGGGGAAATCTGGGAGTGCATGTGACTGCCAAAGTGAATGGAGTCTCTCGTTGGGGTGATAGAGATATTTTGGAATTAGATTTTGGGGATGGCTGTAAAACATTGCAAATTTACTAAAAAAAAAAAAATCATTGAATGAAATTAAATCCTATGGAGATTAGAGGTATTTTCATTTTGGCCAGGCAATCTACCTGATTAGGTTCAAGCCACAAGTTCCCACCCCTCCATTCTGCAGTCTGGTTCCAAAGTCAGTTCAGTGTCCAAAATCTTCCCAGGACTATTCAGTTCTGTCTGACTTGTGCACTACCCAGTGGCCAGTTGTGTCTGTGGGTGATGGTCTCTCAGTTCAGCTGTCAATCTTTGGTGTGTTGAACAGGACCAGATCTATGCAGGAGCAGCTCAAGAATGAGCCCTGGGGTTTGTAGACAAGTTAATGGGGTTGCTTCACTGATTAACTCTCTCTCAGTAATTACCCTGTTGCTTTCATTTGCTGAGGCTTCTCTTTTTAGTCTTCCAAGCAGAAAACAGGCTTTCGTTATCTGGCTCTACCATGCATTTCTACATCTGAAGCCAAGCAGTGGGAGGTCTGAATTGGAAGGGAAGCAACACGGATTGTTTCTGCCCTCTTGGGACCACAGCTCTGTCAATTGGAGAAGGTTCCTCCTGCATCTTGGCTCCTGGGCTCCTCTTGGGGCTGGTGCTAGTGCCACGGTGGGACTGCTTGTGGGCTGAGGTATGAGAGAACAGGGAAAAGAAAAATGGGGAGGAACGAACTTCTGGATTCCCTCGGAATGTTAGGAGACCCTTTTCCTGTTACTTGAGCCAGAAATAGAGAGCGTCTTCTGCAGCTCTTTCTATCTACACCCTGGTGCCCACTGCCAGGTTAGTCAGGGGATACCATAGGGGAAACATGGTTATCTCACCACTGGTTTGGTGGTAATTCAAGTTCTGGTCTTCTTGGGAAAGCTGCCTGCAACTATTTAGTTTTCAATGTCTTCCAATAGCTGCTCCATGCATTCCGTACTGTCTCCCGGCTGGACTCCATGCAGGAAGCCTGTCTCCTCCACAGTGTGCACTCACTCAGGTCATTGCTCAGTTTTATTGTTGGCATTTGTTTGCCTTAATTTTTCAGACTGGCTTCCTAGAGGTTGCTTCTTGTCTGCATAGTTTGTCAGTCAAACATCAGTTAAAGCCAATATGGCTTCCACCATCTGCTGCTGGATCTATGTGCAATGGCACATAGATTGCCCCGGGCCGTTTGCCCGGGCCATTTGCAAGGGTGTTCTGGCTTTTACTTCCTAACACTGGCACCGGCACAGACACAGGCTGTGTGCCCTGGGCATATGGACATGGCTTGGGTTTGCTCTAATCTCTGCCAGCTATGAGCCTTCAGTCCGTTTGGATAGTGTGGAGTTTACTAAGCTCCCTCTGGCTCTCCCCCCTCCTGGAGCTCCCTCTTACATCCCTGACTAATCTGCAGGTCATTTGCTTGTCTCCAAAGGCCCAGAGCCTCAGGCTAGGAGTCAGTGGCCTTTCTTCCTCCTGGTCACTGATATGACCACCTTAACTAGCCATGCTGCAAATTAAAACCTTCCTCACTCTTGCCTCTAGCTCCTGCAGCGAGGTGGCAGGGGAGCTTATTTCCACAGGCTGCCCTGCTGGGGGCCACTGTGTGTGTTATCAACAGCTGGGGTAAATGGGGGTAGCAGCCTGGGCAAAGATGCCACGGACACAGGCTGGTCTTATCCAAGGCTCACTTTAATTCTTTTTTTTTTCTTTTGAGACAGGGTCTGTCTCACTCTGTTGCTCAGGTTGGAGTGCAGTGGTGTGATCACAGCTCACTGCATCCTCAATCTCCTGGGCTCAAATGATTCTCCTGTCTTAGGCTCCCATGTAGCTGGGACCACAAGTGTGCACCACCATGCCTTTTTTGATTTTTTTTGTAGAGACGGGGGTCTCACCACATTACCCAGGCTGTTTTTGAACTCCTGAGCTCAAGTGGTCCTTCTGCTTCAGCCTCCCAAAGTGCTGTGGTTACAGGCATGAGCCACCATGCCCGGCCAGCTTTCATTCTTAAACACATCCCCATTTGTGCTGTGCCTTTGGTAAAATTACAGAATGCTAAATGGTTTGTCCAGCTACCTTTTGGAAAGATTTGTTGACCTCCTCACTTCATCATGCTAGAAGTGGGAACTTTGATTACTCTTTAAAGAATCTGAAGATGAAGGGAAGACCAACACATAATTTGAGAGAATGTCAAGACTGAGAAAGGTTTCTGTAGCATGGTGCATGCATGTGTGTGTGCGTGTGTGTGTAGGGAGAGGCAAAGGGTTCTGACAAGAGGAAGAGGCTGAGGAAGCAGGCTTATCTCCACAACGTGCTGCTGCCACCCAGTCATAGGGTCTTTTGCAGCAATTCTAGTCCTGATCTCACAAACCTCATACCCTAACTACTGTCCCCCTAATTGGGGTCCCTCCTCAGAGCTTTCCTAAGGCTCCCTAACTTTTCCCCTCACCTCGGTTGAGACCTCCATGGTTTGGACTTGTTGGTTTTGCCTTGCTCTTCCCTTGATAAATACACCGTTTATTCCGGTTCAGCCCTTGGAACTTTAAACCTTAACCTAAGCCTCCTGCACCCCACTATATTAGCCCAAGCCTAGAGTATCAGATCTGGATATTTGGGTAAAGATGCAGACAAATTTTGAATTGGAAAAGAACTTAATTCATTACTAAAAGATGACCTTGATAGCTATATGGGAAACAAGAATGTATCGGGAAGTTAATCCTTTGCTCACACTACACCTGGTGCATGTAATTCCATCTCTGAGTTTTCCCCTTATTATTATTATTATATTTTGAGATGGAGTCTCACTTTATTGCCTAGGCTGGTGTGCAATGGCACAATCTTGGCTCACTGCAACCTCCGCCTCCTGAGTTCAAGCGATTCTCCTGCCTCAGCCTCCCGAGTAGCTGAGGTTACAGGTGTGTACCACCACGTCTGGGTAACTTTTCTATTTTTAGTACAGACAGGTTTTCCCCATGTTGGCCAGGCTGTTCTTGAACTCCTGACCTTGTGATCTGCCCACCTCAGCCTCCCAAAGTGCTGGGAATATAGGCATAAGCCACAGCGCGCACTCTATCTTTTGGTTATTAATCCCTTATCAGATAGATAGTTTGCAGCTAATTTCTCCCCTTCTGTGGGTTTTCCCTTCACTTTTTTCCCTTATTGTTCAAAGCCAAGCTCAAGTCCTGCCCCTTTGGGAAAACTTCCTTGACCACTCTATTACAGAGTGTTCGCTTTTTCTATCCTTGGAGTTCCTATCACATTACTATCCCGTTCCTCTGGCATCAATCATCTATTATGTCCTATCTTTCCTTGTATTATTCCCTTTTTTGTGGTTGCAATAGTACGGTGGGATAAAGGGCTCTTGCCTGGAGAGGCTTGGCAGGACTCTGTATGGTAGAATGGCTTTGATGAAACCTCCACCATCCAGGATCTGATTCTTAGCTGACAAGACACTGTGTTGTCAGTATCCCAAAAGCCAACCAATGTCTGACAATTAATCAATCAGCAGATATTTATTGACTGCCTCTGCCATGTCAGGTGCTGTGCTAGGCATAGGTCCATGTTAGCCACCCATCTCCAACTTCATCTCTCGCACCAGAGCTTAATCTCAACTAAATGGGAATTCTCACCATTCTCTTATCACACCAGGCTCTTCTTACAGGTGGGTCTCTTTGCCTAAAAAGCCCACTCACCCCTCCGCCCCACCCTCCGCCCTTTCCCCTTTCTCCCTCTGGAAAGCTGCTTCCATGTCTTTCAAACCCCAGTGCAGCCATCACCACCTTTGGGAAATCTTTGCAGATGCCCTACAATCACCCAGTCTCTCTGAGCAATCTCTGTATCCCATTCATATATATATATATATATATATATATATATATTTTTTTTTTTTTTTTTTTTTTGAGATGGAGTCTCGCTCTGTCACCCAGGCTGGAGTGCACTGGTGCAATTGCAGCTCACTGCAACCTCTGCCTCCTGGTTTCAAGCGATTCTCTTGCCTCAGCCTCCTGAGTAGTTGGGACTACAGGTGCCCACCACCACACCCAGCTAATTTTTGTATTTTTAGTAGAGACGGGATTTCACCATATTGGTGAGGCTGGTCTTGAACTCCTGATCTCAGATGATCTGCCTGCCTCGGCCTCTCAAAGTGCTGGGATTACAGGCATGAGCTACCATGCCTGGCCTCCCATTCATATTTCTAACATTGATTCTTACCACGTTATATGCTGATGATTTTTCTTTTTTTTTAGAAAGGTCTCACTTTGTCGCCCAGGCTGGAGTACAGTGGTATGATCATGGCTCACGGCAGCCTCAACGTCCTGGGCTCAGGGGATTCTTCCACCTCAGCCTCCCGAGTAGCTGGGACTACAGGTGCATGCTACCACACCTGGCTAATTTTTTGTATTTTTAGTAGAGATGGGGTTTCATTGTGTTGCTCAGGCTGGTTTTGAACTCCTGGACTCAAGCCATCTGCCTGCCTAGGCCTCCCAAAGGGCTGGGACTACAGGTGTGAGCCACCGTGCCTGGCCTCTGATGCACTTCTTTTTTTTGTGGTCCTCAACCTTTTTGGCACCATGGACCAGTTTCATGGAAAGCAATTTTTCCACAGTTGGTGGTGGTGGAGATGGTTTCAGGATGATTCAAGCATATTACCTTTATTGTGTACTTTACTTCTATTATTACATTGTAATATATAATAATTACACAACTCACTATAAGGTAGAATCTGTGGGGGTCCTGAGCTTGTTTTCCCGCAACTAGATGGTCCCGTCTGAGGGTGATGGGAGACAGTGACAGATCATCAGACATCAGATTCTCATAAGGAGCACCCAACCTAGATCCCTCACATGCACAGTTCACAATAGGGTTTGTACCCCTATAAGAATCTGATGCCCCCGATGATTTGACAGGAGGCAGATGGTGATGCAAGTGATAAGGAGAGGTTGTAAATACAGAGGAAGCTTCACTTAGGGACCACTGCTCTAGTTGTTCTTTTTTTTTTTGAGACAGAGTTTCACTCTTGTTGCCCAGGCTGGAGCGCAATGGTGCGATCTCGGCTCTCTGCAATCTCCGCCTCCCGGGTTCAAGCGATTCTCCTGACTCAACCTCCCAAATAGCTGGGATTACAGGCATGTGCCACCATGCCTGGCTAATTTTGTATTTTTAGTAGAAACAGGGTTTCTCCATATTGGTCAGGCTAGTCTCGAATTCCCGACCTCAGGTGATCTGCCTGCCTCGGCCTCCCAAAGTGCTGGGATTACAGGTGTGAGCCATCTCGCCTGGCCAGAATGTCACTAATTTTTATTGCAAGGGTAAATGGCTTCTGAGATCTAAAATTTTACCAGGCAGGGTGACTGGCTCATTAGAGTGAAGGCTTTACTTTTAACTCTACTAAGTTAGAATGTGTGATAATTAAGACAGGAGCTGCTTAAAAGCAGCTAAAGCTCAGCATGGCTCCATCTGTGGGGAAAATTTTGCCAAAAAATTATGAAAACAATATTGTAGCATATGCATTTGATTTAACAGAGCACGTTCAAAAAATAAAGTTACCATTTCCTATTATTATAGAATTTTGGCAAGCTGAAAACACAATCTGAAGAGTCCCCTTTCTCTACAAAAAAAAAAGCTCCAAACAAAAAATTTAAAAACCATTTCCATAACATTTCAATATATTCCCTCCATCTTTTCAAAAGGCCATTTTGCACATACTTATGATCATGTATAGTATTTTAGATCCTGCTTTTACTATTATAAGTATTTCCCAAGTAGATTTTTTTAATTTTTTTTTCAGACAGGGTCTCGCTGTCACCCAGGCTGGAGTGCAGCAGTGCGATCATAGCTCACTGCAGCCTTGACCTGGGCTCAAGCCATCCTCAGCCTCCAGAGTAGCTGGTCACCATAGGCATGTGCCACCATGCCTAACTTTTTGATTTTTTGTAGAGACGGGGTCTCACCACCACACCTGCCTAGTTTTTAATTTTTGTAGAACTGGGGTCTTGCTATGTTGCCCAGGCTTGTCTTGGAACTCCTGGGCTCAAGCAGTCCTTCTGCCGTGGCCTGGGATGCCCACTCCCTATCCTCCTTCCCCACCTGGCCAACTTCTGTTCATCTCTCAAGATCCAGCTCCTCTAGGAAGCCTCCCCTCTCTTCCCCTCCCTGGGCTCCTGCCACTATGGTCTAGCATGCTCTGTGCTCACCCCATCCAACACTTCCCACAGGGAGATGTAATGACCTGTCTCACCTCCACAGGGAAGGAAATGGAATGCAAGACTCAGACAGAGCCCCCAGGATGCTCTACATTTAAGGTGGATGCAGAGCCAGGCGGACCAAGCCCTGGAAGAGGAATGCCCTGGTAGTGGGTGTCTTAACAACACACTGCGCACAGTGACTCAGGGCCTGCTGAATTGTTTATTAAGCTGTATATCTCCTTTCTTTTTTTTTTTTTTTTTTGAGAAGGAGTCTTTCTTACTCTGTCACCCAGGCTGGAGTGCAATGGCACAGTCTCAGCTCACTGAAACCTCTGCCTCCTGGATTCAAGTGATTCTACTGCCTCAGCCTCCCAAGTAGCTGGGACTACAGGTGCACACCACCACGCCCTACTAATTTTTGTATCTTTAGTAGAGATGAGGTTTCACTGTGTTGGCCAGGCTGGTCTCAAACTCCTGACCTCAAGTGATCCACTGGCCTCGGCCTCCCAAAGTGCTGGGATTACAGGTGTGAGCCACTGTGCCTGGCCTGTTATCTCCTTTCTTAAGAATAAGAAAAATAAAAAAAAAAACCCAGCATTTACACTGAATAGAGGGAAGACTACACCATTGTTCTAAATGGTTCAAAATTTGGCTTATCTATAGTAACCAGGTCATTTTATTCATTTACTTGTTTCTATTATATATTCATGAATACTTCAATTTTCATATGTATTTCACATATATACCATTCAAATTAAACAATATACAACAGGTTATTGTTAACAATTATTAACATTTATTAAGCACCAAGAATATACTGTGATGGTTGCTGTATGAAAACATAATTATCGATATAGTATCCCTGCCATTGAGCTTACAATCTAAAATGAAACACAAGGCTATGAGCCTACCTAAAAACTTCCTTAACTTAGAAATGGCTACTTTGGCAAATGAGTGAGGCAAATTACCTATTATTCAGGTGCAGTGCTAATAAGGCTTTGAGTATGATCCAAAGAATGTTTTACTTGTACCCATTTTTCCCGATTATATTACACTTGCTAAGAAAAACAGTACTTAGAATTTTGGCATGAACAATGAATTATTTCAAATTGTCTTGTAGGACTTTAAACAAAGAGATGCTTACTGGCCTAAGTTTTCCAGCAGCCAGGGAAAGCCCTATTAAAAATATTATGAACTAGACCAAGTTTCTCTTTTAATCCACTTAAACAGTTTTTTTTTTTTTTTTTGAGACGGAGTCTTGCTCTGTCGCCCAGGCTGGAGTGCAGTGGCGCGATCTCGGCTCACTGCCAAGATCCGTCTCCTGGGTTCAAGCCATTCTCCTGCCTCAGCCTCCCGAGTAGCTGGGACTACAGGTGCCCGCCACCACGCCTGGCTAATGTTTTTTTGTATTTTTAGTAGAGACGGGGTTTCACCGTGTTAGCCGGGAAAGTCTCGATCTCCGGACCTCATGATCTGCCCCTCTCAGCCTCCCAAAGTGCTGGGATTACAGGAGTCAGCCACCACACCCAGCCCAGGTACACTTTTTAAACTTCTTCCTCTTCTCCTATACCTAAGGGCTCCAATGATACTACTTATCAGGGAAGAAAGTACTGTATCTAGATAAACTACCCTTAAGTATTACAGGCTTAGCAAGTTGAATTTCTAGAAAATACTCATGCATAGTTTATTTTTATTTTTTATTTTTATTTTTTTTGAGATGGAGTCTTGCTCTGTTGCCCAGGCTGGAGTGCAGTGGCGCAATCTTGGCTCACTGCAAGCTCTGCCTCCCGGGTTCCTGCCATTCTCCTGCCTCAGCCTCCTGAGTAGCTGGGACTACAGGTGCCCGCCACCACGCCCGGCTAATTTTTTTGTAGTAGTGATGGGGTTTTGGTGTTAGCCAGGATGATCTTGATCTCCTGACCTCGTGATCCACCTGCCTCAACCTCCCAAAGTGCTGGGATTACAGGTGTGAGCCACCGCACCTGTCCACTAATTCATATTTTAAAAGAGGACTGAGCAAAGACAGCAATGGAACCTCTGGCTACAGGAGATGCCTGGCTATGCCTGATATGTAAACAAACACAAGCAGTCGAGTTCAGGCCATGCATCTTCAAAGTGATGAAGAATATATGTAAATGCTTGTTTTTCTCCTCCATATTTCTCATGTAGAGGTGTATGAGAATTTAGCATCAAGACTCTATACTGCAAACCCTGTCCTATGTTGCCTATATTCATAGTATAACATTTAATAAATACTCCCAAGTTTGTCATTGCTGGTCACATATTAGCTGACAAAGGCACACTGAAGGGACTTTGATTCTTGCGGTCAAATGCAAAGATTGTTTTAAACTACTGAACACATACAATCTTAAACTATGTGATGATTATTTTCAATCATTTATGATAATTTTTATTCTGAAAGATTACTAAAAAAATTGGTTGTAGGGTATCTGAAAACAGAAATAGAATGTACTCTATAAAGTACATGCACAGAATTTTTAAAAATGCAGGCATACAAATATTTAATGGCAGAGTGGTAATAACCTGAGACTTTTTAAAAATGGGAAAACAATATTTCAGCAATTTTTGGAAAAAAAAATATTTTCCCTAAGAAGTCTCTCTTGGCAACTTTCTTTTTAAGTAACAAAGCAGCAGCAACATTTTTAAATGTTCATAAAGCTTGCTTTCCATTAACAAGTTTATTAAGGAAGAGTGGTCCTGAAACTTCAGGATAAAACTTTTGATAAAAATAGAATCACTAATTTTGACCTAAAACAGACACTAAAACACCCCTCCTTCCAATTTAAGAGTGTCATTTATACCTCCTACTTATAGTAAATAAATCCAATTAATTATAAGATTTGAAATGGAAAATCTGAAACATATCAACATCATTTTCTTCTAATAAGATAACAGAAATTAACTTCAATGGATTTCCCCAAAAAGAGGAGAATAGAGTTTCTAAAAACTTAATTACAGCTGTGGTAAATGAATCTGGGTTTCCCAATCTCAGATCTCAATGCACTTAGTTTTAGTTGGTATTCTGTGAGATGGCTAGAATTTCTGATTTAAGTATGTAGTATGTATTTTTTTAAGGCAAGGCAAGTTTGAGTATGTATAAAGCATAGATATTAGCATGGTTATAAAGGCAATATGACCGACATACACATTCAGTTTTCTGAAGCAATACATTCCAAGCTACATACAACTTAATTTCATGTCCTATTCTAAGACTACATGCTTAACATTAAGCTTAGAAACATAATTGCTGTAATACATTAAAAATACTTCATTTTCCAATATTGTAAAGTATATTTCCAAATACCTGGTAGAAATTTTTTTGCACAAAAATTTAAAAGACATCCTACTAGCTAGCTATTACTACTGTGTTAAGTAATCATTTGAAGGAAGAATTCACAAGGAGAGCAGGTTATAAAACTAAGCATAATAATTATTGCATTTAACTAAAAAAGAATCAAGTAGTTCTGAATTACACTTGTTTTCTGTCTTAGCAATGTGCATATTCACTTTATAGCTACTAGTTTGATAAATATACTAAAGATTGTATAAGATTTGTTTTTCTTGTTTTTGTTTTTCTTGGGTGGTTATTTTTCTTTTCTGTGTCCTTCCCCAACAGCAGTTGGAATTTTCTTTTGAATACAAAGTAAATTAATGTTTATACTGTTTTTTCACCTGAGTCATGTAAAAGGTGGCTCCCTTCATTTTAAAAAGTCATATGTAATTTTGGGGGGCCTTAATTAAAATTTAACATTTAACCACGTGGTTTTTTTTTTGTAGACAGTCTACATGTCAACAAATGGATAAGGGTTAACAAAGGCAAATACTGACTTCATCTGTGTTTTAAACACGATTATATGAATTTTTCTTTTTTAATTAAAAAAATGACATAAAACCATTCATACAGGTCCTCTTCTCTCTCACCTGCTTTGAGATATAGCTTTAAATATGGGTAGATCAAGACAAGTAATGTTGGTAATCTCTTATCTTGCATAGAAAAGAAAAAATAAAGGAACTTATTTCCTTCCTAAGGTCTCAGCTAGTTTCTTAAGTCTTTTCTTCAGCTCCAATGGAAATTTCTCATAGCACTTCTTACAGACTGGCTTCATGTCGAACTCCACAAACTTATTCCTAAAGATAATAATTATAAAAAAAAAGAAATTAGTGGAAACATATTCAACAAAGATATATAAATGATGTGAAGTAATTGTACCGAACTAAACGAAGGCCACTAGGTGATGATATTATATTCATGTTAGTAAAAAACCATAATTCTAACCTCAATTCTTATTGTGATATACATATAAAAATTTAGTATCATTTGAAAAAAAAGTCCTATAAATTTGTTCTATACATCCATCTGTGTAACATAGACTGTAGATTACATTTCATTCAGTACTAAGTAAATAGGAAATCTAATGTAAATATAATTTACTTAAATACAGTCAATCACTTTTTTTTTTTTTTTTTGGAAACAGAGCCTCGACTGTCACCCAGGCTGGAGTGCAGTGGTGATCACAGCTCGCTGCAGCCTCTAACTCCTGGACTCAAGCCATCCTTCCCACCTCAGCCTCCTGAACAGCTGGGACACAGGTGCATACTACTATGCCTGGCTAACTTAAAAATTTTTTTTGTAGAGACAGGGTCCTGCCGTATTGCCTAGGATGGTAATCACATTTTAGAATACCTCAAAGATAAATTTATCTAAAGGAAAGAATCATATTTTTATAATGTGAATGATTTCTTTATTGGAGGCAACATGATCTTAGTACTTTAAACTAGGTAGCCATGAGGTTTAATTAATTTTAAATTATAAGGGGTTATTTTGGTTATCTGACAGAAAGGTTGGAAGAAAGTTTTTAATCACTCTTAACATAAATGTAACCAGATCACCTGTGGTTGTATTGTAAGCTGTAGCTATTTGAAGAACTCAACTATTCTTTTGAAAAGCTAGAGCAATACACATTATTAATTTATTTTTAAAATGGTCCTGGAGAAGACAACTTTTCAGAGAGCCTCCTGACCATCTGTAATGCATTTCCAACAGGTAACCACAGGAGCTTATTACTGTTGAAATCCACAGTGTTTAATTTTGAATTGAGTAAATATACAACTTGGTAACTTGTTCATTGTCTGTGAAATTATATTCAGGTAGCATTTGTGAAATAAATCTAGTGGTATATTGCTATCTATGACAAAAATTATAAAATCTGCTGATATTTTTACTGCATTTAAACATTGTATTAAACTAGACTTTGCTTCAAGATCATTTTAAAGGACAATGTTAGTAACACAGGAAATTCCTAAACACATATTTAAAACGAAAAATCTTCTATTTTAAAACACCACACTGGGAATTATTTTACGGCTTTTCTCCCAAGGTCATCTTAGAGCAAAAGCTATTAAAACTGCCATTTTTTTGATAAAAGAAAAAAAATTATTCCTGTTTTCAGACAGACTACCTTAGCAAGCTTTCCAGTTTTAATCTTTTTTATATTATTTTTTTTTTGAGACAGAGTCTCACTCTGTCGCCCAGGGTGGAATGCAGTGGCACGATCTCGGCTCACTGCAACCTCTGCCTCTCAGGTTCAAGCAATTCTCCTGTCTTGGTCTCATGAGTAGCTGGGATTACAGGCACCCGCCACCATGCCTGGCTAATTTTTTTGTATTTTTAGTAGAGATGGGGTTTCACCATGTTGCCCAGGCTGATCTCAAGTGATCTGCTGCCTTGGCATCTCAAAGTGCTGGGATCACAGGCGTGAGCCACCATGCCCAGCTTCATTGTTTTAATCTTACATTTACATTTAATTCCTCTTTATAGAAGGAAACATGTAAACTGAAACAAAATATTTTTAGAGCTCCAAACACGATGGTAACTATGAGGGAAAACTGGAACAATCATGCTAGTAATTCAAGAGAATTTCAAAGATTGAAATACTTCTCATAAAAATCAGGAATAAAAAAAGAGTTTGAAGACACTGAGGAAATGAATTCATAAACAGTAGCATATGGGTATTGTATGAATGCATATTTGAACATCACAGAAGAAGATGTCTTATGTAAACCGGATGGACTTTGCTTAGATATGAAACATGCTGAAAGATTTTTTGTTTTTTGAGACAGAGTCTCACTCTGTTGCCCAAGCTGGAGTGCAGTGGCAGTCATGGCTCACTGCAGCAGCCTCAGCCTCCTGAGTAGCTGGGACTATAGGTATGGGCCACCACGCCTGGCTAATTTGTTTATTTTTTTTGACGGATGGGGTCTAGGCATGTTGTCCAGGCTGGTCTCAAAATCCTGGGCTCAGGCAATCCTTCCACTCTGGCTTCCTAAAGTGCTGGGAATATAGGCGTGAGCCACCATGCCTGGCCATGTTGAAATAATTTAATACATAACTTAGAATATATGCATTTTAAAAAATATCAAACAACACTTATAATTTATCAATTAAATGATGTGGCAAGGAAACCAAAAATCAGGATTTTAAAAGCTACAGTTAATCAGACAAAAATTCTTTAAAATGTTTTCCAGGGTCTATTACGAGATTAGAATTCTTCCCTTTGAATCCATTTTTTAAAAAAATGAAAGAAATGTATACCATATGGTGTTTAAAAAATGAAGTGAGTGAGTGAGTCTACAGAGTAAGTCAAGTACATGACCACAAAATTGTATTAAGTATGGGGTGTATTCATTTAATTTTCATAATTTTAGCAGTTATGCAAAAGGACCAATTCTACATAGGACAAACACTTGAATTTCAATCTCTGATGACTACAAATACATGCCCAAAAGTTGCAGGGGGGGAGGAAAGCAAAAGACAGAAACAGAATAAAGCTGGAAACTACGTCAGGCAAATTTGCCTCCTGTTTTATTGCTAAATAAGATAGCTACAAAGATAACAACCTACATCCCTCCCTCATCATTTGCCCACAAGAAAACTCCTTATGGAAAAAGGACAGACACAACTCAAAGTCATCCTTTGAGGCTCACCTGAGACAAATGCATAACTGATTGCTTCCTCTACCCTATTGTTCATGTAAAAATGTAGGTTCACTGAGCCAGACACAATTGTGTATTCATTGGAAGGCTGATCAAGGACTCAAAAGAATGCAACCTTTTGTCTCTCATCTACTTCTGGCCTGGAAACCCCCTACTTCGAATTGTTCTGCCTTACTGGACCGAACCAATGTACATCTTACATATATTGATTGATGTCTCATGTCTCCCTGAAATGTATAAAAGCAAGGTGTACCCCGACCACCCCGGGGCGCATGTTGTCAGGACCTCCTGAGGCTGTGTCATGGGTGTGTCATTAACTTTGGCAAAATACACGTTCTAAATTGAATAAGACTTGTCTCAGATACTTTTTGGTTTACAGCAATGATGACAATCATGATGTAGCACTAGAGACAACTAAAGGGCTCAGAATCTTTCTCATGTCCCCGTCCTCTCAGGGCCGTGTGCCACCCACCAAAACCAAGAGACTGTGAAATAAAATCTACAGAACAAGCACAAGGCACACTGATGGACAGTCACGGAACCAGCAGCGATAAACAAAATGCAGCAGAGACACCAAGTAACAACCATAAATAATGATATCCAAGAGTCAGTGAGTGCTTCCTATCACATCCCTTAATCCTTCCCATGGCTTCTGAGATAGGTGTTAGTTACAAATGAAGAAACTGAGGCACAAAGAGACTGAATAACTACTAAGGAGGTGGTGGAGTCAAGATTTAAACCTAGGCACTCTGAGTCCAGAGCCTATGTTGTTAATCCCTATGTGAGAAAATGGTAAACATAATTACTGGGAAGCACAATGGTTAGCCAGAAAAGATTAGGGAGTGGGTACCAGATAGGACTGGAAGCAGGGGACCAAATCTTTCTACTTTGAACCCTAAAAATCTCAGAGGATAGGTCAAGAACTCAAAGGCTGTGGGCTACAGATCCTGCCCAGGCCCAAAGCCTATGGCTGACGAAACAAGGGAACGACCATATTTAAATAAGAAAGGAACAACCTCATGGTTTAAAATTTTTCCTTTCAATTTATCTACATTCTTGGTGAGACCCAGAGCTGGGGCAAGAACCTGGCCAATGTCCTATGCCTTCTATAAAAGATTATTTCTTTTTTTGTAGGAAGTAAAGAGGAGTTCACATTACTGCCCTGTAGCTCTTTCATCTCTCTTTAAAACCCCAAAAGCCTTCTGGAGGCGTGGAAGTTACATCTGCATTACTTATCCATGTCATTCTAGGTGGAATCATGTCTAACAGGTGAGTAAAGCATTTGCGAACTGAACAATTAAAAGTGCAGCGAATAGCTCATTCCAGCATTTACACACTTTGCATAATGAGCCTCCTTTCCAGAAAAAATCTTGAACTCCATTTTCTTAAATGCAGATTTCCATCGAAGCCCTGGTGCTGTCTCTCTCCCCATCCCCGCTTCAGCTCCAGGTCAGAAGGTGATGGGGAGTTCAGGTCTATGGGTTTGTGCCCTGCGCTGGGAAGGGCTGTCCTCGCCTACTCTGCGATTCCAAAGGCTCTGTGGCTGCTTTGGTCCAGGTCTCGGTCAGACGCTGGTTAGGTGTCCGTCTCTCTGCCTGGCCACCTCAAGGTGGGGATTCGGTACTCAACCCTACCTGGCAGGAAGCCTGGTTATTCATGTCCCTCTCCGACCCTGCCCCGACTTCGCCAGGCTCACGGAGGCACCATCGCCTTCCATTATGTACAGTGCCCAGGGTCCCATCCAGCGCACCGGGCACGTCTGGTGGACCCGGATCCCAGTCCCGAGCGGTCGCGAGCACGTCCCAGTCCTCGTCGCCCCGCCGCCGCCTGAATGCCAGGCACCCTCGCGCTCCCCGCCGGGCGCTTACCTTCTCGTGGGCGGACACGGTGGCCAGGCAGCCCCAGACGCTGGCGTGGGCCAGGGAGCGGGCGGTGGCGGCGCGCAGTCTAGAGCCCGGGGGGCACCGGCCGCCTGGCCGCCCTCGCGCCGGTAGGAGAACATCCCGGGCGGCGCGGGGGGCGGCCTGGCGCGGGCGGCGGCCTGGCGCGGGCGGCGCCCGCCCGGGGCCGCAGGTGCGCGTCCTCCTTATGAGCCGAGGCGGGGAAGCTTTGCTGCCAGATGCTGCCCGAATCCTCCAGCAGCGCGGGCATAGCCTCCTCACTGGAGGCGCTGTCCAGCTCCTCGTCCATCTCGTTGGTGACGACCCAGGACACGGAGCTCACGATCACGTAGCCCGCGGCCGGGGACAGCAGGGCGCTGCGGCACAGCAGCCAGGAGAGGCGGGTCCCCGGCCGCGCCGGCCGCCGGCCGCGGCGCACGGACATCTTGCAGGCGGCACGCCCGGCCGCCGGGGCCGCCAGTAGCGCTAGTGCCGGGGAGCCCGGCAGCGCCCCCCTGCGGCGGAAGCAAGGAGCCCGCGACTCATTCCCACCCCTGCAGGATCCCCGGGCGCGGTCCCTGGCGCGAGTCCCGGCGAATCCCTGCAGCCGCGCGCCAAGCTCAGAAGCCCAGGCTTACAGAATACCAGGTTCCACGCACACGCCGCGCATCCTGCGGAGTCCTCCTGGCGCGCCAGGTCCCGGGATGGGTTCGTTTCCTGCAGGATGGCACAGGTTCCGCAGCCAGAGGGAGGGCGTTCAAATCCCGGCTTAATACACGCCTCTGCTCAACAGCTGTGAGACCTGCCAAGCTACTTAACCTCTCTGTGCCCATTTCCTTCATTAGGTGACAAAGATAATGTCTACCTCTTAAGGATGATGGATGGGACGGTTGAACGATTAATATTTGAAGAGGCTTGGAACAGTGTGTGGCATGGAGCAAACGCTCTACAGTAGTCCCTTGGTATCCGAGGGGTATTGGTTCCAGGACCCCCGTGGATACCAAAATCCAGGGATGCTGAAGTCCCTTATAAAAAAATAGTGCAGCATTTGCATATAACCCATACACATCTTCCTTTAATATCTAAATTGCTTATAAAATGCCTAATACAATGTAAATACTATGTAAATTGTTGTTTACTGTATTGTTTAGGGAATAGAACAAGAAAGAAAGCCAATATATGTTCAGCACAGATGCAATCACCCTTTTTTATTTTTTATTTTTCTGATGAAGGGTCTTGCTCTGTCCTCCCAGGCTGGAGTGCAGTGGCACAATCACAGCTCACTGCAGCCTCAACTTCCCAGGCTCAGGTGATCCTCCTGCCTCAGCCTCCAAAAGTGCTGGGATTACAGGTGTGAACCACTGCGTCCAGCTTTTTTGTTCTTCAAATATTTTCAGCCTGTGGTTGGCTGGGAACCCACAGATACGAAGGGCTGACTGTATTTAGTTAGCTAGACACAAGCTAGGGATTGTTATCATCATCTTATTAGAGGAGAAAACTGAATAAATGGTGGAGGTAAGATTAGCACCAATTCCATCTGATGCCCATTCTCTTTCTCTGCAAGGACGATAACCCTTACACTTTGCTGTGTCAGGAGGGCATCGCAGCCAGTTCATCTAATAGCAGAATCAAATTATTTGCATTTAAGCTGAAACAAACTGACCGAGGCCACATGGACAAATACCGCCTTGGCCAAGCCCCTCATTCCAGGTCATCAGAACTCCGGTCCAAGCCCTGGAAAGGAAAAATGCGGAGGAATATGGCAGGCTTTTGGCTGTTTTCTTTTCTTTTCCCTCCCTCCCTCCCCGCCTCCCTCTCCTTCCTTCCTTCCTTCCTTCCTTCCTTCCTTCCTTCCTTCCTTCCTTCCTTCCTTTCTTTCTTTCTTTCCTTCTTTCTTTCTTTCTTTCTTTCTTTCTTTCTTTCTTTCTTTCTTTCTTTCTTTCTTTCTTTCGTTCTTTCTCTCTTTCTTTCTTTCTCTTTCTTTCTTTCTCTCTTTCTCTCTTTCTTTCTTTTTTGAGACAGAATCCCGCTCTTTCTCCAGGCTGGAGCGCAATGGCACACTACAACCTCTGCCTCCCGGGTTCAAGCGATTTTTCTGCCTCAGTCCCCCGAGTACCTGGCACTGCAGGCGCCCGCCACCACACCCAGCGAATTTTTGTATTTTTAGTGGAGATGGGGTTTCACCATGTTGGCCAGGATGGTCTCGATCTATTGACCTCATGATTCACCCGCATCGGCCTCCCAAAGTGCTGGGATTACAGGCTTGAACCACCGCGCCCAGCCATGGCTATTTTCTTACTCCTGCCTCCTCATGGGAGAAGTGACCCATATGATGTATGAGTTTCGAGAGGCAAGCTTAACATGCTTTTCTCAGCCCCTGCAAAGCTATTCTTTTCTGAATGATCTGTTCACCCTTCTCTTCTGTCTTGCCTGAGCTGTCCTGCCCCTTCAGCAGGTGAGAGGTCGCCCCGCCCTGTCTGTGACTAAGGGAGTAAGTTCAGTTGCAGAACCTAATAGGAATCCTATTTGGTCAAAATTTCCCATTAGCTTTACTTCTATTACGCTTTCTGATTCTTGAGTTTTATTTCCCAAATTAGTTCCACACTCAGAGGGGATTTAAGAGGGTGATCAATAATCAGTCTTCAAACCCCATCACACAACTTGTGCCAGAACATAGTAAATGCTCCATTAATGACAGCAATTGTTGTTCGTTTTGGCCATTTACCCCTGAATATTCAACAGATCCCTCAAACTCAAATTTTGGAAGATAATTCTCCATGGATTTCCTGGTTTCCTGCAGAATCCAAATCTGTTTGAATAACCTTGAAAAGCTAGAGATAGTGTCTTTCTGGAGAGATTTAGGGATCTATTTTGCAGAGGCATCCCAGGTAGTAAAGATATGGGTAGGAATATTTTTATATATATATTGAAAATATATATATATATTTGAAAATCAAACTTATTTTCAAAATGATTGTACCAGTTTATACTGCTACTGTCAGAAGGTGAGAGTTACTGTTACAGCTCTACATTCTCATCAACACAGATTAGCGTTAGTTTTTTTTGCCCATTCCCCGCACCCTCCCATGCCAACCAAATCTGGCGGATGAGCAATGGTATCTCATTGTTATTTTAATTTGCATTTACCTAATGACTAATATGGTTGATCATTTTTCATGCATTTATTGCCCAGTTCGAAATCTTTTATAAAATGCCTGTTAATGTCTTTTGCCCATTTAAAAAAATGTGGTAAAAAGTGTAACATGAGATCTACCTAACAAGTGTACAGTACAGCATTGTTAACTATAAGAACACTGTTCTATAGCAAATCTCTAGAATTTTACCTTGCATAACTGAAACTCTTTATCCACTGAACAGCAACTCCCCATTTTCCCTTCCCCCAGCCCCTGGCAGCAGCCATTCTATTCTCTGTTTCTATGAGTTTGACTATTTTAGATACCTTATATAAGTGGAATTATACAGTATTTGTCCTTCTATGACTGGCTTACCTTACTTAGCATGATGTTCAAAATTCATCCATGTTATTCTTTTTAAAAGGTGAATAATATTCCATTGCATGTGTGAAAGGAAAATATCTTGGGCCCCCAAAATCAAAATCTGAGACACATCTCAGTTAATTTAGGATGTTTATTTTGCCAAGGTTGAAGATGCTCCCATGACACAGCCTCAGAAAGTCCTGACGACATGTGTCCAAGGTGGTCGGGGCACAGCCGGAGTTTATACATTTTAGGGAGACATGAGACATCAATCAATACATGTAAGAAGTACATTGGTTCAGTCTGGAAAGGCTGGACAACTTGAAGCAAAGGCAGGAAGACTTGAAGCGGGGAGGGAGTTTCCAGGTCACAGATAGGTGAAACAAAAACGGTTGCATTCATTTGAGTTTCTGATTAGCCTTCTGGGTTCACATATGTATATATCACATTTCCATTTTTTCTTTTTTTTTGAGTCAGGGTCTCACTCTGTTGCCAAGGCTGGGGTGCAGTGGCACGGTCATGGCTCACTGCAGCCTGGATTGCCTGGATTCAAGTGGTCCCCCATCCTCAGCCTCCTGAGAAGTTGGTACTACAGGCACACCACCATGCCTGGCTCACTTTTATTTTTTATTTTTTGTAGAGATGAGGTCTTACTATGTTGCCCAGGCTGATCTCGAACTCCTGAGCTCAAGCAATTCTCTGACTTCAGCCTCCCAAAGTGCTGGAATTACAGATGTGAGCCACTGCATCGAGCCCATATTTTCTTTCTCCATTCATCATTGATGGACATTTAGGTTGTTTCTGCCTTACAGTTATTGTGAATACTACTGCAATAAACATTTGAGTGTAAATACCTCTTAGAGATCCTGTCTTGAATTCTTTTGGGTAAATACCGATAAGTGTGATTGCTGAATCCTATGGTAGTTTGCTTTTAATGAACCTCCATATTGTTTCCCAAAACAGCTGCACTATTTTATATTCCCACCAATGATGCACAAGAGTTCTAATGTATCCACCTTCTCACCAACACCTGTTGTTATTTTTTATAATGGCCATTCTAATGGGTGTAAGGTGATATCATTGCAGGGTTTTTTTTTTAATTATTATTATTATTTCTTGTTTGTTCATTTTAGAGACAGAGTCTTACTCTTTTGCCCAAGCTGGAGTGAAGTGGTAATGATCATAGCTCACTGTAACCTCAAACTCCTGTGCTCAAGAGATCCTCTCTCCTTGGCTTCTGGAGTAGCTAGGACTATAGACAGGAACATGCCATCATGCCTGGCTAATTTTTATTTTTTATTTTTTTTGTAGAAATGGGGTCTTGCTATGTTGTCCAGGCTGGCCTTGAACTCCTGGACTCAAATGGTCCTCCCACCTTGGCCTTCTGTGGTGTGAGCCTCTGCACCCAGCCACTAAGTGGATTTTGATAGGAATTGAATTGAATTTGTAGATTCCTTTGGGTAGTATGAACAGTTTAACAAAATTATGTCTTCTGATTCATGAATATGGGATGTCTTTGCACTTATTTGTGTTGCCTATAATTTCTTTTATCAATATATTATATATTCTATATATATATTGAAGAGATTAAGGGACTTAAAATCATATATATATATATATAATTTAGTTAATGGCCATAAATTTGAAGTGTCTATATATATATAAATCATATATATGTATAGTATATATAATTTATATATATCGTATATATGATTTATATAGTGTATACATGATTTTAAATATATATACAGTGTATATATAGAGAATATATATGATTTTAAGTTCCTTAATCACTTCAGATTTATGGTCATTAACTTCAAGGGGGCATTAGCCCTGCCTGGTAGTACTCTCCTACTTCTCTGATTCATTTTCCTCCCCTTTTTAGGAGACTCTCACACCTTTCCTTTCTCCTACTTTCTTCAGGTCTCTTTTCAGATTACCCCTTGTGAGAGAGGTCTTGCTTGAATGCCCTATAAGAAGCAGCATCAGGCTGGGTGCGGTGGCTCACGCCTGTAATCCCAATACTTTGGGAGACAGAGGTGAGCAGATCACCTGAGGTCAGGAGTTCAAGACCAGCCTGGCCAACATGGCAAAACCCCGACTCTATCAAATAATACAAAAATTAGTTGAGCACATTGGCACACACCTGTAATCCCAGCTACTCGGGAAGCTGAGGCAGGAGAATTGCTTGAATCCGGGAGGCAGAGATTGCAGTGAGCCGAGATCACGCCATTGCACTCCAGCCTGGGCAATGGAGAGAGACTGTCAAAAAAAAAAAAAAAAAAAGAGAATCTCCATCTCCATAGTGAATTTTCACGATAATACTTATATCTACTTAAGATATTTTGCTTTTATTTGCTGATTAGCTCAGTGTCAGTCTTCCTGTACCAGGAACATAAGTTCAATAAAGAGCACAGATTTGTCTATTTTATTCATGGTTGAGAAAGTCATGCCCAGAGTGTAACGCTTTGACATGCTGAGTACTTTGAAGTAAAGGACAGTGGAAGAGCCTCAGAAGCAAAATCTCTTTCTGGCCTTTTCCTACCCTTCTTTCTCCTGCTCCCCCTCTCCCACAAGGCAGGCCATAGGAACTAGAATTTCTCTTCCCCAAGATGGATCACAGAAATTAGAACCCCTCTCCTTCAAAGCCAGCCATAAAGCCTAGAAATATGACTGTAACTCCCTCTGCCTTCCTGTATAGGAGCTGGCCGTAAAGAGGTCCTCGGATCCACCTTGTCCGAGAGTAGGTCATGAGACCTCATTCCAGAAGGGGTCCTGCCCCACACCTGGGGGAAGGGAATGACACACAGAAGGAGGAAGAAGACCCTGGACAGACAGGCCTTGCTGGGTTTCCCACTCGTCTATTACCATTAGATCATTCACTTTTTCTCCAATCACAATTCTTCATGGTTGTCCGTTCTTCACCGAGCATAAGCATGGAAATGGACAGATTTCCCTGAGTCTTTGAGTCTTTATTTATTTATTTATTTATTTATTTATTTATTTATTTATTTTTTTGAGACGGAGTCTCGCTCTGTCGCCCAGGCTGGAGTGCAGTGGTGCGATCTCGGCTCACTGCAACCTCTGCCTCCCGGGTTCACGCCATTCTCCTGCCTTAGCCTCCGGAGTAGCTGGGACTACAGGCGCCCGCCACCATGTCCGGCAAATTTTTTTTGTATTTTTAGTAGAGGCGGGGTTTCCCCATGTTAGCCAGGATGGTCTTGATCTCCTGACCTCGAGATCCACCTATCTCGGCCTCCCAAAGTGCTGGGATTACAGGCGTGGGCCACCGCGCTCGGCGAGTCTTTATTTAGGCTTTCATGTCACATAAAACTTTGATGGTACAGTTTGGATCTGTGTCCCCCGCCCATATCTCATGTCTAACTGTAATCCCCAACGTTGGAGGTGGGGCCTGCTGGGAGGTGATTGGATCATGGGGGTGAATATCCCCTTTGGTACTACTCACTAATAGTGAGTGAGTTCTCGTGAGATCTCATTGTTTAAAAGTGTATAGCACCTATCCTGCCCACTGCCTCCTGCTTCAGCCATGTAAGATGTGTCTGCTTCCCCTTCACCTTCTGCCATGATTGTAAGTTTCCTGTGGCCTCCCCAGAAGCCAAGCAGATGCCACCATGCTTCCTGTACAGCCTGTGGAACCACGAGCCAATTAAACCTCTTTTCTTTATAAATTACCCAGTCACGGGTATTTCTCTGTAGCAGTGTGAGAATGGCCTCATACATGGGATTAAATTTTAAATACATTTGTTATGCTTTTCTCTATTTCCTTTTGTTACAGGAGTGTTGGCCATGACGGTTATGGTGGGTGAGGAAAGGTATCACGGCTTTCCACCCATACAATCCCAAGTGTTTATACAGTACCCGGTAAAAGAAAAAATACATGACAAATACTTAATTTTGGAAAACGTCACTGTAAATTTTTGATCAGATATGTGTTTCTGAAAAATCTGTCTGCTGCCAGCATGTTAGTGGGCTTCCAACTTATCATCATGAGTGAACATTTATGTTCCAAGATACATGTGGGTGCAGCTATTATTACTGTGAAGAGAAATGTGATGTGCCTCTCTTTCTGTACTCACCATATTGACAATCAGTAATGTGCCCAAGAGGGATATCTGTCTGTACAGGTTCTCATTATTTTTCCTATTTCAAATTACTGTTTCAGAAAATCCTATTGCTTCTATGCATACTAATGGATCAAATGTTTGTTTCCTATCAAGTTAAGTTGCATGGAGGGCAGTGCCGTAATAATGTCACAATTGATGGGGGTGATTGATTGTGGAATCTGCAGGTGGCCAGGATCTCACTGCTGCTTGAGGATCCTGAGCAGGGCATTTCCACCTGGGAAGAGAGCAACTGGGATAATGATTTAGATGTTGTTTTGAGTGAGTTGAACTGGATAAGGTAGGTGGTAGAGTGATGTGGTTGACAACTCCAATTGTTTGACACCTCCCTGCATCCATACCCATTAGGAGTACCTTATCTTGCTAACTCTGAGTTTGGCAACATGACTTGCTTTGGTCAATGGTTCAAGACCACACTTGATGCAAAAGGAGGTGTGAAAACATGCTTGTGTGTTTCCACGTCTGCTCTCTTGGACTCCCTCCTGTCATGAGAACATGCATGAACTGGCCTGTTGAAGGAATGTGGGAACCACATGGAGGACAGCTGAGGCCATCCTAGACTAGCCAGCCCCCTACATACCTGTCAGGAACCTTGGAGGGCTGAGTGAGCCCAGCTGAGATTTGTCGAGTCCAGCCTAGAACAGCAGAACCAGCTACGCAAGCAAACTGCGGACTGGTGAGGAATAATACATAGACGGTGGTTGTTTTAAGCCATGAAGGATTAGTTTGTTATGCTGTAATAGTGAACTGATCCATGGTACAAGCAGAAAACAATCTTTGCAACCTGCTGTGTGGATTCTTTATGGCTCTTGAAGAAAAATCTAAGTTTGGGGTAGGGAATAGGGGGATTTCCTGTTCACATTCATGTTCGCTTTCAAGTAGTAGACCACCAGTTACTTTCAATCATAGGAACCATCTCTGTTCAGTAATTAAAATCTCAGCGTAATAATCAAAATGTCAAACTTCATGAAGGTTGACATCTTCTCCTCTCTCCTGCTAGCTGCTTTAGGATTTGAGGGCTGAGGTGGGTGAGACAGATGTGTTTGCATTCTTTTTCATTTTTCTCTTTGCTGGGCCTCATGTCTCAGCTCATCAAGGAAGGGGATTGGGAGTTAAAAATAAAGACTTGCCTATGAGGCAGGTGCAGCTCTGTTCTCACACCAGAGCTTGTTGGTCCTGGTGGTTTTCTTTCTTTCTTATCTCTTTCTTTCTCTCTCTCTCTCTTCTCTCTTTCTTTTTCTACTTTTTTTTTCCAGACAGGGCCTTGCTTTGTGGCCCAGGCTGTAGTGCAGTGGTACAATCATAGCTCACTGCAGCCTCAACCTCCTGGACTTAAGCTATCCTCCCACCTCAGCCTCCCAAGTAGCTGGGACTACAGGCACTAATCACTATGCCTGGCAATTTTTTATATTTTTTGTCAAGATGAGAGTTTCACCATGTTGCCCAGGCTGGTGACAAACTCCTGAGCTCAAGCAATCCAGCCACCTTGGCCTCCCAGGTGCTGGGATTACAGGTGTGAGCCACTGCACCTGGTGACTTTTCAAGCCCAGCTCGCTTCCTCTTGAAATCCTCTTGTGTGCTTTTTAACCTTTCTTCCATCAGGAAGCTCCAATCCACTCCCCATAAAGTGGGCAATGCCATTTATTTATTTATTTTTAAGACAGGGTCTTGCTCTGTCATCCAGGCTGAAGTGCAGTGGCATGATCATAGTTCACTGCAGTCTTGAACTGGGCTCAAGCAATCCTCCTGCCTCCTGAGTAGCTGAGACTACAGCTACATGCCACCACATCCAGCTGATTTTTTTCTTTTGTAGAGATAGGGTTCTCATTATGTTGCCCAGGCTGGTCTTGAACTCCTATGCTCAAGCAATCCTCTCACCTTCAGCTCCCAAAGTGTTGGGATTATAGGCATGAGCCACCGTGCCTGGTCACCTTGTATTTTTTAAGATACACTTTCATATATAACATATGCAGAAATGTAATCAAGTCAAATCACAAACTTCGTGACACATTTTCGCAAGGTGAACACACGACACTGTATGGCCAGCCCCCAGCCCAAGAATGGGAGCACCGTGAGGGTTCCTGGCATAGACTTCATGGAGTGGCAGCCTTGACAGCCATTTTTAGACCTGACATAAGCTGTTTGAAATCCAGTTCAATCCTGTCATCCTTGTCTTCAGTGAGACTTCTCCTCTCTGTGTGGTGTTTGCAATAGAGCCTGCTTGTTCCTCATCTCACTGATGCCAAATCCAGCTCATGCCACAGTTGCTGGATTTTTTTCATGTTTTCTTTAAATGACTCAGATCCACAAGTCCCAAGGGAAAGCCTAAGGACTAGCACCCTGGGCCTTAATAAAGGCAGGTCCCACAGGCTCAACCACAGGCTGGCTGAGCTCCCTGCTGCCTCCAGTCTCCTCCTGGCCCTCCTAGTGATTCGGTGCCCCTAACCTCTCTGGGTCTGTGAGCAATAAACTTCTGCTTCTTGCATTTTCGTTTAACCAACACACCCAAACCTTATTCTCTCCCCCTCCCACCCCATCAGGGCTCTCCTAGACAGGCCCCAAGATCAAATAAGAAAGAAACCATAATAATACAAATCGCAACAGTCCCAGAAGTCCCTCCTCCTCTCTGCTATTACCCATCCACATCCCCTATCCTAACGTCTAACGCTACAGAGAAACAATGAAAATTGTTTTCTTTGGTAAACTTGAGCATTCAAGGACAGAATGCCCAGAATGACTTCTGCTAGCTCTTAGCTAATCAGTTTACCCCAAAACATGCAAACAAAATTCACCATTCCCACACTTACAGATCCTGTTGTCTCCTGTGTTCTGTGACTCAGTCCACCAACTGTCTACTTACTTATGAGCAAACACATGACATGCAAAGTCACCGAGCAGTGAGCAAAAGAATAAATATCTCTCTGACTCATTCTTTGACAAAGAACAACTCCTCCCAGATAGCCTGAGATAATATATTAAATGTAGTTGAAAAGGGCTCTTAAATATGATTACTTTTTTATCCATAAAGATGAGTAATTCTTAATGAATCTACAGACGTACAGCTCCTGTGGTTTTTAAAAAAATTTCCAAGCATTTGGGGAAATGTAATTCATTTCATAAGTAAATTTAATTCATTCCATATGTAAAGATACATGAAATTTAGTTCATTTCATATGTAATATGAGATCAATAAAATATTCTCTATTTTTTCCATGTATACCGGAAATCATGTGAAGCACGAATTTTAAAATTCCTTTTAAATATTATAATCAGTTACATAAAAGTGGATTTTCTGTAACAATGATCTATTCCTAGTTTCAGCAGTTTTTAGGATTTTGCTACAAAAAGAGAACTAAACAGTGATTCAAAGCAGGACATTGGCCTCTGCTGCAGACATTGTTGCATTCAAAATTCTCTCACTTTATGAAAATTGGGATAGTGAACCAAAGGTGTTTAATGGACCAGTGAATGAGTTTAACAGTGATATCATATTGATTTTTTTTCTGTTCATCACTGCCTGAGGGGATCTATCTACAAATTCTATTTTGATTGAGGCACCACCAAGGGGAGGAAAAATATCACCACTGGCATTTTACTGCTTGTACCAGTTGGTATTCTTTGAACTTTTTCTTTCTCTGGAGCCTTAACTATTTCTTTACTCCCGAAAAGCATTCTCAAATTTCCTTTCTGCCATGTCTCAAAATAGAAATACTCGGACAGCCCCAAAAGAAAAGCAACAGAGGCAAAAATTATTCTCCAAATCAGTTTATATATTTTATCAAAACCACCTCCTTGAAATACATATAAACATAAAATAGACAATGCTACATCTATTATATACATAACATCGTCTTTTATCAATAGAAAAACTTTAGGATTTAATATTTTTAAGAATGCAAGTCTATCAGTTTTCTTATTCTCTATTCAAATAAATAATCTCACACTTTAGCATTGCTTTCTCTGAAATAAATATCTTCAGAGCTTTGGGGTACATCTGATATCTGAATCACAAATTGTTGTCCGTCTTTTAGGGTTATGAGGGCTTCTTGTCCCATAGGAAGGCTGAGTTTAACTGCGCTTTCGGTGGTTTCATCTTCCAACAGCACGTGGATGAGCTGTGAGAGGGAAATGTTTAAAGGGAAAAGATAAAAAGAGACAGTTATACTATTCCTTGTTGCAGGAACTACCATTTGAGTTCTTCTACCAAGCCCAAGGTCCCACCCTGGGATGTAAAGGAGAAGTTCATGCATTTATTCTTTTTTTTTTTTTTGAGATGGAGTTTCACTCTTGTTGCCCAAGCTGGAGTGCAATGGCACCATCTCAGCTCACTGCAACCTCCGCCTCCCAGGTTCAAATGATTCTCCTGCCTCAGCCTCCCAAGTAGCTGAGATTACAGGCATGTACCACCATGCCCAGCTAATTTTGTATTTTTAGTAGAGACAGGGTTTCACTATGTTGGCCAGGCTGGTTTCGAACTCCTGACCTCAGGTGATCCACCTGCGTCAGCCTCCCAAAGTGCTGGGATTAGAGGCATGAGCCACCGCGCCCAGCTCATGCATTTATTCTTACTAAGAGAACTCCTGATTTCTCAGGAAAACACTCAGGGTCCAGTGAGGACTCAGTGGGAGGCTTTGCAAGGCAGGGATGGTGCAGGGGCAGGGAGCTGATGGGCTCTCTTTAGGGAAAGGAAGAGGGCTTTGCAGTTTGTGAGAAATGTCCTCGTGAGAGCAAACCAACATTCTTCCTTAACAGACACTGGAGAAAGCAGATGAGTTGTGAAAGTTGGGAGGGAGCCTATGAAAGGCACCCACGGTCTCCATGTGGCTGCAGAACCCCCATCAATTTGGGGGTCTCAAGACGTGTACTAATCCCCGCATTCTCAACAAGTCTCTGGAGCTGACATAGTCGGTTCAAATTCCCACACAGGCTCTCCTTCCCCCATCCATCAGCAATCTGGTATTGGTGACTCAATTGGGAAGTATCAGATTCGAGAGATGGGGAGGTTCTAAGTTACCTGAAGCTCTCCTCAGACACTTCACCTGACGAGCAAGTAAGTCTTCCTATCTGAGAATGGTGAATGTACCATCCCTCCCTTAGCTCCAGGAAACTTGGCCATGACTACTTTAAAACCAATAGAAATGTATTCACTTGGTCTGATTTCATGAATAAACCTCCTATAAGCTAGTATACTTTGACAGAGATGTGTGCACCATTAACTTCAAATGCAAGGTTCATGAAAGTATGTCTCACTCCTCCTCTAAATTCAACAAAAACCATCACCACCAATGAAAAGGCGTTTTTCTTCTTTTTCAAAAAATTGTTTTCACCTTTATCTTAGAGGCGAAGAGACACTTAAAAAATGTTGTTTTGCTCTGCTGTAATCCTGGAGTACATGACCTAAATTCGTTATTTGATATCAGTATAGTTTTTCACTTTATTCTTAAACATGCCTTGGCATCTGACTATTTTGAACGCCGCTAGAATGTAGAAGAGGGACAGATGGGTATGGCAATCCGGAATGCTGACTTCAGTTGTTACCGGAGGTGCAGGCCAGCACTAAATTGTTCAGGGAATGAGGCTGCCACAGCTGTGCAGCTGAACGAGGTGTTAAATGGTGGCAGATGAATGCAGATGGGACACGCAGGGTGTGCTTTTCTGTTGATGATGAGTGCAAGTGCTGAATAATGGATGCAATGAAAATCAGATGAGTGTAACTTTTGGTGTGATTGTTTAAGTCATTATAGCTAATTCAGCAGGCAGGAATGAACAGAAGCAGGTTTAATTAATCTCTAATGTGTATTACCTTGGATTACCTGACATTTGTCTGCTTCTGTTGCTTTATTATGTAGTTCAATTAAGTGTTTAATATCTTCTCTATTGTTTCCACCCATTAAATGTAGGTCAAACCTCATTGCAAGGACCTTCAGAGGAGCTAAGGGATTGGGCCAAGAGTGTTAAGAGAAAGTGCTCAGCTTAGGAGGCAGTGGTGGAGCAATAATAATGATGACCAGTGGTTACTGGGTACTTACTATATTCTAGGAAATAGCCTAAGCATTTTACAACAATTAACTCATTTAAACCTCATAATGGCCCTATAGAATTAGACATGAGTATCCCCATAAGTTAAGCAATTTGTCCAACGTTCTAACTAACAAGGGGAAGAAGTAGAATTTGAACCCAGAAATGTACGTGCCAGGATTGCCCTTATCAGACTTGAAGGTATTTTTAGTAATTAGTCCCAAGTGACCAATTATGGAATTAAAGCAGATGGCAGAAAACACTTTGGGGGAGAGAGAGAATGCTGAGAAGGACAGTCTTGGAAGGATCTGTGGAGGTGTAAATTCCTGTTCTTCCACTAATTAGTGAGGTGACCTTGGGAAAATTACCCAACCCCTTCAAGATCCTCAGTTATGCCAGCTGTAAAATAGGGTTGATGATAACACCTATTTCACTGAGATGAAAAGATGCATTTAAACGTTCAGCTATGGAAGACTGTCAGCGTCTGCTCTTCACGCCTTCTAACTGTGCCTGAAGAGGTAAAAGCTTACTCCTGGTTACCTTGCTGACTAATATATACACATTTACTATATAAATGTGTATATCATTTGACTAACATTCTCCGCTTGGCTGAACTTTATTCTGGCTCCTGAACCTTCTCGTTTGCCCACTTTCTTGTGAAATCCAGTTTTAGCAAGAACCCTGCTGAGTCACTTTAGCAAGAATGCCCCATCTCCATATGTGATCAGTTTCCTCATCCTCTGCCAGCCTCTAGGTGATGTCTGGTCACCCCAGCTGGCTGGACTTCTACAAGAATCCTCTTAGGTGGGTTCAGCCAGAATCCCCCTTATGTCTGACATTTCTTCTTAGTAAGTTCCCATCCACTGACCCCCCACCCAGCTCCTAGGCTATAAATTCCGCTCCCGCCACCCTGTCCCTGCTGTACTCAGAGTTAAGACCAATCTCCCTCCCCGGCTGCAAAAGCCCTGTGGAGATGGTACTGAATAAAGCCTTCCTTACAGATAAAGCCTCCCTTATGGTGCTTTAACAAGTGTCACTGCAAGATGTTTTTGTTTTTCCTTTAACAAGTTGTCATGCTACGCGCTGACCTCTTGCTCCAGCTGGTGAGCGCAAAGAATTTGCTTTCACTTGGAGCTGAACACTGCAGCCCAGCATGAATGCTGGCCCTGCTAGGGCTCTACAGAATGCTCCAGACTACACTCAGGCGCTTTCCACTGGTGGCCCTTGGAGGGCTCTGCCACAGGTACAGCAGCAGGGAGAGCCATTCTCCTAGGCATAGCCTAGCCAAGCCATTGCCTCTTCAGAACTAACTGGGCCTTCTTTCTGCCAACTGTCTAAAAACACCTGCTTCCTGAAAGCGCCTTAGCTGCTGCCAGCTAAGGAGGCCCAGCTCTCATTAGCACCCCCAAGTTGGGGTCAGTGTTTCACTGCTGCATGCTTCATCAACCATGTCTGCTCTTTTCACATGTACACTCATGCAGGAGGTGAGTTTCTCATTTACAGACACACATTGGAATCTACCTCACAGAGAGCACTGAATGCAGCTGGATATGTGACTTACTATCTCAAAGTGAGAAAGAAAGACCAAATACAGATAGAGAACTGGTAAACCTGAGAGATGCATTGAGATGCATTTCCCTGGCTCCTGTTTTTTTTTTTTTTTTTTTTTGGTCTAGGGAGGTGTCTTGTCCAAGCATTGCTCAATAACAGGTGTGCAGGATCTCTGCAATTGGAGAACTCAGAATGAGAGTTTGCTCAAGAAGGAAAGGGCCCTGGAAGCTTCCTATTATTCTGCGGACTCTAAGGCATGAAGAGTTTTAGGCTGTGACTCATTGCCACGGCCAAGACCACTATTAACCTGCTTCAGGGTGAATGATTGCACCTACTTCAATTTCCTACTAAGCACAACTCATCTGTGTGAGAGGGGGAACTTGTGGGCACAAAAAGAAGATGGATAGCGGCTAAACATCAAACATGTGCAGAGAAATTAGCCCTAAGACAATTGCTGTCAGTTTTCTTTTAACCAGCCCACTCCCCACTCCTCAATGGAGGCATTTCAGTTGTTCCTCCATCAGTCCAGCTCTGCTTCATGGTACTGATGTCCATGTCCGACCTCTACAACCTGTGTCCTGCACTCCTCAGGGCATAAAACAACCTCCTGTCTAGGGTTGTAGGTGAAGAATGGACTTGAGATCAGGCAGGCTGGGGCTCCAATCTCTGTTCCACTATTTCCTCGCATTTCCTTGCTGTGTGACTTTGTGCAAGTCACTCAGCTTCTGTGAGCCTCAGTTTCCTCATCCATCAAATGACAATGACAAGAACAAATATTCTACAGGATGGCATGGCTTCGAGATAACATACATAAGGGCTATATAGTAGGTGTTAGGTAAATAGTAACTCTAATTTTTGTATCTTTCAACAGGTATCCCAATGTAATCTTTTCAAAATCCTCTGTTCAGACTATTTGACGTTTCCTGTCTTTGAACACTAGGGGAATTTTCAGTGCATGCCACTCAGATGTCAGTGGTGTGCTATTGCTGAGTTAGTCTCACCAGGCCAGGCACACTCTGGGAAGGCAATAAATACCCAGGCCAGCAGATGGTCCACACTTCTAATCATGCCAGGCATCTATCAATGTCCCACAAACCTGAGCCGACCAGTAATCAACAGACAGTGAATTAAACTCACCCCCAGCAAAATCGCCTAGTGTAAAGATGATTGTAGAATCCTTTATCATTGTTTGGACAAAGTGATCTTGAGGGTTTTCCTAATCACCTATGGCTCTTATTCCCCTTGAAACAGCTGTGTGGAAGGGGGTCCTGGTGTCCCTACCTTATCGCCCGTGGCAGTGTCCACCAAGAAGCCCAGGATCCTGAGGACCATGTTGCTCACACCCACGGGATATCGGCCGTGGCCCATGTGTGTCAGCATCACCCCCAGTGGCTCCACGCTGGGGCTGGCACACGCCTGCGACAGTGAGGAATTCAGAGGGTGGGAAAGTGCCTGATCTGGCTGGCTGAGAGTCGGGTCATCTGGTAGCATTTCCTTGACATTCCCCACGTCCTCCTCCTCCTCTTCCTCCTCTAGGCATGACTGAAGTATATGAATTACGTATTCTAAAAGCAGCAAGTGAAACAGATGCCAGGAGCCTACATTTAGATAATAACCAAAAATGAATACATTTGATCGACAGACAATAAACAAATCACTGTGAAACTAACAACTTTTCTGGGGCTAACACCTGTGTAAGTGAGCCTCGTTCCAATAGCCTACCCAGAAGAGGCCTGGGTGGGCCTCTTACATAGCAGCCATCAGTAGAAAACCCCTGGCAAGGCAGCTTTTGGACAGAACGGACCAAGAGCTAAACAGCCTAAGCCATGAAAAGGAACTTAAAATCCATCTGGTGTGAGATGGGGGGAAAGCAAACCCTACAGGGAACTGGGTGCTGCTCCCAGAGCTGGAGAGGTTACCCCTCAACCTCACTGTGCCCCATGTATGATCCACAGGAATGTCCAGAAGGGGTGGGAGGAAATGGGGGCAGTGTGCAGAGGGAGCCCTGCTGCTGTTTCGTGGTGTTTGAAACGTAGTGCGTTGCCTCTCTTGCAGACCCTGTGGCTGCAGCTTTTTGTGTGGGAAGTGGGTAAGGAGGCCAGCTGGCTTTCCACCTGTGAGAGGTGTCTTCTCAGGTGCACCTGCAAGTGCCGTCATCAGAGAGGAAGGAGGGTATGTGACTTAGCTGAATGCTCCAAATCCCAAGGACTTTGCACTCACAGAAAGGAAAACAATCATTAATGTTTGCTTGAGAAACAGAGGAGGAAATCTGGCCTATTGCAATCGTTAAAAGATAAGTATTAAATAAAGGTAAAATCATGACTCTTATACAGATATAAAATAGACACATCAGGCACAGTGGCTCACACCTGTAATCCCAGCACTTTTGGAGGCCGAGGCGGGCAGATCACAAGGCCAGGAGATCGAGACCATCCCGGCTAACAAGGCAAAACCTCGTCTCCACTAAAAAATACAAAAAATTAGACGGGCAGGGTGGCACGTGCCTGTAGTCCCAGCTACTCGGGAGACTGAGGCAGGAGAATCACTTGAACCCAGGAGGCAGAGGTTGCAGTGAGCCGAGATCGCACCATTGCATTCCAGCCTGGGTGACAGAGCCTGGGTGACAGAGTGAGACTCCATCTCAAGAAGAAAAAAGAGAAAAGGACATATCAAAGGTTTTCTTTAACTCATTAATTAAATGATGTATTACATCTTATTGCTACATCAGTAAGATGTTGTCACTGGTTCAAAAGAGAATTCAAAGTACTAACTATATACTATAGACAGAAAAGAATGCTGACAGTGACAAATAGATCCAAAAGGGATCTGTCCTCAAGGCAGCATCAATCACAACCACCTGACACAACTAGTTTGTATTTCTGTGGATGAGGGTCATCTGCATTATCAGTTTGCTGCAACTTACAGAGCTGTAAAAATAACTCAAAGACAATGGAATGTAGAGATAACCCAGAAGGCTGTGCCAACCTTTTGTCCATTTCAAAGCCTTTTGTCCATTTCAAGTAATCTTTTCATCCATTTCAAAAGCCCTTCACAGTTTTTTCCCTGAGCAGTGTTCTATTCCTCCACGGATCTGGGTGAGAGATCACTGTCCCTGTGGAAGGCATGACCTTGCCTGAAGTGAGCCTGACAACATCGTCTGGCCTATTTAACCTTGGAAAATCAGAGTCCAAGTCTTGAAACCGTTGTTCAAACTACTGGTGTGAATACACTGATTTCATGTGGAGGTACAGAGAAGGTAGACTGGGAAAAGTAACAACTACAGACTAGATTTCTTTTCTTTTTTTGACACAGAGTCTGGCTCTGCTACCCAGGCTGGAGTGCAGTGGCCCAATCTCAGCTCATTGCAACCTCTGCCTCCCTGGTTCAAGCAATCCTCCCACCTCAGCCTCCCAAGTAGCTGGGACTACTGGGCCACCACATCTGGCTAATTTTTGTATTTGTATTTTATTTTTTTTGTAGTGACAGGGTTTGATCATATTGCCCAGGCTGGTCTTAAACTCCCAGGCTCAAGAGATCTGCGTGCCTCAGTCTCGCAAAGTGCTGGGATTACAGGTGTGAGCCACCATACCCGGCTCAGGGCTAGATTTCTTCCCATGATGCATGTAAACTCTGCTGTCTCTCTGCTCTGGAAGAGCAGGAGCATAAAGCAGAGTCAGTTTGGACTTCAGTGAAGGGAAGAGTCCCACTATAAGTGAGTGTCACCTATATGGCAGCTGATAGCAGCAGCCCTCAGGAGCTCCAGGGTGTCTGCAAAGCTGGTCTAATAGGGCTTGCTTTCTCTTCCTTCTTGCTGTGAGAGCATCTGGCAGCTCTCTGTGCAGGGATCACTTGCCATAACTACTGTGCAAACTCACAGGAGTGGAGACTTTATCTTTTCACTGCTGTATGCCCAGTGCCCAGGAAGGTGCCTGGGAAGCATGAAATACCTTTTGAAGGAATGATCCAGTCCATGAAGCTGGTGGGCTGAGTGGTGAACTTCCCTTCCTATAATCCTTTTTGTTTTTTTTTCTTTTTGAGGTGGAGTTTCGCTCTTGTCACCCAGGCTGGAGTGCAATGGTGCGATCTCAGCTCACCGCAACTTCTGCCTCCCAGGTTCAAGTGATTCTCCTGCCTCAAGCTCCCGAGTTGCTGGGATTACAAGCATCCACCACCATGCCTGGCTAATTTTTGTATTTTTAGTAGAGACAGGGTTTCACCATGTTGGTCAGGCTGGTCTCGAACTCCTGACCTCAGGTGATCCACCTGCCCCAACCTCCCAAAGTGCTGGGATTACAGGTGTGAGCCATAGCACCCAACCCCTACAACCCTTTTTATAAGGCAATTGCATCAAAGATGTGACCTTCCCCAACAGAGGAAGACCAGGGATTTGACCAGGAAGTTTGCAAAATGAACATTACTTCACTCTCTCTACCATCTGCATACAATGGCAACTTAATCATTATTCCTGAGAGTTAAGTATGAGTGCTTCAAAGAATCCATTTTGTGCTCCATCTCAGTTGTCTCTCTCGGTGCTTTTCTCTAAATGTCACAAAGCTCATAATTCAAGAACAAGGAGAGGCTTCCTGTGTGTCTAACGATGATGAAACAGGAAGGAAAAGCATGGTCCATCTGTTTGACAGACTATCACACTGACACTAAAAATAAAAATTACTATCATGTTGTATGGTTTGCTGCATCTATGTTATATTTTACATAAAAAGGTTAAAAGAAGATGGCTGGATTCTACATAGCAATACGCAAAATACTTATGCCATAATGACATTTTTAAAAGGTAGAATACAAAATATTTTCTTATTTTCTGACTTACCAAAACTATCTCCGTGGCAGAGGGTCATGGCTTTGCTCACAGCAGTGAGAAGAAGATTCCATCTCAGCTGGAAGCTGGCGGCTAATTTGATAAACTCTTCTTTGCTTCTGCTTGGCTGTTAAGTTTTTGTGAGAAAAAGGCTGCAGTTTGTGATAAAATCAAGAAGCAGAGTATGTTTCGAATGCACACATTTGTCATGCACACGCATTTTTAAACAGCCAGAGAAGACGAAGATGAAATAATGGGCCAATGTCTGGTCTTTCTCTGTCTTCCATGGAGATGGTTCCAGGGCAGAGCCCTTTAAAGTTGGTGGAGAGAAGGAGGGAGGTAGGAAATTGGCTTACTTTTTCTCTTAAAATAAAAAAAAAGCAATTTTTTTTTTGAGACATGGTCTTCCTCTTCCCCAGGCTGGAGTGCAGTGGCATGATCTTGGCCCACTGCAGACTCAAACTCCTGGGCTTAAGGGATCCTCCCACCTCAGCCTCCTCAGTAGCTGGGACTACAGGCATGCACCACTGCGCATGACTAATTTAATTTTTGGGGGGAGGGTGGGTAGAGATAAGGGTCTCACTGTGTTGCTCAAGCTGGCCTTAACTTCTAGGCTCAAGTGATCCTCCTGCCTCGGCCTCCCAGAGGCACTGGGATTAGAGGCATAAGCCACCATGCCCAGCACCACACAGTTTTTCAAAAGAGGTCACTTATGATGTGTGACACAGAAACACCGTAGGGACAGCCTCATTGAAGTCCACTTGGGAATGGCCATCAAGAGGGGCAGGGGCTGTTTTATTCCTGCACTTCTGCATGTCAAATCTGATTGTGGAAAAGTGGCACAGAGTCCCATAATAACGAAAAGCAGTGGTGCCCATTTGGAAAAGCTGGTCATCATGCTTGCTGTGTAAGCAAGCTCCAAACTGGAAAGTCCCAGCTCCTGCACCCAGTGGAACCAAGGTCATCTGACAGCCTCACTGGCACTAAACTGTATACCAATAAGATGCTGCTGCATGCAGACTAAGAGATTCCCTCTACCCAGACAGAGAGCAGCCTTGGACCACACTTGAAGCCATCTGTAAGCCATGAGTCATGGATTTCAAATGCATCTGTTGATATGCATGCTCCAAGCCTCGTCTCATCCTCAGTCACATGCCTGTGGACCCACCACAGCTCCACCACATGTCTTTGAGGAAGAAATAGAGAGCCTGGCTATAAACAAAGAATGCCCTTTCTTGTCATTGCTTCTTTTCCCTTCTGCCCCAGCGAAACCCTTGGCACACCAGAAGGTGGCCCTGAGCTTCAGGGGACGTGAGGTCCTTTCAGTAGCATCCTCCTCCTCAGTGCTCCTCACCATCTGAGATGGACTCTTGGGAGGAGCCCTTCCCATCGGTGTTCAGCAGAGGGTTTTATGTTGAAGGGACAATGAGAGTACAAAAGCACAGGGATCCTGCTGGGCACGGTGGCTCACGCCTATAATCCCAGCACTTTGAGAGGCAGAGGCAGGTGGATCATTTGAGGTCAGGAGTTCAAGACCAGCCTGGCCAATATGGCAGAACCCCATCTCTACTAAAAATACAAAAATTAGCCAGGCAGGGTGGCACACACCTGTAATCCCAGCTACTCCGGAGTCTGAGGCAGGAGAATCGCTTGAACCTGGGAGGCGGAGGTTGCAGTGAGCTGAGATTGCACCACTGCTCTCCAGCCTGGGTGACAGAGCAAGACTCCATCTCAATTAAAAAAAAAAAACAACCCACAGGGATACTTCCTAAAAGCATCGGGGGATGCAGCTCTGAGTGACCAGGGCTCTCTCTGCACAAATGTTTGAAAGTCAGCATAAACACCATTGAGCGTTCTTCCCGTCATGTCCACAGTGTGGCACTTCATGTCCCCCAACATAGAAGCTCCTCCAGGGCCCAAACTGCCCTCTGCTCACTGACTGCCAGATGCTAACTGAAGCCATGGGGCATCTCTGACAAGCCCAAGTGTGTGCATCTTAATAGTCTGAGCATTTGATTGACAATAATCTGGTTTTGTAAAGATCAGCCAAGCTATTTTACAAAAACAAGACCTTCAAAGGCACACAGTTACAAAAACACCATTTTTCTAATGTGCCTCCTTTGTGAAGGCTGAAGGCACAATGATGGAGACTTGGGAAACACATAGCCCTCTGGTTTGCAATGTAGGATGGCAGGGTTGGCAGTGATGATCTCAGTGGGTTCATCTGATTAAAGCTGGAGGCTGAGTTCTAGTTTCCACTTAAGGAACAGACAATAGACAGCTCCTGTCTGTGAGGATGTATAATATAAGCCTTTGGCTAGCGAATGAATAAATGTCTCAGTAGCCATCCAGCTCTGGACATGGTCACTGCTGTTAAAAATAAGCTTTGCCTAAGATCAACAGGAGGAATAAAAACCATACAGAATCTGGGATAATGATTTTCAAGAAGCATATGAGACCAGGCACCTGCCAAGGGTTGGAACTGGCTTTCCAGCTCCTTCCTGAGGATTTTTCTGGTTCATACCTAGGAGGTCGAAAATCCCAAAGTCCCCTGCAGTCTTCTTGGTCTCAGTGATTATTTCTCCTCTTTCTTCTCAACTGAGAGTTCAGGGATACAGACAAGGCCAGGCAGGTGGCACAAGGGAGTGGCCGCAACATGGCCAGAAGCTTAAAGAGAAAGCTCAGAGCCACGCTCCCAGCCCCAGGCCCTCGGAGTCTTTGTTCTCTCCCCCAGTGTGGACTGCTCCTTCCTTCCTAGGTAAACTCACTCCTGCTCTTGAATGCCCGATCCCCCTCTCTCAGCTTATTTTAATCCTACACATGCTTCATATCCCAGTTTTAAGTCCCACCTTCTCTTCGAAGCCTTTCCAAACCACTTCAGCCTTGGCAAGCACAAAGTCTCAAGAGGTGGGGCCCGGGCTGCCTCATTTCCCCCTAGGTGTTTTTGTTTGTTTGTTTGTTTGTTTGTTTTTTGAGACAGAGTCTTGCTCTGCCACCCAGGCTGGAGTGCAGTGGTGTGATCTCAGCTCACTGCAACCTCCAGTTCCCAGGTTCAAGTGATTCTGGTGCCTCAGCCTCCCGAGTAGCTGGGATTACAGGTGCATGACACCACGCCCAGCTAATTTTTTTGTATTTTTTTAGCAGAGATGGGGTTTCACCGTGTTAGCCAGAATGGTCTCCATCTCCTGACCTTGTGATCTGCCTGCCGCGGCCACCCAAAGTGCTGGGATTACAGGTGTGAGCCACCATGCCCGGCCAGACGGAGTCTTTTGTTGCCCAGGCTGGAGTGCAGTGGCTCTCAGCTCACTGCAAACTCCGCCTCCTGGGTTCAAGCGATTCTCCTGCCTCAGCCTCCTGAGCAGCTGGGATTACAGGTGTGTGCCACCATGCCCAGCTAATTTTTGTATTTTTAGGAGAAAGAGGGTTTCACTGTGTTGGCCAGGCTGGTCTTGAACTCCTGACCTCACGTGATCTTCCCGCCTTGGCCTCCCAAATTGCTGGGATTACAGATGTGAGCCACCGTGCCCGGCCTCCCTGTAGGTTTTCACCCACAGCCCCTAGCTCTCCCCACCTGCCCTGGGCCCATGGAGTGAAGGACTGTGACCTCTCTCAAGGCATTCTCAGCTCTCCACTGCCCCCATGGAGGATGATGAAAATCAAGCCCAGGATCCCACTGAAGCAACTCCCAAGAGTCACGATGGTCGGAAGGATCAAACCTGCCCATATCCACAACGAAACCATCTTTGGGCTTTTGAAATCAAGCCAGACATTTTACTGGAACATGTCTGCAAAACATGGGCTGTTCTCCCCCTGAAACAGACAAAACCCCTCCTCCTTTTCCACACTCCCTTTGCTGCAATACACACCTGCACACACAGTCACCCACACCAACTTACACACATGCTCACACACACTGCACACATGCTCACCTGTACACACACTCATCCATGCATGCTCAAACACCCACACACATACTGCATACGCTCATGCACACCCACTCACCTGTACACCATGCTCACCACACCCACATACACACATGCTCACACACACCCTGACACACATGCTCACCACAGGCTCACCCCTCCACACACACTCCCACACACCCAAACATATGCACACACTCACACACACACACACACACACACTTGTGTGATGTGCTCCCCCAGACCCCCATTCTCTGCCTGCTACAGAGTTTGAGGCCATCCCCTGCCCTCACACCCAGGCCAGCTTTGACACATTTCCGACCAGAGCCTAAGAAGCCTCTTTCCCATCCCTTAGGCAATGGGCACTCATTTATCTAGAATGGTCAACACACTTTGTTTGTTTTTTTTTTTTAAGTCACAGCTTCCTACCTGGAACACAAATGCTTGCAGATGTGAAGACAGACAGCTGAGGAATACCCTGAGATCTGTTGATGTTCCCAGCAAAGAAATTAGGTTTCTTAAACCTGCAAAGATACAAAATAAACAAACTAAAGATTGCATGCAGCAGAGCAGAATTTCTCTTAGGTATTTGTGTACTGGGTAACCTGGGAACATCACTGAACAATAGCTCGAAGGGACTCCCCAGGGCCTCACGCTCATTGTGAACACAGAGGATGTCCTGAGGCTGGCTTTGTCACCTCTGCGGTCATCTATTCAGAATTACATGGACATACCTGTTGTGAGCCACCTCTGCCACTTGTTGAAACAGAAATATTTTGAAACCATAACTACACCTTGCAATTATCCAGACCTTGTCTTCAGATGAGCTCATTGCACGATACAGACATGACCTCACCTATCCTTGCCATCTTCATAAAAGGGCTGGTTTATTAGTGTCATTGAAGTGATGGCAGACATACATCAAAGCTGCTGAGAGAGGGTGAGCGCCTTGCCTGTGGTTATGCACTCAGTTAGGTGGAGCCTGGTGTGAAGTCAGGTTCTGGATCCTCCACCTGCACAGGTAGCACTGAGAGGGAAAGAACAGCCTTTGGCCTTCCCAGCTTTTTGAGTGCTTCTGCATACCAAGCAGAGTTTGGAAAACTGAGTCGTTTGCAGTGGCCCCCCTGACGCTTGGTGGAGGTACGCTTGGACTCGGAAGTGGAAGCATTTGTCTGCAGGTATCAGCAGTGGCTGACAGTCTGCTATCTCCCTGCAGAACTCTGCATCTTCCTGTTGGGACTCACGAAGATGCCAGTAGGAGCACAGGAGCCCTGGCCAGACCAGTGGGCAGTCTGGAACGCACCTGGGCGTGGGGGGGTCTCATGCCTTCCTGGGACTCCCTGTGATCCAGCTGGGGGTAAGAGGGGGTTTTGGTTAGCCAGCACGTTGGGAAGGGGACCTATTGGGTTCCCACTAATCAGAACTGCAGAATTACTAATCAGAATTAGTAATCCTACTAATAGCTCTGAAGCCTGCTGGATTAAGTGTTAACCTTTTAGTTGCTGGACTGGTGAGAAAAAAAAAAAGTGCCCTGTGGGAGGATCTGGAATTGGGGTCAGCCAGGGGACACTATCAAGGAACAGGACAGTGGAGGGGAGCAGAGGTCATTTACCAACAACTAGGGATATATTTTAGTATTTTAATAACTGGCACAACCCTACCAAGGCCAGCCCTACTGCAAGGTGAAAGAAAGAGGATGGGCTAATTTACAGGTGGTGCTTTTGTGTACTCCTGAATTCTGTACCCATCAAGTCACAAAACACTGAAGTGCTCCTGTGGGCCAGTGCAATGCTGGGTGGCCCAGGGTTACTAAGACACAGCTGACAGCCTGAAGGGGTTCATGGGAACTGAGCGGGCAGCTGTGGACACAGCTGAGAGTACTAGCAAGGAGTTATGCCCATAGAGGGAGAGGCCATTGGACTTACCTGGGGCATCGCAGCAGCGAGTGTTTGGAAAGGGCACACACAGGAGAGCCTGGCACCCTCCCTGTAGCCATCATAGGAGGGCCTAGAGATGCCCATAATTCATAATTGGTAACCATCCTGCAGCTCCCTGCCTCCCAGGTCCTCTCTGAGTCTGGAGAGCTCCTTCTGCCATTACGTTCGCTCCCCAAGGACGCAACAACACACACCAGCCAGCAATGCAAGCTCTTTATGGAAGGGGGATTTTTTTCTTGAAAAACAATGACAATGATCAATAGCAAATGGCAAGAATATCCACCTGCTTCCTGTCACTTGTTTGGAAGGTAATGAAATATGGTAAAAGCACCATTGTTAAACTTCACATTGCAAGTAACAAGAGTGGCAGGAGAATGTGTCAACGCAGACATCTAGCTCAAGGCAATTTAGCATGATTGAAGAGACACAGGAGTCTGTGTGTGTACAACACAGATGCAGAAACTAAACTTTTCCCCCACAGGAGATATTCTGGAGATAAATCCTGTCAAGCAGCAAGCACACTCATCTGATCGTTAATTAACTCAACTAACAGGTATCAGCACTGCTGCCCTGTCTGGCCCTGGGGTAGGTCCTGGGAGCACAGGGACAGGGCATTCCCTGGGGTGTTCATCACCCCACTACAGGAAGAGAAGTGTGAGCAGGAAACTTAGAACATCGGAGTTATAAAGTTCTACCCCTATTAAGAAATTCATGAGTTAATGATGGCCATGCTAGCCCCAGATCTATGCCCAACATGCCAATAAAGCAAGCTGCAGAAGGAAGATTACATTTCATCTCTGGGTTGTTCTCCAGTTCATCTGCACCACTCCGGTCACTTGCCAGGGCTTTCTTAGAAGTAGCCAAAGTGCCTTGATTGATGATGGCCTGCAGATCTGACTTCAAAACGCTGACACGCCTCTTACTTTTCAATACCATTCGCATAGTCTAAAGATAATGGGGAGGCATAATACTCAATTCAATCTTGTCATTTTATTTTTACCTAACTCTCCCCCAAATTGCCAAGATTTTTGTTGTGGGGGAGAAAGAAACATTGATGCGGGTATTACCCATTAAAAATTAATCTTAAACAAGAATGAAAAGGTTAAAATTGCACGCATTCTAGAACTGCCCTTCTGGAAGAAGAAAGAACGAATCTCTAGGAAGACGCATTCAGGGCTGTCTGACACTGCTGCTGCTGCTTCTCTGCACCACACTCACACCACGCCCGAATGACTCTAGCGAGGGAACCCAGGGATTGAGCCTCTGCAAGGAAGGTGTAGGTAGAGCCTGCACTGATCCTGAGGGAGCGGCTGTGGGATTCAGAAGCTGGCTGTCCCTTCTTCATGGGAGCCTTGGCCATAAGGAATTTGGCCTCTGGGAGGTGATATCCTCAGCTGTCAAATGGGGACAATCTAGTCCCCAACACTGTCCGACTGCCTGGGATGCACCTGGTGATCCTCACAGCAATCCTGTGAGAAGGCACGAGTTACCCCTCCCTTTTACAGAGGAGGACACTGAGGGCTCTTGGGGCGTGAAGTAACTTTCCTGAGGGAATGCCTTTCCTGCTCTAAGATAAGGCTTAGAGCAGGGACAGGCTTCAGAACCCACGCTTACTGCTCTGGTTATGTTGAGAGGAAGAGCACACTGCCGGGTCATTTCCAGACCGACTGAGTCAGGACTGTGAGAGCCCTGGAGGACAGGACTGTCTGTGACTGGCAGTGGGACACAACCCCTCTGAGCTCAGAGTCTGGGGAGGGCTCTGCACTGGGAGGATGGGGCCCAGCTTGGGGTCATGGAAGCCACAGCTGGGATCCTCCCACTGGAGACTGATTTGGAGCAGGGTGATGGTCCCCAGGCCCTATCCCGATAGGGCGCTCGCAGGACGTGAGAGAGGACTCCTGGTAGCCCATGAGCTGGGTGCCAGCATCACAGAATCTTTTCTTCAGCCCTTCTCAACCTTTCTCTAAATCACCCCAGGATTGAAAAGGTCAGAGCTGAAGTAACTGGCGGCCTGGCCACACTGAGTCCACGGGCCACACACATGGGTGAAGGGTGTGTCTGTCTGTCTGTCATAGGCCCTGTTACCTCTGACACTGGCACCTCTGTGTGGGGCCTCCTTCTGGCATCTTTTAATTTTATTTTTTTATTTTTTTGAGATGGAGTCTCGTTTTGTTGTTCAGGCTGGAGTACAGTGGCACAATCTTAGCTCACTGCAACCTCCATTTCCCAGGTTCAAGAGATTCTCCTGCCTCAGCCTCCTGAGTAGCTAGGACTCCAGGCACACACCACCATGCCCAGCTAGTTTTTGTATTTTTTTTTTTTTAATAGAGACAGGGTTTTGCCATGTTGGCCAGGCCGGTCTCGAACTCCTGACGTCAAGTAATCTGCCTGCCTCGGACTCCCAAAGTGCCGCGATTACAGGTATAAGCCCCCCACGCCTGGCCATTGGCATCTTTTAAGTGTTGACCTGCTTTCCCTCCTGCTCTGAGAGAGCCAGGAGATTGGAGCCTTCCTGAGGATGGGTGGAAAGGGGGCAGGCTTCTAGCTTTGAGTCACGGGGGCCCACCTCGACTCCTCTGCTGGTGGCCAGGCAAGGCCACCCTGCCTGCCCTCTGCCCTCCAGATGGACAGAGCAACCACTCACTCTTAACAGGGACTTAGAGCTTTCACCTCTTTTCAGGAAACTGCTCTGTTCCCTCCTATCTGCTTGGCTGAAACCTACCTTAGCCATGTTGGAAAGGTACGTCTTTCTTCTTAGTCTTTTGACAAATAGAGTAACTTCTGTTAAGAACAACACATGTGGCCATTAATACAATAACTTCAAGTTCTCATGTGGGCAGTGGGGAAGAGAAGGTGCATGTTTGGGGTAGGAAGGCACAGCTGGCTAAACTGCAACTTCCCCACCCTGTGTCTGCGGGTCCTCTCTGAGTGGCTAGGAGATCCTGGCAGGGGACACTTGGCTGAAATGTCCTCATGTGCCAGAAAAGTTAAGTAACCCCAGCATCTGACATGCGTGCTACTATGATGTGAATGTTTATCTCCCACACCCCCAGTTTCATATGTTGAACCTCACCCCCGTTGTGATGGTGTTAGGAAATGGAGCCTTGGGGAGGTGATGAGGCCCTGAGTGTGGAGTTCCCATGAAGAGCATTAGAGGCCCCAGAGTGACCCCTTGCCTCTTTCACCATGTGAAGACAAAGCAAAAAGACAGCCATCTGTGAACCAGTAAGCAGACCTTCCCCAGACACCCATCTGCTGGTGCCTTGATCTTGGACTTCCCAGCCTCCAGAACTATAAGCAATACATTTCAGTTGTTTATATACTGCCACCTAGTTGGTGGCATTTTACTACAGCAGCCAGATTGGACTAAGACCGGTATGCGAAGGAGCACCCCCAACTTTCTCATCCTACAGTGCTTTCCTTGGAAAATAATCAAAGGAAAGGAAAGGATGAAAAGGGAACACATAGAAACAGGTGTTCTCTTCTTGAATGCATTCATTCATTTGACAAATATTTGGGAGAACACTCGTGCAGTGTTTGCTCAATAACTATTTGCTGGAAGGCTGCTGAGCTGATGGACGGAAGAGGACAGCCCTTCCCTACAAAGGGCTCATGCTCCAGAGGATGGGTCACCAGATATGCAAACACATCCCAAAAGCAGGCTAAGTGCTCCTATGTGATGTGAGAGCACAAGGAAGAAAGGGAGGCTGTCTGGAAGAAGGTATTGAGGAAAGCTTCACTGAGAAGGTGACATTTCATCTGGGCTTTGATGCGTAGGTAGGAGTTAGCCAGGAGTAATGGGGCAGAAGGCAGTCCAAGCAGAGAAAATGGCAGGAATAAGGGCCTTTTCTGGGGACAGCCTGTCTAGTGTTGCTGAAGAGCACTGTTGGGTCATGGGAGTCCCTTGGGAGATGGAGACAGGGATGGGGCCAGAGGCCAAACTGTGAAGGGGCCAGAGGCCAAACTGTGAATGACTGCAGAGCAGTGGAGGAGAGTGGGCCATCTGGGCAGTGGGGGCCTGGGAAGGTTGGTAATTGATTAATTGCTGTTTTAGAATGATCACTGGGGGTGGAGGGGAGTGTGGCTGGGAAGGGGGGGTGGAAGCAGGATGACCAACTAGGAAACTGCTGAAGTAGCCTACAGAGTGAAGAGACAGAGGCTTGAATTCGGGCAGATGTTAAAGGAGCACAGGAAAACTGGAGCGAGGCTCTGCTCCCCACTCCTTGGACCCCCTTTGTAGCAAGTCCCAGTCTCACCTTCTGCAACATCCCTAAAATTTCCAAGTGGGACAAACTGGATCAGGGCACCCAGCATTAGTAGTGAACACAGCTGGGGGAAGGGGTCATGGGGAGTGGCGATTAGACATGGTCCTATGCTGTAGGCACTTTGAGAAGTCCCCTATCTGCACTACCTAGGAAATAATTGCAAAGGAAGCAAGACTTACAGAAATGTGAGGCAATAACTGGTGCCTGCTTGGTGACAAAATGGCCCTGAGCTGGCAAGAAGGGTGGGACCCCATAGGGAGTTTGAGAGCTGCAGGCAATGATAGCAAAACTGCACAAAGGCAAGAGGGAGAAAATGGGTATTTCCAGGATGATCTGACAGGGCATGGCAGGTGCGGGCTGGCCTTTGAAGGAACATGGAGATTCAGGGACACAAAGAGGACAGATTTATAGGGAACTGGACCAGCTGACAGAGCAGTTCAATCTCACGCTCGGAAACCACTGCAGGCCTTGAACAGATAAATAGCCTGGTGGGACTGCAGCCTGGCAGCCAGACAGAAGGGGAAAGCATTCTAGAAACTCAGCAGAGAGATGGTGCAATTCAGGTGTGAGAATGCCCTGGTGAATATCCACACCTAGAACACCTTGACCTGCCAAAAGTCCATGTTATTATTCCAAAGAGAAATAGCTTAAAAGGGTGTGGCTGGATCAGCACAAAAATCCATCACCAGCACTAAAAGCCAGAAACCCTGAGCAGGCTGGGCCTTCCGGACTGTAGCTGAGTGCATGCGGCAGCCGCTGAAAGCTACCACCCAGGGTGAAAGTCAGGTGCTTCATCTACACTTACAGAATTTATTTATTTATGTATTTCTTTACTTTAAAAACAGGGTCTTGCTCCATCACCCAGGCTGGAGTGCAGTGACATGATCATGGCTCACTGTAGCCTTGACCTCCTGGGCTCAAGTGATCCTCCCTCCTCAGCCTTCTGAGTAGCTAGGTCCACAGGTGTGTGCCACCACACTCAGCTAATTTTTAAAACTTTTTTGTAGAGACAGGATCTCACTATGTTGCCCAGGCTGGTCTCAAACTCCTGGGCTCAAGCGATCCTCTTGCCTTAGCCTTCCGAAGTGCTGGGATTACAGGCATGAGCCACTGCACCAGCCCAGAATTTATTTTTGTCATTGAAACCTACCTTTGAGTTTGGAGATCTGCAAGAGGGCCAGGACACCTTCCAAAGCACTAAGAAGCCACAGCTTAAATTTCTTACTAAATAACCGCACAGATTTCAGGTACTGAATAGAAACATCTTCCAAGAAGTCATGAAGGAGAACATCCTCAATTCCCTACAACAAAAGTATCAAGACACTATGATTCTGCTGATGGTGCAGGTGTGACTGAAGCTCACACATGCCACAGGGACAGGGAGGGTCTCAAGAAGTCTGAGAGCGGGTCCCCACCCAGGTTGAGGGGGCAGCACCATGTAGCCTGGCCACTGCTTCCCATGCAGGATGTTAGGCTGGTGCAGCCACAGTTGGAATTTTTTTCCAATATTTTTATTTATTTATTTGAGACGGAGTCTTGTTCTGTCACCCAGGCTGGAGTGCAGTGGCATGATCTTGGCTCACTGCAACCTCCGCCTCCCGGGTTCAAGCGATTCCCCTACCTCAGCCTCCCGAGTAGCTGGGATTACAGGGGCATGCCACCACACCTGGTTAATTTTTTTGTAATTTTAGTAGAGATGGGGTTTCACCATCTTGGCCAGGCTGGCCTCGAACTCCTGACCTCGTGATCCACCCGCCTCAGCCTCCCAAAGTGCTGGGATTACAGGCATGAGCCATCGCTCCTGGCCTCAAATATTTTTAGAAGATTGATAACTGATTCAAATATTTTTTTAAAAAATCACACAATGCTGGCCAATACTAGGTGGGTCAATCCAAATGTATTTAAGGGCTGAACCCAGCTTCTAGTTTTCAAACTTTGTGTTAAAAACTTGGAAGTACTAGATGGTTTCCTTATAAATAATAAAATAAAAGGTTAGGCTTGTGACTCGCTGAAGGAGAACATCTTTTTAACCCAGAGAAGATGTAAACCTGACCCTCCAAATACAACCCTCCAAATACAATCACTTCAGAGATAGCGCTTCAACCAAAGCAAAGCAAAGCAAAGCAAAGCAAAGCAAAGCAAAGCAAAGCAAAACAAAACAAAAGCCCTGGCAGTTAAGCATATTACAATTCCAATTATTCATTTTAGAATGTCTTCTTTTACAGAAATTCCCAGAGAAAGAACTTCGACTCAATTCGGACTTCACTGATATGGAACCAGAGGTTACTATGTGCTTTGGCTTTTGGTGTCCATGAGGTAATTCACAAAGGGAAACTGAGTGTTAGGCAGAGATCAGATGGCTCCTGGTCCATACACCCCACTATTCACTCCTCAGAGGACCATGGAGACTGCAGAGAGGTGGAGCTGTGGGTCCAAACCCAGCATTTGCTGCCAATTTCTGCAAAGGATATACTCTAGAGACTCACGCATCCTCCTACCTTGTACAGCTGGACATCGTAGCATTTAAAGAGCTGGCACACATCAGGCAATGACATCAGCATGATTGTGTCTTGCTGCAGAGACTTCCAGAAGGAAGTAAGCAAGTCCTCCACCTGGGGTAAGTAACAGCATATTGCCAAAACTCGTTTTCCACCTCCCAAGGCTAACCCCCTGCCACAGATACTTCCTTAGCCCCAGATGACAATGGGATGAATTTTGTTCCAGTGCGTGTAAAGCTTTGCCTCTCAGCTTTTCCAAGCTGTATTTTGATAGAATTCTTTCCAACAACCCATCTGAGAGCACCTGCCAGTTGGATGGGATAATGTAGAACATTATTAATATTTTTTTGAGGCAGTTTCTAGAAGGGAAGCTCTTTCTGACCACAAGGAGGCTCCAGTTGATTATACTAGGATGAGGACTGGGCCACAGGGCACAGCCCAGAGAGAATAAATGTTCATTGGCTGACTGACTGACTGACTGCCTCAATCATTTTTCAGCTCAGAGAAAGGTGTGATAGTAATTAATCTAAGAGACCCCTTCCTTGCCATCAAGTTAGAAGTCGCCTAACGACTGTGGAAGGAAAAGGAGACTGGTGTGGTTCTACACAGGAGCCTTCTCTAAAGCCTATGTGGACTACTTCGTGGCGGCTCCTCTTTTCTGTTTTTTCCCATGTTGACTTATCAGTTTCCATTCTTGAACCACGTGACCGATCTGCTTCGCCGCCAGTAAAGACTCTTGCCTGTTTGGGATTTCCACAGGCTCAGACACTGTGAGGCATCACAACCTTATCGCGTCTCCCTTGGTCCTGGTGCTAGGATCTGCCAGTGATGCCAGACAAGGTGCTGGCCCCATGCATCGGTTGTCATGGAAGTTAGGGTCAACTCCTGAATTACATGGCCACAGGCACTGATTTAAAATCCTGTTATCAAGGCATTAATTCTAGAGAGGACTTCTCCAAAGACACTCTGAAAAATACAACACAGGGTGTAGCAATCCCTTTTCTCTCAGGCTGGGAACCTTGGAGCAAGGAGCTTTGGGGAAGGGGGGTCTGGGTGGAGCCACTACCACAGACTTGTCTCTGCCCACCCCTCACCACCCGCGTCCAAGTCACCAAACCCTGTTGCGATTGCCTCTGAAATATTTCTCTAACCTGCCCCTGTTTAATCTGTGATATCACTGTCACTGCCCCAGAACCGACCCTTGTTGCTTCTCACCTCAACTGTGACAAAACCTCCTCGCTGCCTCTCTGTTCCACGACGGCCAAGCCCTATTGTCACTGCTCCCCCACTGTCTTCTCAACAAGTCAAGAGTTCTTCCTGGGGCATCCGAGGCCCCTTCTAGCATCAGCCTACTTTCCCACCTCCCCTCTGGCTTCTCTTCTTTAGAAATAATAAAATCTAGGCTGGGCACGGTGGCTCACAGCTGTAATCCCAGCACTTTGGGAGGCTGAGGTGGGCAGATCACCTGAGGTCAGGGGTTTGAGACCAGCCTGGCCAGCATGGTAAAAACCCCGTCTCTACTAAAAATACAAAAAATTAGCCGGGCATAGTGGTGGGCGCCTGTGGTCCCAGCTGCTCGGGAGGCTGAGGCAGGAGAATTGCTTGAACTCAGGAGGTGGAGGTTCAGTGAGCCGAGATCGCACCACTGAACTCCAGCCTGGGTGACAGAGCAAGACTACGTCTCAAAAAAAAAAAAAAAAAAAAAAGAAAGAAAGAAAAAAGAAAAGAAAAAAAGAAATAATAAAATATAGTCATAGTGACCTTTTTGTCACATCATGCCCGTGAACATCATGCTGCCTTTACCTGCACCATGGGTTCTACCTGGAATCCCTCTCCTACCCCATTTTCTGTCTATTGCACCTCTGCCTTTCCTACTAGAGTCAGCAGCAACGTGGCCTGCTTTGGAAGCACTCCCTGGCCTTCTCTGTTACCCTTCTCTGGGCACCCAGAATAGTCTAATCATGCAGCTATTCTAGAACTTTCCACATTGCATCATATTTATTGGATAATATTGCTCCTTTCATTACCAAATACTAACTTCTCAAGCCTTATGGAGAATACTTTCCTAGTCCTGGTAACAGTGTCGGTCACAGGGTAGGAATTAAATACGTATTTGATGAGTAAGTGAAGAAGGAAAGGAATATGTCAGATATCCAGTGTGGATGGGTATTTGTAACATTGCATCAACAGGACAGGGGCCATCCTGAAGACATCTTGGTCTCTCCCTCACTACAATGCTTTACACCAAGTAGGTAGTAAATGCGCTCGTGCTGAATGAACGTTATCACCCAAAGTTGAAGTGCTTAGAATATACTGAAGCATCAGGAAAAAATTCTCATTTGAATGTGCACTTGTTTCCTTGGATTTTCATCTCACACTGCAGAAGATGAAACTCAGAATAGCTGAAAGATTTATTCATGTTTTCCACAGCCAATTCTAGGATTAAATCCAATCGTGACAATACCCATGCCAGATCACTCAGCTGTGAAGTCCTGCTCCATCTTCAGTTAGGGCATATCAATAAAATGGCTCTTCGGCACCACTGAAAATTCCAGGGTGAATTTTATTACCAATACTTTATTCAAAATGAGCAGAATTAGGATCTAAAAAATAGCTGAATTTGTATTTAGAGCCTAAGGTTATCTGTATTAGCACCTTGGAGAATTTCCAACTGATTACACTGAAAATCAATCTCACCTTCCAGAACTCAATGACTACAAGATAGGCACATAGCTTGTAAGCACTTCAGTGCAGTGGGTTACCACTGGACATCGGTTGATGGAGTCTCATCAAATAAAAATGATTAATAAGGAGTCATAAATGCTTGTATTTTATAGATAAAACCCTACCCTCTCAAATTCTTGGTTCCTCACATTTCGTAAAATGTCTCGACAAAAGTTGCAGTATTCGTCAGCAAGGAAGGCCATCTAGGAAGAATATGGAAAATTATTTCAGCTTGTGGGCCTTTTCAAAAATGAACTGATCTTCACAGACTTTTCTGAAGCTCTCAGAGGCTGGTCTTGTTGCAATTCTCAAATGACAATAGCTGGGCCCTTCACTTGGGCCACAGCATTTTGTTTGTTTGTTTCTATAAACTAATGCAGACCTTATAGGCTGATAGTCCATGTAGCTTTAATTTCAATGTCATAACTCATATTTGCAGATTTATTCTACTACTACAAAGGCCACCAAACTTTGACACCTTTTTTTCTAAACTTCAATTTTCCCCTCCATAATCCCCAGCCCTAATTTCTAGAAAATCCATATATCTGTTCCTTTGTTTGTCTTGGGGAAGAGGCAGTCCCAGCAGGAGCCTTGCCACAGGATGTGATAAGGAACCCTGAACTTCCTGAGCACCATCAAACCAGGGAAGGCTGCTAAGGCTGCTGGTCCTCATGGGTCTGGCAAAGGCAAACATTATTCCATGTGACACAGCCATGACCACAAGCACAAAAGGAAGCTATTTACTGCCCTAAGCATCACACAGCCTGAAAGGCTAATCTCCCCATGAGTGTAAACCTACCATATTACAGGAGTATTTCTTTGCCAGTTCTTGCTCCAAAAATGGACATCTCCCGAATTCAGACAAAGGGGATCCAACTGGGTCTGTCTTCATTGGTGAATGATCTTCACACTAAAAATCATTTGTGCAATGGATTATGTCTTAAAATACAATACTTTTTTGGCATACAAATCATCTTATGATCACGCTACTCTAAGTTAGTATTGTGTATAACCTTTTAGCCACACCTCTGCACACATTACTGATTCCAGCAACTTTCCTCTCATATTTTACTCCAAATGCTGCTAGTTTTTGTCTATAATTCTATGAACGATGGACATCAGGGAAGGGATAGGATTTAATGTATTACCAAATGTATCTCTCTTGGGATCATCCATTTACAAATCCTCTATAGCAATGTACAATAAGACTATTATCTATGAATTATTTAATATCACAATACACTTCTACAACCCTTGTCCATGTAATTGTTCCTCCTTGAAATGAAATCATACCTTGTTTGGGTCATCCTGCCTATATCATAACAATGGTTCATTGTATGAGAAATCTCAGGGCCATTGCAAACAAGGAAAATGAGGAGCATGGACTTTCCTTTAGAAGAGCCAATTACAGGCCCAGGCGTGGTGGCTCATGCCTATAATCCCAGCACTTTGGGAGGCTGAGGTGAGTGGATCACTTGAAGTCAGTAGTTCAAGACCAGCCTAGCCAACATGGTGAAACCCCGTCTCTACTAAAAATACAAAAATTAGCTGGGTGTGGTGGCGGACACTTGTAATCCCAGCTATTCGGGAGGCTGAAGTGGATGAATTGCTTGAGCCCAGGAAATGGAGGTTGCAGTGAGCCAAGATTACACCACTGCACTCTAGCCTGGGCGAGAAAGAGCAAAACTCCATCTCAAAAAAAAAAAGAAAAAAAAGAACCAATTACAGGATGGGAAGGAGGAAGAAAGGTGGCATGGCGGAAAGCAAGTGCAACATTCCTCCCTGCCTCCCTGTGTCACTCATGCTGCTGTCCCCTCTGGGCATGGGGAGGCATGAGGTCTCCTCCTGGTCTGAATAAAGGGTATCAATTTTATTTGAAATGATTTCTTCAGCGTTGTCATAGACTGCTTTTAAATAATTTCACTTACAATAAAGTAGGATGAAAGAATTCCTCCAAGTTGAAAATTGAGCGGCCAACCCTGCTACGCCAGACTGTGACTTTTCATTCTCTCAAACCTCATGACCCGCTCTCTGACCCTATAGTTCCAAGGTCAGCATTCCATCCTTAGCCTGCCCAGTCCTTACGCACCCTAAGCCTCACTAAGCTACTCACTTATAGAATTGCTTCTGTGGGTTTTGGTAGGTTCCTGTCTATAAGACATGTGAGGGCATGGCAGCTTCTCTAACCACCTGTGCCCACCCTTTACAGGAGGAGTGAGCTCAGCCACCATCCCACACAGTGCTGCACACACTCAAAACAGGCACCACTGTGTTTTCCTCCTCTCCGATGCCCCAGTGTCAACCAGTACTGCACTGGGGATCACGGAAGTTTAGAGAGCATGCTTAACTGTCCTCTCAGTGCCCTAAAGTCTGTATTTCATAACTCTGTTGTGATTCTGAACCTCTTTAAGAATCTGATGAAAGCAACTGACCCTCTCCCTGGAGAAAATGCATACTATGCACACAATATTATGAAGATGCCATGTTAAAACTTCCCCCATTAATACTGTTGGAATGATGTAGGGGTATAGATGTCTAAATAAATACATAAAGCAGGAACACAGAGGGGACAGCTCAAAGGAGTCTCTCTATTGGGTGCTGTCTAAGCCTCATTCACACCACACTTTAGAATATTGGCTTTATTCGGAGTCATCAGAAGATGGGTCTTCTTGACATTTATGCAGCCAACAGACACATGAAAAAATGCTCATCATCACTGGTCATCAGAGAAATGCAAATCAAAACCACAATGAGATACCATCTCACACCAGTTAGAATGGTGATCATTAAAAAGTCAGGAAACAACAGGTGCTGGAGAGGATGTGGAGAAATAGGAATGCTTTTACACTGTTGGTGGACTATAAACTAGTTCAACCATTGTGAAAGAGAGTGTGGTGCCGCCTCAAGGATCTAGAACCAGAAATACCATTTGACCCAGTGATCCCATTACTGGGTATATACCCAAAGGATTATAAATCATGCTGCCATAAAGACACATGCACACGTATGTTTATTGCGGCACTATTCACAATAGCAAAGACTTGGAACCAACATAAATGTCCATCAGTGATAGACTGGATAAAGAAAATGTGGCACATATACACCATGGAATACTATGCAGCCATAAAAAGGATGAGTTAACGTCCTTTGTAGTGACATGGATGAAGCTGGAAACCATCATTCTGAGGAAACTATCACAAGGACAGAAAACCAAACACTGCATGTTCTCACTCATAGGTGGGAATTGAACAATGAGAATGCTTGGACACAGGGTGGGAAACATCACACACTGGGGCCTGTCAGGGGTTGGGGCCTGGGGAAGGGATAGCATTAGGAGAAATACCTAATGTAAATGACGAGTTGATGGGTGCAGCAAACCAACATGGCACATGTATACCTGTGTAACAAACCTGCACGTTGTGCACATGTACCCTATAACTTAAAGTATAATTAAATAAATAATAATTTGAAACAGAAAAAAAAAAAGAAGATGGGTTTTCTTGTATGTGGGTATGGATGATGCTCAAGTTGATCATACTGAAGGATGGAGCTATTCCATGAAGCTCATTGGCCTGATCATAGGTGTTCTGTTAGAGAACTGAGGAATCCTCAATTTTAACTCTGGGCTAACCTCTCATAATGCAAGACCCCAACTGCATCCATATTTTCCAGAGCACTCACACCCTGGTTATGTCAATGTTCTCTGGGTGTTACTGCTGGTATTCCCAAAGCAGCATTCTCAAACACATCAGAATCCCTTGGGGCCCTTGAGATCCATGTTCCTAGGCCTCTAGTGAATCTGATGAGACAAGAACTCTAGATGTGTAACCAGCTTCCCTACTGAGCCTTCTGCATGCCCATGCTGAGAACTGCAGCTTTAGGCCGACAGTTCTTTGTTGAATGCTACAGAAATCTCTACATTTCACCATGGCATATACAACACAGTTTCACCTGTTCAGAAGAAAACATCTGACAATGTACTGTTAAGATATTCAATAAACAATTACAAGGAAAATGTAAAAGTGTTTTATTACACAACATAATGAAGAGCAAATTCATGATTTCCTGAAGTCAATTCCCTGAGGTCTCTTCCTCCATAGACATTACTTATAGGCATAATCCTTTCATTAAAAACTGTGAAAAGAATTGTTCTTTCACAAACAATATTTTTAAAATCATAAATTGAAATATTTCCTTTACAACATAAACAACCAGAAATCTAAAGTAAAAGTAGAGTACAGACCACTAAAGTGTGGATCCCTGCAGGAGATTCTCTACAGCAGAAGGCATTCAGGAAGCATGCTGAGGAATTCCAGTGCATAAACAATAATTCGGCAAAGCAAAGAAGGGGATGGAGAGAAGTTGATCAATGGGTACAAACAGACAGTCAGAAGAAATGAGACCTAGGCTTTGATCAATCTAGTAGAGTGACTATTGTTCACAAAAATCTATTTGATATTTTCAAATACCCAGATGAGAATCATTTGGCTGCCTCCAGATAAAGAAAAGATACCTGTTTAAGGCAATAAGTATCCCAATTATACTGATTTGATCTTTACACAGTATAGAAATGTATCAAAATATCACGTGTATCCAGAAAATATATACATCTATTATATATCAGTCTTTAAAAATCCACCAACTTTTAAACAATAACTGTGTTGAGTGTGGTGGCTCATGCTTGTAATCCCAGAACTTTTGGAGGCTGAGGCAGGAGGATTGCCTCGGGCCAGGAGTTCATGACCAATATGGGCAACATAGTAAGAGCCTGTCTCTACAAAAAATTTAAAAAAAAAAACAAAAAAAAAAACATGTCTGGGCATGGTGACATACGCCTGGAGTCCTAGCTACTCAGGAGGCTGAGGTGAGAGGATGCCTTGAGCCCAGAAGTTGGAGGCTCCAGTGAGCTGTGATCATGCCACTGCTCTCCAGCCTGGGCAAAAGAGCAAGACCTCGTCTCTAAAAAATAAAATAAATAAATAAATACTGCATAATGACAAATATGTATAAACAAAAGCTATATCTAAAAAATGACAAAGAAAAAAATGAGAAATTCTACGTGGATTCTTTAGGTATATTAAATGCAGTTTGAGATTTTCAATAGACCCAAGAAATGTCATTGGAGTTACATGCTACCATTCATCTACTCATTCTTTAGTGAGCGTGCACTAGGTGTCAGCCCCTGGGAGTCTGATGTGTGACACCTTCCCACCATCACCTGCTCCATCAGGCACCATCTGCCTCCCCTGGATTACCCCATCAATTCTCCTGAATGCCTTTGCTTCTTCCTGCATCCTTGAAGACACTGTTCCCAGAATTATCACCCCCCAAAGCAAATGTATCCTGTTACTCCCCTTCTGAAGATGCCTCGATGGTGCCCCATGGTCTCCTGGGTCAAATCCAAGTTCTCTGCCTAGCATTGACAAGCTCTGTGCCCTCTGGTCCTCTCCACCCACCTCGCCCAGTGCGCTGCTCCCCAGCATATGCACGCTGGCTTCCACACACGTTTGTCATCACCTCCCAGCTCCAATGCAGGCTACACCCTCAAAATGAACACCCTCCTAAGTGAGGAGCCAGTGACCCCCTTCAGGACTAGCTCAAGGATAATATGACAGGCAGAATCAGGCCCCTCCACCCCAAAAATGTCCACATCCTAATCCCTGGAACCTATGAATATGTTCCCTTGCATGGCAAAGGGACCTTGCAGATGTGATTAAGGTTAAGGACCTTGAGATGGGAGGGTTTCCTGCCTTATCCAAGTGGCCTCATGTCATCACAAAGGTGCTTTAGAAAGGGCCACCTTTCCCAGCTGCAGGGAGCCAGACAGACTGCAGCATGAGAAGGGTCTGGCCTGTCTTTGCTGGCTTTGAAGATGGGGCGCAGGCCATGAGCCAAGGAATGGGAGTGACCTCTAGAAGCTGGAAAAGGGAAGGAATGGATTCTTCCCTAGAATGTCCAGAAGGAACACAGCTCTGCCAACACGTTGATATTAGTCTGGTAAGAATGGTGTTGAAATTATGACTTCCAGGGCTGTATGACAACAAATTTGTGTTGTTTTAAGTCACTGACTTTGTGCTAATTTGTCACAACAGTAGGAACCGCACTCTTGAGTGCAGCCCTCTCTAATCACTCTTGCCTCCCATAGCCCCTCTCCTCCACCCCCAATTTGGAGTTCCCAAACCACCCATGGCCTGCACTGCCCACTCGACCTGGTACCCATTGTTCCACGTCTATCTTAGCTTCCCAACTACAAAACTGTGTCCTACTTAAGTAGAGGGACTTTGTTTGGTTTTAGCTTTTCTTTCACAACCCATTCAGCCCTGAAGAGGGCTGGTCACTAAACATGTTTATAAATGGTTATCTGTTCAATGACACTTGTCAACAAGACAGTATCTGTTATTGTCAGAATGTTGGTATCCCCACCGCCCCCCGCCAGGTAATATGTTAAAACCCTAATCCTGGCTGAGCGTGGTGGCTCACTCCTGTAATCCCAGCATTTTGGGAGGCCGAGGGGGGCAGATCGCTTGGGGTCAGGAGTTTGAGACCAGCCTGGCCAGCTTAGTGAAACCCTGTCTCAACGAAAAATAAGAAAATTAGCCAGCGTGGTTGCGGGCGCCTGTAATCCCAACTACTTGGGAGGCTGAGGCAGGAGAATCGCTTGAACCAGCCTGGGCAACAGAACGAGATTCCATCTCAAAACAACAACAACAACAACAACAACAAAAAACCTCTAATCCCAACATTACAGTATTTGGAGGTGGGGCCTCTGGGAGGTAATTAGGTCACAAAAGTGGAGCTCTCATGAATGAGATTAGTGCTTGCTCCCTCTCTTTTCACCACGTGAGACACAATGAGGAGTCATCTGCAGCCTGAAAGAGGACCCTCCCGTAACCTGGCGATGCTGGCACCTGGGACTTCCAGCCTCTGGAACTGTGAGAAATAAATGTTTGTTGTTGAAGCCATCCTGTCAATGGTAATTTGCAGCTCGCACTAAGACAGTATCCAAGTACTATCATATCGTTTTGGCCCACTAAAATAAAATCAACTCATGATGTCATACATTAGTTATTCATAGTTCTGGTGTCCTAATTCAGAGCTGTAACTGTAATAGGGAGACACTTCAGACACATTTATTGCCAACAGCCTATATATCCTTTTTAATTTTAGCTGAAGAAACACAGTTAAGCAGGGAATGTGCAGCCAAACAGTAGGTTCCTTAAGGACAGAGACTATGTCTGTCTTGGCACAGCATGTGGAAAGTGGTGGGCACTGAACATTTATGGTCAGATGGGTGAATGGTTAGGAGCTACCTAGAGTAAGAACATTACACACAGAAAAACAGCTGGATTGAATTAAGCAATCACTGGTATTGCTAGATCTGGGTCTATTATAGTAAATCTATTTGATTAACACTCACTGTTGCTTCTTGTTGGATAATGCTGTTATAATTAGTAGATTTTTCAAAGGCAATGGCATCTCCACTGTGAAGGAACAGAAAACAGAGAAGTAATTTTAGCAAGACACCTGTCTCTGAGCAGAAGCACGAAGTTTCTTTTGCAGCAAGGTTATTTGTTTAGGGGTATAACTTTTATTGAAAAACCCTCTGCTATGTTTCTATCCACAAATGGTAATGATCACAAGCTTGGGGCTTTAAAAAATCCATTTCTGTAACTGGGACAACCACGCATTTATTTTTAAAGGTTTATTCCTTTCAGAAGCAAGAATATGATATCATCATGGGTAGAATTCACTCCTGTGGGAAAAGAAAAATCATCATGAACGTGAATTCTTATTACTTTTTTATTTTGGTGCATTTTAAATAATCGATACAGAAATGATAACATCCTCTGAGTTGATGGATGTAGAAGAACACCTTTACAGAACAAAGAAACTGGTAATTAATAATAGAGATGTAAATTTCATTTCACCATGCCTCTTGGATTCATATAAGATAATGGAAAAGTTTATACATAATGGAGAACAGACTCGGTCCTATCTATGCAGTACAGTGTATTTTTTCTTTAATCATGGGCATTCGATAAGCTGTGAGCCCAGTTCACTTGCACCAGGGAATGTCCATTCTCAAGATGCCAGAGTTGGTGGTGTCTCCTCCCACTTCCCTGTCACTCAGCCCCAGAGTTATGGCTGAGCCAAGGGCAGACATGACTTCGGTGGGTCCGTCCACTCCAAGTCAGCACACATCCTCATGCCTGATGGTTTCAGCTCTACCTGAACATAAAAAAGAGAAGAGGAAGCCAGCAGCCTCTTGCTGTGCTTCTGGAAGCCAGGCAATGGTCATCCAGGTAAGGAGGACCTGGGAGGAGGTGGGAGTCAGAGGGGAGGTAGAGGAAAATGGCTTTCCTTCCAGATAGGATGGTTCTACATCCTCCCCAGCCTCTTGAAAGCCCCAGGGGCTCTCTTCTGAAGGTTTGGGTCAGTCCACTCTCCAAACCAAGTCATAGAAAACTGGGCAGAATGCTTGATACCCATCTGATAAATGTTTCCACATAATGTTTTATTTCAAAACAGGGCACACAGATTCAGGGTCTGGACACAAACCCACTAGAAAGGCACTCTTCATCTTTTAATAAGAGTTGTTATCAAAATAGAAATTTTGCTGTGGACTTTCCAGTGGCTGCAGGACACAGCACCTGTTCAACCTGAAAGGGTATATGGATAAGCCCTGCACATGCACATAGGGTGATGGGCAATGCTAGAGGAGCCAAAGGCAAAGAATTTGGAGTGTCTTAGGAATTCCATTTGTCATGTGTTATGGACTGAGTTGCCTTCTCCTCAAATTCCTATGTTGAAGCCCTAGCCCTCTATGTGACTGTATTTGTAAATAAGATCTTTAAGGAGATAATTAAGGTTAAATGAGGTCATAAGAATAGGGCCTTAATCCAATCCAGGACTGGTGTCCTTATAAGAAGACACCAGAGAACTTGCTCTCTTTCTCTCTCTCTCCATGTGAACAAAGACAAGAACATGTGAAGACACAGCAAGAAGGTGGCTGACTGCAAGCCAGGAAGAGAGCCCTCACCAGAAACCAAATTTTGGGGTACCTTGATCTTGGACTTCTAGCCTCCAGAACTGTGAGAAAATAAATTTCTGTTGCTTAAGCCACCCAGTCGGTTGTATTTTGTTATGACAGCCCAAGAGAATGCATCATATCTCAATGATATCTTGGGTAGGTGTGAATATTATGCAGTTTCTTCAGGTAAAATTTATAAACAGCCCATTGCCACAGATTCTGGGACATTATAGCAACAAAAACAACAAATAATAAATCAAACTTAGAATAAAGACTAGAATGAAATAAGACAGAAGAAAATATCAGAAGTGAAATTTCACTAAATAAAGGGCTAATAGAAAAGAAATTTAATCAGCAAAATATGGTCATCACTCTTTAGAGATGTCTAAAAATTACTTGTGAGACTTTCTTCAACTAAATTGGAGGAAGGGCAATTTCTCCCCAATTCCATGTTGTGTCAGCATGCTACTCCTAATATGTTTTCTTTGGAAAATGAATGCAAGACCACAATATGAATACACTGAGCTCCATCCATCCATCCATTCATCCATCCATCCATCCAACCAACCATCCATCCATCCATCATCAATCCATCTCTCATTCATTCATCAGTGTCTACTGAATGTCAGGCATTGTGCCAGGCTTTGGTGGATATAGCTGTGATCCAGGGAGACAAGGTCTGTTTTCACAGAGGTTATAGCCTATTGGGGAGGAAAAATGTCACACAAATAATCACTAATCACAAAGATGTTGAGTGAGGGTTATGACAACTGAAGTGTTGGGTGCTAGGAAAACGTACATCAGGGGGCCATCCTATTCTCTTGTTAGTCCAACAGTGCACATCTCTGTCAATTGGCAGCTTGATGAGCTCAGGAGAGCTGCATTTGTGATCAGTTAGCCTGATCTGGTTGGTGTTCATCACATCACCATATAAGGATAGCTTATTAAACAATTTTGAATGGTGACATTGATCCTCATGGGGCATTCCTATAGATACTCAGAAACAGATATTTCAAAGCTAGAATGTCTGGTTTCAGACTTAAAGGAATGACAAGGAAAACTCTCAACTTTATCACTCATCCCTCTCCCTCCACCCTGACTCTGGGAGCTTTGGACTAATGAGTAATGCTCATTATGACTGAGTAATGTTCTCAATTATTTTGAGTTCCTAAATGATACTCCCAAGTTTCTGCCTCTGTTCAATGCAGAATATGGGCTTAATTCAACAGCAATTGAAAAGAAGGTGGCATCACCCTCCTCATCTTTATAGGGAAGCCTGAAGTGACCTGCCTGCCCTGTAGGGGTCTGTGTATAGCAGGAATCCTCACTGGGAGAGCTATGTTAATTTTTAGCATTTAATTGGGAGACTTTATGCATCAACCTAATGGTGAGAAAGAGAAAATATTTCAACCTCATGGAGAGATGGGGTCATCTATGAAAAAGTCCCCATTTCTACCTGGCCGGACAAAGACATTCATTTGTTCAAACGAATGGCAAGGCTGTCTCTTTCCACCTCTGGAATGTCCTAATTTAAGAGACTGGCTCACAACAGGGGTCATCATGTAGGTTTAATGAGATCATATTTATTTTCTAAAATCACCTAGTTTCTGAGGCTTCTGCAAACAAAGAACCACAAAAATATTCAAGTGACAGGGGGATTAGGAGGCAATAACATTGTTGGGCTACAAGGCAGGTGAGCAGAGTTGCTGGAGACCAGCAAGTGGGGATTCATGAGGGTCTAAGTTCAGGTTACCAGCACCCTGAGAGTCTGGCAGATTCAGAAGAGTGAACAATGCAGGCATTGCTGGGCTTTCATCTGGCAGGCAAGGCTGGACTAGGCTAGAGAGGGAGGTTGAGGTAGACCAGTGCTCCACCAGGGTGCAGTTCCCCATATGGGGCCACCACCCAAGAGCAGGTGCAGGGAGCATGAGGCCAGGGCAGGCTGGGAGGTGGCTGTTTCAGGCAGAAGCCCTGCGTGCCCACCGGGACAGCTTTGTGTCTTTGGGCTCACTGCCCCCTGCATCATTTCCAGACTGTGGCTCTGAGTCAGGCCTTTGGGACATTTATCAGACTGTGATCAAAAGCACAGTCATTGCTAAAATACAGCACCAAGGAAACCACACACAACATCCAGAGCTGGCCTTGTTGTGAAGGAAGGGCTTCCAGTCCAAAAGGCATCTTCTCCACTTGCTCTCCGAGGCCTGTGATGCTTTAGCAATGCCAAATCATCGAGTCAGAGAAAAACAACAGAGCACAAGGCAGACCGTGACACAGGAGTGACTCCCAGGCGAGTCCATCCTCAGGTCATTTGCATTCCTTGGGAGCTGCCCCCCTTAGTGACTGCTCCTCAGGGCCCAGGCCAAACCTGGCCTAAGATGTTAGGATTTAATAACCACTGGAGGGAAGGGCAGGGTCAGCTGGGGATGGAGGGAGAAGAGCCCAGATGGGGAAGACTGGGGAGGGAGAAGGGCTGAGAATTCCTGCAGCACAATGGAACGGGCCTCCTAGTTCAGCTCTGCAGCTAGCTGGCTATATTGCTTTAAGCAAGTCACATGAAGCGCCAGGGCCTCAATTTTGCACCCTGTAAAGGGAAGGATTGGGATTTGGTGACCCCCACCCCAAGACCTTTTCCAGCTCTCACTGGAACACGGGGACTCAGAGGTCCCCCAGGTCTTACACAATGGTCTGAAGGTTCCTTCTGGGCTTCATGCAGGGACAATGGAGGTGGGCCTGGTTTCTTCTGGGCACCAGCAAATTGTCCACTTTACTCAGTACAGTGAAGTCACAGACTGAGAACCACGTTTTACTTTAATTTTTATGATCAATTTGTCTAAAAAATGTCAGGCATAGAGAGGACTGAGACACAATTATATAGCACATAACTCATCTTCTTTCTTTAATTTTTTCCCATAAAGTCTTTCAAATGTAGTGTTAGCTTAATATGCTCTTTGGCATTAACTTTTCTTAGTCTAACTACAATTTGCATTTACATTCTCAGGTTTTGACATCATTTATCATTAGTCCAGACTTTCATTGACATCATTTTGGCATCATAAATTGCCCTCGCAAATCACCCTAACCAGTGGTGAAACAACTTGAAGCAATTACAAAGGTAAGAGGATAAAAATGTAATAAAACCTAATTCATGTACCATACTTGTTCTGTGTCAGATTTCAGAGCAAAGGCGCTTCATCTTCCAATCATTAAAGGCTCTCATCGTAACTCTTCCTCAAAGCACATGAAGTAATTATTTTGGTTTTGATTAAGAGAAGATATCTTTGACTTGATGAATATTTTTACATATGTTAAAATAGTAAATATATATATATTCACATTCAGACATATGTCATTATAATTTTGAAAAACTAATATAATTTTGATTATACTAATAATATTAATCATTAAAATACACTCAGCACTTACTCATCCTAAATGTTTTACTTGTTTTACCCTAGTTCTCATGAACACCTGTTAGGAAGGTAGATAAGAATTATCCCCAACTTGCAGATTAAGAAGGACAAACAGAATTCACAGAGCTGGAGACCTCCCTCTGACTTCAGAGTAGAATATTACCTATTCTATGATTCTGTCTTTTAAGACGGAATCACGTGTGTGGCAAAAAAAATGTACACAAGAAGCAAAAAGTAAGATATCAATTTTTTGAAACTGAAAATTAACAAGAACAATCTTCCTTTAAAATCTGGTCTTGTGTGTGTTGGGGTTTAGTTGTTTTCTGCATTGGGGCCATTATTGTTATATTACTTAACTGTATCCTGACCCATTCGATTTTATGAACACCTTAATTGCAAAATGATGACCGAGGGGGAGACATGTGGAAGTGAGGGAAGTATAACACATCCACGTTCACCTTCTTGAGGCAAAACTCAGCCACTGGGGGTTAAGCTTCACTGGCAGACAGCAAATAACACGTTGCATTGCACGGGCGTCTGTCTGTTGGAGATGGGCAAGAGAGCGATAAAATGATACAGTTCCCGACGTGAGAGGTATTCAGAGCGGTACCTCCTTTTAAAACCTTTCCCAAGCAAGGAAGGGTGCAGTCTAGGCTGTTATTCTCCACACATGTGTTTTAATCTGCCAGAGAGCAACCAGGTAATACATATTTTTTAGCATTAGCAAGTTCTAACCAGCCTTGAAAACCACAGGGTGGACAAGGCCAAAAAGCGGGTTGCAACTTGGACACCTTATTAGTACCTGAGAGGGAGGCCCTCTGGGGTTCATCGGAGGCCTTGTGGGGGGCCCTGGCCCCAGGAAGACTCAGCCCCAACTCTCAGCCCCTCCAGGGGCCTTGGCTGCACACACAGAAGGAAAACAGGCTCCTGCTTGGGGCTGGAGAGACCCCTCTGAAAGAACCACTGGTGTCTGACATCACCAGGCTGTGGTACCACCGCCGCCGGCTCCCTGTGAACCCGCTCGCCCTCAGCGCGGTGAAGCCTGGAAGACGAACCTCTCCCTCTTCTGTTCCACCGTCTGCACAGCCGCTGTGGACCCGCGGCCCTGCATTCCCCAGTCTCAGGCCCGCCAGGCAGCGCCCCTGAGCTCATGGCTTGCAAAAGAACAAAGGCGTGGAAGAACAAAGGCACGGCGTGTTGAAGGCACAGTTTTAGAAGCTTTTTAAAGGCCTTTAATAAGCCGAGTTGAAAAAGCTGACGTGGTGAGAGAGGAAAGTGTGTGTGTTTCGGGAGGGATGAGGGCGAGGCTGTTTCCACATATCCCCAAGGGGAACCTGAGCCTCCCAATGGCTGATTGCAGACTTTACATGACATAGAATGGGGATTCATGTTTGGAAAATGACAACAAATTTATCCTTGAAACAAAACCCAGGGATTTTGCCTAAGAGGTGGAGAATAAAGGTTAATTACACAGAGCTGTTTCTCCAGATGTGATATAATACACGCACATATACACACGTACACATACATACACACACACGTTCTCCACTCCCCTGTTCCCCTAGACAATAATAAAGTATTTTATACTTTGGCCTGGATTCTTCCATGAATTTCTGAGTCAGCAATTATACCCAGGTCCAAACCTCAATCTGGTTGCCAACTAAACGGGATTGGAATCTGGGGAGGCCATTCTGCCCTGATAGGGGAGCAGGAAGGGAGGGGGAATGTGCTGGACTTTGTGAAGTGGTCTTGTTCGTGTGGCACACGTTGCACATTTATGGTCATTTTCATTTAAAAAAATAGCCTCAAGCTGTTCATTTGTTTTAAAAATCAAACCTTGGTCTCTCCTTGGTGAGGACAAATGCTGCCTCTGCATTTTTCAGCACGATTCACCACAATCCCCATCCCACCCCAGTGAAAACGAATGCCCCCACCTGCTGCTCAGCCACCTCTCCAGGTGTCCAGTTAAGTGGACCACCAGTGCCCTGGTTCCCGGCTCTGTCATGACCCCCCTGCTGCATCTGTGGGCACCCTCTTCTCCCCTCCCCAGCAGATGGGTGTGGAGGGAGGAGCAGGATGTGCAGGTTCAGGGACCTGGGAATCAGAATTCCTAAACTTCCGGGGCTTAGGGGGCAATATGGAAACAATAGGGAGGAGATAAGGGCTAATCTTGAGACTACATTTATTTTAATTAGATTCTATGCTTCTTTGGAGTACTTGGTGGTAGTGAGAGAAGTTGCCCCTTTGCTACAATCCTGGTTCATGGCCAAATCTCTCTAAGACAATGCTCTTATTGGTGTTTCCATTTCTTTCCTTAACACAAGGTCCAGAAAGAAGAGATAAAGATGAATCAGATGCCCTTGAACAGCCTGCGCACAGCTCGGTGACTCTGAGAACTGATTTGGGAGAGCTTGTATGTTCTACTCTAAGATGGTCCCAGCAAGGCGTGCTCTTTTTAACCACCCTCACCCCCAACCAAAATGAAATTCCAGTTCCTCCCTTAGGCAAATATTAGTAGGACAGTTTTTGCAAATCACTCTGCAATTGCTGCACACATAGAGAAATGGCTGCTTCACCCAGGCATAAAACATTGGGGGAAAGACCAATATACTCATCGTAGGTTTGCTAGAGGGCTCGCTTCTGGGTTTTAAAGACAATAGAGATCACATCCGTAAAAGCCTTGTGTGAGAACGCACCCTGTGCACACACAGCTGCACACCGTGGGGACTGACCACCTCCAGGTGGGCAGCACTCTGGTCCTCTGTTGGCCTCTGACCTCCCTCTGCTAAGGAGCCCTGCTCTGGTTCTGTTAAAGGCAATGATGCCTGTGTGTCCAGAGGAAAAGCAACTGTGTGCACGGATGGAAATGCCAGGAGAGTGCTTTGAAAGAAAGGAAGGAGTCGCACTCCAACCGTGAGAAGAGAGAATGGGCGTCAGCGGAAGAAACCCTGAGACCTTGGACCCCCCAAGAAATGGGCAGGAAAGGGCTGTGGGGTACTTCATGGGGCCTGTCATGATGTCATTTCCTGAATTATAGGATTCTGCTTGATTTATTATTTTTAATTGAAATTCTTATGAAGATAATTGTAGATTTACATGCAGTTGTAAGAAATAATTCAGGCTGGGTGCAGTGGCTCACGCCTGTAATCTCAGCACTTTGGGAGGTTGAGGCAGGAGCATCCCTTGAGCCCAGCAGTTGCCCAGCCTGGACAACATAGTAAGACCCATCTCCTACAAAAAAATAAAAATAATTAGACAAGTGCAGTGGCTCCCAACTGTCGCCAGCTACTTGGGAGACTGAGGCAGGAGGATCCCTTGAGGCCGGGAGTTCAAGACCAGTGTGGGCAACACAACAAGACCCTGTCTCTACAAAAAAACAAAACAAAAAAATAGCTAGGTATGATGGTGCCTGCCTGTGATCTCAGCTACTCGGGAGGCTGAGGCAGGAGGATCACTTGAGCCTAAGTGGCCAAGGCTGTAGTGACCCGTGATTATGCCATGTCACCACACTCCAGCCTGGGTGACAGATGTTTCAAAAAAAAGAAAAGAAAAGAAGGAAAAAAAGAGAAAGGAAGACAAAAGAAAAGAAAGAAGGAAGGAAGGAGAGAAATAATTCAGAGAGATCTCTTTTACACCCTGCTTAGCTTCCCCCAATGGTTATATTTTGCAAAAACTATGGTATAATATCACAACCCAGATACTGACGTTGATACACTCTGCTGATCTTAAATTTCCCAAGTTTTACTTCAACTCATTTGTGTGTATATTTATTTCTAGACAATTGTATCACCTGTGCAGGTTCATGTATCCACCACCACAAACAACCACATTCCTCTCTTGCTTTCCCCACCCCTACGTCATTTCAAAATATTTTATAAATGGACTCATGCTATATAATTTTTTGGGATTGGAGTTTTTTCCACTCGGCAAAATTCCCTAGAGATTCATTCAAGTTGTGTGTCAATAGTTTGTTCCTCTTTTTTTTTAATTTTCAATTTTTGTGTGTACATAGTTGGTGTATATATTTATGGGGTTCATGAGATATTTTGATATAGGCAATGTGTAATAATCACATCGGGATAAATGGGGTATCCATCACATCAAGCATTTATCCTTTGTGTTACAAACAATACCATTATACTTTTATTTTTTAATATACAATTAAATTATTATTGACTATCGTCACCTGCTGTGCTAGTGAATATTAGATCTTATTCATTATTTATGTTGTTGCAAATGACAGGATCTCATTCCATTTTACAGCTGAATACTACTCCACTGTGTATATGTACCAAATTTTCTTTATCCATTCATCAGTTGATGGACACTTAGATTGCTTCCAAGTAATAGTTTATTCCTCTTTATTGTTGAGTAGTGTTCCACACTATGGATGGATCATAGTTTATTTACAGTCACCTATTGAAGGACATCTAGGCTGATTCCAGTTTTGGGCTATTACACATAAACTTGCTATGAATGTTTGTATACAAGCTTCTGTGTGGCTATAAGTTCTCACGCCTCTGGAATAAATGCCCAAGGTGCAGTTGCTGGTTTGGATGGTAAATTGTATGTTTGGTTTAATGAGAAACTGCCAAACTGTATTTCAGAGTGGCTAGACCATTTTACCTTCCCATTGTGTGAGTGACCTAGCTTCTCTACATCCCTGCTGGCATTGGGTACTGTCACTATTTTTTATTTTAGTCAATCTTGTAGGTGAGTAGTGATATCTCATTGTGGTTTTATGTTTTATTTATTTATTTCTTTTTGAGACGGAGTTTCACTCTTGTTGCCAGGCTGGAGTGCAATGGCGTAATCTAGGCTCACTGCAACCTCCGCCTCCTAGGTTCAAGCGATTCTCTTGGCTCAGCCTCCTGACTAGCTGGGATTACAGGCACCCGCCACCATGCCTGGCTAATTTTTTGTATTTTTAGTAGAGACAGGGTTTCACCGTGTTGGTCAGGCTGGTCTTGAACTCCTGACCTCAGGTGATCCACCTGCCTCAGTCTCCCAAAGCGCTGGGATTACAGGTGTGAGCCACCATGCCCCGCCTCTTTGTGGTTTTAATTTGTATTTCCACAGTGACTAATGGACTGAGTGTCCCTTCATGTGCATATTTACAATTGCTTTAACATATGTTTATGTTTTTGCCCATTTTCTAATTGGATTGTTTGTTTCTTTTACTGTTGAGTTTTGAGCCTTCTTTCTATATTCTAGATACTAGTCCTTGGTCAGTTATGTGGTTTGCAAATGTTTTCCTCCCATTTGTAGCTTGTCTTTCCCTCCTCTTCACATGGGCTTTCTGAGAGCAAAAGTTTTGATTTTGATGTGGTCCAACTTTACATTTTCTTTTTATGGATCATACTTCTGGTGTCTGGTCTGAGAACTTTTTGTGTGCAAGTCCCAATGATTTTGTCCAAGGTTTTTAAAGTTTAATATTATGCTTTAAGTCTACGATCCATTTTGAGTTAATTTTCATATACATTGTGAAGATTAGACTGAGGTTCATTTTTTTTTTTTTTTTGCCTCTGGTTTTCTAATTGTTCCAGCACCATTTGTTGAAAGCAGCCCCTTTCATTGAATTAATTTTGTACCCTTGACAAAAATCAGTGGAACGTATTTGAGTAGATTTTTTTTTTTTTTTGAGATGGGGTTTCACTTTTGTCACCCAGGCTGGAGTTCAATGACACAATCTCGGCTTACTGCAACCTCCACCTCCCAGGTTCAAGTGATTCTCCTGTTAGCCTCCCAAAATGCTAGGATTACAGGTGTGAGCCACCATGCACAGCCGAGCGGATCTATTTCTGTATCCTTCACTCAGTTCCAGTGATCTGTGTGTCCATGCCGCCATCAATACCACACCATCCTGATTGCTGTGGCTATACGGTGAGCCTTAATATAAGGGAGAGTGTTCACCTCCCATTTTATTCCTTTTTGTCAAGTTTGTTTGAGCAATTTGCTTTTCCATATAACTTTTTAGAAGAGGCTTGTCTATGTCTACGAGAAAATCTTGCTGGGATTTAAAAAAACAATCTCATTGGGAGATAATTCATATACCATACAATTCACCCATTTAAAGAGTCCAAGTCAATGTTTATTTAAAGCATATCCACAGGGTTATGCAGCTGTGCAGAAAAGAGATAACACTGCAGGCCTGAGACTGCTCTTGTAGAAAGCTCTGCTGCCAAGTTTGGCCCTTGGCTAGGGTCTGGGAACTTGGCTCTTGGAGTGTTCCCAGTCAACCATTAACTGATAAGAGTGGCTCCCTGTGCCTAGACTGTACAAAGAATATGGTTTATGCTGAACACCTGCTTTCCTTTTAGGAGTCTATAATGTTGGCATGTGCTAGACATAGGGTGCTTATGTGACCAGCTTTCAATAAAAACTCTAGGTGCCGAGTCTCTAATGGGCTTCCCTGGGAAGAAACCTCAAACACATGTTGCTGCATTTCATTGCTGGGGGAGGAGTGAACTTTGTATGATCCCTCATGGGGGAGGGGAGAGCACACAGGAAGCCTCACAAGGGTTCCACCAGACTCTGCCTCTTTTTCCATCATGATCCTGGGTATCTTTACTGGGTCACTGTCATAAATCTTAGCCATGCGTACGATTATATGCTAAGTCCTGTGAGTCCTTCTACTGGATCTCTGCAAGTGGAGGTGGTCTTGGAGATCCCTAGCGCAGTGGTGAGATTTGCTAGAATAACCTGAATTCACTGAAGTACGGCTCAGAGAAAAAGAAAGGGCAGTTTGATTGCTCAGTGTGCACACATTTAGGATGGTTATGTCTTCCTGGGGGATTGATCCTTTCATCATTATATAAGGTCCTAGTTATGGTTTGAATATTTGTCCCCTCTGAAACTCATGTTGAATTTTTTTTTTTTTTGAGACAGAGTCTCGCTCTGTCGCCCAGGCTGGAGTGCAGTGGCACGATCTTGGCTCACTGCAAGCTCTGGCTCCCAGGTTCACGCCATTCTCCTGCCTCAGCCTTCTGAGTAGCTGGGACTACAGGCACCCGCCACCACGCCTGGCTAATTTTGTTTTTGTATTTTTAGTAGAGAAGGGGTTTCACCGGGTTAGCCAGGATGGTCTCGATCTTCTGATGTCGTGATCTGCCCGTCTCGGCCTCCCAAAGTGCTGGGATTACAGGCATGAGCCACCACACCCAGCCCTTGTGTTGAAATTTAATCCTCAATGTGGCAGTATTGAGAGGTGAGGCCTTTAAGAGATAGGTGATTTGATCTTGAGGGCCCTGCCCTTAAGAATTCATGGATTCATGGATTAATGGGTTATCATGGGAATGAGACTGTTGGCTTTGTAAAAGAGGAAGAGACCTGAGCCAGCACACTCAGCCCCCTTGCCATGTGATGTCCTGGGCCACCTCGGGACTCTGCAGAGGGTCCCTGTCAGCAAGAAGGCCCTCACCAGATGTGGCCCCTTGAACTTAGACTTCTCAGCCTTCATAACTGTAAGAAATAAATTCATTTTCCTTATAAATTACCTAGTTTCAGGTATCCTGTTATAAGCAACAGAAAATGGACTAAGTCAGTCCCTTTTTGTCCCTAGTAATTTTCTTTGTTCTGAAGTCTGCTTTATTAGATATGAACATAGCCACTCCTGCTATCCGTGGATTAATGTTTGCAAGTTACATCTTTTCCATCCATTTACTTTCAACCTGCCTATGTCACTGAATTTGAAGTGAGTTTCTTGGCAACAGTATATACTTGAGTCATTTTTTTCTTTTTAAATTCACTCTGCCAGTCTTGTCTTTTGGCTGATTATATAAGATAATTTACATTTAAGGTAATTCTTGGTATGTTAGCACTTAAGTCTGCCATTTTATTACTTGTTTTCTATTTGTTTCCTTTGGTTCTTATTCTTCTATTTCTCTTTTCTTGCCTTTCTGAGGACTAAACAGCATTGAGGACTCTATCTTGATTTAATTGTAGTATTTTTGAGTGCATCTCTTGGTATAGTTCTCATAGTGGTCACATGAGTATTACAATAGACACGTGTGACTTACCACAGTCTGTTGTTGGCAATGTTTCACCACTTTGAGTGAGGTGTGGAAATCTCTTTTCCATTTAGGCCTCTTTATCTTCCCCACTTTTAAATATCATTGTCTCAAGTACCAGATGGAGGCCTGATTTTTGTTTCATCAAACATGATTCATAGAACTTGTGAAGCAAAGGACAGTGTATTGTATGTATCCCATATTTCTGCTCTTCCCATTGTTTTTTCTCTTCTGATACTCCAACATTCCTTCTATTACCATTTCCCTTCTCTTTGAAAAACTTTCTTTAGCTGATCTCTAAGGGTGAGTCAGCTAGTGGCAAATTCTTTTGGTTTTTCTTTGCCTGGGAATATTTTCATTTCCCTTTCATTCCTGAAAATAAATTTGCTGGATGTAGAAATTGTGGTTGACAGTTCTTATCTCAGCCCTTGAAACCTTTTGTGCCACTTCCTTCTAGCTTTCTTGGTGGTTTCAATGATAAATGTGTTGCCATTCAAATCACTGTTATAGGTAATGTGTTATTTTTCTGCCTACTTCCAGGGGTTTTTTTTTTTTCCTTTGTTTTTTGTTTTCAAAAGCTTAATTTTCAGAGCCTTTGTGGTGTTGTTTCAGCCTGCTTGGTTTATCTGGTGCCTCTGGGCCTCCCACTGGTTCCTGCTGGTGCTACCTGAGGAGGGAGAAGGGTTTCCCCGGGCTAGACTTTGGGACTTCTCTCCATGAGGGAAGTACTCCTCCTACTGATGCTCCTGGCAGCCTCTAGGGAGCGGAAGAGTGTCATTCAGGCTGCAGAACAAAGAGGCTTCCTGGACCAAGAGGCTTGTTGAAGCTGGGTCTCTCTAGGCAGATCGGCTCACACCCTCAGTATCTCTTGGTAGAAAAGGAGTGTCTCAGACCCAGGAAGGAAGGAGAGTATTTTCTCTATTAACCAACCCCAAAATTATTTTGCCTGATATTATTAGAGCAACTCAAGGAAGGAAGAATGAATCTACCTGGGTTGCCTTCTCTTCCTACTTCAGGCTTGGAAAACATTGAGTCTGGGTTTCAGGGTGCAGGGTGGGGGATGCAAGATGCTCTGCTGCGGTGCTGATTGTACAGTCCTGGGTCCCAAACCAGCTCACTCTCTTATCACCACCTTTCAGAGTTTTCCTTTGGTTGCCTCTTGCATTATTTCCAGGGTTTACAGTTGTGCTTAGTGTGGAGGGGCATGAAGAAATATGTTCATCTTGTCCCAACCAGAAGTCTCCACCATCGTATTTTGACTGATCATATTTTGAAGTATTAGGCACAATCATATAATTAAGCATTCCACTCACTAGTAATATTGGTTCCTAATGTATATATGGTTTGTTTTCAAAAAGCATCTGTGGTAGTTTGTATTACAAATCATGTACAGGGAACAAGGTGGTGTAGATTCACCTTCCTTTCCTGCCTCTAATACAACTAAATATTTGGAAATTATTCTACAAACAAGGATAGAAGAGCTCTGAAAGCTGGAAAGAAGAAGTTAGACTGGGTAGAGATGACAGGAGTAGAGAAATGACAATGTGGTGGGTTCCCTGGGTTTTCTTTTTGTCTTCCACACACCCCTGGACTGAGCACTGGAGAAATGTGCAACACAGTCTGTTATGTCAATAGGCGTAGGCATAAAATCCCAAGAAAAGCCTGCACTTTGGCCAAAGGACTAGGAAAGGGAAGGGAAGTCCAGTGGAGACCTAGTAGGGGGCTGCAACCCTCTTTCCACAACGAGGGCATGAACTGGTGACCCATCTGCCCACAGCAGCAGCTTCAGAGTTCTGGTAGACTGACCTGCATGCTCCATACACCCACACCCAGAGCACTGGCAGGCAGGCAGGATCAGGATCAGCCTGCCTGCCAGTGCTCTGGGTATGTGTATATAGGGTCACTACTGTCCACCTGCATGCATAGTAGTGAAGCCATGGGTCAATTCAATGCCCATTCCACATGTGCAGCACTGAAATGGCAGGTCATGCTCCCCACATGACAACATTGGCAGAGCCTGATGCCTCCCTCCTTACACCAAAGGGCATAAGGAGACCCAGGCCCAGCCACTCTGGCTCTCCCCACTCTCCACAGAAAGTGGTCCATGGAAGTGGGTTGAGCCCCTGCAGGTGGCACCAGTAGGGATTAATCAGAAGTCTCAGCAGTGCCAGAAGAATGAAGCAGACAAGAATATCATGCAAAGGCTCAGGAAACTGAGCTGGCATTGGACCCACAGCCCATAAAAGTAGGCCAGAACCTACACACTAAACCTAAACAGGGCGACTGCCTTCTGTCTAAAACAGAAGATTTACATAGGATCAAGAGTCTCCTAACATAACCAAAATTCCCAGGATGCAATGGAAACTCACCCATAATCCCAAAGACCAGGTAAGTCACCATTTGAATGAGAGAAGACAATCAACTGATACCAAGACTGAGGTGAATCAGATGTTGAATTATCTGACAAGGATTTTCAAGCAGTCATTATAAAAATGCTCCAATAAATAATTGTCAATTCTTTTGAAACAAATGAAAAAATTGAAAACCTCAGCAAAGTCATATAAGTCATACAAAAGAATCAAGTGGAAATTATGCAACTGAAAAATACAATAACTAGAGTAAAAATAATACATGAATACCATGAAAAAATCATGCAGACATGATAAAATAAATACATCAAAGTACAGATCAATATGCTTAGGAGCCCTACTGAATGTTTACTGTGTGCCAGATGCTGCACTAAGCATTTTCCCTGTATTAATTAATGTAATCTCACAACCGTCCCATGAAATAGATACTGTTATCCTTAATTAATGGATGAGGAAACTGAGACCCAGAGAGACTGAGTGACCTGCCTAAGATCACACAGCTTACTAGCGGTAGAGCCAGACAGTCTGCTCCAGTCTCTGCTCTTATCCACATGTAGTATTGCATAGTGTGCTGCTGCCTCTTGGGAGAATTAAAATTATTTAAGTCATTCATCTCAATGGGCTGTTTCTTCCAGGGCTGCCACAAAAGCCTCTCCCTAGTCTCTCTAACCTCTACCTCACCTCTGTGGTCAGGTTCCTCTCCTCCCACCCTCCTGCTCACCCACTGAAGTCCACGCTCAGACTTTCTTGCTCCTTGAACTAATCTCTGCCTCAGGCCTTTTTTTGCACAGCCCTTTCCTCTGCCTGGAACGCTTGTTCCAGATCTTCACTTAGCTTCTTGACTGGCACTCTGTTCAAATGCTGTTGTCTCAGGGAGGCCTCTCCATGACTCCATTGTATTGTCTTCAGGTCACATCTCGAGATTATTCCTTTTTTTTCTGAGACAGGGTCTTGCTCTGTAGCCCAGGCTGGAGTTCAGTGGCGTTATCATAGCTCACTGCAGCCTTGACCTCCTGGGCTCAGGTTACTCTCCCACCTCAGCTTCCTGAATAGCTGGGACCACAAGTGCACCACCATGCCCAGCTAATATTTATGTATAAATATACATTAAATACAAAATATTTAATTTTGTATTTTTTGAAGAGATGGGGGTTTGCTTTATTGCCCAGGCTGGTCTCAAACTCCTGAACTCAAACAATCTGTCCATGTTGGCCTCCCAAAGCACTGGGATTACAGGCAGGAGCCACTATGCCTGGTCTATTGTCCTTTTTTATTCTTTTTTCCTAACTAAGCTAACAAAAGGAGAGACCTTGTTTATCTTGTTCACTGCTATATCACTGGTAGCTAGAACAGGCCTGACTTATTGTAGGAACTCAAATGAATGAACAAATAAGTAAATGGCAGATGAGTTATAGAGTTTTCATTACCTGAAAACCAGAGAGATAAACTTATTTATTTTGAGACCTAATTTTTATGAGGAATTTGTCACACAGGTCCTTATATAATAAAATAGACACTTTTCATCAGTACAGCTGATTAACAACAGTGTACGATTTCTTATACTTCTGCTTTCTAAAATACACTTTTAGTGTGTCCTGAATGTGGCATTGGTAGTGAAGTTATCCTTAAATCTTAACGCTTTAAAAAAAAAATCTCTTAGTTGGCCAAGACTTTAAAGTTGATCTATTATTTTTGTTTGTTTTTGTTTTTTGTTATTCTTTTTGAGATGGTGTCTCACTCTGTCGCCCAGGCTGGAGTGCAGTGGCATGATCTCGGCTCATTGCAGCCTCCACCTCCTGGGTTCAAGCAATTCTCCTGTCTCAGTCTCCCAAGTAGCTGGGACTACAGGCACGCGCCACCACACCTGGCTAATTTTTATATTTGTGGTAGAGATGGGGCTTCAGTATGTTGGCCAGGCTGGTCTCAATCTCCTAACCTCGTGATCCACTCACCTTGTCCTCCGAAAATGCTGGGATTACAGGTGTGGGCCACTGCTCCCTGCCAAGTTGATCAATTATTAAGTATATGCTGAGCATAGAGTACATGAAAAACACCTGTTGCTGGGCTTATCTCATGACCAGCCGATGTCACTCTTGCCTTTATCTTTGTCCTCTAGCAGTCCTCCTCTTCCTCACCGATGATAAAGCCTATTTTGATTCCCCCACAAAGGCCACTCCTAGCCCCTCTCTCTGTGACATCGGAAACAAACAGAGTCCCCGGGACACTAATGGTCTCTCCCCTCTGAGTGCCGAGTGCCTGCCTAGTTACTTGTTTTCCTGGAGCATGCAGGGCTCTCCAAATTGTCTGTTAGTTAACTGACTGCTAGGTGCCAGGGGGTGGGGGTGGGGGGGGCACAAAATGGAATGCAGGATCTACACCCAGCCTTTCAGGAGCCTACAGATCAGGAAGTGAGAGGACACTTTTGCACTAGGGATGTTCTAACAGTCACTAAAATAAATCTCTCATTATAGCTATTCCTTTTCCTAGCTTCTCTATTTTTGCCAATGTCACTTTCCCATCCCTGTGACTAAGAGATGAATAAGAGATGTAAGAGGAAGAGCTGGTTTGGCACAGAACACAGTGACTTTATTTGAGGTTGAGTTTGAGGTTTAGGTGGGACAGGCTTGACTGAATCTTCTCTGCTCCCCTCTACTACACTGACTCGACCAACTGCCAGATCCTGAAGACCCTGCCTCTAAGAGGTCTCTCAGACCTGCCTCCTGTCTGATTCCAGCGTAAATCTGAACAACGGCAGCAGCCCTGGGGCCATCTCCAGGCTCGTCACCCTCTCCTTTCCCAACTCTTCTTCTTAAACCCCAATGCTGAATTTTCAGTTCTCCAATAGCTATTTCAGTGCCCACTCTGGGAATATGTCCTTGTTCCCGCAGCTGTAACAAAATACCTTAGACTGGGTACTTTATAAACAAAAGAAATTTATCTCTCACAGTTCTGGAGGCTGGGAAGTCCAAGATCACGGTGCAGGCAGATTTGGTGTCTGGTAAAAGCTTGCTCTTTGCTTCTTCTTCTTTTTTAACATACTAATTGTATACATTTATGGGGTACATGTGATATTGTGATACATGCATCAGGGTGTTTAGCATATCCATTACCTTAAACACTTATTATTTCTTTGTGTTGGGACATTTCAAATCTTCTAGATATTTTGAAATACACAATATATAGTCACCCTGCTAGGCTATCAAATACTAGAACTTATTCCTTCTATCTAACTGTATGTTGATATCCATTAATCATTAACCCACCTTTCATTCCTCCCTATTGTCTCCAGCCTCTGGTAACCACTATTCTACTCCTTGCCTCCACAAGATAAACTTCTTTTAGCTCTCTCCTATGAGTGAGAACATGCAATATTTGTCTTTCTGTGTCTGGCTTATTTAACTTAACATAACAAACTCCAGTTCTTGCTCTCTGCTTCTAAGATAGTACCTTGTTGCTACATCCTCATGTGGCAGAAGGCAGAAGGATGACAGAGATGAACACTGTGTCCTCACATGGCAGAAGAGACGAAAGGGCCAGCTAGCTCTCTGAAGCCTCTTTTACAAGGTTATTAATCCCATTCATGAGGGTGGAGCCTTCATGGCCTAATCATCTTGGAAAGGCCCCACCTCTTAATATTGTTGCATCGGGGATCAGGTTCAATGTGAATTTTGGAAGGACACAAACATTCAAACCACGGCACAACAGAAACAAACAAAGCTCCATGGTTTCTGCCCTTGTGGATATTCCACCCTATTTCTCAAAGGAAGCCTCCAAAGGACTTGTGGACACCCCCCACCGCCCAGCCTGGTAATCTAGGCCCCCTGAACTTTCCCTCCAGATTCATCTTCTTCTACTAGAGCTCCATGCATGCCTGTACAGGACGAAGCCCATGCCTTCATGTACCTTTATCTTTGCTCCCCTAAGCCTGGATGTCCTCTGCACTCCTGCCCCCTTCTCCGACACCACCTGTCAAAATTCTAATCTGTTCTTCATTGCTTCACTCAAAGCCCAACGCCCTTGTAGGCCCTTCATGGTCACCTATCTAAAATGTGTGTTCCACATCTTTGAGTTCTTATGGTACCTTTTTTACCTTTCTGACACTCGTCATGTTATATATGAGGATCAAAGTAAATGGACATCTTAGCCTCCCTCTTCAGCTATCAGAGAAAAGGGTCCTTGTCTTACCTATACTGGAGGCTCCTCATCTCTCTACCACAGCAGCTGCCTCATACACAGGATGCTTTATACCAAAGGTAACCATATAATTCATTTTAATTTATTGTTCAAACTAGAACACCTTTGAGAGTGAAAGGAGCACAATTAATAATTATGCAGGGCTCCAAGTGAAATTGATATTGTCCTTGGCTACTTGGATATATGATCATCTTTTTATGCCAAAGAAGGCTCAAATAGCAGGAATGCTGGTTGTATGGATGGACAGTGATCAGCATGAAGAAGTGGAAGAAAGAGCTTTCCTGTACCTGGCATTGTTGGGGATGGTCCCATGGGGCAGGTGATCTCTGAGGTATGTCCAGAAGGTACGGACGGGATTCAGGAAGGTCCCATTAGACAGAGACAAGAAGAAATGGCACTATAGAAGGTTGGATGGTGGGAGCAAAGGTGGACTGCATTTGATAGGTTCAGGGAAACGTGAGTGTGGCTTAAATTATGGTTGGTATTGGGGAGAAATAAGTAACATGGTTGGAAAGTGGAGTCAGAAGGAACTTGGCTAACACCAGCCTAGGGTTGGTCTTTATCCAGCAGGTAAGAACAAGCACTTACGTGTTTCTGAGCAGGAAAGAGACAAAGCAAATGTAGAATTTTAGGAGGATTCATCTGGTAGCTGTGTTTAGAGCAGGGAGAGGCTGAGGAGGGGGAGGCCATATGGGATCACTGAAAATAATTTCAGTGTAAGATGACAAAGGATTAAAGGAGATATTGGTTACCAAAAAGAGTGAGTTCAGGAGAACTTAAAGAGAAAGGTTAACAAGGCTTTGTGACCCACGGGGGTCAGGGGTGGCTTTGGAGTGACACTTTGTATAGGTTCTATCTCTTGGTATCAAGATTGAACTAAGAAAATCAAGGGGCAGAGACAATTTGGAGGAAGAGGCTAAATTTAGATTTCCATATGTTGAGTGTGAGGTACCAGTGGGTCATCTAAATGGAAATGTCCAGTAGAGAGCCAGGGAGGAATGCCTAGGATGTGGGCAAGGTCAGGACCAGTGAGGATTCAGGAGTCATCCACCTGCAGGAGGCCACAGGTGAAAGATAAAAAAGAATGAGATGTCTGGGGCCAAACGGTAGGAAGAGTAATGGCGATTATCAAGATGAGATCTCGGGGAAAGCCCAAGCTTACTGGAGAATGGAAAGAGCAGGAGACTGAGGATTCAGGGCTGGGGTGGGGGGTGTTGGATGACACAGTCCTGAGGGCTAAAGGAAGCTTTGAGAGAGGTGCCCAATTGTGTCCAATTTTGCAGAAAGGTTGAGAAGGATAGACTCGGTGAAAAATGGCTTTGGCAACTGGATGACAGTCAAAATGAGAAATGTCTTAAGGAAATGAAGCAGAAATGCACTTCTCTGGCCAATGACATTGCCAGAGGCTGACAAAGGGGCATTGGTTAAATCTTGATGTGATATGTGTGTTTCCTTAAGGAGGACTTAAAGACAGAACAACCAAAAATTCAGTTAGATACAACTAAAATATGAATGGTTCTTTTATTTATTAATTTATTATTATTATTACTATTTTGAGACAGGGTCTCACTCTGTCACCCAGGCTGGAATGCAGGGACGCAATCACGGCTCACTGCAGCCTGGACCTTGTCAGGCTCAGGTGATCCTCCCACCTCAGCCTCTCGAGTAGCTGAGACTACCGGTGCACAACACCATCCCTGGCTAACTTTTGTATTTTTTAGTAGAGATGGAGTTTTGCCATGTTGCCCAGGCTAGTCTTGAACTACTGAACTCAACTCAAGCGATTCTTCCACCCCAGCCTCCCAAAGTGCTGGGATTACAGGCGTGAGCCACCACACTTGGCCTGAGTGGTTCTAACATTCACCAGGCTTGTGACCCAAGACCAAAGTACCAAAATGATAGTTACTAACCTGTGATACCTTTTTTCACCTATCAGGTAGCAATACTGGGCATAGAAGAAAGAGCTTTTCTTGATACAGATTCCATCATAATGATACCTGGAAAAATAAAGGCTGTCTTTAAATTTTTGTCTAACTACTGACATGCTTTATGGAAGGCAGAGAATAGGTGAGCTAATGAAGACTTGGAGTTCTTCTCCAGGTTTTATCATTGGCTGCATTTCTCTGGAAAAGCTAATCCTTCAGTCTGACCAAGCTCTGTTATGTAGACAAGCAACTTCATACACTTTCACACATATCAGCCTTGAAATAGGTTTGTGGAGGCTCTCCTCTGCTTGCCTGATGCAGGACATGCTAATCTTAGAGAGATGTGATAGGGAAAGCCTCCTTGTGCCCTGCCCCGCCTCCTCAACCACTGCCTCCCCAACCCCCAGCACCCATTAACCTTTTTCAGGTGAAGGGAAAATGACACCAAGGTTCCCTCCACTGAAGTTGTCAGAAACCCAGTAGGGAAGTCAAGAGCCTTCTCAGTAGCCCAGACCTTCCTCCGCTAAGCCCAGGGGGCTATAGCAGCTTGTCCTGCCTTAAGACAAAATTTTTTCAAGTTAATTATTGCCCAGTATTAGGTTTGGCAAACACTTCCACTGTCTTCAATTCCTTGGTGAGTGGCAGCCCCCTTTCCTAATTTGGCTTCAATGTCTTCTCACTGATTTTCCCTCGCAATTTAAAACAAGCAACAAATAGCAATAATAATTGAGTGACAATTATGACACAAGGCACCCAATAATGCTGGAATTTATTTTCACATTAGAAATACAACCTTGGGGCCGGGCGCGGTGGCTCACACCTGTAACCTCAGCTCTTTGGGAGGCTGAGGTGGGTGGATCACCTGAGGTCAGGAGTTTGAGACCAGCCTGGCCAACATGGTAAAACCCCGTCTCTACTAAAAATACAAAAAATTAGCCGGGTGTGGTGGCAGGCACCTGTAATCCCAGCTACTCGGGAGGCTGAGGCAGGAGAATCGCTTGAACCTGGGAGGCAGAGGTTGCAGTGAGCCATGATCATGCCATTGCACTCCAGCCTGGGCAACAAGGGTGAAACTCCGTCTCAAAAAAAAAGAAAATTAATATAGCCTCGGGACCACACCTCTGGAATATAATTCAAATATGCTAATTTGGTGAACATAGAGACTTTAGTTCAAAGGGTAATTAAACAGTTCCAAGGGTGGACATGGTGGCTCACACCTGTAATCCCAGTGCTTTGGGAGGCCAAAGTGGGAGGATCACTTGAGCCCAGGAGTTTGAGACCCACCTGGGCAATTTAGCAAAACCTTGTCTGTAAAAAACACAAAAACTAGCCAGGCCTGGTGGGACACACCTGCAGTCCTAGCTACTCAGGAGGCTGAAGTGGAAGGACTGCTTGAGCCCAGGGACTTGAGGCTGCAGTGAGAAATGATCACACCATTGCACTCCAGCCTGGGAGACAGTTGCATTACTTGATGTGTGTTAATTATTTAAATATTTCAAGAATGAGACACTTACCTAACTGTAGAACAATAAAAATATATTGTAACCTTCATATATTAACAAAATAGAGGCCAGTGTTTGGTTCTAGCATCAACTGAATGATTTCAGGCACTGGGAATTAATGTGAATTGTGGACACTCTTTGGTAAGAGTTGTTATTTATAGTTTGCTTTGTTTTGCATTTTTTATCGTTCATTTTGTGATTTTCCAAATCCTTGTTTTTAACATTTGAAATAAAACAAAAATTCTCAACTTACCTGGCGCTTCCTCTAGTGCCCAGCCTCCAAGTGCCAAGGTCCAGTAAAACCAATCTCACAAGCTAAAAGAATAAACCAGGTTTAAAGTTGCAACTTGAAAACTTAGAAACAAACTTCCAATTTTTTGTCTTACAATATTTAAATGACATTCCTTTTCCTCTTTTCTAATAAGCAAACAATAAAGAAAATAAATATAATAATAAAGTAATAAGGTAACAATAAAGAAAATAAATGTAAATGAAATTTTTGGGGAAAAAAAATCAGACAAGTGTCAAAAAGAAAACATACCACTTGGAGGCCAGGCACAGTGGCTCCTGCCTGTAATCCCAACACTCTGGGAGGCTGAGACAGGCAAATCACTTGAGGTCAGGAGTTTGAAACCAGCCTGGCCAACATGGTGAAACCCTGTCTCTACAACCTGGTCTCTACTACAAATACAAAGGCTGGGCATGGTGGCTCACGCCTGTAATCCCAGCACTCTGGGAGGCTGAGGCAGGCGGATCATGAGGTCAAGAGATTGAGAACATCCTGGCCAACATGGTGAAACCCCGTCTCTGCTAAAAATGCAAAAATTAGCTGGGCATGGTGACGCGTGCCTGTAGTCCCAGCTACTAGGGAGGCTGAGGCAGGGAGCTACTAGGGAGGCTGAACCCGGGAGGTGGAGGTTGCAGTGAGCGGAGATCGCACAACTGCACTCCATCCTGGTGACAGAGCGAGACTCCATCTCAAAACAAAGGAAGAAACAAACAAACTTAGCCAGGTGTGGTGGCACACACCTGTAGTCCCAGCTACTCTGGAGGCTGAGGCAGGAGAATCAATGGAACCAAGGAGGCGGAGGTTGCAGTGAGCCAAGATCATGCCACTGCACTCCAGCCTGGGTGACAGAGCAAGACTCTGTCTCAAAAAAAAGAGAGAAAAAAAGAAAACATATCACTTGGAGAAAATGCCATTTAAATCTCGATGTTGGCCAGGCATGGTGACTCATGCCTGTAATCCCAGCACTTTGGGAGGCCACAATGGACAGATCACCTGAGGTCAGGAGTTTGAGATCAGCCTGGTCAACATGGTGAAAGCCCGTCTCTACTGAAAATACAAAAATTAGCTGGGCGTGAACCCAGGAGGCAGAGGTTGCAGTGAGCTGAGAGTGCATCGCACTCTAGCCTAGGTGACAAGGGTGAAACTTGGTCTCAAAAACAAAACAAAACAAAAAACCCTCAATGTAATTTCCTCCAGTCTTTTTTTCAAAGCCCCAATATGTGTAAGTGTTCTCTGGGTTTCATATTTAATACCTGGCATCACACAATTAGCATGTCTGCAGTTTTGCATTCTACTTTCTTCCCTCAACATTATGCCACGGATATTTCCCCTTGTCATAAAAAATTCTCTGGAAACAGGGAATTATGAACCATAGTTATAATTGGGCTCACAGGTTGGCATCATAGTCCAACCTGTGAGAATGCTATAATTTTACCATTTTCCTCTTTTTCTAATGTGATAGTCATTTTCACTTTTTAAATTATTATTATACTTTAAGTTCTAGGGTACATGTGCACAACATGCAGGTTTGTTACATATGTATACATGTGCTATGTTGGTTTGCTGCACCCATCATCTCATCATTTACATTAGGTATTTCTCCTAATGCTATCACTGCCCCAGTCCCCCACCCCCCGACAGGCCCCAGTGTGTGATGTTCCCCGCACTGTGTTCATGTGCTCTCATTGTTCAATTCCCACCTATGAGTGAGAACATGCAGTGTTTGGTTTTCTGTCCTTGTGATAGTTTGCTGAGAATGATGGTTTCCAGCGTCATCCATGTCCCTGCAAAGGACATGAACTCATCCTTTTTTATGGCTGCATAGTATTCCATGGTGTATATGTGCCACATTTTCTTAATCCAGTCTATTATTGATGGACATTTAGGTTGGTTCCAAGTCTTTGCTATTGTGAATAGTGCTATAATAACATATGTGTGCATGTGTCTTTATAGTAGAATAATTTATAATCCTTTGGGTATATACCCAGTAATGGGATCACTGGGTCAAATGGTATTTCTAGTTCTAGATCCTTGAGGCGGCACCACACTGTCTTCCACAATGGTTGAACTAATATACCACAGTGTAAAAGCATTCCTATTTCTCCACATCGTCTCCAGCATCTGTTGTTTCCTGACTTTTTAATGATTGTCATTATAACCAGCATAAGATGATATCTCATTGTGGTTTGATTTGCATTTTTCTGATAACCAGTGATGATGAGCATTTTTTCATATGTCTGTTGGCTGCATAAATGTCTTCTTTTGAGAAGGGTCTATTCATATCCTTTGCCCACTTTTTGATGGGGTTGTTTTTTTCTTGTAAATTTGTTTAAGTTATTTGTAGATTCTGGATATTAGCCCTTTGTCAGATGGGTAGATTGTAAAAATTTTCGCCCATTCTGTAGATTGCTTGTTCACTCTGATGATAGTTTCTTTTGCTGTGCAGAAGCTCTTTAGTTTAATTAGATCCCATTTCTCAATTTTGGCTTTTGTTGCCATTGCTTTTGGTGTTTTAGTCATGAAGTCTTTGCCCATGCCTATGTCCTGAATGGTATTGCCTAGGTTTTCTTCTAGGGTTTTTATCATTTTAGGTCTTACATATAAGTCTTTAATCCATCTTGAGTTAATTTTTGTATAAGTTGTAAGGAAGGGATCCAGTTTCAGCTTTCTACATATGGTTAGCCAGTTTTCCCAGCACCATTTATTAAATAGGGAATCCTTTCTCCATTGCTTGTTTTTGTCAGGTTTGTCAAAGATCAGATGGTTGTAGATGTGTGGTGTTATTTCTGAGGCCTCTGTTCTGGTCCATTGGTCTATATATCTGTTTTGGTACCAGTACCATGCTGTTTTGGTTACTGTAGCCTTGTAGCATAGTTTGACATCAGGTAGTGTGATGCCTCCTGCTTTGTTCTTTTGACTTAGGATTATCTTGGCTATGCAGGCTCCTTTTTGGTTCCATATGAACTTTAAAGTAGTTTTTTTCAATTCTGTGAAGAAAGGCATTGGTAGCTTGATGGGGATGGCATTGAATCTATAAATTACCTTGGGCTGTATGGCATTTTCATGATATTGATTCTTCCTATCTATGAGCATGGAATGTTCTTCCATTTCTTTGTGTCCTCTTTTATTTCATTGAGCAGTGGTTTGTAGTTCTTGAAGAGGTCCTTCGCATCCCTTGTAAGTTGTATTCCTAGGTATTTTATTCTCTTTGTAGCAATTGTGAATGGGAGTTCACTCATGATTTGGCACTCTGTTTGTCTGTTATTGGTGTATAGGAATGCTTGTAATTTTTGCACATTGATTTTGTATCCTGAGACTTTGCTGAAGTTGCTTATCAGCTTAAGGAGATTTTGTGCTGAGAAGATGGGGTTTTCTAAATATACAACCATCTCATCTGCAAACAGGGATAATTTGACTTCCTCTTTTCCTAACTGAGTACCCTTTATTTCTTTCTCTTGCCTGATTGTCCTAGCTAGAACTTCCAACACCATGTTGAATAGGAGTGGTGAGAGAGAGCATCCTTGTCTTGTGCTGCTTTTCAAAGGGAATGCTTCCACTTTTTGCCCGTTCAGTATGATATTGGCTGTGGGTTTGTCATAAATAGCTCTTCTTATTTTGAGATATGTTCCATCAATGCCTAGTTTATTGAGAGTTTTTAGCATGAATGGCTGTTGAATTTTGCTGAAGGCCTTTTCTGCATCTATTGAGATAATCATCATGTGGTTTTTGTCATTGGTTCTGTTTATGTGATGGGTTATGTTTATTGATTTGCATATGTTGAACCAGCCTTGCAGCCCAGGGACGAAGCCGACTTGATCATAGTGGATAAGCTTTTTGATGTGCTACTGGATTCGGTTTGCCAGTATTTGATGGAAGATTTTCGTATCGATGTTCATCAGGGATATTGGTCTAAAATTCTCTTTTTTTTTTTGTTATGTCTCTGCCAGGCTTTGGTATCAGGATGATGATGGCCAGATAAAATGAGTTAGGGAAGATTCCCTTTTTCTATTGATTGGAATAGTTTCAGAAGGAATGGTACCAGCTCCTCTTTGTACCTCTGGTAGAATTTGGCTGTAGAATCCATCTGGTTCTGCACATTTTTTGATTGGTAGACTATTAATTATTGCCTCAATTTCAGGATCTATTATTCAGAGATTCAACTTCTTCCTGGTTTAGTCTTGGGAGGGGGTAGGTGTCCAGGAATTTATCCATTTCCTCTAGATTTTCTAGTTTATTTGCATAGAGGTGTTTATACTATTCTCTGATGGTAGTGTGTATTTCTGTGGGATCAGTGGTGATATCCCCTTTATCATTGTTTATTGCATCTATTTGATTCTTCTCTCTTTTCTTCTTTATTAGTCTTGCTAGCGGTCTATCAATTTTGTTGATCTTTTCAAAAAACCAGCTCCTGGATTCACTGATTTTTTTGAAGGGTTTTTGTGTCTCTTATCTCCTTCAATTCTGCTCTGATCTTAGATATTTCTTGCCTTCTGCTAGCTTTTGAATTTGTTTGCTCTTGCTTCTCTAGTTCTTTTAATTGTGATGTTAGAGTGTCGATTTTAGATCTTTCCTGCTTTCTCTTGTGGGCATTTAGTGCTATAAATTTCCCTCTACACGCTGCTTTAAATGTGTCCCAGAGATTCTGGTACATTGTGTCTTTGTTCTCACTGGTTTCAAAAAGAACATCTCTATTTCTGCCTTCATTTTGTTATTTATCCAGTAGTCATTCAGGAGCAGGTTGTTCAGTTTCCATGTAGTTGTGCGGTTTTGAGTGAGTTTCTTATTCCTGAGTTCTAATTTGATTGCACTGTGGTCTGAGAGACAGTTTGTTGTGATTTCTGTTCTTTTACATTTGCTGAGGAGTGCTTTACTTCCAATTATGTGGTCAATTTTGGAATAAGTGTGATGTGGTGATTCTGTTGATTTGGGCTGGAGAGTTCTGTAGATGTCTATTAGGTCTGTTTGGTGCAGAGCTGAGTTTAGGTCCTGGATATCCTTGTTAACCTTCTACCTCATTGATCTGTCTAAAGTTGACAGTGGGGTGTTAAAGTCTCCCATTATTACGGTGTGGGAGTCTAAGTCTCTTTCTAGGTCTCTAAGGACTTGCTTTATGAATCTGGGTGCTCCTGTATTGGGTGCATATATATTTAGGATAGTTAGCTCTTCTTGTTGAATTGATCTCTTTACCATTATGTAATGGCCTTCCTTGTCTCTTTTGATCTTTGTTGGTTTAAAGTCTGTTTTCTCACAGGCAAGCATTGCAACCCCTCCTTTTTTTTGCTTTGCATTTGCTTGGTAGATCTTCCTCCACCTCCTTATTTTGAGCCTACGTGTGTCTCTGCACATGAGATGGGTCTCCTGAATATAGCACACTGATGGGCAATGATTCTTTATCCAACTTGCCAGTCTGTGTCTTTTAATTGGGGCATTTAGTCCATTTACATTTAAGGTTAATATTGTTATGTGTGAATTTGATCCTATCATTATGATGTTAGCTGGTTATTTTGCCCATTAATTAACGCAGTTTCTTCCTACATCGATGGTCTTTACAATTTGGCATGTTTTTGCAGTGACTGGTACTGGTTGTTTGTTTCCAAGTTTAGTGCTTCCTTCAGGAGCTCTTCTAAGGCAGGCCTCATGGTGACAAAATCTCTCAGCATTTGCTTGTCTGTGAAGGATTTTATTTCTTCTTCACTTATGAAGCTGAGTTTGGCTGGATATGAAATTCTGGGTTGAAAATTCTTTCCTTTAAGAATGTTTAATGTTGGCCTCCACTCTCTTCTGGCTTGTAGGGTTTCTGCTGAGAGATCCACTGTTAGTCTGATGGGCTTCCCTTTGTGGGTAAATTGACCTTTCTCTCTGTCTGCCCTTAACAATTTTTCCTTCATTTCAACGTTGGTGAATCTGACAATTAAGTGTCTTGGGGTTGCTCTTTTTGAGAAATATCTTTGTGGTGTTCTCTGTATTTCCTGAATTTGAATGTTGGCCTGCCTTGGTAGGTTGGAGAAGTTCTCCTGGATAATATCCTGAAGAGTGTTTTCTAACTTGGTTCCATTCTCTCTGACACTTTCAGGTACATCAATCAACGCAGATTTGGTCTTTTCACATAGTCCCATATTTCTTGGAGGCTTTGTTCATTTCTTGTTACTCTTTTTTCTCTAATCTTGTCTTCTCACTTTATTTCATTAATTTGATCTTCAATCATTGATACCCTTTCTTCCACTTGATTGAATTGGCTATTGAAGCTTGTGCATGCATCACAAAGTTCTCGTGCCATGGTTTTCAGCTCCATCAGGTCCCTTATGGCCTTCTCTACACTGTTTATTCTAGTTAGCCATTCATCTAACCTTTTTTCAAGGTTTTTAGCTTCCTTGCAATGGGTTCAAACATCCTCCTTTAGCTTGGAGAAGTTTGTTATTACCGACCTTATGAAGCCTATCTCTGTCAAATCGTCAAAGTCATTCTCCGTCCAGTTTTGTTCCGTTGCTGGCGAGGAGCTGTGATCCTTTGGAGGAGAAGAGGCGCTTGGTTTTCAGAATTTTCAGCTTTTCTGCTCCGGTTTCTCCCCATCTTTGTGGTTTTATCTACCTTTGATCTTTGATGTTGGTGACCTACAGATGGGGTTTCGGTGTGGATGTCCTTTTTGTTGATGTTGATGTTATTCCTCTCTGTTTGTTAGTTTTCCTCCTAACAGTCAGGCCCCTCAGCTGCAGGTCTGTTGGAGTTTGCTGGAGGTCCACTCCAGACCCTGTTTGCCAGGGTATCACCAGCAGAGGCTGCAGAATGGCAAATATTGCTGCCTGATCCTTCCTCTGGAAGCTTTGTTCCAGAGGGGCACCCACCATATGGGGTGTCTGTTGGATGCACCTGGGAGATGTCTCCCAGTCAGGCTATGTGGGGATCAGCAACCCACTTAAGGATGCAGTCTGTCCATTCTCAGAGCTTGAATGCTGTGCTGGGAGAACCACGGCTCTGTCTTCAGAGCTGTCAGACAGGGACATTTAAGTCTGCAGAAGTTGTCTGCTGCTTTTGTTCAGCTATGCCCTGCCCACAGAGGTGGAGTCCACAGAGGCAGTAGGGCTTGTTGCACTGCAGTGGGCTCCATCCAGTTCGAGCTTCCCAGCTGCTTTGTTTATGAACTCAAGTCTCAGCAATGGCCAATGCCCTGCCCCACCCCTCACCTGGCTGCATCCTCGCAGGTTGATCTCAGACTACTACTGCACTAGCAGGGAGCAAGTCTCCTTGGGCGTGGGACCCACTGAGCCAGGCACAGGAGGGAATCTTCTGGTCTGCCAGTTGCTAAGACCTTGGGAAAAGTGCAGTATTTGGGCAGGAGTGAAATGTTTTTCCAGGTACAGTCTGTCATGTCTTCCCTTGGCTAGGAAAGGATATCCCCCAACATCTTGAGCTTCCCAGGTGAGGTGACACCCCACCCTGCTTCAGCTCACCCTCCAAGGGCTGCACCCACTGTCCAACTAGTCCCAACAAGATGAACCAGGAACCTCAGTTGGATATACAGAAATCACCTGTATTCTGCGTCGATCTCACTGACAGCTGCAGATAGGAGCTGTTCCTATTCGGCCATCTTGGAAGCCAGACCCCATTTTCACTTTTTATTATCCATTTGTTTGCCTAATTTGTTTTCACTTTCTGGGTTTGATTAGTGAATGCTATCTTGTTTATCAGCACTTTGTTAGAGAGCCATGACATTACACTTATGACCAATAGAAGTCTGGTCTAGTTTCCGAATCAGCGAGGTTCATGACAAGCGTGGCATCCACGACATGCGTGTTGAGTGGAAATCCTGGATTATCATGAAATTACGAAACACAGAGCAGGGAAGCCACGATGTTTGGAGCTGTCAAGTAATTACTTCTGTTCTTTTTCTACACCCTGTCCGTAATCATTCAGTCCTTGCTTCTGCTTGGTTTCATGTTGCATCCCTCTTTCTTTCTTTTTTTTTTTTTAAATTAGCTCCCAAGCAGTGGGATTTGATGGAAATTTGAACCATTTTTCCTCTTTTCTGACTCCAGGTCCTACCTCTTCCTGCAGGAAGCCCACACAAGCTGGGATGAGGGGGAGGCAAGAAAAAAGAGCAGGGTAGGCAAGTTTGACACAATTAACACCTTGATCATGCCTCCAAATGCAGAGGGTCTTTCAGGGAAGGAGAACCAAAATGTACAGGAGAAAAATGACAGGAGATGACAGGCACGGTGGCTCACGCCTGTAATCCCAGCACTTTGGGAGACGGAGGCGGGTGGATCACGAGGTCAGGAGATCGAGACCATCCTGGCTGACACAGTGAAACCCCATCTCTACTAAAATACAAAAAAAAATTGCTGGGCCTGGCAGTGGGCACCTGTAGTCCCAGCTACTCCGGAGGCTGGAGAATGGCATGAACCCGGGAGGTGGAGCTTGCAGTGAGCCGAGATCATGCCACTGCATCCCAGCCTGGGCAACAGAGTGAGACTCCATCTCAAAAAAAAAAAAAAGAAAAGAAAAGAAAAGAAAAATGACAGGAGACAAAAGGAAAAGTCAGCCAAATCTAAATGCAGTATTAGAAGCTAGAAATTCCTGTTGTCAACAAGAGATTCTGACAACTTCATCTCCTCTAACTTAAGAAAATCATTGAAAAGCCTTCCTATATGTTTAGTTGCAAAGCAAAATCCAGATGCACATCTTAAGTACCTACAGAAATTATGAGAAAGTATGCAGCAGGCTCAGATTCTAGCCCTGAGAAATAATCTGGTGTTTGGGAGAGAAAAGCAGAAGTAAAGTGCCTGATTGTCTGGCAAAGTAACACTCTGTACATTGGATAATACTGAGTCACCCCAACCCCAGACTATCCTGTGATTTCATTTTAATATAGAGAGCAAACACAACACAGTTAAAATGAAAAAATCAACTGGGATAACTTGCAGAAAATATAATTAAGTTAAAAATTATATCCTGAACATAGAGAGAACTCAAACAAATCAATAGGAAATACACCCCAGTAGAAAATGATCTGGTGGTAATATGTACACACACAACATACACATGACCAAAGCGCATGCAAAAGTCCTCACCTTATAATCCAATAAATGCAAGTAGAAACAGCTAATTCTAATTTTTACCCAGCAAGTTTTCTGGGGTAGGAATGTTATGAATTTGTGTAAGAATACCATGAATCATCATCAGGGATGGGAACTGACTGCAATTGTTTATAGTTGGTTTCAAAAAGCAATTCAGCAGGCCACATGTGGGGATCTATCCTAAAAAAAATGACCAGATATGGATGGGGACTTACGGTGTTTAAAACAAAGGAAAATTACAAACAACCTGTATTTCCAATAAGGGATATGGTTAGGCTGGGCGCGGTGGCTCACACCTGTAACCCCAGCACTTTGGGAGGCCAAGACGCAGATGCATTGCCTAAGCCCAGGGGTCCAAGACCAGCCTGGGCAACTTGGCAAAACCCTGTCTCTACAAACAAAACAAAACAAAACAAAATTAGCCAGGTGTGGTGGCACACGTGTAGTCTCAGCTACTTGGGAGGCTGAAGTGAGAGGCTTGCTGGAGCCCAGGAGGCAGAGGTTGCAGTGAGTTGAGATCATGTCACTGTATTCCAGCCTAAGTGACAGAGCAACACTCTGCCTCAAAAAAAAGGGGGGGATATGGTTAAATAAATTATGGTACACCCCCCAAAATATTTCACAGCTATTATACAAGATGCACTTGAAAATATCTTAATGTGAAAATGCTTATGATATTTGAGGCAAAAAGAATGATAAAAGTTAGTATTTCTTGGGGGCTTTCCACGTCCCAGGACTGTTTTATTCCGTTTACATCTGTTTCTCATTCATTTCTTAAAAGAACCTCATGAAGTAGATACTATTATTAATATTACTATTATTAATATCCTCACTTTATATACGATGAAGTGGAAACAAGATGGTTATCTTACCCAGGGTTACAATCTAAGAAGTTCCATTCCAGGCTTGATGCTGTTAAAAATTTTACCACGTTACCTGATGGCTATCTGTCTGTCTGCCTGTGTGTCTGTCTATCTACCTATTTATTTTTATCAGTTAGGGTCCCAATAGGAAACAGCACACTCAAGTGAAAATAACTGAAGAAGAGTTTGTCGAAAGGAGTCTTTATAATAGGTGTGGCCAGGAGGTAAGGAAGCAATAAAGAGGCCATGCAGTACTCAAGGCCCAAAGAGGAAACAAAAATCAAATCAGGAAGAAGAAAGTCTTCTCAGGGGTCCTCTTGTCTAATTATTATCTGTCCGTCCATCATCCATCCACACATCAATCTTTCAATCCATCCAGCCTTGCAGCCTCTGTATGACAGGATGAGGCAAAAAGACAGCAGATAACATGCCATAAAGTGAATTGTGAGACACATACCCTAGGGGACTTGTGTCTTCCAGCATTTAGCTGAAATGTGGTTATAGAATGCTACAGAAGCCCTTAACACTAATCCCCCACAATGAGGTAGAGAGGATAGGACACATAAGGGGCTTTCCGGCTTCGAGACCACCCTCTTCCCTGGTGTGGGAGGGGTGTGGGCCCCCTCAGGCCTGAGTCACTCAAAGAGCAGCCTCAGACTCCTGGTGGGCAGTGAGGGCAGGGCTGGCCAGCAGCTCTGGCAGGAGAGTGGAAGAGATGGGTGCAGCTGTGGGTTCAGCCGGCTCATCCACCGTCTGTGCAGGCTGAGAATGGCTGTGTCCTCTCCATGGAAGAGCTGGCATGTGGGAGAGCCCAGACTCTGCCCTGTGAGACCCCTGGTCAGGCAGTCAGCCACAGCAGCCCTGGCAGATAGCCTGCCGGGCAGGCAGCATGTGACCGCTGAAAAGGGTCTTTCACCAAGCCTGGGGATGCACACTGGGACAGTCCCTGGGGATGCATGCTGAACACTACCACCGGGAGACAGGGTCCGCCTGCCCCCAGAGCCTGCAGCCATGAAATAAGTACTGTCCAGCCACTTACCTCCTTCTCTCCCTCCCAGAAGGGTCAGGCCACACCTGGTGAGCTGTGGGAGGAGGCAGAGGGAGGGAAGAAGCCCCAGGCCTAGTTCTCTGTGGCAAGATACCAAGCTGGAGGGGGTGAGGAAACAGCTCTACTTTAAACTGAGTTCAGAGTTTTGATATTTTCTGGGACTGGGTACTCTAAGCATCAGACTGATGACATTGTTGGGTAGTTACAGTGACAACAAAACTTGGTGTCATCCAAGAGTTTCCAGCAAGGTCATGCTGATTGCTCAAATGCTCACTCAGGAGCTGAGGAAGAACCAGCCACTGGACACCTTCAGACACAGAACAGGAAGATGAAGTCGCCATGTGGTTACTTCTCCAGCTCCTGCCGGTCCCATATGTGTGCATGAGTGAGTGTGCACATCTGCAAATGAACTACACACATGGGCCTGTATCTCTGGACAGGGAAGTGATAGCTGGCATTCATTTTCTTCTTTTTACACATTCTCCTCTAATTTCCACATTTCCTACAAAAGGGATGTAGTCCTTTTATAATCAGAAAAACATCAGCAAATGTTATTTCAAAAGAGGAAGTCAGCCTTCCGGAAATTCCCTAATCCATGTAAAATATCACTTGTACCCGGAATGAGCCTTACCCATCACATGCCCAGTACCGCCACAAAGAGCAAGAAACATTCCAACATCTGCACAGGAACTTGGCGAGAAACCGACTCTATTCCCAGGGGAGGAGGGAGGAAGTGAGAATTGCGGATTTGGTTGTTTCTCTTGTAAACATACTTTGGGATCATATCCTTTTCCTTTCCCCTCCCTTCTCCATTTAGTCACAAATTCAGCAGCACAGAGACCCTTCCCAATACCAGCTCAACTGATGTGGCCCATTTTTCAGGCAAATTTCCAATGAGAGCTGAAAGTTAGTACCTTGGCATCTTGAGGAATTCTAGAGGAATCTGAGAGTACTGAGATAAAAAATGCTTCCTAGCTGCATGTAGTCACACACTGGAGTCCCTTTAACTTTTTTTCTAATGCTTTGCAGTGGAATTACCATGAAGGTGAAACAGCCTTATAAAAAGATCTTTAAAAGTTCATGAAAAAGAGTTTTTGCTATGTTAGAAAAGGAGGTAGGAATCCCGTGGAGCTAAAACACATCAAGCCAAAGTCACCCACTTCCCTCTGATAAGGGTAGTAGATGGCTGGATGGGAAAAGGCTGCAGGGCCAGGATACCCAGCACTCAGCTCAGCCTTGGATGATGTTTCCCAATATTTGGAGTGATGAAATGGCAAAATATGACCTGGATGAGAGCAGCTGGGGGAATTCCCAGCTAGTGGGAAAGCCTTAGAGTCACCTAGCAGGATGACTTGATAAGACACACTTTTCAAACATAGCCACTTCAGCAGGTAGGGAAGACTAGATGAAGCAGGTTGGGAATTCTATGATTCAAGAATATAGTGAGAAATAGAACTGCAGGTCAAAACTGAATAGGTGGCCAGGCACACTGGCTCACCCCTATAATCCCAGCACATAGGAAGGCGGGCAGATCATGAGGTCGGGGGATCGAGACCATCCTGGCCAACATAGTGAAACCCACTCTCTACTAAAAAAAATACAAAAAATTAGCTGGGCGTGGTGGTGCACACCTGTAGTCCCAGATACTTGGGAGACTGAGGCATGGGAATCGCTTGAACTCAGGAGGCGGAGGTTGAAGTGAGCCAAGATTGTGCCACTGCACTTCAGCCTGGCAACAGAGCAAGACTTTGTCTCAAAAAAACAAAAAACAAAAACAAACAAACAAAAAACACAAAAAACTGAAGAGGTAAAATACAATAGGAATAAGAGTATAACTACTCTTGGGTCCAAATAGTTAATTACATGATGATAACAGTCTGATAACAAGAACAACATTTTGTATTTATATAGAGTATTAATATTTTACAGTTTACAAGACTGTTTTGGGAGGCTTACCTTAGTTTCAACTCTTTAGAAAAAAATACTTAAGGGTTGTTTCTGTTGACTACAAGCTTAAAGTGAACAGATACAGAAAAATAAAAGCCAATAGTAGCCAAAAAAAGGTAAGTGCTCTTGTCCTTTGAGCACATCTGAGGCAGTGGGTTGCACCCTTGGGGCCACCTTTAAGAGAAACATCAATAATTGAAGTCATAACAAAACAGGTGGGCAGGGAGGTGAAGGGAAGACAGGGAGAGGTGAACAGTTGTTTCAAATATGTGAGCAGCCTCCATATTAGAAGATTCTGTGACTATCAGAAACGTAGAGTTTCCACAAATGACCAGAAGTTTCAAAGATGAAGACTGTGTTTGGAAGAATGGATCTAATCATTTCGATGTTTTGCAGGTACAATTGAAATCCACAGGATTGCTGTGGGGAGGATAATGGTTTGGCCACATCCCTTGATGTCACTCAGCCATGCACTCCCTGACACTGCAAGGTCACTCCTGGACATACAGATGCAAGAGGCAGGAGGCTCATTTGAACCTGGGAGGTGGAGGTTGCAGTGAGCCAAGATTGCACCATTGTTGCAGCCTGGGCAACAAGAGGGAAATTCTGTCTTGGAAAAAAAAAAGAAGATCTTAATCTCCAGAGGAGATCTTTTAAGAGCCAATAAGTTCTCTCAGCACAACCAAATTATGAGAAACATCAGTTGTCCGATATCACAAAGTGGCTCTCAGCTTGTGTGGTGCCAAAGCAGCTCTCAGAGCTTGGTGCTTCTATGCAGGGAATACCATCCCAGCAAATCTGGCTCCCTGAGGAGTGCTTGGAGCTGCCATAATTACATTCCCTTAGGTGCTACCCATTCCTCATCCTTCGCGGCCCCTCACTATGAAGTGTGGACAAAGGGAAGTGGCTAACAGGACGGCTCTTCAATTAGCTGAAGGATGTTGACCAGCTGGTGGGAAGGAAGCCAAAGATACCCACTGAAAATCCATTAGACTCAAATACATTGCAACATTTCCTCCAATAACTTGCTTCCCTTTTTTGCACTCAGTGAATAGAGCGTTCTTAATCTTCAACAACTTACCTTCCCAAAGGTGGCTGGGTTGACTTGGTTCTCAGTGTTTTGCCCACAGGTCTCCACGTAAATCTCATACATGAGACAGCGAGGGAGGCTGCACCCTTTGCAAATGCAGAAGTTGTCGACCAACCTGGAGGAGAGGAGGACAAAGAAGAGGAAATTGGCATTTGTTTTTCTAGAGCAAAATATTTTGACAAAATCAATGGTCAAGATGTGTATGAGATTCCATACTTATGAAACATGTATAATTTATTGGATGAATCCCTGCGAAGGCTCACAACTGGCATCACTATGTACCCATTTGTCCTTAGGCCAGTGTTAAGTATATTGACTGCGGCTTTTAGAAGATCAGAAGCGCATAACGTGTTTCTGTTTTTGTTTGTTTCCTGGCAGGTTGGCATGCTAAAAAGAAGTTCAAATTAGGACTTCAGCAGACGCTGTTTCATAGACCTTTACAAAGGTTACAGCCAAGAGCTACATAACTACAAAGTGGAGAATTATTTATTCCACTTTATGAATAAGACACAAAACAATACCCAGGTAAATCCTATCACCCCTGCAGGCCAACCTGGCTTCCCAGGCCCCATTTTCACATCCTTCCCTCTGTGATCCCTGTTCCTCTGAAGCAGTTGCTTGCATGGTTCTTAAACCCCTGTGGTTAGGGCAGGCCATTATGTTTGGAGTCTTTGAATTGCAATGAGGTGTAAAACGCAAGACACAAAGACACACCAAGAGAGGCAGAGTGCTTTGGCTCTGCTTTCTTCCCTATTGGTACAGAGCCAGAGCAGCACAGAGAGAATGCAGCAGTGCCTGTGAACGCACCCGCGGTGCCTGTGACCTCTGCTCAAAGTGGGACCTTCAACTACCCAAATGCTCCTGGTCTGGGGGCAGAGTGTATTCCTTACCAATGAAGGGCTCTGGCTGAGGTTCACAGACCACCCCCGGCCCCTGGGGACAGCCAGGTGCCTGTTCCAGCAGCAGTATGTGAGTGTGGGGGTGAGTGGTGAAGGTGGCCTGGGTCAGAGAGCGTCCGTAGTGACATCCAGCCACGACCTTCCTTTCCCAGTGGGATAGACTGTCGTTCTTTAAAAAAAATACACAAAGCAAGCCAGTATAACTCTTAAACAAAGAGGAATATTTATTTAGCAGAGACTTTACAGACAATACATCTCCCTGGCATTTGTTTTTTTAGAGCATAATATGAGTATTTTGCTCTAGTTGGGTATATAGGCAGTATACAGCTGATCTTCCGGAATGAGGCACACTAGGCCCAAATTTACTTTCCTTGGGCACTAAAGGACATAGTCACAATTGTTAACCCCACTGGCTTCCCAGAAAAAAAGACACATGGACATAAGGAATGGGGGAATCTCTGGCCCTGCAATGCTTCCTTGGGGTAACAAATTACCACAGGCCCAGTGGCCTCAAACAACAGAAATGTATTCTCACAGTTCTGGAAGCTGGAAGCTTAAAAATCCAAGTGCCAGCAAGGTCGGTTCCAACCAGAGGCTCTGAGGGACACCCTGCTTGATATTTTTCTCCTTGTTTCTGTTGATTTCTGGAAATCCTCAGTGTTCCTTGGCTTCACTCCAGTCCCTGCCTGTGTCTTACACAGCCTTCTCCCTGTGTGTCCATATCTCTGTGAATTTTATTGTTTTTCTTTTTCGTATTTTTTTAGTACAGACCGGATTTTGCCATGTTGGCCAGGCTGGTCTTGAACTCCTGGGCTCAAGCGATCCACTCACCTCAGCCTCCCAAAGTGCTGGGATTACAGGCGTGAGTCACCGTGTGTGGCTAGTAGCACTGTGAATTTTCTTATCAAGATACCAGTGACTGGATTTAGAGCCCATCCTAATTCAGGATGACTTCAACTTAACCAATTACATCTACAAAGATCCTATTTCCAAATAAGGTTACATTCTGAGGTTCCGGGTGGACATGAGTTTTTTTTGGGAGGATGCTATTCAACCCAGCACAGGCATCAAGGAAGTAGATTTTTCTGGGATGCTTCCCTAAATCATTGTGGGAGCCTGACACTTCAGATACTTCACAATGGCTTAAATGCAGCTGCTACTGCATCAATTATTTGGCTCGAGGTTGAGTACAGGGTGATATCTATTGATGGGATGGTGGGATGGGGGAGTGGCAGATTCATATATATAGTCAGTATATATATATGTGTGTGTGTATATATATATGTATGTATGTATGTATGTATGTAGACAGAGAGAGAGAGAGAGAGAGAGAGAGAGAGACTCCCTCTGGAATGCAGTGGTGCAATCATAGCTCACTGCATCCTTAAACTCCTGGGCTCAAGGGATCCTTCTGCCTTAGCCTCCTGAATAGCTGGGACTACAGGCGTGTGACCATGTCCAGATACTTAAAAAAAATTTTGTAGAGGCAGGGTCTCACTATGTTGCCCAAGCTAGTGTTGACCTCCCATCGTCGAGCAATCCTCCCACTTGGCCTTCCAAAGTGCTGGGATTACAGGCACAAACCACTGCACCTGCCTTCTATTTCTTTTGTTAAGACACTACTTGTTGATATATGAAAAACTCAATATTGGAAGTATCACAGAAAGACGTTGGCTAAATCCGGGAAACTGAGGCAAAATGTGATGTGCATTGAATTCAAACTCACTTCTGTTTATTCATAGTCACTCCAGATTTAGTTAGGGAATTATCTCCTTAAAAAAGAAGTGTAAAAAATACAAACTCCTTAAAATGAACTGTAGTTTTCCACATTTGCTGATTGTTCTTTCCTGTGACAGATGCTCATTTGTTCTAAGTCTCTATGAATTGCTGTCCTCCAATTTCAAAATGATACTACCAAGCCTGCCTGTTACCTAAGTGGAAGAGGAAGGCCAAATAATACTCTTAATAAGAATAATAGTAAAGGTCTGTGGCCAAGAGTCCTTTCTATGCCACACATGTAAAGAAAGGGCTGCCTTCGGATGTGAGCCCTGTGTGGCTGCCTTGATCCTGTCAGTTCCAAGAGATTCATCCTGTTTCTGACCATGTGTCTGTGGTCATTTGCCCAACATTCTAAGCCAAATCGCAGAGGCTGACCAATGGCAGCCAGTCAGCATACAGTAACCGGACAAGCAGAAGGTTTGAAAGTGGACTTTGTCACCCAGTAGTTGCCTCAGCCTTCAGTGTCCACACACATGGGAAATTATGATCGTGACTATTACCCTGCACTTTGAACATCAAAGACCCAGGTTTCCATGCTGACTCTGAGATACCTGAGAGATTTGTGATCAGAAAACAAGCACATGACGTGCCCACTACCCTGGCTTGCACACAGAAGCTCTTATTATTATCATTTTTATGTCTACCATCAAAATCCGGAATGGAAGCAAGAAAGATGCTGATGTTGGCAGAGTGGCTGCACAGAGCACCTGCTGTAGGTGAGCCTGACTTCCAACTGCCTGGGGCTCCAAGGAGAGACTGAATGGGGACTGGCAGAACTGCTGGCAGGTGACATTGGTTAAGGGTTTTATACTCTGCCATCAAAATGTCCTTTGGTGATACACCTGGGAATAAAGCCTGTCTACATTTGGAGTGAATCAGATCACTAGATTCCTTGCTTAGCTTCATAATAACACTATTTTCCTGGTCTTGCCATCAGACAAGGTGGATTATTAAGATTTTGAGACCATTCATGATGTTCTCCTCACTTTGAGTGATGAACAATCTGATGATTACTGACTTCAGAGCACAAATACTTAGCCAGTGGTTCACACATTTTGAGTACTCGTTTTTTTTTTTTTTTTTTTGAGATGGAGTCTCACTCTGTCACCCAGGCTGGAGTGCAGTGGCGCAATCACGGCTTAATGCAAGCTCCGCCTCCCAAGTTCACGCCATTATCCTGCCTTAGCCTCCCGAGTAGCTGGGACTACAGGTGCCTGCCACCTCGCCCGGCTAATTTTTTGTATATTTAGTAGAGACGGGGTTTCACCATGTTAGCCAGGATGGTCTCGATCTCCTGATCTTGTGATCCACCTGCCTCAGACTCCCAAAGTGCTGGGATTACAGGCGTGAGCCACCGCGCCCAGCCTCTGAGTACTCTTTAAAGAAAAATGTCATGAGCAACTGGGCACAGTGGCTCATGCCTGTAATCCCAGCACCTTGGGAGGCTGAGATGGGCAGATCACCTGAGGTCAGGAGTTCAAGGCCAGCCTGGCTAACATGGCAAAACCCCATCTCTACTAAAAATACAAAAATTAGCTGGGCGCAGTGGTGTGTGCCTGTAATCCCAGCTTCTCAGGAGGCTGAGGTAGGAGAATCACTTGAACCCGGGAGGCAGAGGTTGCAATGAGCCAAGATCGTGCCACTGCACTCCAGCCTGGGAGACAAAGTGAGACTCCATCTCAAAACAAACAAACAAAAAAAAAACAAAGAAAAATGTCATGAGCCCCCCACACTAGGAACTAGAGTACCTTTTCGATCCGGCTGATCAAAAGCTACCATAAATTCTACACCTTTCCAAACAAATTTGTATTTTTAAAATTTCAACAGAGTCTGCAGAAATTTGTAAAAGTCTATGTGGGAGATAGTTGTGTAGTCTACAGCCAGGGCTCAGCATGCATTGGGATTAGGTAATGCTTAGGTTTTGCCTGGTCTGAAGCCAGGGGTTAGACCTGCTAGGTCTGCACTCCAGCAAGGAAGTCAGATCACTGTTCTTCATTCCTTTGTGCTCCCCAGAGCTTTAACCCCACCTCTCCCCATTTCTGCAGTCTTTCCTGTCCATGAAACAGAAAGCTTCTATTACCTCTGGCCCCTGAGACTTGGCCAAGCTCTCCTGGGGCCTTTCTCCTGGGAGAATTTATCCAATGTGGATGACAATGGCACTGATGTCTCTAACACATGTTGGGGTCCTAACAAGTGACTGATTAGAAGACAAAACAATGAAGTAATGTGGAAAATGGCAGGTTTCCTCCACAGGACAACAGTTGGGCCCCTCCCTGGTCTTTCACTCAGACACTGGCTAACGGAGATGTCTCCGGGCGTTCAGACCCCTTGCTCTGCACTACCCACCACTGCTCCTCCAGCATTGGAGATACTTTGCAATACCAGAGGCTGTTCTTGATGTTGATGTTAAAACCACTAGTACCAATCGTCTGTTTTGGGTTTTTTATTTTGTTTTGAGATGGAGTTTCACTCTTGTTGCCCACGCTGGAGCAGAGTGGCACAATCTTGGTTCACTACAACCTCCACCTCCCAGGTTCAAGCGATTCTCCTGCCTCAGCATTCAGAGTAGCTGGGATTTACAGGCGCCCGCCACCACACCCAGCTAATTTTTGTATTTTTAGTAGAGCCAGGGTTTCACTGTGTTAGCCAGGCTGGTCTCGAACTCCTGAGCTCAAGTGATCCACCTGGCTCAGCCTCCCAAAGTGCTGGGATTACAGGCCCGAGCCACCACACCCGGCCTCAACGATCTGTTAAACATACCACCTCATCAACTGGATGTCTAAAGAACAGCCTTCCCCAATGAAACAGTGAACCCTCCCTTATTTCCATTGCCTCCACCCCCCAACCTTGAAGAGAGGCCTATAGGGATAGGAACTTGTAATATGGGACTTGAATAAGTCAGACTCTCTGCTAAAATGGCCTACACCAGGGGCATCCAATCTCTTTTCCTGGGCTACACTGTAAGAAAAATTGTCTTGGGTCACATATAAAATACACTAACACTAATGATAGCTGATGAGCCAAAAAAAAAAAAAAGCTCATAATATTTTAACAAAGTTTATGAAGGCCCAGCGTGGTGGCTCACACCTGTAATCCCAGCACTTTGGGAGGCCGAGGCAGGTGGATCACTTCAGGTCAGGACTTCCAGACCAGCCTGGCTAACATGGTGAAACCTTGTCTCTAAGAAAAATACAAAAATTAGCAGGGCATGGTGGCGCAGACCTGTAATCCCAGCTACTACGGAAGGATAAGGCAGGAGAATCACTTGAACTTAGGAGGCGGAGGTCACAGTGAACCAGATCATGCCACTGCACTCCAGACTGGACAACAGAGCAAGACTCTGTCACAAAAAAAAAAAAAAAAGGAAAAGAAAGTTTACAAATCTGTGTTGGGACTCATGCAAAGCTGTCCTGGGCCTCATGCAGCCCTTAGACCAAGGGTTGGACAAGCTTGGTCTAGACCATCATAGGCCCCCTGGTTACCATTTGAAGTGAGTTCACAAACGGCCTTAGGAGGATGTTCAGGTATTTTTTAATCAGTCTCATCATTCTTTCAAGTCTCTGGAGCATAATTTAAACCCTGGAAACTCTAATTCACTAAATGGCGAACTGAAGTCATTGAAAGGCATCCTGAGTCCTTTTTTCTAAGAAGGATGCATGAGGGGCCTGGGTCAGTGGGTGTAGCAGAAACCTAGCCCGGCTGTGTAACACTGAAAAACGCTGTGTGCTTCAATATTTATTCATTTGATTTTTTTTTCTCTCATTGAAGATAAGACATATCAAAAATGTTCTTTTGGAGGAAAGTGGTAACTGTTTAGGCCTGCCAGGGTTATAATCACAAAACACGCCCTTCATTTTTGTGTCACTCACATGACTTTTTCAAAAGTCTTCCCTGAGAAATATTCTTTGAAACTTAAAAAGAGAAAAATGTACTCTGTTATATAACAGTTATTCACCTTGTAAAACTAAAGGTCCTAGAACTGGTTTCAATTATTTTCCTATTTAAGAAGATCTGCAACCCCATGAGTTTCTCGGTCCCAGGGGCTGAGGATATTTTTCTTTCCCTTTTTTCCTGCTTCGACTTAAATAGCTAGAAGTGAATTTCACAATGTGGAATGCATTGCTAAAGCTAAAAACTCCTTAGCTTTAAATTAGGAAACATCCCATCCTGGATCTAGGGAGAGAAAGCTTTTCCTCCCCTGGCCAGTGCTCAGGTGCTTTTGGATGTACATGGAAGCAGGGTCCAACCAACGGGCCCCCGCGGGGCAGACCCGATGGCTTTCCGCGGGAAGGGTGACAACGGGGAACCCACAGATGGAAAGCCCGGCCCCATCGCCGATTCGGGCCCGGGGCTTTTACGCGTGTGCGTGCATGGGAGGCCCCTCCGCCTGCGGCGGGCGAGCATCAGAAAGCGCTGGGCCTGGGGCCGCTCCTCACACCCGGCTTTGACCCGGCGTCCGGAGGGCAGCCGTAGCGGGAACCACGCTTCCCCTCCCCGGCCCCACCTCCTCCATCCGAGCGTCCCAGGCGCCTGGCAGCTCACCACTGGATGACGCCGCTCTGTGGGCCCCGGCTACCCCCGCCGCTGGACGGCGAGGCAGGCACCCCCTCCGCCATGGCTCGGCCCCGGACCTGCAGCACCGAGGCAGGCAGCGAGCGGCGGCCGTGGGCGGTGCTGGGTTGCACCGGTCCTGCCACCGCCGCTCCTCGGTGTTTACTTTAGAAAGGGGCGGGGGGCGCGGGGCCGGAGCCCACTCCTCCAGACCCGAGCCCGGGGGCGCGGAAGGCGCGCGGCGAGTACGGGAGGCCACAGCTCCCCAACCCCCGCGCCCCGCCGAGGATGTGCGGACCCCGCCCTGCATCCTGCGGTGTAGGCTGGAGCCGCCTCCCGCTGGCACCCAGCGCCCTTCCCACCTGCTTACCAATCAAACAGGGACGCGAACAAGCAGCACCAACTTACACCTTTTCCAATCTGGTCGCGGTGTTGAATCCGTGGGGGTCCTTGACTTGCTTGGGCGTTGGAGTTATTCAGGCAGTTTTCAAAAATATTGATACCACGGCTGCCGCTCCCCCTCCCAGCCCCGCCCCGCCCCAAGAGGTTCTGATGAATTGGTCTGGGCGAGGGCAGCCTGGGCCAACCGGCTTTTTCAGGGCCCTGGGGTCATGCTAATGTGCCCGCCGTTGCTGAAAACCGCTGGACTTAGGAGTTTTGAAAAATCTCGGAGCTCAGAATTTCTGGCAGGCAGGCGCATCTGGACTTCTAGGAGGCTGGTCCCAGGTGACTCCAGTGTGCTGCTCCAGGTGAGCAGTGCCACCTCAACGTGAGTCCCCATATCTGTAGCCAGGCCCTGCCAGTCCTTGCCCTCAAGAGCCATTTATGTCAGTGTCATTGCTGTGTGACATGGAGCTGCTGGCCATCTCCAAATTCATTTCCTTTGTGGGGAACTGTGTGGTTGTTGTGAGTATTAAGCGACATTTACTTGGAAGGCTGTGGCATAGTCAGAGTTCAGTCATGCAGCCGTTACTGTGGCTGCTAACTGCTTCAGAGTCTCCGGGTAAGGATTTCTCAATCTAGATCAAAAACACATTTGCCGACTTAACAACAACAAAAACCAAACCGCCCAGTTTAAAAATGGGCAAAGGACTTGAATAGACATTTATCCAAGATAGCATTCCATTGTATAGATATACCATAATTTGTTATTCATTAGTCTTCTGTTGATGGTCATTTGGGTTGTGTCCAGTTTTGAGCTATTATGAATGAAGCTGCTATCTATGAACATTGCTGTTTTCCCCTGATACTGTTTTAAAAATCCATTTTCTATTCTCTTGCTTTTTTCTCCCTTGTTTATTTTCATTCTTTCTTTTTCTTTTTTCTTTTTTTTTTGAGACAGAGTCTTGCTCTGTCACCCAGGCTGGAGTGCAGTGGCACAATCTCAGCTCACTGCAAGCTCCAACTCCCGGGTTCATGCCATTCCCCTGCCTCAGCCTCCCAAGTAGCTGGGACTACAGGCGCCCCGCCACCACGCCCGGCTAATTTTTTGTATTTTTAGTAGAGATGGGGTTTCACCATGTTAGCCAGGATGGTCTCGATCTCCTGCCCTTGTGATCCGCCCACCTCGGCCTCCCAAAGTGCTGGGATTACAGGCATGAGCCACCATGCCCAGCCCCCTTGTTTATTTTCTTAAAATCCTGATGACTCTACCATAGACACCAAGTGACCTGGAGCTGAGGCCCATTCCCTGGTAGAATAATCATACAGATGAGAGCCTCTGTGTTCAAACCTACCACACAAACCAAGAAAACATCAATAATTGATATGACCTTGTTGTATTTATCAAGAGTTGTGATGAACTTGGTAGTTAAAATGTGAAGGCAGTACCTTGGTAGTAACTACCACAACATTCTTTCTAAGCAATGTTACAGAAACAATTTCCCCTATACACACACACAGATGTCTCACTCACCCATTTATGAACCCATGGTGTTATAAATAAAAGAGGTGAGCCGGGCGTGGTGGCTCATGCCTGTAACCCCAGCACTTTTGGAGGCCAAGGTGAGCAGATCACTTGAGGTCAGGAGTTCGAGACCAGCCTGACCAAACATGGCGAAACCCCATCACTACTAAAAATACAAAAATTAGCTGAGTGTGATGGTGCGCACCTGTAATCCCAGCTACTTAGGAGGCTGAGGCAGGGAGAATCGCTTGAACCCAGGAGGTGGAGGTTGTAGTGAGACGAAATCATGCCATTGCACTCCAGCCTGGGCAACAGAGTGAGACTCTGTCTCACAAAAAAAAAAAATAAATAAATATAAAAAATAAAAGGGGTAAAAGATGAAAGTTACATTTCTTTCTTCTTCCTCCATTTGCAACAAACTAGGAGTCAAAGACATTAAGAAACTAGTAACAAGGAGAAATTTGGCCCGGAATCAGTCCTCATTCCATATGCCATTTCAGTCTTCCTCTCCATCCCCCCAGCTCCAGCCCAGTCGGTGCTCTACGGATTGCGAATGCTCCATAAGTTCTGAAGACTGACCGCCTCTGTGATGTGGCCGCCATCCATCCTTCAGTCACTCACATCCAAGGTGACTTTTCTTGTCATCCAACATCCATGTTTAAAGACCTTTCCTCATTACCAGGACTTCTGATCCACTTAGGAAGGCCTCTAGAGGGATATATAGTTAAATATGGTAGATGGAATTATGTATTTACCGCCATTCCCTCCAAAAGCTTCACTCAAATAACAGATATGAGACTTAAAAGAAAGAAAGAAAGGACACAGAGCAAGATAGAAAATGACAGCAATGACATTTGGGAGCCTAGAAATCATGAGTTTGTGCTAATGGATTTAGCACCCTTGAGAAAGCCAAAATCTAAACTGGCAGAGGAAGAAATTCAGAAGTAGGCTGGTTTGTACAGCAGAAAGTCAGAAAGACTCAAGAACTAGAGGTACTAGGTGACTTTAAAAGTAGGGGTCCAAGTGAGACTAAAAATAAGTATATTGGTTAAAAGTCACTCTCAGAATCCATTACACCTGAATTTCCCCTCTGTGGTTAAGCAACCAGGCAACTGCCCCAGGCCACACTGGGAAGAAGACCCCAGGTTCACTCTCTGGAGAGGCAGGGCCAGAGGGATTCCAGCCCCGCAGGAACAGTGGGAAATGGGTGTTCCCATACTGAAAACAGGGGATTAAGTGTGACACTTGAGAGAGTGACAGCTCTCATCCCTTCTTCAATCTGACTCCAAGAACACAGGCAGCCAGGCTAATATCTCCCAAGAGGAGACAGGGAACTTCCTCCCTTGTAGAAATAACCTGACTTTCAGCCTGCAGAGCTTTGAGAAAGTGGACTACTGTTGCTTAAGCCCCCCCGAGTCGTGGTACCTTGTTATATAGCAGCCGTGAAAGACTGACAAAACCATCTTCCTTAAGAAGAACAGGAGGCCAGGTGCGGTGGCTCATGCCTGTAATCTCAGCACTTTGGGGGGCTGAGGTGGGCGGATCACGAGGTCAGGAGATCGAGACCATCCTGGCTAACATGGTGAAGCCTCGTCTCTACTGAAAATATAAAAAATTAGTCGGGCGTGGTGGCAGGCGCTTGTAGTCCCAGCTACTTGGGAGGCTGAGGCAGGAGAATGGCATGAACCCGGGAGGCAGAGCTTGCAGTGAGCCGAGATCACGCCACTGCACTCCAGCCTGGGTGACAGAGTGAGACACTGTCTCAAAAAAAAAAAAAAGAAAAGAAAAGAAAAAGAAAAAAGAACAGGAATAGGTCTGGACCTGGTGGCTCATGCCTGTAATCCCAGCACTTTGGAAGACCAAGGCGAGAAGATCACTTGAGGTCAGGAGTTGGAGACTGGCCTGGCCAACAAGGTGAAACCCTGTCTCCACTAAAAATACAAAAAAATTATCTGAGCGTGGTGGTGTATAATTGTCATCCAGCTACTTGAGAGGCTGAGGCAGTAGAATCGCTTGAACGCGGGAGGCAGAGGTTGCAGTGAGCCTAGATCGCACCACTGCACTCCAGCCTGGGTGACACAGCCAGATTCTGTCTCAAAAAAAAAAAAAAAAAAAAAAAAAAAGAGAAATAACCTGCCTGAGAGAAAACACCTACCATTTACATTTGGGGATTTCCCAGTGAAACAGCCCAGCCAGAGAACTGTAAGTGAAGTGCACCAACCAATAAGCCTCACCTACCCTCACAGAATTTCCACTCTTAATGACAAATGGATAGCCAAGGATCACCAGACATTTGAGAAATGCTTCTAACATGAACCACAAAGATTAAAGTAAAAGGAAGCTGGTGAGGGGGAGAGAAATAGGCAAAGAGCAAAAACAAACAAACAAAAAAACCAATAGAATTAACATCCTTAAAGAGCTAAGGATAGATATTGCACCCATGAGACAAGAACAAGAGGTTATAGACAAAATTTTTGACAAGAGGGCTCTTAGGAATTAAAAATGTGAGAGCAGATATGTAGAAGTCAATAAAAGGATTAGAAAATAACATCAGGAAATATCACAAACATAGAACAATAACCGAGAAAAAAGGATGAAACAAGATTTTTAAAATATTAGCAAATGACCAGGTGTGGTCGCTAATGCCCATAATTCCAGCACTTTGGGAGGCCAAGGTGGGCAGATTGCTTGAGCTCAGGTGTTCAAGACCAGCCTGGGCAACATGGCAAAACCCCATCTCTACTAAAAATACAAAAATTAGCCTGCTGTGGTGGCGCATGCCCATCTTCCCAGCTACTCAGGAGGCTGAGGCCAGAGGATCACTTAAGCTCAGGAGGCAGAAGTTGCAGTGAGACGAGATTGCATCACTGCACTCCAGCCTGGTGACAGAGTGACCCTGTCTCAAAAAAATAAAAAAATAATAAACAAACAGCCAATAAGTTCAGATAGTCCAATATCTGGAAGGGACTTCAAGAATGAATAAACGGAGAAAAGTGGGGAAAAGAAATGAAGCAAACCATCATAAGAGACAACTTCTGGAATGGAAGGATGTGAGTTTGTAGATGGAGAGGGTTCACCAAGCACCCAGAGCTAGGGAGGAATGACAATTCAGGGGTCACAGGAAATCTCAGAACACCAAGGACACAGAAAATCTCAACAGCTTCCAATAAGTTAAAGAAAGAAAAAAAAAAAAAAAGACACAGTCAAAGCCTTGGGGAAAGACTGGGAATCAGAGTGGGTCAGACTCCTTGTCAGTGACCACCAGAAGACAAGGATTATACATCTTCAAATTCTAGGGGAAATGGCTTCAAACTAAAATTCTACATCTAAGCAACCACCATCAGTCTAGGGTGAGGGTAGAATAAAATCTCAAAAAACTTTACCTTCCTGTCCCCATTTTTCTTTTAAGGACAGATATACTCCACTACATGAGGGAATGCTTGAAGCAGAGGCAGGCCCAGGGTCCAGGCATGGGAAGGCATTGCCCATGCTGGAGGCTAGGGCTGTCCTGCAGTGACAGTGACCTGCAGGCCTGGAGTGCTATTGAATTGAAACCGACCCAATAGTCCCATAGACAGATTTTTTGTTTGTTTGTTTTGTTTCGGATAAACATAGGAATTGACCCTTCTGATGCTAAAGCTTGAAATTTGTATTTGTTTTATCTAAGTTCCTTCCCTGGGAAAAGACCCTCAGACCTCTCAAAAAACAGTATCAAAGAACTGCAACTCACCAGATCATTGCATCAGCCAATGAGATGCCAGACCCCTCATTCATCACAATTGTTTCCTTACCCTTCCCTAGTTCCTGTTTTCCTACACATTGTTACTTTTCTTCCCTGCTATGTAAACCCCTAATTTTAGTCCATCAGGGAGGTGGATTTGAGACTGATCTCCCATCTCCTAGGCTGCAGCACCCAGTTAAAGCCTTCTTCCTTGGAAATAATCACTCAGTGATTGGTGTTCTGTTCGGTGAGCAGCAGGACCTAGATGGAACCCCTGGTATTTCCATAGCAGAATCAGTCTGAAACAAGAGGACAGAGGGTTACAGGAGGGGTGGCCCCAAGGGAGAAAAAAAAATTGATAAATTACCTCCTATGTTTGAATGTATGGAGAAGCAATTTACATTTTAGGAGAGTTATAAGAATGAAAATAAATTAGCAATTGGCACATAAAAATCTAAAAAGAAAAATTATCTTAGGAAAGCAAAAAAGAAAAAAAGTGTGGTATGAGAAAGAAAATGTAGTTAATTATATAGTATACCACATGGCTAAGCTTTGAATAGTATTTCCACAGTCATAGTAATATAAATACTGGTAACAATCGACCAAAGTATTTTTTATTTTATTTATATTGGGAGGGAAATTGTAGTGTATGAGAGCCAATTATTCTCTTCTGCAGAAGGAAGACAAAGGGTAGTATTAAAGTAGAAAAATAAAGAAATAGCAGCATAAGCAAGTTATTTAAAAATAGGAAGGCAAAAATCAAAATAAACAGCTGAACTAATTGAAATTGGTGTTGCCTGTAGTGGGAATGGGGAGTAGAAAACTGGCACAGGAGCTGCTGCTCTTGTTACAAGCTTGTAAAATAATTTCACTTATTAATGTATCTGTCACTCTAAGAATTAGGATTTTCTAAAGAAAAGAAAAAAATAGGCTTGAGAGTATTTTTTTTTTTTTTTTTTTTGAGACAGAGCCTTGCTCTGTCGCCTAGGCTGGAGTGCAATGGCGTGAGAGCAACAGCTCACTGCAGCTCTACCTCCTGGGTTCAAGTGATTCATGTGCCTCAGCCTCCTGAGTAGCTGGGACTATAGATGCACACCACCAGGCCCAGCTAATTTTTGTATTTTTGGTAGAGACATAGTTTCAAGATGTTGGCCAGGCTGGTCTCGAACTCCTGGCCTCAAGCGATCTGCCTGCCTCAGCCTCCCAAAGCGCTGGGATTATAGGCGTGAGCTGCCATGCCCAGTGGCTTGTGGACATCTTTTGGTGTCTGGAGACATGAGCACATTGAATAATGTGGGATCTTAAGCATATCCAAACCCCTGTCCTGCTGGATGCAGCCACCCACAAGTCCCCAGAGTAGTCTAAGCCTCCTCAAGGACTCCAGTCTGCGTCTGGTTCCTCCTTCCAAGTTGTTGTAGAGTCATTAACCAGAAAGACTGATTTCTCTTTGGTGGTTTATCCCCAGTAGCCAGAACACAGTATAGATGCAGTGCTATCTTTTTTAGCATGTGAAAGAAATGCATAGGTTGCCAGGCTAATTAACTAAATGTTATATTTAACTGGGAAGATAACATAGCCCTAGTATTTGGATTTATCAAAACAAATTCCAGATGGCACACAAGCCCCAGAGAGAGGGGCCATCTGGTAAGAAAAAGCACGGCTCATTTTTTATAAAGGTGAAAGGTAGTAAATGTCAACACTTTCTTTTTTTTTTGAGGTGGAGTCTTGCTCTGTCACCCAGGCTGGAGTGCAGTGGCATGATCTTGGCTCACTGCGACCTCTGCCTCCTGAGTTCAAGTGATTTTCCTGCCTCAGCCTCCTGAGTAGCTGGGATTATAGGCACCTGTCAGCACACCTGACTAATTTTTGTATTTTTAGTAGAGATGGGGTTTCACCATGTTGGCCAGGCTGGTCTTGAACTCCTGACCTCAGGTGATCCACCCACCTTGGCCTTTCAAAGTGCTGGGATTACAGGCGTGAGCCACCACGCTCGACCGTAAATGCCAAAACTTTCTATGCTGAAAATATATCTAGCTGTTGCTCTCCTGGAGGAGCAATCCTCAGCCTCATATCTTTGCTAATTCAAATACCTGCAACATTATGCTCTTTCAAATAACTGAGTGATTAAGTATGGTGAGTATAAGTGATTAACACTTGGTGAGTATTGTAAGGTTTCAGCATATACCTGTTAAATATATTTTGTACAGTGACAGCTGCAGGCATTAATAACACCATTTAACAGACTCTACAATTACACAAATTCTTTGAGTATATAAACCAATAAAAACTGAAAATATTTTTTTCCAAAATGATTTAAGATGTTGCTGCCATTTTTTTATTTAGCTCAGCAGTGGTATTTTTGGTGTGTTTTCTGTTTGACAGGATGTTTCTTGCACATACTTTCTTCTCTCCGTATTCCCACTGTTCCTCTGAAACTAATCATTCCCTGCCTGTATTTATTCACCAGTTTCCCACTCCCCTCCACCTGGCCCCACTTGCACACAACTGCCAGCTTAATCTTCTTTAAACATTGCACTGTTTATATAACTTCCCAGCTCAAAAAACAGTCAATACCTCTCTGATGTCCAGAAGATAATGTGCAGGCTTCTGCTCACAGACACCCCAACCTCATCACCCAACTCCCTCAGTGTGAGTCCCCCACACCCCAGGGCTGCAGCCAGGCTATCATCCCAAGAACTGGAGCTCTGTGCCCAACCTCAGTGCTTTGGCTGGGACCAGATCCTCTCTCTGCTGGGCCCTAACAGCCTTCTCCTTAAGGAGTCTGGGCCCTGCTCCGTCTATCTTGAGCCGAATCCAAGATGATTCAGCATGAAGATGGGAACTGTGCCCACAGAGAGGCTTCTTGCTCGAGCCCACCTCCAGGTCTGTTTCCAGGGGGGAGGTCATTAGCCCAGATTTTATGTGATGGGAACAGTTGGCTATCCTTGGTGGTAAGCACAATAATAATGTCCCCTTACCCTACAATGTCTACAGCCTAATACCCAGAACCTGTGAATTTGTTACATTACATGGCAAAAGAGACTTTGTGATTAAGTTAAGGATCTTGAGATGGGGAGATGATACTGGATTAGCCCAGTAGACCCAACGTGAACATAAGGGTCCTTATCAGAGCGAGGCAGGAGGGTCAGACTCAGAGAAGGCGATGTGAGGACAGAAGCAGAGGTCAGAGAGAAAGGGAGATTTTGAAGATGCTAAGGGCTGGCTTTGAAGATGGAGGAGGGGGCTATAAGCAGAAGAATGCAGGCAGCCTCTGGAAACTGCAAGAAATGGATTCTCCCCCGCCCTCCAAAGGAGCCAGCCCTGCCAACACCTAACTTTAGCCTGACTCATAAGACTAACTGATATGTCTGACGTCCAGAACTGTAAGACAAGAAATTTGTGTTGTTTTAAGCCACGAAATTTGTAGTAATTTGTTCCAGCATCACTAGGAAAATACTACACTCCCTTTGCAGACTCTCCTGGTTCCAGTCCTAGTAATCCTGGCCTGCACTCTGATGTATCTATTACCAGGCTTTCAAGCTGAGACCGATAAAGGCTAAAACCTGCGCAGTCCAATACATTCACCACCAGTCACATGCAACTATTTATAATTAAACTTAAACCAGCCATAATGGCTCACACCCGTAATCCCAGCACTTTGGAAGGCCGAGGTGGGAGGATTGCTTAAGCCCAGGAATTTGAGACCAGCCTGGACAACACAGTGAGACCGAGTCTCCACAAATAAAAAAAATAATAGGGTGTGGTGGTGTGTACCTGTGGTCCCGGCTACTCAGGAGGCTGAAGTGGGAGCATTGTTTGAGCCTGGAAGGTCGAGGCTGCAATGAGCCATGATCTTGCCACTGCACTCCAGCCTGGGTGATAGAGCAAGACTCCATCTCAAAATAATTTAATTAACTAATTGGTGTAGTTAAATTAAAATAAAACATTCAGTTCCTCTGTTATGCTAGCCATATTTTCGGTGTTTAATAGCCACATGTGGGTAGTTGTTACCAAACTGGATAGTGAAGGCAGAATAATTCCATAACCACCAAGAAAGCGAAGGAAGAACCATCGGAGGTTACAAAAATAGTCTAAGCAGGATAAAAATTAGAGGTAGGATAAAGTGTCTATTCTCAGGCAGTATCACTGACATTTATGAATTTACCAATTTGAAAGCTAAATGCTTAAACCCCCCATCTGGAATCAGAATGATTGTGCTGACAGAAGTTCACTGTTCTGTCTCAGTTGTTACAGAGGTGTTTATATTAACTGTAGTCTCTGGGTAATACAGATATTCATTAGTTAGCCTAATTATCACATTCCTCTGGAACCATTTTCACAATCTGCTATAGAGAAAGTATGAATATTAAAACATTTTTTAAAAGTGGAGACTATATAAAGAGAAGGCTATTTCTTCATACTTGGGCACAGACAGTAACAATACCATTAGTTTTTAATATTTCGGAAGAAGAGGAAAGACTCCTAAAGATACCTCAAAATGCTATGAAAACTGACTGGCACATAGTAGGTGCTCGAAAAACACTTACTGAAAGACTGAATTGCTTTAGAGGAATCAACAGTACTTTATTTGTGTTAGCAATGTAATTTGCAATAACTTTCCTAAAGAATAAGTGTTGGAGAATATCAAGCAAACATCACTATATATAAGATAATCTCATGGTAAACCCTGATAATAGGCAGTTAGAAAACTGGTACATCTTCCCTGAAACTTTGGTTTACATGATTAACATGCAAATTCCACTGTTAACAGACAGAAGCCACAAAAAGCTAAACCTGCTTTCATTTTTCAGATTAGCATAAGATTAGGTATATATTATATAAGCAAATCTGTGATAAAATTATCTTAACACCCTTGATAAAAGATGCTCAATGAAGAATTCTTTTCCTCAGCCTAATACTCCTACTACCCAATTTCTTTATCACAGGAGTTGAAAACTTCTTGTTCACAATAATCTATTTATTTTGCCAATACTTCTAATGTCTATTTAAAGTATTATAGTGATGAACAAAATATGACAAATTGAAGACAGAATTGCAAAGATAAGTTGCATATTCTTTTTCAGTTAGCAACTATTTGGGTGTTTTCTTCTAGAAAAAAAAATGCTTATGATTGGATACCTGGGTTGGAAAGTTGTGTTTTTGTTTGTTTTCTTAGAGAAACATCCTAGCCAAGAAGGCCATAGGAGACACAGAACACTGGATGAGCAGATAGACATTAATTGTTCTTAAAAATGCAAAATATAAAAGCAACATAAAAGGCGAAGCTCTAAGGTACATAAAGCAAAGTTACCAAGCCTTTAGAAATGTCTATTTTTTATTTTCTAATCTGCATTTATCTCAAGGATCAACATATTAGAAGTTTCAACAAAGAAATACATTGCTGTCTGGTACAGCGTTAGCGCTGCTAACAGCCTCACTTTTCCCAGAGTTCCGCCTCTTTGGACAGTTTCCTGCAGCATCTTGTTGTGCCTTTCTAGAAGTGTATCATGTTCAGATTGCAATGTTTGAAGTTCAGATACATTAACCTGTAAGTTATTTTGGCTATTTTGTAATTTCATTTTTAGCTGGTCAATCAGCATTTCCAGATGTTCCCTAAAACAGAAATACAGTTTTAAAATTTTTTGAAAAAGGTGAATTTGATTTTATGGTTTTAAATATAGTTTAACCGTTTAACCTTTCAATGCCATACACTTGGATGATTCTAAAGGAAATATAATAGTCTGAAGAATTCAAGACTAGGATTAAATATAATACAAAAGATACTATAGCCAGATTTAAAATCTTAGGCACTACAGATTTACAAAAAATTTCTCCAAAATTTAGAATTTCATATTGAAAAAGGGGCATCAAAATAGCCTATTTTATGTTACAGGACTATGTCAGTTAAAGAAAAAACCTCACACTACTTTTTTTTTTGAGACGGAGTCTGGCTCTGTTGCCCAGGCTGGAGTGCAGTGGCGCAATCTCGGCTCACTGCAACTTCCGCCTCCCAGGTTCAAGTGATCCTCCTGCCTCATCCTCCTGAGTAGCTAGGACTACAGTCGCCCACCACCACACTCAGCTAATTTTTTATTTTTAGTAGAGACAGCATTTCACCATGTTGGTCAGGTTGGTCTTGAACTCCTGACCTCAGGTGATCCGCCAGCCTTGGATTCCCAAAGTGCTGGGATTACAGGTGTGAACTGCCATGCCTGGCGCACTCACACAGTTCTTAAATTGTTGTTATAAGAATGGTATGTCAGACCAAGTTACAGTGAAAGATAATCCCTGAAGAAAAGCAGGTCTTTTTAGACTTGGAAAAAACACTAGGTGGAAATAGTTAAAATCCTGATTCTGCCACAATGAGTACAATACACTACTAGTTTCTCTTTTTTAAAAATGTATATTATAAGAAAGTAGAAGGAACACAAAACATTTACATTCATATAATGTGAACTCAAAATTTAGGCATGGTCAAAAATGGCTCTTGAAAATGGTGACATTTATATTTATGAAATGTATCAGTATCTAATTTCCCCTTTATTTAATGAGCTACTGGAAAGAAAATACCATGTCTCAATCTACAGTCTCTATATTTAATAGATTCCTAAATGAAAGTAATAGAAACATAAACATACAAAAATTTCAGAATAATTAGTCTTGTTTAGAACAGTAAGAGCCAGATGTAAAACTGCTTTGAATACTGAACCGCTCAACACAGATGCCATAGAATGCCCTATCTCTCTCTCACTCCCAGTACAAACAGGATCTGTATGCTAGTTTTAAAGCAGCATAAACAATATACCATTCAAATAGAACTGAAATGGTCATAAATAAGAAAAGTTTAATTCTAGACCAAAATTCAGTAATAAATTTAAAATTTTTGAAATAAGTGAAATATTTTAAAGCAACTTCTGTTTAACCTAAATTAATGGCAAATAAGTACACTTAGCATTTTAATTTTTACTTCTAAATTTTCAAAACTGGAAAAACAAATCATAATGTAATTTTAATGCTTGTATTTTCTACCATGACAAGATCTTATTAAGACAAGATTGAACTGTGAGCCTATTATCTCATATCCTGGCTTCACTGTGCACTTTAACATCTAATTTTAGAGTTTGCAACAGTGTCCTTTGTAATGAAGTTTCCCTGTTACTGTTTGCAGACACAGTGAAGCCAAGAAATTCTGTTCTCTTTGGTAACAATATACATAATTTCACAGTTAAAAATCATAATAGGATTTTAGGCTGGGTGCTGTGGCTCACGTCTGTAATCCCAGCACTCTGAGAGGCTGAGGCGGGTGGATCATCTGAGGTCAGGAGTTTGAGACCAGCCTGGCCAACATGGTGAAACCCCGTCTCTAATAAAAATACAAAAATTAGCTGGGCATGATGGTGTACGCCTGTAATCCTAGCTACTCAGGAGGCTGAAGCAGGAGAATCACTTGAACCCAGGAAGCGGAGGTGGCAGTGAGCTGAGATTGCACCACTGCACTCCCGCTTGGGCAACGAGAGCGAAACTCTGTCTCAAAAAAAAAAAAAAAAAAAAATCATAATAGGATTTTCAATCTACTTGGTGAAGAACCTGCATTGTGGGAGGAAAACTCTGCATATTTAATTTAGACTTTACCTTTCTTGTTTAGCGCCCTCAGTTTCAGCCTGAGACACAGATTTATTTTTCTGTTGTTTTAGAACATTATGAACTTGGACTTTGTAGCTCTCGAATTCAGAGGTTATAGTAGCTTGTTCTGCCTGTAACATTTAAAAGAGAGAAACGTTTTCTATTGTAACAGGGTCCTTCTATTTTCTTTCAGAGATTAACAAATTGAGATAAAAACCTGTTTTTGAAAATGAGAAAGATAGCTGACATTCTTTTTGGTTTCTTGATTAACCTTGCTAAAAAGCATACTTCTGTTGGCTTTACACTTAAAAAATTTTAACTGATACATAATTGTACATATTTATGGGGTGCATGTGATATTTTGATGGATGCATACAATGTGTAATAAGCAAATCAGGGTAATTAGGATATCCATTGCCTCCAACATTTATCAGGTCTTCATGTTGGGAGGTCTTACACTTTTTAAAGGCCTCTCAATAATATATATTTTCTGATAAGAGATCCATTTCTACCATGTCTTCTACCCTGGTAGATTAATTTACTAACCATACATTTTATAGTGACACTATGTACTTTTGGAACTTTATAAACATTTTCTCTTATGATATCTCCTCTTTTTATAAATTTGAGAAAAATTAACTCAAAGAAATTAAGTTATTTGAACTTCAGTTTTCAAAACAGGGTGGTTAAGTGTTAAGTTCTAGGTCATCCACTTTCTTGAAGTGATCTGTAAACTCCCACAACAGCGTTGCCATGATTGCTTAAATAAGAGCTGCATCTAACACAACCACTGCACTGTGTCTGTTTTGGATGATGACAAGAAAGTAGGCCCCCCACAGCCATGCTATTAAAATGTTATTTATAATCATTTAGCCCTAAGAACTGTAACACTTTTCTAATAAAAAAAGCTTTATAAATAAGTGACACATAAATTGCAAAACAAGGTTGAAATGGAAAAAACATCATGTTTTTCCTTTTGGCAAAAAAAGTGATCCAAGTTACGATTAGGGTTGGCATGGGATTGCGGTTAGACCCAGATTAACTGAACAGGTCTTAATCTAATAAGTGCTCTTAACAGCAAAATAGTAAAAAGGGAGAGCACAGCCCTGGAGTAAACCAATGACTAGCTGATAATAAAATCCCAGTGGCTTGCTGTGGCTGAAGAACGCACCTTGGCAGCACGGCTCTCTTCCTGTAGTGCTGTCACTCTCTGCTGGTACGCACTTAGCGTACGCTGGTGCTGTTCCGCAGAGGTTTTCAGGTGCTCGTGGATTGTGTGCTTCTCTGATGTTATTTCAGCCAGCTGAATCTCGGGGTAAATCTTTAAATTTAGCTTTAGCAAATCCTATCTTCACTAGTTAAAGAGGTTTTCCTTAAAATGCAAACTTTAGGTTTGAGACATAAGTACATATAAGGCATAATTAAGTAGTGAAATATTTTTATGTATTATTATTGAAAAAGTAGAGACAAGTAGAACATTTTCTCATTAAGCTATCTTTTCTTAAACCAACATCAATTCAAAAAAATGAACATCCCAGACTACATATTTAACATACAATATTTAAATACTTCAAGACATTATATATATAAAAATATACACAAACATAACAAACGTATAAAATCATTTTACAAACTGTTCCTTGTGACTGCAATATCATTAAGTTCAAATGCAGGCTTATTTTATTTTGCACTATTCTATAGTATACTACGAATTTCCAAATACGTGAAAATAATCTAGCTTGAGCTAACCAATATACTCCAGTTATATGCCAGACTTGATTTATTGTTGTAACTTCCTCAAAATGTTGAGGAATCTTTCTAGATATCCTTATAGGATAATCAATAAAATCTCTAAATGGTACTTCACTTCTACATGAAAAAACTTTTTTTAATCTTAAAAAGTAAAACCCTTACTTTATAGACTTCTACTTGCTGCTGGCTTGCCTCCACCTCACCTTTTAAAGATGCTTGAAGTATTAAGTGATCAGTTTCCTACAGAATGAGAATCTTGGTTAAATTTTTTTTAATGTTACTCATAAATAAATTATGAACAAGTACTAAAATACGAAACAAAAATTAACGTACTGCTTGCTTTGAATCTGCCAGTTCCTTTTTGGCTTTCACAAGCAATTGCTTGATTTTGGTGTTTTTCTCTTCATATTGTTGTACTGAAGACTGTAATGAAGCTAGCACAAGAAATAATTTCAGTAGAAAAAGATGTAACAATTTTTATCAGTGAATTTAAATACACAAATATGTCTTCTTTGTATTGGCTTATCTTTAAGCCTGTTTTAGCTTTTTATTATGGAATACTTCAAACATATGCGACAGTAGTAACAACAGTGCCATAAACTCTACTGTACCCATCTCCTGGCTGTAACAATTACAACCCATAGACAATCTTAGTTAACCCAGACCAGGAAACAGCAAGGTACTTAAGAAATGTTAAAGTGAATAAATGTGGACTATAAACATCTTAATGGCAAATAGTTTTACACCCATTCTGGGTCCCCAGTAACATTTATCACTGTGTTAAACACCCGACTGACAGTGAAAGACTGGTGAAATAAACAAGTAATGCCCCCCACCAAATCAAGTTGTTATGATGAAATAATTAAAAGGTAAAGTGAATTTTCTTTAACTCACTTATTTCTTCTTCTAGGGTTTCTTGTTTCTGTTTTTGAATTTTTATTTCTTGCTCCAAATCTTCTATCTTGTTGTTTTTATTAGTTAACTTTTGATTTAGTTCTTTCATCAAACGTTCATAATCAGCTATTTCCATATTCATCAATGTGGTCTGTTGGGCATCCTGCACATTTTATAAGTAGAAGATTTACACAATAGTAGATCAGTTCATTTGTAAATTCTTTTTGTCATTTGTAAAATTGCTAAAATGATGCCACAGCAATAAATGGGTGCCTTTCTGTAATAGTGAAATCATTTACACTGTAACAAAGAAATGAGGAGTTGGATATTTTCTAGTTTTTAATTTCACAAAATATTTTCTAGTAGTTTAACCCAACTTTCTTAGTTTCATTTTATTTCATTATAACTAACTACAACTGACAGTTGTAGCTTGCGGAGCTCTTATTTATAAAATACTAATATGTCAAGTGGCTCTTATAGTACATTTCTTTTTAGCCTCATCTTTGAAGGAGTAAAGTCAGCCAAAGTTTTAAGTATAATACAAATTTCAAGCTTTGACATTAATTAAATCTTATGTGTCATACAACAATCATGTATACAAAATGAAATGTCAAACCAAAATCTTGTAAATCAGGAGCCTAGATTCTTCTGAAAGGACTGGTACTTAGAGAATTAAGTTAAATTTTCAATTTTTTGAGCAAATAATTTATAAAGCATTATTTTAGTACCACAAGTAACATTCTAAAACACTTCTTTTCAACATGTATAGAATAGTTTAACAATGCAGGCTGAGTGCGGTGGCTCACACCTGTAATCCCAGCACTCGGAGAGGCTGAGATGGGTGGATCATTTGAGGTCAGGAGTTCCAGACGAGCCTAACCAAATTGGTGAAACTCCATCTCTACCAAAAATACAAAAAATTAGCCGGGTGTGGTGACGCATGCGTGGAATCTCGGCTACCTGGGAGGCTGAGGCACAAGAATTGCTTGAACTCGGGAGGCGGAGGTTGCAGTGAGCCGAGATCATGCCACTGCACTCCAGCCTGGGCCACAGCGTGAGATCGCAGACAGAACAGAACAAATAGAACAACAAAACAGAACAATGTGAACATTACATCAATTTTCATCCTAGTGTTTTATTTTACCTTTTTAACCAGCTCTAATTCTTGCATGGTTTTCTGAAGCTGTTTCTTTTCCTTTTGAAGTTGTACCTGAAGTTCTTCAAGTTCATTTACAGTAGTGGCATGTTCCTGAAATTAAAAATAAAAACAACCCACACAACCCAACCAACATTAAAAAGGTATTTTTAAGGGGCTTTAAAATAAATCTGACAGCCTGGCGTGGTGTCTCACACCTGTAATCCCAGCACTTTGGGAGGCTGAGGCGGGTGGATCACAAGGTCAGGAGATTGAGACCATCCTGGCTAACACAGTGAAACCCCGTCTCCACTAAAAACACACACGAAAAATTAGCTGGGCATGGTGGTGACTGCCTGTAATCCCAGCTACTCGGGAGGCTGAGGCAGGAGAATGGTGTGAACCCGGGAGGTGGAGCTTGCAGTGAGCTGAGATTGCGCCACTGCACTCCAGCCTGGGCGACAGAGTGAGACTCCGTCTCAAAAAAAATAAATAAATAAATAAATAAAAAATAAAAAATAAAAATAAGTAAATAAATAAAATAAATCTGACATGCTAAAATACAGAAAGTTTGGTAATATTTCAATGTTTAAAATGTATACACCCCCAAATCACAGCATGGATTCTCAAATTTATGGTTGGTATTAAGGAATTAATGAACTCTGCTGTATTCATAAATGCTACTCTTTAGTAAGTCTTCCCTTCATTTAAATAATATTTTGGTAAATGCATCATATATATGTGAATCAATCTCACAGGATTGTTTTTACCTTTATCTTCTCTTCTTTCTGAAGTTTTTCAGCTTCTAATTCTTTGTCTATCATTGCTTTGGCTCTCTGGACTTCTAAAATCTGTACTTCTAATAATTCGGCATTAGACTGTAGTGTCTCAATACGAGCCAGGAGATCTTCATTATCAGAATTTATTTTTTCACACTGAAATGACACATGATTCATTACTATAAACATGCAGAAAACATATACAGCAGAGGAAGAATGAACAGGTACATTAATGAGAATATTGGCATAGTGTGACAAATGAAGATTTCTAAGTCCATGCTACAGAATAATATTAAGAATCAGTTTTAAAATCTGTCATTGAAATACTAATATGGTAAACCTTACAAGAGATCAGGTTGCACTGGCAGAGCAAAGAGCAGAAATGAAAAACAAACAAACCCCCAAACAAACAAACAATTCTCTAGGGGAACTGAGATTAGAATAATAAGCAAGATAGTTGCTAGCTGTTTCGTCTTATTCTTCTCTCCTAAGTGGGAAGGAGGGTGAAGTGGGGGGGAATAAATTCTGTTTCCGACTATATTTAATTTTTTATGCAAAAAGTATTGAGATTAAAATATACCTGTTATACTTTTCATTTTTGGATTTATTAAAAAATTACCTGCAAAGTCGAATTTCTTAATTGTCTTGTAAGGTCTTCAATATGATGCTCAAAATTATCAGCACGTTCTTTTTCCACATCCAGTTGCTCTGACTGCTTTTCATATTCTAATAAAAGATTCTTCAATAAAAGAAGGATTTAACTTTGGCATATTATTATGCATTCAACAGGTCAGACTTCATCATCAAGCCACCTTAAGATTCATGAGTCCATTCCGGATGCTTAAAATATTTACCCAAGTTGAACAGAATACCTAACTGGCATTAGGTAATAAAATTAGCATATTTTGGGTAACTTTTAGTATTGGAGGGTGGCGGAAACATATGAAAGGAGAAGAAAATTTTAAATATAAACAATATAATAGCTCCAAGGTTAAATATTCTACTCATTAACAAAAACGAACTTCTGAAATGTAACCACAATTTAAGGATAGATAAAACGTTTAATAAACACAATTTAAGGACAGAGGATAAAAAGTTTAACCTGGATACCTAACTCTACCTGAAGAATTCTGATGAGAGAAATATTCCAGGCCTGACCTAATATAAGGTAAAGGTGTTAATGAAAGAACACTGGAAGACATTCATAGATTTAGTCTCTCACACTCTGCAGTGACACTTTCAGTATTTCCTGAAGAATCCAAAGCCAACTGAATTTTCTTTGATATTCCTAGTTGGCCTACTGAAGGACAGAATGATCAGACTTTTTTGCCACACACAAGCTAATTAGGTTATCCACCAAAATATGTAAATGAGATTCAGTTTCGAGATTGCATGTAGTTCTTTTTCTCTCTCCTTCCTTATAAATCCTGTTTTTGCCTTTGTTTCTGGAAAACTTCTATTTTCTTCCCATAAATGTGCCTGCAAAATTACTAGCAAAATGGTGTTTTAAAAAAATTTTTTAACTTTTAAGTTCAGGGGTACATGTGCAGGTTTGTTATGTAGGGCAAACTTGTGTCACAGGGGTTTGTTGAACAGATTATTTCGCCATCCAAGTACTAAGCCTGGTACCCATTACTTATTTTTCTGATCCTCTCCCTCCTCCTACCCCTCCACCTTCTGTTAGGCCCCAGTGTCTGTTGCTCGTCTGTATGTGTCCATGTGTTCTCATCATTTAGCTCCCACTTATAAATGAGAACATGTGGTATTTAGTTTTCCATTCCTGCATTAGTTTGCTAAGGATAGTGGCTTCCAGCTTCATACATGTCCCTGCAAAGGACATAATCTCATATTTTTTTATGGCTGTGTAGTATTCCATGGTGTATATATACCAATTTTCTTTATCCAGTCTACCACTGACAGGCCCTTCGGTTGATTCCACGTCTTTGCTATCATGAATAGTGCTGCAGAGAACATACACGTACATGTGACTTTATGACACAATGACTTACATTCCTTTGGGTATATACCCAGTAACGGGATTGCTGGGTCAAATGGTATTTCTGTTTTTAGGTCTTTGAGGGATCTGTTTTCCACAATGGCTGAACTAATTTACACTCCCACCAAAAGTGTAAGTGTTCCTTTTTTCTCTGCAACCTTACCAGCACCTGTTATTTTTTTGACATTTTAATAGTAGCCATCCTGACTGATGTGAGGTGGTATCTAATTGTGGTTTTATTGCTAGCACACTGTTTATGTTTCCTTGCAAAGTTTATATTTGGAAGTTCCACTGAGATATTATGCGTAAAACAGAAACGACATTAACCAAGAGGACTGTGAAGCCTGGCAGTGGCTTTCCTGTGGACCTGGACCTCTTGTGTCCTTGGCTCACCTCCACAGGCTTCTCTGGTGGTTTTTTTTTTTTAAGATAGAGTCTCGCTCTGTTGCCAGGCTGGAGTGCAGTGGCGCGATCTTGGCTCACTGCAGCCTTCGCCTCCCGGGTTCCAATGATTCTCCTGCCTCAGCCTCCGGGGTAGTTGGGATTACAGGCATGTGTCACCACAACCGGCTAATTTTTGTATTTTTAGTAGAGACAGGGTTTCACCGTGTTGGCCAGGCTGGTCTTGAATTGACCTCAGGTGATCCGCATGCCTCAAACCTCTCAAAGTGTTGGAATTACAGGCATGAGCCACTGAGCCCGGCCTCTGCTGGGTCTTGTGTGGCATTTATGCTCTTTTGGATCGTGCTTGCGAAATCTTTTTTTTGAGATGGGGTCTTGCTCTGTCACCCAGGCTGGAGTGCAGTGGTGCAACCTCAGCTCACTGTAACCTCTGTCTCCTGGGTTCAAGCGATTCTCCTCCCTCCGCCTCCCAAGTAGCTGGGACTATAGGTGTGTGCCACTACAGCTAACTAATATTTGCAGTTTTAGTAGATGACAGGGTTTCGCCATGTTGCCCAGGCTGGTCTCAAACTCCTGAGCTCAGGCAATCTGCCTGCCTAGGTCTCCCAAAGTGCTAGGATAACAGGTGTGAGCCACCATGCCCGGCTCTTGCTTCCCAGATCAGATCCTTGACTAACGCACTTTTGTTTCTAATTCTCATTTACATATGGTCAATTATTTGACTCAACTGGTGGCTGACTGTTACAATCTGAATTTTGATTTTATAGTCTGTCCATTTAGTGGTTTCAGTGGCAGAAGACAAGACTTGGGAATCTAGAATCTGGCTTATGTTCTATTTTTTTTTGAGACGTTGTCTCGCTCTGTCGCTAGGCTGGAGTGCAGTGGCGCGATCTCAGCTCACTGCAACCTCCACCTCTCTGGTTCAAGCAATTCTCCTGCCTCAACCACCATGTCCAGCTACTTTTTTTGTATTTTTTAGGAGAGATGGGGTTTCCCCATGTGGCCAGACTGGTCTCGAACTCCTGACCTCAGGCAATCCTCAAGCTATGGCCTCCCAAAGTATGTTTTTCTATGTTTATTTATGAGTTTGCTACTTCTTGGCACACATGCATACAGGGTTGAGGTATCACTAGGGTCTTTTCTTTTCCATAGAAAGAAGATTCTGTGCTTGTTTAGTATTTGGGTAGGCTCCTCTAGAAATCAGAGATATTTATCCTCTTAGTCTCTATCTGGCCCTCTTCATTTTTACTCATTCTGGTTCCAATTGCTGTCAATAGCTGTAAAAACTGAATTGCTATGCCAAGGCGTAATAAATAATGGCTCCCTTTGGGAAATTCTGATTTTAATCAAGTATTATTCCTAAGGGGAGTCTTGGAACAAAAACGAATGCCATGCATACAAGAGTCTACTTTCCTTATGCAGGGTAGACACTTCTAAACATCTGAATAATTACAAATTATTGTCCCTCTAGGACTCCTGTGTGTTCAGATCTTTTAATAAACCGATACAAGTTATTACAAGTGATATGAACACTAAAAAACTAGCCAAATTAACAAACTCCAAAAATTACTCAGTATCTTTATAATGATGCATCCTGAAGAACCTAATAGAGCATAGGTATATGTGTTTTTAAAAGTGATCAACATTAATAAACATTTCAGCACCTCTGGTTCTACCTTAAATCCTGTCACATTTTTATACGTAAGTTTATATTACATATGAAAATATGGTAATGAAATTTGAAAATTTAAATTTATACATGACAAAGAATTAGTATGCTTATATATAAAGATCTTATAAATCCATTAAAAAACCCATTTAAAATTTATATATGGGCTTCTTCATAAGAGCAAGTTACATGAGGAACTTGCTTCTTTACATTTTAAGAGACCCTATAATCTATTAATTTCTTCCAGAGGTAGACCAGACATATCAATTTCAAGTAGTTAAATCTATCAATCTTTTCCTTTGTAATTTGTCAAAATACTTTAGGTAGGGGTGCAGTGGTACAATCTCCGCTCACTGCAACTGCCACCTTCCAGGTTCAAGTGATTCTCGTGCCTCGGCCATCCGAGTAGCTAGGACTACAGTCACCATGAGTGTGTGTGCCACCATGCCCAGCTAAATTTTGTATATTTTGTAGAGACAGGGTTTCGCTGTGTTGGCCAGGCTGATCTCAAACTCCTGGCCTCAAGTGACTCACCCACCTTGGCCTCCCAAAGTGCTACAATTACAGGCGTGAGCAACTGCACCTGGCCTAAATTTAGTATCTAAAGTTTGAAAAAGTCTTTTGTATCCAGAAGTCAGTTAAAAAAAAGATCAAGTACTTCACTCCAGGTTTTTAAAAACTATTTTTCACAAAATTTTTTAACCCATCCAGAATACATTTTGCTATGTGGAGTGAAATAAAAACCTAATTCCTTAGAAGGAATTTCTTTCTTCATTGGTTTCTGTTTCAAACTTTACTGAGATGGTATAGCTTAGTTGATGAAACAATAGATCTGGAACGAGACTCCCTGAATTAAAATTTCAGCTCTGCTCTGTTACTTGTTCTGTGACCCTGAGGTTTCTTAAGAAATCTGAGTCTGTGACTTTGAGTTCCTTCATCTATTTATGCCTCAGAGTCCTCACTTGTAAAGTGTTGATGCTAATATACTTGGGGGTTGTTTTGAGAATTAAGTGTATTGAGATATGTAAAGTGCTTAGAAGAGAGCCTGGCACCTGTTTGTTGTTATGCGGAAGTATCACTCTCTTCTGCTACATTAATCTGTACCATTCTTGCATCAGAATTCTACCACATTACTGTAACTGTGATAAGTTTTAGTGTCTCTTTCAGTAGGATGTCACTTTTTTCATTTACAAAAAATTTAGCTACTCTTGCTAGTTTTTTACTTAAAACTTAGAATTCTCTCAAGATCCAGCCAAAAAAACTCTACAATTTTTAACGAATTTGTCTTAGAATTTATAAACCAATCTGAGAACTGATAGTTCAAATAACAGTCATCCTATATAAGTTTTGCAGTTTTCTTCATTAAGTGCCAAAACTTCTCATTTAAGTGCTTCCTAAGATTGGATTTTATGCCTGCTGTGGGATTTTTTTTTTTTTCATCAAATCCTGCCTGATTACCACTCACTCTCTTCTCCCTTCCCACCTTACTTTTTTTTTTTTCTTATGAAGTATTTATTGATGATTCTTGGGTGTTTCTTGGAGAGGGGGATATGGCAGGGTCATAGGATAATAGTGGAGAGAAGGTCAGGAGATAAACACATGAACAAAGGTCTCTGGTTTTCCTAGGCAGAGGTCCCTGCGGCCTTCTGCAGTGTTTGTGTCCCTGGGTACTTGAGATTAGGGAGTGGTGATGACTCTTAAAGAGCATGCTGCCTTCAAGCATCTGTTTAACAAAGCACATCTTGCACCGCCCTTAGTCCATTTAACCCTGAGTTGACACAGCACATGCTTCAGAGAGCACGGGGCTGGGGGAAAGGCCATAGATCAACAGCATCCCAAGGCAGAAGAATCTCTCCTAGTCAGAACAAAATGGAGTCTCCTATGCCCACCTCTTTCTACACAGACAGAGCAACAATCTGATCTCTCCTTCCTTTCCCCACACTTCCCCCCCTTCTTTTCAACAAAACTGCCATCGTCCTCATGGCCCGCTCCCGATGGTCGCTGTCTCTTCGGAGCTGTTGGGTACACCTCCCAGACAGGGCGGCCGTGCAGAGGCGCTCCTCACTTCCCAGACGGGGTGGCGGCCAGGCAGAGGCGCTCCTCACTTCCCAGAGGGGGCGGCCGGGCAGAGGCGCTACTCACCTCCCAGACGGGGTGGCAGCCAGGCAGAAGCGCTCCTCACTTCCCAGAGGGGGCGGCCGGGCAGAGGCACTCCTCACCTCCCAGACGGGGCGGCCGGGCAGAGGTGCTCCTCACTTCCTCCCAGACGGGTGGGGGCCGGGCAGAGGCGCTCCTCACCTCTCAGACGGGGCGGCCGGGCAGAGGTGCTCCTCACTTCCTCCCAGATGGGGTGGCGGCTGGGCAGAGGTGCTCCTCACCTCCCAGACGGGGCGGCCGGGCAGAGGCGCTCCTTACTTCCCAGACAGGGCGGCCGGGCAGAGGCGCTCCTCACTTCCCAGACGTTGGGCGACTAGGCAGAGGCGCTCCTCACATCCCAGACGATGGGCGGCCGGGTAGAGATGTTCCTCACTTCCTATACGGGATGGCAGCTGGGCAGAGGCACTCCTCACTTCCCAGATGGGGCGGCCGGTCAGAGGGGCTCCTCACATCCCAGACGATGGGCAGCCAAGCAGACGCTCCTCACTTCCTAGACGGGGTGGCGGCGGGGCAGAGGCTGTACTCTTAGCACTTTAAGAGGCCAAGGCAGGAGGCTGGTAGGTGGAGGTTGTAGCAAGCCGAGATCACGCCACTGCACTCCAGCCTGAGCAGCACTGAGCATTGAGTGAGCGAGACTCCGTCTGCAATCCCAGCACCTCGGGAGGCCGAGGCAGGCAGATCACTCGAGGCCAGGAGCTGGAGACCAGCCCGGTCAACACGGCGAAACCCCGTCTCCACCAAAAATACTAAAACCATTCAGGCATGGCGGTGCGCGCCTGCAATCCCAGGCACTCGGCAGGCCGAGGCAGGAGAGTCACAGGAGCCTGAGGCAGGGAGGTTGCAGCGAGCCAAGATCACGGCAGTACAGTCCAGCTTCGGCAACAGAGGGAGACCGAAAAAAGAAGGAGAGGGAGACCAAAGAAGGGAGAGGGAGGGGGAGGCGGAGGGCCCCTCTCCTTCATTATAAACAAAAAATTAGTATCATTTCCTAGCTAGGAGAAATAACAGTACACCGTAAGATACAGATTCTTGTTCCACTTCTGCTATTACTCAGTAAAGACACCTTGGGTAAATCAGATAGCCTCTCTTGGCCTCAGTTTACTCATGTCTAAAGTCTTCATTTCTAAGGTCCCTTGGGACAATGACATTATCAGATTCAAAACAGAATAAGGCTCTATGTTCTACAGTAGTGTATAGGCACATTCGTTTTTAGGTCAGGGATTTCTAACCCAGAGCTCACAGAAACTATACGCAAGTATACATCCACTTTTAAGTTAACACTTCACATTTCTCAAAGACTGTATCTTTAAAAATAAAAGATTAAGAGCTACCTTAGCTAGTAATAAAACCGGTATACTTAAAAAAGAAAATTCAGAGATTGTTACTTTATCATTGTACTTGTTTGGCATGGCTAAGATGTGTTACTGGTCACTAATGGTGAGATTTCACTTCCCTAACCTGTTCTTGAAGGCTTTCAACAGATCCCACTTCTTCTTCCACTCTAGTAGCCACACTTCTAAAAATGATCTGTGCAACACATATAATATGCAAGCCGTAGAATGCTGGCTGTTAAAAATGGGGTCCATTTTCAAATACAACATTTTTCTAAACCATGCACAAAAGAACAGCCCTACAGGGACACTCTTCCATATTGTATACATGCCGTTGCCACTACATTTGAATACTGGCAGACGTTAGTGGCTAAAGATAAACATTAGATAAAACATAGGTCTTCACTGAGCAGACCTGAAATAACAGAGCAATGAAGTACATTACAAATCAGCATCCCAGTACATTTTAAAAAAACAAACCAACAAGGGTGTCATGCCACCAGTCAAAAGGTACTTTGCTTAAACTGGCATTCTTTAACATGCATGTTGTAGTGCTAAGTACTTAATTTCATACAGCCACAGTTATTAATACTTTGCTAAGAGCTACCACCTGCTAAAAACTGCTGTTATCTCATACTGAGAATGCTAGTTCTATACCTTTGCTCTCAGGCTGTGAGGAAGGGGTGCTAGTCCAAAAGGCCATGGGATTAGATTTAAAAAGGCTAAAATTAAATCCTAGAAAATAAAGAATATTTTTTAACATTTTGGGAAACAAAATGAATATGCTTTTAAAACATAAAAAGCCAGAATCCCTCAATTTATACCACCAATCTGATTGTCTTACATATTCATTTATCCCTGTAGTTTCATTCTTCGCTCATTTAATAAATGAGCAAGACTGACATACAACATATAAAATGAGAACATCTCAATATCATGTTCTTTTTTTTTTTTTTTGGAGACAAAGTCTCACTCAGTCACTCAGTCAGGCTGGAGTGCAGTGGCATGATTTCAGCTCCCTGCTACCTCCATCTCCTATGCTCAAGCGATCCTCCTGCTTCAGCCTCCTGAGTAGCTGCTAATTATAGGCATGCACCACCATGCCCAGCTCATTTTTGTATTTTCAGTAGAAACAGGGTTTCACCATGTTGGCCAGGCTGGTCTCGAACTCCTGAGCTCAAGTGATCTGCCCACCTCAACCTCCCAAAGTGCTGGCATTCTAGGAGTGAGCCACCGTGCCCAGCCTCAATATCATGTTTTCTGAGTGACAAAAGAAACTGAACAAATGAAAATGAACACTTTAAAAAAAGACTCACGTTAATGCGCATGATTCAAGCATGAGTCCGTATACTGTACTGAGTTCTTTTGCTCTGCCCTAGCATGATAGAAGTATCTTCCAGTTACTGAAACGTCTTAAACTAAGTTCTCTTGCTCTTTGAAACATCACCGTGAACTTATTAAGGGAGAAAAAAAAATTGCTCAAATATTTTGGGGGTGTTCACAAAGCATCATTTATATCCCAACATTAGTATCCTACAAAGAGTCTGCATCAAGCTAAACATTGAAAGAAAAACTGTGCTTAACTTAACAACAAAGTACTTACCCTTTTCTGGTGTTTTAAATGTGTAGTTGATTGAAGATTCTTCCGTTGGAAAGGAAACAAAGAGATTTTTGACTTTGCTATCTGAAGACTGTTCCATATCAGAGTTCTTTGACAGTTCACATTTGTTAGGTTCCACTTTGCTTTCAGATCCACTCTGGGATACTGAACTAGTTTCACTATTGTTACTTTTCAAAGGTGCATTAAAACTAAATCCAGGAGAAACCACTGCTTTTGTTGTTGTTTCAGATGTGCTAGACACTTCAACTTCTGAAGTTGCATCTGCTACATCATCACCCTGAATAACATCTGTCCTCTCTCTTGTGGTTTCTTCTAATACAGCTACAGCAATTTTGCCACATGGTGACTCTCTGGGAGTGCTTGACCGAGAAACATGAGGTGTTATCAAAGAATCTTTTTCCTAGGCTGTTTTTGCTTCATCAAAAAAAAAATTTTTTTAAGCTTTCCAAAAAGAACATATTCTTATCTTATTTATTCTAATTTAATTACCCTTTTTAAAAAAATTATTATTATACGTTTGCTTTTATGGTATATGTGTGCAATGTGCAGGTAAGTTACGTATGTATACATGTGCCATGCTGGTGCACTGCACCCACCAGCTCGTCATCTAGCATTAGGTATATCTCCCAATGCTATCCCTCCCCCCTCCCCCCTCAAAAATTTTCTTAAACGAGTCTGCAACATCCTGTAGTTTAAAACAAACAGCTAAATGCTCTACTTTTCTTTCTCCATCTGCAAAATCACATGCAGTCCACACCCATACTCTTTCGGTTCCTTTCATATTTTGCAAAGTCATGCCTGGAGTTATTCTGTGATTGGCACAAAGTTTTAATACTTGGTCCCTTCTCATCACTATACGAACTTGCTTATTATCATAATTCTGTAAAATCTTTATATCACCAATGCCCCTTTCTTTCCATTGACCAACATCTTTATCATATCTGTAGAGTTTTGCCCTGTGACTAAAAACAACTTGTTCATTTTCCTCACCACTGGATACTTCAACTAGATCAGGTAAAGGAACAACAGGTTCAAAGTACTGTCCATCTCTCTCTTCTTCTTGAGTAACATCAGATTCTTCATCAGTGCCAACTGAAGTCCCACTCTGATTCAACTTGGCAGGAGACTTAGATGGACTCAAAGCAGATTTCAAATTCAAGTTAAATCCTGTTGTTGACTCACCAGAGCGGAAAAGATTTTTTCTCACAGGGCTACCTGCCAATGCAGAAGCATGTACTGACCTACTACTAACACTATCATCCAAAGCATCTTCCCTTAAATCGTAGTTATCCCATTCTAATGTGGGCCCAGTGTTTTCAGGATTGGGTTTTATTGTTGTGTCTGAGGCACTGGCTGCATCTGTATCTGAACCCTTATCCTCTTCCTCAGTGACTTTTGTTTGATCATTTGTCAAAAATGTTTTGATATCTTTCAGTCCACTCTTCATTTCTTCAGCTCTCTGTATTAACTTGGCAGCTCTGCCAGTATCTACAAATTTATGGGGAGTTTGAAGTGGTACGTCTAACAGAAGCCGCTGGCATTCCTCAAATCTCTGCTTGAATTCTTCAGCCAGCTCTGGTGTTTTAAATTTTGCTGCCAACTGCTCTAGTTTGGCATCACCACCAGAGAAATCAATGGCTAACCAGATCCATGCTCTATCTGATCCAGAGAGAGGCTTCAGGTTCATTGTAGTCGTTATCCAATGATTAGCACACACTTTTAGTACTTGTTCTCTTCGCATCAGCATTCTTAGTTTGCCATTGACCTCATTTTTGAGAATTTTTAAGTTCCCCAAACCCCTTTCTTTCCACTGACTTATCTCGGCATCAAATCTAAATAGTTTTACCCGCTGTGAATACAGAACTTTTTCATCTTCTTCTCCTGTTACAAGTTCTACTTTTTCAGGCATTTGAACTACTGGTTCAAAATGGATGTCATCGCTGTCCTCAGTCTTATAGGCATCATCATCTTTCTCAAAATCACCAGAAGTGTTTGCTTTATTGGCCATTTTACCGCATTGTGATGAGAATAATTTTTCTCCAGCACCTGAAAATCCCTTGAAATTGGGCTCTTTTTTGCCAAACTGAAATCCTTCTCTGGAAGTTGATTTTGCAAGATCTGCAAATGTAAACGTGCTACTTGTTTGGCCAACAATCACAACACGACCATTCTTCTGGCTACTAATATCCTGAGCCTGGAAGCCAGTATCATTTCCAAGAGGCTTTTCACTTTTCTTTTCTTGATTTCCTGGTTCCGAAATGCCAAACTTAAATCCATCAGCAGACACAGGGATGGAAAATCCTTCTTTGGTTGACTTAAATTCTGTATTAGAAGAACCCTGAAACATACATGAAGGTGAATTTTCTTGATCCACATGCCCAAATTTGAATCCTTGCTCTGTATTGCCAAACTTAAAAGCTTTTTCTGAGAAATTACTTTTAAATCCTGTTCCCACCTGACTTCCAGAAGAGTCATGCAACTTCATTTCTGAGCCCAATGTGAAAGCTGAAGGAGCTTCTGCAATAGGTTTATAAGTTGGTTTAGAGGCATCACAAGCCACACATTTTAAGCAAGAACTCTCATTTTGTACACAGCAAACACTACAGTCCCACTGTCCTTTCCTGATGAACATTCCTTCAAATCCCCTCTTTGGAGCCTTGCTTATCTTGTTATCATGACTTGTGGGTTCTTTTACAATTCTGACAGCCTGATTTGATGCTGTGGCTACATTTGTTCCTGGGGCTTTTAAAATGCTCTGGGCTTCTTCAAACTTGCACTTAAAAAGTGCTGCTTCCTCAGGAGTTTTGAACCTAATAGCAAGTTGTTCTGGTTTTAGCAACTCATCTGCATAATCAAGGGCATGCCATACAAAAGATCTGTCTGATCCAGCATTTGGTGTCAATTTCATATCTGGACTGATGTAATGATTTGCACAGATTTTCAATACTTGCTCTCGTCTCATTAGAAGGCGAATTTTACCAGATGTTTTATGCCTCAGTATTTTTACATTGCCAATCCCACGTTCTTTCCATCCTTTGGATTCTACATCAAAACGAAACAATTTCGCGCGGTTGCAAAAGAATTCTTCATCTTCCTCACCAGTTTTTACTTCAACCTTATCCGGAAGAGGTACTACAGGCTCAAAGTGAGGACCGTCATCATCATCATCATCATCCCCATGGGCACTTCCTCCATCTGTCTCCTGATTCTTGTTTGCTGTCTCTAAAGTGGGTGTTCCAAATACTGATTTCCCTGGACCATGGAAAGCAAACATATCACTTCGTCGAAAACCAGAATTCTTTTGCTGACTCGACCCCATGTTTTCTGTAAATGAAATTCCAGACACATTTTTGCTTCCAAAATTGAATGTATTTCGAGGCCCAATGGTTTGACCACCAGGAATTGGTTTGGGTCCACTATAGCCATCTCCTTGCAAGGGTTTATCTGAAGTCAGGAGACCTAAAAGGCTTTCACTGTTACTGTAAGCTGCAGGAGGGGGCTGTGTCACAACCTGTGGTGAGGAAAACGTGAAGTCACCATCATTTGATTTGAAATTTGAGTTAAATTTAAAAGGAGCTGGCTGTGTTGTGTGTGCTGGTGTTGGCAAAGATGGCCTTATTCCTTCACCCGGCATGGGCTGAACAAAATTAGTTTTCCCAAATTCTATAGCCTTAGATTCTGCAGATCTTGAAGCATGAGCTGCAATTGGAGGTTTTGTGAAATATCCTGGTTCTCGCAAAGGTGGATTTGTGCTTGTCTGTTGAACATTGTAATTAAAGGAATCATCACCCCTAGGCGATAGAATTCCTGTTGCAGGAGACTCAAAACGCAATGCAGGAGGACCATACATCTCCTGAGAGAACATACAAGCAGAAGAGCTTTGCACTGGCGGTGTGTGCATCTGTTGCGGATAGGCATAAATATGCTGTTGGGGTGGAAGCCTATTCATGCCATAGACTGGGCCCTAAAAGACAGAAAGTTAAAACATTTTGTAGATTGTCTACAAAACTACAGATAACTAAATGCAAACCAATTCTCACAAACTTCAAACATGAATATGAAGTGAAGAAGATCTCATTAGGGGATGTAGTACACATCATTAACCCGTTTATGCCAGAGGCTGCAAATTTTCTGTGTGAAAAATCAGACCTTCGCAATGACCTTGAGCAGTAGGATATAAATAACTCCCATAAGCTTAGTGTTCCAATAATGGAGCGCTAGGCATAAGTAGGTTAAGAGAAAACCACATTACTACAAAGATACTTGCATATATACTTGGCATATAATGAAAATTAATTATAGCATCTTAAAATCTACAGCTAAAGTCGTAAAATAAATACCTTCTTCATTCCTAAACAATTTATCAAATGATGTTAACAATAATGATGATGATGATGATGATGATAACATTCATTGAGCATTTATTAATGTGCCAGCTGGGCACTGTTCTAAGCACTTTACATTATTATCTCATTTTAATATCCCCAAAAACCCTATGAATTAAGGTATTATTATTATCCTCATTTTACATATGACGCAACTGATGCATTGAGAGGTTAAGAAACTTGCCTGTGGTCAAAATAAGCAGAAGAGCAAGGGTCTAAATGCACCCCAACACTCTGTCCTCAAAGCTGTCACATTCAACTACCACTGTAATATTGAGTCTTCAATCAATTGTTATACATATAGCTGTATCAGGCCTGAAAGTACTTACCACATAGTGGGTCAGCAAGGGCATTACAGTTCTATTTCTGTTAAAACAGAATGATGAAGGATCCACCACCACCACTCCCATTTTTAAAATATTCTAAATATTCACACTTATTGTAACACAAAAATAAGGTGACTGAGAAGTATAATTTCTGTATTTGGAGATAAATTTAAAATATCTACATTTTAAGGGACATAAAAGTTTTAATACTGAACTACTGCTCTCTTGAATTTATTTGAAGGAACCCTAAACAATTTAAAAAGGAAATAATTATAAATGTATAAATTATTCCTTTGTTACCTTTGTGGGAGTAACATTAGCTGCTGGTCTGAGAAGATACCGGGAATTATATGCTGGTGACTGACTATAACATACTGAAGGGCCAGTAGTTGCAACTAAAAAAAAAAAAAAGAAAAGAAAGAAAACACTGTTAAAGTCTATACTACAGTTAAGACTAGGCAAGAGCTATAAATACAAAAGCAATAGAAATTAAAGAAAGATTTAACTACATAAATTTTAAATTTCTGTACATCAAAATACACCAATCAAGATTATCAAATGACAAACTAGAAAAAAATTGCTAAATATGACATGAAGAATAAGAGAATAGCATCACTGTGATCAACAACAACAACTACCTCACAAGCATTAAAAAAGGAATAAAGAAGAAAGTAACTGTTGCCTTTTCTAAGAAAGATCAGTATGATGTGGAATTATGGACATTCAGTCACAGAAAGGACGTAAGGAACCAAGATGCCATCTGATGGTCAATGCATTTGAAGTGGGCCTAGAAAATCTGCAGAAAGACTAGGTTGTATTTTGTAAACTAAAGCTATTACTGAGAATGTTCAGCTCAAAAATCACCTGACAAATTCATGGAAAGGATGTCATCAACAACATAAAATGTGTTCCCTGGCTTAAAATAAAAAGCACATCAACACTCATGCTGATGTACAAACTATCTGCTCCTCTGTTTTGTGTGTTTTACCAGGAAACAAAACGACTAGAAGGCACCCATGTTAACGGCAAAACTACCAATAGTCATTTGCTTGAACAGTTTTATGATAGTTTTACCAGAAAACAACCAAAAGACCTTTTATGCCTGTACATGGAAGAAGAAACAGAAACTGTGCCAAGAGGTTCCAAACAATTGCCTCTGGAAAGCACTGAAAAATCAAGACCGAGAAAAGGCTAGCCAGAAGCCCAAGTTTGATTTTGGAAACCTAACAGAGGTGAGGATAGCTATTTTGAAATTACTATGGGGAGGAAGCAGGCACAGAACACAGAACAACCTGACAGAAATGGCCCAAGAATCTTAAAGTCTTGCAAGATGTCTGTCTACATGAAAGCAAAAAGAAAAAATATAATTTTAAATTTAAAAAAAAATCTTAGTCTGAAGTTTAAGTAGGGACTTTAATTGACTACTGACTCTAAACTGTGCGGAAAAAAACTAAAGAGCTCTAATAAATCTACTAAAAGTAATCTAATTTTTAAAAGCACCATATGAATAGACAATTTAGGAAAGAAATATAATAGGCCTCAAGGAACATGTTTTCGAAGTGAGCCTTGAAAATCCGCAAAATGACGAGGTTGCATTGTGCAAACTGAAGCTATTATGAGAATGTTCAGGTCAAAAAAATTACCTGACAAATTCATGCAAAGGATCTCACAAGGAACACAAATGTGTTCGCTGGCTTTTAAAAAATCACATTAACATTCATGTTGATATACAAATTCTTCTCCAACTGTTGTGTGTGAGTTTTACCAAGAAACCAAACAACTGGAAGGTACCCACGTTGAAGATGGCAAAACTACCAACAGCCATTTGCATGAATTGTTGAGCACGACTAGTATTAAAAAACCTTAAAAATTGATATCACTTTTGTTCCTACAAATTGGCAAAGGATTTTATAAACTAGTAAGTCAGCATTAGCAAAAGTGCGAAGATGGCACTATCAGATACTAGTGGTAAGAGCATAAACTGAGTATTTTGAATACCCTACAAAACTAGGACAGTGTCCTAGAATTTGTAATGGCATAAACCAGAAACAACATAAAGGAACAGAATTTACAGTACTTCCATGTGATGGGATACCATGAACTCATTAATATTCAAAAAACATTTAAGTTTAAAAATGCTCAGAACTAAAGTAACATTTAAAAAACAGGCTAGCTCATCTACACGCAACATAATAACATGGTAACAATCTCATAAAAAATACTATATGTATAGAGAAAGAACCAGAAGGAAATGCTCTCAAATATAAGAAATGTTAATAAGGTGGTTAGTTTTTAGTTTTCTTCACCCTGTTCAGTACTTCTGAGTATCTCCTATGAGCTCATTAATCTTTAATTTTAATCATCTTACTTTAAAAAAAACAAGGACCATCTTGATATATGTTTACTTTTATTAAGGAAAAAGAATCTATGAACACAGGAACAGAAATCAGGAGATCTTGGCTCTCGCCCTTTCAGTGCCACAAAGCTGTTTTGTGAACCTGTAAATAATCCATTTGGAGTCTCCATATTTCTCAATTGTAAAATGAGGATGTGCTGCTTCTACACATTTCATAGGGTCATTGCAAGAATAAAATGAGACAATGGGAATGTTGTATTTACATGCTTGTATAAGAACAGAAGGCCTTTTATGCCTGTACACAGAAGAAATGGAAACATGACCCACAAGGCACCAAATAACTGACTGCACACATCACTAAAAAAGCCCCAGAAAAGGCTAGCTAGCCAGTTCGTTTATCCTCTTACAAGGACCTATATGATGTATAAGGTTTTAAGTAAACAAGGTTTGAACGTTAGACATTTCATATACTTATCTATGACTTATGACATTTAATAAGCTTGACTTCACAAAGATTTTGTTATTTTGCTTGTGTTGAGAAGATACTATCACAAAAGGCTAGTGGGGTTGCCTTAACTATATGAACCATCACACAAATGTGCTAATCTAAACTAGATTTGATTCTAAATCTTTCCTGGGCTAAAAAGAGAAAAAAAAAAGGGCACTACTACTACCATTTCAGAAGTCTGTCGTATGTAAAAGGAACAATTTTGTTATTTCTGGCTGCCTGGGAGCAGTGTATTATACTGGCAAGTGCTTTGGAGTTACACCACTGGAGTGTGAATCTTGGCTCTATCAATAACTAGCTGTATAATAATAGTAAGCTACCTAACCTTTCTTTATCCCATTTCTTTATTTATAAAAAAGGGATTAATAATGGTACCGGCCATTCTAAGTTACTGTAATTAAATAAAATTACATTCACAAAGCACTTTTGCACATAGCCAACCCACAGTAAACACTATTAGTAACCTTAGTTCATTAACTATTTACTGTATACTCTAATAAATGTCTGATACACACCCACGCCCACCTGCACATACACAAATGCTCATAGTAATTATGTAAGGCAAGTATTATCTCCACATTTCAGACAGGTTAACTTACACAGCTATTATAGTAAGTGATAGAGCAGAACTTAAAAACCCAGTATGATTCAGGTCCAAACTCCTTTTCTTTCTTTATATAACCATAATATTTCAAATTAAGTAAGATTTCCTATATAATGTCCTGCCTCTCATCATTATCATCAAAATAATTCCCCAGAGGTGTAGGTTCTTAATTAAGCATTTCTTAGTGCATAACTCTATTCATTAACATTTTTCAATTTAAGGAATAATCTCATCTCAGCTCATCTGAGGTGTGGATTAAGTGTTCTTTAAGCCTTTATATACATGTGATCACATACAGCTCGTTTTTTCTGCTTGGGGTTATAAAAATCTCCGTTAACACCAAATACAGCTTTTGAAGTAATATATAAACAGACGTTGACATGTATATTAACAAACATATATAAATAAGGTGATTTCACAAGTTATCTACTTAAAACAGGGAAGTAAAGTAGTTTTACTAAAATATGCAATTATCCACTTGCCAGCTCACCTGTTAGTGGAGCCCCATGAAATGTCTGTGACCCCTGATATCCATCAGGCACTGAGTCTGGTCCATAATTCTCTGTGGGCCAACGATGAAGGGATGCTGAGTTACTGCTATTTAGTTTCAACTCCTGCATTTCTTTCTATTGGAAGAAAAAAAAAATCAAATAATTTTAAACATTTAATTATATCATGCCAGAAACAGTGCTGGGAAAGCTTACTCTTTTAAATTTAAATAACTGATTTTTTTTTTTTTTGAGATGGTGTCTCGATCTGTCGTCCAGGCTGGAGTGCAATGGCACAATCTTGGCTCACCGCAACCTCCACCTCCTGGGCTCAAGCAATTCTCCCACCTCAGCCTCCCAAGTAGCTGGGATTACAGGCGTCAGCCAGCACGCCCGGCTAATTTTTTGTATAATAGTAGAGATGAGGTTTCACCATGTTTGCCAGGCTAGTCTTGAACTCCTGACCTCAAGTGATCCACAACCTCAGCCTCCCAAAGTGCTGGGATTATAGGTGTGACCCACCACGCCCGGACCTGATTATATCTTTTGAAAGTTTCTATTTGCCAATGAGTTCTAGGTACCTGGTGCTGATTTTAAAATATGATTCTTAATTTGTTAAAAATTTATCTGTTCCCATTTTCATTCATTAATACAAAACCTAATTCATTAACTCTCTCACCTAAACAAATAACCTCCTAAATGATCACACCTTCATTTCCATTCTACACTTGCCTACATTAACCTTTCTGATGTTCACCTCCAGCCAAGACAATTCCCTGCTCAAAAAAACAAGTACCTAGAAACTAAATTTATTTCCCCAACTTTCACAGTCCTCTAACATTACACTGACCATCCTTTCAGTGTGTTCTTTCTACACTGCAATCTGGACTACCTGACATTCCAAATCACCTCCCCAAATTAGCTTTTCACTTAACCCCGTGCTGAAACAAAATACAACTCATTCTCAAGGTGATGTTCAAATGCTCCACCAGGAAAGGGAAAAAAGTAGCAGCTGCAGAGAAATTTATTATGTATATAATGATATGTCCAACGCACTTAAACTCTTAATTCTTATACTATCTACACTGTTAGGTAAACAATATTAGCTCCTATCTTAAAATGAGAGAAAGGGATGCAGGGAATAACAGCTGGAATTTGAACCAGATCTGACTCCAAAAATGGTTTCTTAACCCAACTCTGCTGCCTTGACAAGACGGCAGATAGATACAATGCCGTCTAGTGTAGCTATGTGGCTACCTGATCTCTGCTGAAGAAAACTAAATGACAGCACCATACCCAACCCTAGAACCTACAAAATGTCCCCTTACAAAACAGACACTTAACAGGAAATTGTTTTTCCAAAGAAATTGTAGTGGTATCAGAAAACAGGTAAATTTTGAAAAGTTTCAAACTTCTCTGTATCAGCCCAGGAATCCGACCACTTCTAACAAGTGAGGTCAGGGACAGATCTAGCATGTCGGCTTTCTTTTTCCACAAGTGTTTCAAATAAAAATTTCCCAGAAAGACCTAACCATGAGGTCCAAAACCATCTCAATTTTCAAGCTAAATAAAATTTCCCCCACTCATCCATCTACAGTGCCTAGTCCAGATGCTACACATACACATCCAAGAAATAAGAAACTAGTGGAATCACCTAGAAAACTTTATGGTCACTGTTGGTATCCGCACCAGAGCTTTGAATTTGCAATCACTGCTGTAACTGTAATTTTTAACATTCAATGTGGTGAGAACTGGCTTCAATAATTCTCTCGTTTTTAAAGATAAGACGCCAAACAGTCACAAAGGAAGTGACTGGCCCAAGATCATTAATTAATGGCAGAGTCAGTACTAGTACCAAGCTTTTCAAGCTCATGGACTAGTGCTCCACTATACTTCCACAGAATACAATGCTGGGAGCCTGAAACCTGTATGTTAAGTCAAAATTGTATGTAATTGTCATAGGCCACGACTACACAGAATTAACATTCAAAATTTTTGTGCAAATTCAAAAATGTCTTCCCCACCAAATAGTATTCTCTTAAGTTGCAAATACTGCTGATCACACTGTAATAATCGCCACACATCAGCATATCTTTGATGTAACTTTAGCAGTATGAGTAATTTAGTTCTTGCCTGATAAGCATGAAAGAACCTACTTTTATTTCCAATTCCAAAAAAGTCAAGCTCCTTTGAACCCTATTGTTAAAATAAGATATATATACATAACTATTTCCTTACATAATTAAGTCAAATTCATATGGAAGTATTAAAATATAGTAGGACTTTTTGAAGCTCAGACCGCTTTTCAATTCCTAGCTATACATTTGAAACACATGTAATCCACAGCTAATCTGGGAATGAACTCATAGACCAGAGTATGATTAGTACAGTGTAGCAGTTCGATCACTCAGGAAACTTCTCTGTGCCAGGAACTCTTATATTTTAAATAAAACAGTTTCTACCTTTGAAGGTCTCAAATTTTGTGGAAGATGAGGAGAGAGACACATAAAGTACTTTCAAAAATATGGTAAAGGGTTGGGCGTGGTGGCTTACACCTGTAATCCCAGCACTTTGGGAGGCCAAAGCAGGCAGATCACCTGAGGTCAGAAGTTCAAAACCAGCCTGGCCAACATGGTGAAACTCTGTGTCTACTAAAAATACAAAAATTAGCTGGGCGTGGTGGCGGGTGCCTGTAATCCCAGCTACTCGGGAGGCTGAGGCAGGAGAGTCGCTTGAACCTGGGAGGTGGAGCTTGCAGTGAGCCAAGATCGCACCATTGCACTCCAGACTGGGCAACAGAGTGAGACTCCATCTCAAAACAAAACAAAACAAAATATGGTAAAGTGTCAAGACCGAGGTATGTAGGCTGGGCACAGTGGCTCACGCCTGCAATCCCAGCACTTTGGGAGGCTGAAGCAGGAGGACTGTTTGAGCCAGGAGTTCAAGGCCACCCTGGGCAACATGGCAAAATCCTGTCTCTACAAAAAATACAACAATTAGCTGGGCCTGGTGGCGTGTGACTGTCTGTAGTCCTGGCTTCGTGGCAGGCTGAGCCAAGAGGCTCTCTTGAGCTAGGAGGTCGAAGCCACAGTAAGCTGTGATCATACCACTGTACTCCAGCCTGCACAACAGAAGAAGACCCTGTCTTTAAAAAAAAAAAAAAGACCAAAATGTCCCCTTGCCATACTATTTGGATGGCAGGGGGACATTTTGACCAGCTTCAGAAAAAAAGTGAGAGAGTGGCCAGGGAAGGAATCTTGGAATAAAAAGTACAGCTAGAGAAATTAAGTGACTTACCTTAATGGCCTTCAGTTGTTGGCAAATCATTTTCAGTAAAGAATTCTGATCTTCTGCCCATTGAGGTGGTGTTTTGGGAGAATACTAAAAAAAAATAAAAATAACAAAACAGCATTTAAAACACTTAGAACAGAAACAATTTCACAATGAAATGATTCCATTCTTTCCTGTTTACCTTGTAACTTTTACTTGGTGATAGTGAATATTTGGTAGGAGATGGTGTAGAATGTTTTATTTCTGAATCTACATTTCGCAAAGAACCATTTTTATAAAGAGGACCTCCTTCACTATAGTCTTCGAGTTCCTGCATGACTGAATTAAGCATCTCTTTTACAGACTCCAGGGGCACAGGCAACTAAAAAGACATTAATTAAGGGCTTTCGTTTGCAAAAAATTCCAAAAGTAAAAACTCTAAAATGATATATTTTATCTTATTTACATTTTTGTCACTTTAATAAGCACTTTACACTTTAAATAATAATACACGTGAAAATGTTTTTTAATTATCTTTTTTCTTTGTTTTTCTGTTGTTTTGTATTATTATTTTTATTTTTTTGTCTTTATTCTATAATTTTTTTCTTCATGAACACAGAAAAGTGTTGTACAATCTAACATCTTCTGATTCTAAAGTCCATGCTCTTTCTATTACTTCTGTTAACCATGATAACTGTAGAGGAATGTTAACTTGGAAAGCTTTTCCAAGTGAACAAAATAAGTTACTGATGTTTTCTAACTGATTTTCAATGGTGACAGAAATACAGATGCTACAATACACCAGACAACATAAATCCTAATAAAAGAGTAGTAACACAAATTAATCAACAAAACACTCAGAAGACTGAACATAATTTAACATCATCATGACAATCTCAAACAGCTGACAGCAAGAAAACAAGGGCGTTCATAATGGCTGATGAGGATGAGAAGAAATGCTCTTAAGATGTCAGCAACAACTTTCAATTTCAGCAAAGTTCATTAAGAATCAGTCCTGAGGCTATATTTGTTTTGATTACACTGCTAAGATAACAAAATCAATGTCTGATCTTAGAAATCTTTTCTAATTCCCCAAGAAGTACTTTTTAAGAGCATATACCTAGATTCCCAAGTTTAAAAAGACACACCAAACCTAAGACAAAGCAAGCAAATATAAGCATTTAGACACACACATCCCTTCTGTGCATTAGTAACAACATATTACTGAGTATTTTTGAAATTACCAAAATATAAGACCAACGCAAAAACATTGACCAGTGGGTTATCAGTAAGAACGTACATACAACAACCTGCTACTTACTTTCTTGACCACTGAAAGATTTGAATCACTGTCATCTAAAATCTTTATTAGGTAGTCCTTGGTCTTTCTCAGATAATTTTTGCATTCTTCTTGTTCTTCAGGAGACAGGGCATCATTTTCAATGTCTTCTGCCTTCCTGTGAAAAATCTATACAAATAGTGCTTTTATGAAATCATTAGGTTTTTAAAACAAAAAACTTTTAGCTTGGCCAGGCACGGTGGCTCATGCCTGTAATCCCAGCTACTCGGGAGCTGAGGCACAAGAATCGCTTGAGCCTGAGAAGCAGAGGTTGCAGTGAGCCAACATTGTGCCACTGCACTCTAGCCTGGCCAACAGAGAAACCCCATCTTTTAAAAATAAATAAATAAATAAAACTTGTAGCTCAAGTACCACATCTACTTACCAGTGCGAGATTCCAATAAGAAACAACGCTTTTTATAGATTCAAAAGCAGTCATAGCATCTTCTATATTTCCGTTTACTGCATCCAATATAGCAAAAGTTATGTGTGCGTCTTCTTCATATTCAACAATTTCTGATGCCTAAACACACAGAATAGTTTTTAGTCAAATTGTTTATACTCAGAATATAAAACCCAAATGATTTTCCAAAGATTTTATGTGATCTTAAGAGACAAACATCTCATTACTCTTCTCTGTCATATCTTATTTGTGAGAGCTAGTGAATTTAGAAAACAAGATTACCATTAAATAACAAGGCAATTAATTTAAGCAGTTTATAGCTCCATGTCTTTGTTTATAAACTGGAAATTCCCATCTCCAATAAATTCATAAAGGAACTCTGTTACCTGAATGTCTACACTATGAAAATGTTTAAACAGAGGATCAATAGGTTCAGGAATACTGTTCTTCTTTTTTATTATCTTCAACAATGGCAAAACTTTCTTCCAATAATGAACACTTCTCCCTATGTATTCTCGTTGATCATAAAAAGAATTAAGATCGCTGCCCTAAAAAAGAAAGTTAAAAGCACACAACTTTAAGGAACACGCATGATTAGATCTGAAGTTCATTTACAAGTTGTAAGAACTGGCTCAAATTTCAAGTCAAAACCAAATGGTACCTCAATAGTCATTTGTTCAGCTTCCAAATACTGTAATAACTAAACCACTTTAATACCAGTGATCATTCTACACTGACTTTTTTTTCTTTTTGAGACAGAGTCTCGCTCTGTAGCCCAGGCTGGAGTGCAGTGGCGTGATCTCGGCTCACTGCAAGCTCCGCCTCCTGGGTTCACGCCATTCCCTTGCCTCAGCCTCCCAAGTAGCTGGGACTACAGGCGCCTGCCACCACGCCTGGCTAATTTTTTTTTTTTTTTTTTTTTTTTTTTGTATTTTTAGTAGAGACGGGGTTTCACCATGTTAGCCAGGAATGATCTCGATCTCCTGACCTTGTGATCTGCCCACCTCGGCCTCCTAACATGCTGGGATTACAGGCATGACCCACCGCACCCAGCCTCTACACTCAACTTTTAAACGCTTCTAATGATACCACCCTAACGTAGCAATCCAAACTACTTTTTAACAGTTACCATTTTTAGATAGCTGAAACCTGCCTCTTCTGTAGTGTCAGTTTGTTCAAAAGGCTGACCATCTACACCTAATGGTGACACAAAACACACCTTAAATATTTAGAAAGATCTATAATGGTCTTACCTACAAAGCCTTGTGCTAATTTTTTTTTAATTTTTCAGGCTGAATAATTATCAGAACTTAATTATTAAGGAATAACAGTAACAGCTCAGCTAATATGTAACATTCACTGTGTGCCAGGTACTGCTCCTCTAAGTGCTTATATTTAACTACATTAACTATTTTGCAGCAATAAAAAACACATCTGTCATAATATGACGAAGCTGCTGTTTTCAGAACAAAAAAACTTTCAATGAAAAGTTCATGATTCTAAAAAATTAAGGTAATGTTCTTTAAAAATGCTTATACTTTAAAACTCACCATTTTCTGAAGGCATTTTGCCCAATGTACAAGCAGAGCAGGCTGAAGGCCATGTTTTTCCTGGGCTCTTAGAGTGTTTATTTCATGCTGAACTAGAAGTCTCAATTTTGCTGCGTTTCCAAGTCTAAAAAATAGTTCAATTTACTAAAATTGCTTTCTAAATACACAGTTCAGCGCTTACATACATATATGTTCATGGGTCACATGACAAGTTAAATCTTCACATGAGGATTAAATCCCTGGTAAAACCTATGCACTAAGTGACAGCAATATTTTTGTTTTACTACTTACACTGCTTTTCTGTGAATCAGAGTACAAACCGCATCCCACCAAGATTTTTGTCTTTCTGTACAAAGCTGTTTACACACAGGAAGGGGCAGGCATAACGGCTGATAGGAGCTGTGGTGAGAATTACATTTCTCCTTTAATTGTAAGTGGCTGGTATATACTACTCCAAGGAGAAATACCTGTTTTATTTAAGGAAAAGTTAAGTTAGTAAAAAAAAATTAAACAAAATTCAGAATATTTAATTTGTTAAAATCTTTGCTTACTTCAAGGTCTAAAATACATATTGATTCAGGTGCATTTGTTTCAAGCCTTGAGGTTTCCTGGGGCAAATGATGGAAAAGCTGTTTTAGCCATTTTCGGATTCCAGGTAAAGCAGGCAATGAATTCCACTGTAAGCCAAGCCAAGTAAGGTGCTGAAGACTACCATTATGTGCTCGAATAGCACCTAAAATCAAATTTAAAAATTGGCTTAAGGGTTTGAAATTTTTCTTTGTGCCATTAGTTTTGCCAACATAAGCAATTCACATTATATATATCTTAATTATATAACTGCTTTTCTATATCAAAGCTGGAGAGAATTCTATGTTAGGCAAAATCTCATGTTCTTATTAATGCATTCTCACTTGATTATTTCTAGAAATTTTAATAAAAATAGTAGTGATGAAGAATGTTTAAGTCCATCTTAAAAAATGACACTGACTAGAACTCAATAAACCAAAATCAACTGACAAAAACCAAATAAAGAATACCTAACCTAATAAGAAACCCCAAAACAATGGGTTTTCCTTTAAGTCATTAAAGCAATGGAACATCACTATATTAATCCATCAGTACAGTAAAGAAATCTGTTTTTCTATAAGAAAGTCAATATTGAAAAGGATATGCACAGTCAGGAGTTCGAGACCAGCCTGGCCAGCATGGTGAAACTCCGTCTCTACTAAAAATACAAAAAATTAGCCGAGCATGGTGTCACGTGCCTGTAGTCCCAGCTACTTGGGAGGCTGAGGCAAGACAATTGCTTGAACCTGGCAGGCGGAAGTTGCAGTGAGCTGAGATTGCGCCACTGCGCTCCAGCCTGGGCGACAGAGTGAGACTCTGTCTCAAAAGAAAAGAAAAGAAAAGACAAGAAAAGAAAAGGTTATGTGCTTCCGGAAGCATAAAGAGGTATAATCTTTCTGTCATTTTGGCAATTTGCAAGACTTAAAGATGTTCATGTCCTTTGTCTCAGTAATTCTGTTTTTAGGTATCTCTATGGAAATAACTTGCAATGAAGACACTTTTTGTTGAAGTTTTTATCAGAGTATGATTATTAACAGTGGAAAAGTTGAAAACAACTTGGATGCCCAATAACAGAAAGTAGCAAGCAAATTATGACTACTTCATAAAAAAGATTATATTGCCAATAAAAGTGATATTTATAGTTTTAATACAGAGACTATGGGAGAGAATTCATGAAGGAAGCAAGATAAATCATACATAAACAACCATTTAGATGAAAAATATGGCCAGATGCAGTGGCTCATGCCTATAATTCCAAGACTTTTTGTTTTTGAGATGAAGTCTCGCTCTGTCGCCCAGGCTGTAGTGCAGCGGTGTGATCTTGGCTCACTGCAACCTCCACCTCCCGGGTTGAAGCAATTCTCCTGCCTCAGCCTCCCGAGTAGCTGGGACTACAGGCACATGCCACCACGCCCGGATAATTTTTGTATTTTTAGTAGAGACGGGGTTTCACCATGTTGGCCAGGATGGTCTTGAACTCCTGATCTCAGGTGATCTGCCCGCCTCGGCCTCCCAAAGTGCTGGGATTACAGATATGAGCCACTGTGCCGGGCCCAATCCCAACACTTTGGGGGGCTTAGGGCTAGGAGTTCGAGACTAGCCTGGGCAACAAAGGGAGACCCTGTCTCTACCAATTAAAAAACAAAATTATTTGGGCAGAGTGGCATGTGCCTATGGTACCAGCTACTCAGGAGGCTGAGGCAAGAGAATCCCTTGAGCCCAGAAGTTCAAGGTAGCAGTGACCTACGATCATGCCACTACACTCCAGCCCAGGTGACACAGCAAGACCCTGTCTCAAAATACAACAAGGCTGGTCGCGGTGGCTCACACCTGTAATCCCAGCACTTTGGGAGGCCAAGGCAGGTGGATCACCTGAGGTCAGGAGTTTGAGACCAGCCTGACCAACATGATGAAACCCCGTCTCTACTAAAAATACAAAAAATTAGCCGGGCGTGGTGGCGGGCACTTGTAATCCCGCTACTTGGGAGACTGAGGCAGCACAATCACTTGAACCCGGGAGGCAGAGGTTACAGTGAGCCGAGATTGCAACACTGAACTCCAGCGTGGAGGACAAGAGCAAAACTTGGTCTCAAAAACAACAACAACAACAAAAACTACATGCCACCCCCACAGCACCACATTCAAACTCCCCCCAGCCCAACCCACACACGAAAGGAATACAGAAAAATATTAAGTCATTATTTCTGGGTAATAAGATTATGGGCAATTTATAAGAATTAAGACACAGACCGTTTCCTCTGAAACATATAACTTACCAACATCATATCTAGCCAAATCTTCAAGCTCTGGTTCTTGTACATCAATGTTTCCAATATCATCGCTACCAAGAAAAGATGTATCCTTAGGTGACTGACTAGAAAACAGAGCATCATATAATGCAGACTGCCCGCTTTTGTTGGCAAAACATTCAACAACCTCTTTTAAAAAATCTTGCTTGCCACGACTTAAGTTTAGCAACATGTGCCCTGAAAAAAAAATTTATTTCCATCACTTTAAAAATACAGATTGTATTTGCTCACATTGTCTCATTTGTATACCCAAAGGGGAAATAACATGATTATTGCAGACCTAACCCTCCAACCCAAAAAATACAGCTGGACAACAAAACGGGTGCTTATGTAGAAAATGAAAAGAGTACAGGTTTAATATTCTCAGTATCTACAGAAGACAGCAGAAGGGGGAAAAAAGACAGGAATGTGTATGAAAAATGCCAAACATATTTGCATTTTAGATGAAAAGGTCTGGATTTAAGTGGCCATAGGAGAACAGGGACAAGCTCTTATTCTCTGATCTGATACACTGATTTCTAAATCTGGCTGATCAGAATCCTCCTTTAAACAGCTTTTAAGAATTATTTCCGGCTGGGCACGGTGGCTCATGCCTGTAATCCCAGCACTTTGGGAGGCCAAGCTGGGCAGATAATGAGGTCAGGAGATCGAGACCATCCTGGCTAACACAGTGAAACTCCATCTCTACTAAAAATACAAAAAAAAAGATTAGCCAGCCATGGTGGCGGGCGCCTGTAGTCCCAGCTACTGGGGAGGCTGAGGGAGGAGAACGGCGTGAACCCGGGAGGCAGAGCTTGCAGTGAGCCAAGATCACACCACTGCACTCCAGCCTGGGCGACAGAGTGAGACTCTGTCTCAGGAAAAAAAAAAAAAAAAAAAAAAAAAAGAATTATTTCCAGGCCTCTTTGCCAGAGATTTTTATTCCATAGGTTTACAGTAAGCAATCAAAAAATCATAGTCCTCGGATAAAGTACTGATACATGCTATAACGCAGATGACCCTTGAAAACCTTGCTAAATGAAAGAAGCCAGTCACAAAAGACCACATACTATATGATTCCACTTATGTGAAATGTTCAGAATAGGCAAACCTACAGAAACAGATTAGCGGTTGCCAAGGCTGAGAGGTTTGAGTAAAATGGGGAGTAACTGCTAATAGGTACGGAATTCCTCATGGAGTGATGAAAATCTTCTAAAACTGATTGTCGTGACAATGGTAATACTCTATGAACATACTAAAACCCACTGAACTGTACACTTTAAATGGGTGAAGCGTATGGTATACGAATTATATTTCAATTGAACTTTTTTTAAAAACCCTCCTTCGAGTTAATTCTGCTGGGCAATTAGGTTTGGTTACCACTACACAGTTGTGTCTCAGCACACTTACAGAGGCACCCTTGGGATGCCCAGATCAAAGACATAAAAAAAATATAGGCAATTTTTATCTAACTGTGACACCATGCAAAGGCACTTATGAGAGCCCTGCAAGGGTAGAAGAAAAAGAGAAAAGGAAAAAAGTAGAAAGTCACTTTAAGGATTGAAAGCCTAACTCCCACAAAAAAAGTGGGCTATGGAATAAAAGAGCAATGTGAGCTTTGGCCAACAGCCTAACTATATACCAAAGCTTATAATAACTTTAATATTACATCTTGTGCTCTTTACAAAATTCATCCAACTTTATATCAAAACTGCTCCTTATAGAAAGCATTATGTTTCTTCAGTTCACTGCTTGATTCAATGGCCACCTAACTACCTTAAAGTTTGTATCTTAGCAAAATCACAGGTAATATGCAACAGATCTTTAGGATTCATCCCAAGCCAAAAATGGGGGAAAAAATCCACAAATTCCAAGAGCCTAATACAAGGTAAGTATATATCTTCTATCTTCCTCACTATGCTCTCAGCTCTTTAAGACAGATCCATATCTTCTTCATCTTTATATCCCCACAGCAGTGTTTTTAGAATCAGCTGGTGTTAAATGGTTGGCAAATCAATAATTATACTTAGTTCAGGAAGTGACTAAATATTCAGGACAGAGGCTCTAGCAGCCAGATAAAGAAAGAGTTAAGAAATCCTCTCCACCTAGGAACACACAATATCAATTATTCATTTTTTTTAAAGAATGTGCTATTTCTTCACATCTCTTCCATACCTATTGCTCTTAACTGATACGGCAAAAAAATAATTTTGACAAATTATCTCCTGGACAGATGAAGATTTTATCATAAGACATGCCTTAACAGAAGTTCCTTTTTCTTTTTAAATCAAATTAGTTTAATATTACTATTACCTGATTGGCTCAGTCGGTCACAGGCCAACATTCCCAGCAGATTTTGTCCAGCTTCACCTTTTATTAATTTAATCTTTGGTCTTGGAACCTAATAATTTTAGAATCAAAAATCTTAATTTGATGATACCCATACTTCTAATAGTAACATGGTCTTATCTATTACACTGTACTTTTTTTGATAATGAATAAACAGTTAACCATTAATTAAACTGAATTGGAAAAGACTGCAAAAACTGGGAACCAAGGAATTTATATAACCTATGAAAGACAGGCCAGGTACAGGCGTGGTGGCTCACACCTGTAATCCAACACTCTGGGAGGCCAAGGTGGGCTGATCACTTGAGGTCAGGAGTTCGACATCAGCCTGGCCAACATGGTGAAACCCAGTCTCTACTAAAAATAATTTTAAAAAAACGAAGAGCCAGGCGTGGTGGCACACATCTATTAATTCCAGCTACTTGGGAGGCTGAGGCACAAGGATAGCTTGAACCTGGGAGGCAGAGGTTGTAGTGAGCCAAGACCGTGCCACTGCACTTCAGCCTGGGTGAAAGAGCGAGACTCCATCTCAAAAAAAAAAAAAAAAAAAAAAAGAGCAGCCAGACATGGTGGCCCACACCTGTAATCCCAGCACTTTGGGAGGCCAAGGTGGGGGGATCGCTTGAGCCCAGAGTTCAAGACCAGCCTGAACAACACGGTGAGACCCTATCTCTAAAAAAAGTTGTTTTTAATTAGCCAGGCGTGGTGGCACACACCTGTGGTCCCAGCTACTCAGGAGGCTGAGGCAGGAGGATCACTTAAATCCAGGAGATCAAGGCTGCAGTGAGCCATGATCATGCCACTGTGCTCCAGCTTGGGAGACAGAGTGAGACCCTATCTCCAAAAAAAAGAAAAAAAAAAAAAAAAAGCATACACGGAGCAGTTCTGAGAAATTAGTTTCTACTAAAAGCACATTCATGTTATATTCAGAGAAATGGAAAATTTAATTACATTACTTTTCTACCCTGCCTAAATAGGACAACAGCAGATGTTGTCCTATCTGAGTAGATATGACACCCTACTTTAAAAAGTACAGGTGAAATGACACTTGGAAATGCCACATTGTAGATAACACATTTTCAGAGTATGGATAATATGGGATAGCACTGGAATAAATGGGACAACCAGGAAATTAAAGAGATCCTAATGTAATAACCTGTGAAAACAAAAAAACATGATCAATAGAATGGTGAAGGGAAGACATGACAGCTGCCTTCAAATATTAAAATTATTTTATAAAAGCAATCATCAAAAGAAGAAACAAGACCAACAGGTAGAAGACTTGAAGAATATTTTTATTCTATATAAGGAAGTACCAAGAGCCAAGCCACCTAAAGATGCACTGGGCTATCTTGAAAAGTAATGAATGTCCATCACTGAAAATGTCCAGTCATAGGCAATGCCCACTTACTAGAAACATGCCAAAAGTAACTATATGGGTGACTAGAGCATCGGCTTTTAATTCTATCACCACTTTCTTAATTGGTGGTGGAAATGTAATTTGATACAACCTCTTTAGGGTTAGATATTTGGCAGCAGCTCTAAAAATTATAAATGCACAGATATACTTTGATACTGCAATTCTTTCAGGAATTCATGGCACAAGTTAATCATTGCTAAATTACTTGAAGTAGCATTAAAAAAAAAAAGTAAAAGCAAGCTAATGTCCTGGTTTTAGGACCCTGGTTTTAAAAACTCCAAAGCTACAGTACATCCACACAATAGAATAATATGCAAGCATCCAAACTAATGAGAATGCCCTTTATATATACTGACATGGACATATCTCCAAGATACAGTTAATGGAAATAAAGTAAATGCAATCTTCAAATGTTTTCCTCCTTCTTTTAAAGACAGGGGATGTATGTGTGTTTACTTGGAGATGCATACAACATTTCCTGAAGAATACACAAGAAAGCAATAACATTAGTTTCTTTGGGAGTGAAGAAAGTAAATAACTAGGGAACAGAAAGGAGTCTTCATAGCATATTCTTAAGAGCCGCCAGAATTTTAAACCATGTATATATAATTCTTTCCAAACATGCTCATTTTTCAAAATATATGATTTATGAACCTAAAAGCTTCTGATTTTGAATTTTAGAAATATTCGTATCGCCTATCCTTTTACTCACAAGTTTTCTAAACATCATGTCAAAGTTTGTCATCTATATGTTGAAAAGAGCACACAAAATAAACAAAATGTTGACATCATTCTTTTTGTTTTCAAACTGACCTCAATTCATAAACCCGGCCTCTTTTACAAAATTATTCAACAGTTGAATTTGTGACCAGTTAATTAGTTGTGAATCCACTCAATCAAATCATCTCAATTCACTATTTCCTTTTTTTTTTTTTTTGAGATGGAGTCTAGCTCTGTCGCCAGGCTGGAGTGCTGCAGCGGCAATATCTTGGCTCACTGCAACCTCCACCTCCTGGTTTCAAGCAATTCTCCTGTCTCGGCCCCTCAAGTAGCTGGGACTACAGGCACCCGCCACCATGTGTGGCTAATTTTTATATTTTTAGTAGAGATCGGGTTTGACCATGTTGGTCAGGATGGTCTCGAACTGCTGACCTCAAGTGATCCGCCCACCTCAGCTTCCCAAAGTGCTGGGATTATAGGCGTGAGCCACCGCGCCTGGCTATTTCCTCATCTTAACTAAAAGGTTTCAAGATACTTTGTTAAATACCTAGCTGCAATGCAGATGTACTTACTAGAACCACAGTATTCCTCTGATTAAGAGTCTGAAAATCTTGCCATAAAAGTCAGCCAATTCTTAAATACCCAAATGCCAGCACATAACCTACATTTTATGCTTATAATCATTTGATCATTGAGCTTTAAAATAAACTGATAAAATAAAATACAAGCATCTAAGATGTTTCTATTATATATTCATTCTACAGAAATATGTGGTAGTTAAAGACTGAGGTAGGTATCTCTGTGCTGAAGTGGAACAATGAAGAAACATTTAGAAAAGCAAGGCATCTGGCAATAGGTAAAGCACACCCACATTGAGGCACAATATTTTTTAAAAGCAGAGAAAGAATGTATTGCACATTTGCATATGCAAAAAATATTTCTGAACACCCAAGAAACTCCTAACAGTAGTTGTCATCTAGGAAAGGAGACCTGAGTGAATGGATTAAGAGGGAAACTAACTTTTTATTATTAAAAGTTCACAGTCAGGTGTGGTGGCTCATACCTGTAATCCCAGCACTTTGGGAGGGCAAGGCAGAAGGATCACTTGAAGCCAGGAGTTCAAGACCAACCAGCCTGGGAAACATAGCAAGACCTTGTCTTTACAAAAAATTTAACAATGTAGCCAGGCATGGTGGCAGGCACCTGTAGTCCCAGCTACTGAGCTGAGGCTGAAGCAGGAGAGGATCGCTTGAGCCCAGGAGTTCGAGGATACAGTGAGCTATGATCGTGCCACTGCACTCCAGCCAGAGCAACAAGAGTGAGACTCTGCCTCCCAAAACTACATATCAGAAAATTTTAGGCTGTGCACAGTAGCTCACACCTATAATCCCAGAACTCTGGGAAGCTCGAGCCCAGTTCAGCGTTACAGTGAGCTACGATTACGCAACTGCACTCCAGCCTGGGTGACACAGCAAGACTCTAATAGACACACAGACAGATAAATTTTAAAGTTTCCATTAAAAATAAGAACTATTGGCAGGGCGCGGTAGCTCATGCCTGTAATGCCAGCACTTTGAGAGGCCAAGGTGGGCGGATCATGAGGTCAGGAGATTGAGACCATCCTGGCTAACACGGTGAAACCCCATCTCTACTGAAAATACAAAAAAATTAGCCGGGCGTGGTGGTGGGTGCCTGTAGTCCCAGCTACTCGGGAGGCTGAGGTAGAAGAATGGTGTGAACCCAGGAGGCGGAGCTTGCAGTGAGCCGAGGTCGTGCCACCGTGCTCCAGCCTGGGCGACAGAGTGAGACTCCGTCTCAAAAAAAATAAAATAAATAAAAATAAGAACTATCAGTTACTCGAGAATTTCTATAAGAAACTTTTAATGTTTGTATTACCTAGTGAACCTCACTAAATCCATTAATTTTCACTAATCCATTCCTTACGAACACAGAAGTTTCTACTGAGCATTTTAAATATTAGTACTTAACATGTGAACTGTCTATCAATGGTGCTTTTAAAAGATTTACAGGCCAGGCTCGGTGGCTCATGCCTGTAATCCCAGCACTTTGAGAGGCCGAGTCGGGTGGATCACGAGGTCAGAAGATCGAGACCATCCTGGCTAACATGGTGAAACCCCGTCTCTACTAAAAAATACAAAAAATTAGCCCGGCATGGTGGTGTGTGCCTGTAATCCCAGATACATGATAGGCTGAAGCAGGAGAATCACTTGAACCCAGGAGGCACAGGTTGCAGTGAGCTGAGATTGCGCCACTGCACTCCAGCCTGGTGACAGAGCGAGACTCTGTCTCAAATAAAAATAAAAAGATTTATATTAGGCAGGGCATGGTGGCTCACTGCCTGTAATCCCAGCACTTTGAGAGGCCGAGGCGCACAGATCACCTGAGGTCAGGAGTTCGAGACCAGCCTGACCAACATGGAGAAACCCCGTCTCTACTAAAAATACAAAATTAGACGGGGGTGGTGGCGCGTGCCTGTTATCCCAGCTACTTGGGAGACTGAAGCAGGACAATCACTTGAACCTGGGAGGTGGAGGTTGCAGTGAGCCAGATGGCGCCATTACACTCCAGCCTGGGCAACGAGAGCAAAACTCCGTCTCAAAAAGAAAAAAAGATTTATATTAGAAGGAGGGGCCTTCTCTAAAAGTAATGAATCCTTTTTTTCCCTCCCCAAGCAAAAAATCCTTCTCTAAAATTAACAATCATTTTTCTAAGCCAGGTTTAATGCTTTTTTGGAAGACTGCTTATTTCTTTTCCTTTCAAAAGTTATGCAAGCTCATTAAAAAAAAAAAAAAAAAAAGGCCGGGAGTGGTGGCTCACGCCTGTAATCCCAGCACTTTGGGAGGCCGAGGCGGGTGGATGACTAGGTCAGGAGATTGAGACCATCCTGGCTAACACGGTGAAACTCCGTCTCTACTAAAAGAACAAAAAAAAAATTAGCCAGGCATGGTGGCGGGTGCCTGTAGTCCCAGCTACTCGGGAGGCTGAGGCAGGAAAACGGCATGAACTCGGGAGGCGGAGCCTGCAGTGAGCCGAGATCGTGCCACTGCACTCCAGCCTGGGCGACAGAGCGAGACTCCGTCTCAAAAAAGGCCAGGCGCAGTGGCTCGCGCCTGTAATCCCAGCACTTTGGGAGACCAAGGCAGGTAGATCACGAGGTCAAGAGATTGCAACCATCCTGGCCAACATGGTGAAACCCCGTCTCTATTAAAAATACAAACAATTAGCTGGGCGTGGTAGCACGGACCTGTAGTCCCAGCTACTCAGGAGGCTGAGGCAGGAGAATCACTTGAACCCAGGAGGTGGAGGTTGCAGTGAGCCGAGATCACGCCACTGCACTCCAGCCTGGCGACAGAGAGAGACTTGGTCTCAAAAAAAATAAAAAAATAAAAAATAAGAAAAGGTTTTATGTTTTCAAGATTAATAGATATACTGTTACATATACACAATAGTCATAAATGTTATATACATGTTTTTCAATTAACATGTTAAATTGCAATCATATTCTTCTATCATAGGTTATAAAGCCACTGCCCTACATCTACTTATTAGGATTTTGTCCAAGTAACACATCTTTTTGAATCAAGCTTTACCCATAATACGAGATTACATCTTTATCATGTTCCCAAAAATCGCAGAGTAAAAAGATTAAACTCTTCAAATCTGTCTACAAACAAATCATGGCTATGGAGGCTTTCAACAAGAGTGCACTCAACATCCCTGTTTCACCAGCCTCACCAGTACTGTGTATGCTTAGTTATTTTCCACTGTATCAAATTGACTATTTCATTTTAACTTTAATTCCACAGGTTTGTTCACATCCTGTCATTACATACCAGAGCACACCTTCATTTAAAACACATCAAGACTCAGTGAAATGTCAATTGCTCCTACAAGTGGAAGACTTACCTGAAATGCTATGAGATAGCACAATGCAGCCAGCTCAGAAAGAGCTCGCCATTGAACATTACTATGCTGACCCATCTTCAAAAGCAGAGAACCAGCATGCATGTAGAAATGTCCTTTCATTTCTAAGAAAGTAGCTGACAGTTCATCATTTCCACCCAAAGAAGATTTCACAGACTGAAGAGCACTACCAAAACTGTAATATGAAAATATCAAACAGATAATACACACTTACTGCACTGTGAATAATCATGGTTTATTTAATTCAGAACAAAATAAACATTTTATTTCAAGCTTCATCTTCCACATTCAACTTCTAATAATTCTTATTCCCCATGTTATAAATTATGAATCATCTAATGCTTATTTTTATCCTGCATGCTTCCTATACTTCATGCTTAACCTCTCAAATGATGTCTTATTCCCAGTTATTTCCAGCCCTCCAATCACAGATAAATATAAGATTAGTGATTATAGGTGCACATTTCAAAATAAACCAGGAGAAAATTGGGAGACTATTTTGTAGCTTCTTCCTGATCATATAATTTCATTATTTAATTAACAGTTGTAATTTCTCAAATTAGACATACCATTTCCAAATTAGAAGTAAATAACTGACAGGTATTTGAGTATCAATACAGTAATTGCTCTCTTTACTACACAGATCATTACAGCGTTAAATAAATTGTCTTCCTTTTTTTTTTTTTTTTTGAGACGGAGTCTCTCACTATCGCCTGGGCTTGAGTGCAATGGCACGATCTAAGCTCACTGCAACCTCCACCTCCTAGGTTCAAGTGATTCTCCTGACTCAGCCACCTGAGTAGCTGGGATTACAGGTGCCTGCCACCATGCCCCGCTAAACTTTTTTTATATTTTTAGTAGAGACAGGGTTTCACTATGTTGGCCAGGCTGGTCTCGAACTCCTCACCTCATGATCCACCCGCCTCAGCTTACCAATGTGCTGAGATTACAGGCATAAGCCACTACGCCTGGCCTATTATTTGTAATCTATATTCTAAATTAGTTCTTCTAAATCCTAATGTTTCTCCAAATCCTCACTTTGGAAGAAAAGTAAAAGCCAAAAGGAAACACTTAAACGTGAAGCATGATTTTAAAGTGGCTTACAATAAAGCAGCCAGAGCAAGTGAGGTCTAAAGATCTCTGAGGGTGCTCAAAAACCCCTTCAGGGGATCCATGAAGTTAAAATTACTTTCACAATCATACCAAAAAAAATTTATATTTTACATACTCATTCTCTCATGTATGTAGAGCTGAGTTTTTTTGTTTTTGTTTTTGTTTTTGGAGACAGAATCTCGCTCTGTCACAAGGTTGGAGTGCAGTGGCACAATCTTCGCTTACTGCAACCTCTGACTCCCAGGTTCAAGCAATTCTTCTACCTCAGCCTCCCGAGTAGCTGGGACTATAGGCGCGTGCCAACATGCCCGGCTAATTTTTTGTATTTTTAGTAGAGACAAGGTTTCACCGGTGTTAGCTGGGATGGTCTCGATCTCCTGACTTTGTGATCCATCTGCCTCGGCCTCCCAAAGTGCTGGGATTACAGGCCTGAGCCACCATGCCCCGCTGAGCTGAGTTTTCTAGAAGCTTCATGACATGTAATAGTTTTACAGACTGAAAGAGGAAGTAAATGAGAACCTAGCTATGTTCTACTAAGCGAGACATTAAAAAGATTTACAAAAATGCAAAAACAATGACACTTTTCTGACTAGTTTTTTGCTGTTGGAAAATAATTATTTTTCATAAAAAATGCTATTATTGGCCCTGTGCGGTGGCTCACACATGTAATTCCAGCACTTTGGGAGGCTGAGGCGGGTGGATCACCTGAGGTCAGGAGTTCAAGACCAGCCTAGCCAACATGGTGAAACCCCATCTCTACTAAAAATACAAAAAATTAGCCAGGCGTGGAGGTGGGCACCTGTAATTCCAGCTACTTGGGAGGCTGAGGCAGGAGAATCGCTTGAACCTGCGAAGCAGAGGTTGCAGTGATCCGAGATCACACTGTTGCACTCTAGCCTGGGCAACAAGAGCAAAACTCTGTCTCAAAAAAAAAAAAAAAAAAAGCTATTATTATTAACACACAATAGGGCTTATTACATTTTTAATGGATTACATATTTTTTATTTCTTTTAATTTCTAATGTAATAAACACTGATAGAAATAACCCACATACGGCCAGGTGCAGTGACTCAGATCTGCAATCCCAGCACTTTGGAAGGCCAAGGAAGGCGGATCACGAGGTCAAGAGATTGAGACCTCCCAGTACTTTGGGAGGCCAAGGTAGGCGGATCAAGAGGTCAAGAGATCGAGACCAGCTGGGCGCGGTGGCTCACGCCTGTAATCCCAGCGCTTTGGGAGGCCAAGGCGGGTGGATCACAAGGTCAGGAGATCAAGACCATCCTGGCTAACAAGGTGAAACCCCATCTCTACTAAAAATACAAAAAATTAGCTGGGTGTAGTGGCGGGCACCTGTAGGCCCAGCTACTTGAGAGGCTGAGGCAGGAGAATGGCGTGAACCCTGGAGACAGAGCTTGCAGTGAGCCAAGATGGCGCCACTGCACTCCAGCCTGGGCGACAGAGCGAGACTCCGTCTCAAAAAAAAAAAAAAAAAAAAAAAAAGATCGAGACCATCCTGGCCAACATGATGAAACCCTGTTCCTACTAAAAATACAAAAATTAGCCAGGTGTGGGCTGGGCATGGTGGCTCATGCCTGTAATCCCAACACTTTGGGAGGCCAAGGAGGGCAGATCATGAGGTCAGGAGATCGAGATCATCCTGGCTAACACGGTGAAACTCCGTCTCTACTAAAAATACAAAAAAATTAGCCGATCGTGGTGGTGGGCGCCTGTAGTCCCAGCTACTCAGGAGGCTGAGGCAGAAGAATGGCATGAACCTGGGAGGCAGAGCTTGCAGTGAGCCGAGATTGCGCCACTGTACTCCAGCCTGGGTGACAGAGCGAGACTCTGTCTCAAAAAAAAAAAAAAAAAAATTAGACAGGTGTGGCGGTGGGCACCTGTAGTCCCACCTATTCAGGAGACAGAGACAAAAGAATCACTTGAACCCAGGAGGCAGAGGTTGCAGTGAGCTGAGACTGCGCCACTGCATGCCAGCCTGGTGAGAGCAAGACTCAGTCTCAAAAAAAAAAAAAAGAGATTGAGACCATCCTGAACTCCGTCTCTACTAAACATACAAAAATTAGCTGGGCGTGGTGGTGTGCACCTGTGGTCCCAGCTACTCGGGAGGCTGAGGCAGGAGAATTGCCTGAACCCAGGAGGCGGAGGTTACAGTGAGCCAAGGTCGTGCCACTGCACTCCAGCCTGGTGACAGAGCAAGACTCCATCTCAAAAAAAAAAAAAGAAAGAAAGAAAAAAAGGAACCCACATACAAAGATCTTTGAAGTCCTTAAGAAAAATGTAAATTGGGACCAAAAAATTTGAGTATACAAAGAATACAAAATAAAACATCCTACATGTTTTCTAAAATAATCTTAAAGTTATGTTAGTTCTTTTAGATACTGCTCTTACCCTACCAATTTAGGACACTATGTACTTTTTCAAGAAAATTACCTACTCCCTGCACTCAGTGAAATGAACTTCTTTCCTTATACCAGATGGGGAAATAAATTAACTTCCAAACAAATGGACAGCCTAAACTAGCAATCAGTAAACTTTTTCTACAAAAAGGAGGAGAATACTAATCTGGCTTTACAGGCATACAATCTCTGCTGCAACCACTCAACTCCAACCCTGTAGTATGTAAGCAGCCACAGACAATACATAAACAGAGGCATGCTGTATTCCAATAAATATTAACAAAATTAGGCAGGGGCCATATTTGGCCCACAAGCTCTAATCAACCCCTGCTCTAAACTAACATCTTTATACAAATCCAAGTGATGTTTTTGTTCAATGGAATTTATTTTCAAAATGGAGACACTGGTTTTCAAAATCAAAATTTAGGAAAAAAGGTAAATCACATAGTTGAGTTCTTTTGTTTCTTAGCTAAAACAGTATTCTCTGAAATACTAGTGATGCTAAGTGCTTATACTAGTACATGTGAACCTAGCCATCTGATGACAGATGAACTTTAATTTTCACTCAAGATTATACTATTATAAAAAATAAAATATGAAATGCAGTTAGAACATTCATTTTAAGCTTGACCATGACAAAACTGAGTATTTAACCATAACGCTAATTTTAATCAAGCTTGAACTATAAGAGTTCTCTAAAAAGGAAAGTCACATAAAACCAATTAGAACTTCCCCATAAAAGAAGAAAAATAAGATTGCCTCCTAGTGGTTCACTGTATTAACTATAACTCTTAGGTACATTATAGAAATAATGATTCAGTAAAGAAGTTTACAGCAATGAACTTACTGCAAAAAGAAAAACTGCAATTTATACTAAAACATTCTCCTCAAAGTCAACGTACCTTTCCAGTAATTCTCTACTTTCCTGCACGTCTCTAGTGGAAAGCGTAAGAAGCATAAGATTAGCATAGGCCAGCAGTAAGTCTGTATTGGTTGCTCGCCAGTCACTTTTATCAGACTCCAAACACTGTAAAGACTCCAGATATTCCTATTTTGTGGAATTAACAGTAAGTTACAAAACTTAATCAAATGTTAAGAAATTAACCATTTTATGCCTACAAATTCCTTTTCTCACTCCAACCACGTTTGTAAAACTATATTGATTTTTACATCAACCTTAAAATGAAAACACCAAAAATATATACACTTATCATAGTTATCTCCCCAATCTTCCCATTATAAATTTAACTGATCCCCTGGTAAAAATTTCATTTTATAACTGTTCTACATAAATAAAAGAAATTTAAGTCCAGCAGGGCACTGCTGCTTTAGTACAAAAAGATGTATGCTAATTGCCTACATAGAAATGTAAAGACCCAATAGCTTTTATCTACCTTAAGGGTCTGTACAACACACGAATTCCATTCTAAACTTGAACGCAAAGCTGTGTTCCTCCCTGCCTCATGGCAGTGGGCCACAGCATCCTTCAATCTTTTATTTGAGCGATACAACTCCACTAGCCGGATATTCACATGGACATCATCAGGTCTTACATAAAGTTCTGACTGAATCAAGTCAAAAAGTTTATTCCATCCATCTTCACCTTCACAATCTAGAAGCTGTTCCTATTTAGAGGGGAAAAAGAAAAATTATTAGATTAACACTTGTGCAATTTTAAACAAGTCATGCTCCCAAAGAGCACCATTCCACTATGTCTAGTTTTACGATGATGCCACCAAAAACACCATCCTATATACCTTATTCGTCCCTTCTGAGAGTTGCTTACAACCCAGAAACTAAGCCTCAAGAACTGTATGTGAAGAAAAGCATCTGTGATTACTGCAGTAGCTCACACTCTCTTCAGAGACTACCACGACTATTGCCACACATCCCTGTCCAACTGAGTCACCACCAGAAGCCTAGACCTCCCCAGTCAATCCTCAGCAACAAGGTCTTTATCTTCAAACTGCTCTGTATCTCCTTAAATCTGACTCAATCCTGCATCCCCTCTCCTCCCACTGTTCTGTTACCTTCATCATCATCTCAAAGTACTGTCATCACCTCCTGACCTTAAATGAAGACAGTATCATCTCAGGATAACCCCCACTACCATGATGGCTTTTTCTCTCTGAACTTACATACAAGGAGAGGAAGTAGGGTTTGTGGCCACTCACTTCTCATTTGCGATGCTCTTCCATCAGCCTCTCAAGAAGCTAGGAGCACAGGCATGCACCACCATGCCCGGCTAATTTTTTTTTAACGTTCTGTAGAGATGGGGTCTTGCCATGTGGCCCAGGCTGACTACTCAGTTCCTTAATCACCTCATCTCCAGTGATGTTATCCTCCACTCCAACCTCAAACATCCACTTGCCACTGACACAAGTCTTCAAAATCTGTATTTTGGTCATACCACCGAAACCACCATACCACCCTTCTTATTCTTCCACCTCACTGAGGGCCTACATACCCTTACTTTCAGAAATATACTTCTCCACCACATGACAAGTTCCCTTCAAGACAATAACATCATCAAGTTTTAAACACCTGTAAACACATATAAATACACACACTTTCTTCTGTCAGGCAAAAAATGCTATAATCCCTTATATCCATAATTACTGTTTGCTTACAGATTCCTTCAACTAATTCCCTCTTTTCCTCAGAAGAACCCTCCTAACTGGTTTCTGTGTGCTTAGATTTGGGAAATCATAACCCCAAGCTAACTGATTTCATTTTCGTTATCTCAACCATCAAACTGGTGCTGCCTAAAACAAAATATCATTTTAGTACTAACAGACTCACTTTCTCCACTCCCTGACACTTCATACCTCCTCCTATTTCCTCAGCTTCCCCATACCTTCCTTTGACCCTCACTTTCAACCTATAACCTAGATTCATCCTTCACTGAGAAACTTGATGCTATCACACATAAATTCCATTTTACCTTACCTACTTAAATTCGTCTTTCCCCAACTCTCAAGACCAAGCCGCCCATTAGTACTCTGTATTTCATTCCCCTCTCTCCTTTATCAATTTCTCCTCTTCTGGATGAGACGGATGATACCCTGGCCTCTCCCTATTGCAAAAGCCCTAGTCTTTGACTCTATGTTAAAAATTTTTTTAAAAACCACTATGAGTGCTTTTAAAAAGTTCTATCTCATACTTGAGAGAAAAAGCCTTCTCAACAGTAATACTCTCATTCATTAAACAAACGTCAGAAACTGTTTACCTTAGCAAGCCTTAAATGTTAGGAGAAATGGAATTACTCTGCATGACAGTTATAAATCTCATGGATTTCAATTCCAAAAAAAAAAAAAAAAATCTGATACAGGAAAGGTGTAACAGTGCCTTCAAGTTATTAAAGAAAATCTTTAAAGAATGCTTCAAAGTATCTAACTTGTTATACTGCAAGAAAAGAATCCCCTATCATTACATATGTTCTTTAACACTACCGACACCAGATTAACTGAATTGCCACGCCCAATATGGGAATTATGTTTGAGGCATAACTCCTAAGAGAGTAAAGAAATCTGCACAATTAGACCTCACGTTTTAGACTAATATTTAAAATCCAGCTGCTTATTACTGGGGAGAAAAACTTATCAGTAATTTTTATCTTTGGAAGCATTTTCAATGCTTTTTCAGCTTCAAAAATCTGTACATGACTGTTCATAGCAGATGAACAATAGCCAAAACCTAGAAATAACCAAAATGCCCCTCAAAAGTGAATGGTTAAGGCTGGGCACAGTGGCTCACACCCGTAATCCCAGCACTTTGGGAGGCCGAAGTGGGTGGATCACCTGAGAACCCGGGAGGCAGAAGTTGCAGTGAGCCGAGATAGCACCACTGCACTCCAGCATGGGCGACAGAGCAAGACTGTCTCAAAAAAAAAAAAAAATAGTGGATGGTTAAATTGTGGACCATGAAATACTACTCAGAAGTAAAGGAACCAACTATGGATATACAAAACTTATATGGATCACAAATGGTATTATGCTGACTGAACAAGCCAACCTCAAAAGGTCACATGCTTGGCCGGGCGCGGTGGCTCACGCCTGTAATCCTAGCACTTTGGGAGGCTGGGGCGGGCAGATCACGTGAGGTCAGGAGTTCAAGACCAGCCAGGCCAACATGGTGAAACCCTGTTTCTACTAAAAATACAAAAATAAGTGGGACATGGTAACATGTGCCTGTAGTCCCAGCTACCCGGAAGGCTGAGGCAGGAGAATCGCTTGAACCTGGGAGGTGGAGGTGGCAGTGAGCTGAGATTGCGCCAGTGAACTCCAACCTGGGCAACAGAGCAAGACTCTGTCTCAAAAAAAATGAAAAAAGAAAAAAAAAAGTCACACACTTCATGATGACATTTACATAACATTTTGAAATCACCAAAGTATAAAGATGGAGAACAGATTAATGGTTGCCAGAGGTCAGGCATAGTGAAGAGAAGTAAGTAGCATGACTACAAAAGGGGCAGCATGAGGAAGATCTCTGTGGTAATAGAGTAGTTCTGTATCTTGACGGCAGTGGTGGTATGAATCTACACGTGATAAAATGAAAGAAAACTATACATACACATTGTACCAATGTCAAAATTCCTGATTTTCATATTGTGCTTTGGTCGGGTTAAACAGGTTGAGTATCCCTTATCCAAAATGCTTGAGACCAGAAGTATTTCAGATTTTGAATTTTTTCAGACTTTGGAATATTTGCAGGATACTTAGCAGGTAGAGCATCTCAAATCTGAAAATCTGAAATCCAAAATTTTCTAATGAGCATTTCCTTTGAGCACCATGTCAGTGCTCAAAAAATTTCAGATTTTGGAGCATTTAGGATTTCGGATTTTAAACGCTCAACCTGTATAAGCACTGGGGAAAAATGAAGTAGCATATAGGATCTTTCTGTACAATCTTTGCAACTTCCTGTGCAAAAAAATCTATAATTATTTCAAAATTAAAATTTTTTACATTTCTATCAGAAACATATATAATGGGGGTAGGAGGAGGCTAAAGGCAAATATACATTTATAATTTAATATTGTACATACACAATAAAGTATACATTAATATATAAAACATTACAATATACATTTTAAATGTTTGCCAAACATATTTGTGTAGATTTTCTCCAGAACAGTTACTTAGTAAACTATATTTTACTCTATAAAGAATATCAGGACCAGTCAACACACTAGCAAGAACTTCCTACCATTTTTAGTAATTACGTCTTATATACTAGAGAAACCACCTTTTATCTTTTGCTTGAAAACCTTACTATCTCAAAATACAATCCCTTCTACTTTCAGACAATAGTTATTAGAAAACTCTTCTTTAAAATATCCCTAAATTGTCATCCTGTAGGTAATTTTCACTTAAAGAAGCAAAAATTGGATACCAGACAGAACTTAATGTAAATCTTAGCTCTACTTAGTTTACAGCTACTAAACTGTAAAATCCCTAAAATATTAATTATTTCAGAAGGGTAAATGAGATGTCACTTATAAAGTATAACTATGCCTAATAAGACAGTAGATGCTCAGAAAGGTTTTAATACACTTTTTAAAAGAAAAATTTTAAAGGAAACACAAACACCTGGGCTTAAGGTTTGCTATTGAAAAGTAATTTAAACTCCAAATATTAGAAATGGTTATGTCTTTTCTCCCTTTATGTTTTGTTTGTTTACCTTTAGTTTATAAACTGCAGGACTTCCTGGGAAAAGTTTAGCTGCTCTTTCAACCCAGTATTTTGCTCTTCCATCAGTAACATCATTTTTACAAAGCAATTCTGCAATCTTCAACACAAGATCTTTTTGTGTTGGGTTTAATTCCACTGAACGCTAATATCAGAAAAGAAATTAAAGATTAGTAAATAAATTGTATGTATGTAGGAGTATATATACTTATATATAAAGGTTAAAAAATGATCACTCCAACCCTTAAAAAATTCTACTTCTAGAGAAAACATGTTACTTCAAAGGTGTTAAAATAAAAGTGTCTTGGAATTTTCTGGAAATGAATCAAATAAAAATTATATTTGTGTCATTTGAATGCAAAAAACACAAAAGAACACCATTTCTGACCGTGTTAGACTTACAATTTATAGGTGTTAAACAATTCTATAGCTGTTCCAAGCTGTGTCACATAATTGTACTACGATACCAATGCCTGTTTTATGATATTCATAAAATATATTTGACTTACTTATATAAATTTCTCTGGGCATCATGTGTTTGGCTATGCAAAGGCTATATTTGAATCCTATAACTTACCCTGTAACATCCAACGGCTTTGTCTGTGTTTTCTTCCAATTCATAAAGAAGACCCAGAAATCTATGAGCTTTGGGATCCCTCTCTTGCCCATTAATGTAAGTACATATGTATCTGTTTTTTAAAAGTAATACAAAAGTAAATTAAACTTACAACTGTACTTTTAAATGCTAACCGAAGAATACATCTTAAACCAAAGCAACCACTAAACTCGTTTATATTGTTACTCAAAACTACCACTATTTATGCAGATAACTCAAAAGTATTCATAGAAAGAAATGGGTAATACTTAAAAACACGTACATAGAGTTGACCACATACTCATTTTACCATTAAATGTCATATTTACCAAATTTTTCTCCAGTGTTATCCACACATAAGAAATGAACATATAAATTGCTTCTTCTTCCTGATCACATTTTAATAAAGCACTAACAGTTTTGCAAATAAATTAGAAGTGATTATAGTAAACATTTTTAAAGTTGTCATAATGCAAAATACTAAACAGCAACAATTTCCCAAACAAAGGGAAATACATTTACCCTTTAAGCAAGAAAGTAATTTCTAACAGTACTATATCCAGCTAAAATCGAACAGAAGAAAAATTACTAATTACAGTACCAAATACAGGAAATTTCCATTTCTCAAATCAAGTAACAACTAAAATAAGTAAATATCCTCTAGGTTCCTTGACAGTATTACAATCAGAGAAATTAGGCCAGACCTAAACTAAGGGATTAAAGTCTCACAGTAAAAAGGTACAAGAGTTAACAGTCACAGTGCTGCTAGTTACATAATTTATGTACCACCATTTTCCTTTCTTACCAGCATTTCCATCTTCCTTTGGATGCCTTTAAAAGCCTGCCTCCCAGCAGAAGCAGTAACACACACCTGTAGTCCCAACACTATGGGAGGCCGAGGCAGGCAGACTGCTGTGCTCAGAAGTTCAAGACTAGCCTGGGCAACATAGTGACACCTGTCTCTACCAAAAAATGCAAACCTTAGCCAGGTGTGGTGGTGCGCATCTGTATCCCCAGCTACTTGGGGCGCTGAGGTGGGAAGATCTCTTGAGCCCAGAAGGCAGAGGTTACAGTGAGCAAAGATGGAGTCAGCTGCTGCACTCCAACCTGAGCAAGAGAGACAGATACTGCCTTAAAAAAAAAAAAAAAAAAAAAAAAAAAAAAAAAAAAAAAAAAAAAAAAAAAAGCCTGCCTCCCTCTTAATTTCCTGCTTTAATCCACTCCAAGTCAGGAAATCAGAATCACCAAGCTTCTTATCCCTAGGATAGAGCCTTAGAGCATCACATACTGTGTCAATTAAAGATCTTTTATACAAGCTATTCTCCGGCCTTACACTTACAGTTTAATTTTTTATTCATTGCTATTTTTCATCTGATTAAGGTATCAGATATTTAACCAAAAACAAATTAAGATATAGGCATGGTCCTCTTTTACTCCAACAGAAGACAATTTTTAGAAATTGTGCTTGCCCTTGGTATAAACAAGCAGCAGCATGCAGAAAACACTAATTACCGTTTCAATCTCAATGGAATCTAGGCTGGTCCTTAGCATCAGTCTGAGTGATAAATCCCTTATTCCAGAATACACTTAGGAAGAACTACTAAGAACATATTTTTACCTATTTCAAAGAAAAAAATGAGAAAGGGCATTGATTTTTAAAAAACGAATACATGTTACAGTTTGTGCTTACTTTTTAGCAAGATCATATTCTTTAGCTTCATAATACAGCTTTGCAAAATAGAATCCGTTCATTGACATCTAAAAAAAAATTAAAAGTTGTTTTACTTTTCATACAGAAATATTTTCCAACATTTTTTCAAAAGCAGTAAAAACCTGTCCTAAGTTTATGTTCAAATACGCCATTTTCATTCACTTAAAAGTTTTTTTTAAAGCCTGACAAATGCATAATTCCATGTTTTATAATTTCCTATCACAAAACAAAAAATAGAGCTGGGTGCAGTGGTTCATGCCTGTAATCCCAGCACTTTGGGAGGCCGAAGTGGGCGGATCACCTGAGGTCAGGAATTTGAGACCAGCCTGGCTAACATGGTGAAACCCCGTCTCCACAAAAATACAAAAATCAGCCAAGCATAATGGCGGGTGCCTGTAATCCCAGCTACAGGCTGGGGCAGGAGAATGGCGTGAACCCGGGAGGGAGAGTTTACAGTGAGCCGAGATCGCGCCACTGCACTCCAGCCTGCGGGATAAAGCGAGACTCCGTCTCAAAAAAAAAAAAAAAAAGAAAAGAAAATGTCTAAAATGGGAGAAAGGGAATTAAAAATAACAAAAGTATATATGTGTGTTACTCAGAAGTATATAGATGTAAAGGGCAGAAAAAACAACTAACAGCTGTCAAAGGTGCCTGCCTGTAGTCCTAAGTACTCAGGAAACAGAGGTAGGAGGATCATTTATGCCCAAAAATTTGATGCCAGCCTGGGCAACACAGCAAGACCCTATTCTAAAAAAATAAAAATAAAAATAAGAGCTGTCAAGTAGCCCTTGAGAAGTAGGAATCAGCTGCAGAATAAGAAACCAACTTGACAGAACATACAAAAACTAAACAGAAGCCATCTGGAAAAAGAAAAACTAGAGAAAGAATTATTTTTTTTCCTTTTTTTTTTTTTTTTTGGAGACGTAGTCTCGCTCTGTCACACAGGCTGGAGTGCAGTGGCGCAATCTCTGCTCACCACAACCTCTGCCTCCATGGTTCAAGCAATTCTCCTGTCTCAGCCTACCGAGTAGGTGGGACTACAGGCGCCTGCCACCACGCCCAGCTCATTTTTGTATTTTTATTAGAGACGGATTTTCACCATATTGGTCAGGCTGGTCTCTCGGCCTCCCAAAGTGCTCGGATTACAGACGAAGAATATTTTTAAGGGCAAAAGCACAGCCGCCAAAGCTCACCCCGGAGCTTTGTCAGTCCCCACTGGGTTCCTCCAGGCCAAAGAGGTACGACCTCCGCCGCAGCATATAAAGTAAATGTCCAGGAGATGGGAAGAAACCCGCCGATATAGCACCCGGGTGCCCAAGCCCCCGAGAACTAGGCCGCGCCGGTACTACGCGGCGCGCCATCGGCCAGAAAGCGGCCAGAAAGCCTGGGCCAGGGCGGGCCCACGAGCGAGCACCGTCGGGAACAAGCCGAGAGAAAGAGGAAGCGCCGGCGCCAACGGTCTCCCGTCCACCGCGGTCCCCCGAGGACTCTCCCTGCGCTTGCAAGCGCCACGCCGCCCACAGGACTGCGCTAGCGGGCCGGCGCCTCAACAGAGCGCGCCAGGGAGCCCGTCGGGAGCCATGACGCCTGACCCGCGCCAGACCGCCGCCCGGCCAGGTCGAGGCCGTCGGTCTCTTCGAGACCCACTCACCTTTCTAGGCGACGGGGCGGAGCCCTGCACCCAGGCGATGTACCGCTCCACGTCGGCCTTGCTGCGCCTCATCGCGCCGCCAACCTGACTGCCGAGCCGCGTGAGACCAGCGCTCAGCCCCGCAGCAGTCGCCACTTCCAAGAGGAAAGCGCCTGGAAGTCAGTGATGCAGGGCGTAGCCCGCGGAGGACCATTCTGACGAACTTGCCTGCTGCGTCATCACTGTGCGTCACATTGGCGACGTCGGCGCTCGAGCTGCACTCGACAGGGCTCTTGGCAGCGCCCTGGGCTCTGAGGTTGTCTTGGCAACCCCGGATCAGATTTCGGCCGCCAGCGTCCACAGCCTAAGGTAGATTTCCAGCAGATAACAATTTGCGTGATGGGCTCTTAAGCGTTTTGGTCACTTGTTCTAAATTATAAGTGCGCAATGCATTGGAAGAAAAAAGCACTCAGGCCAATTTGGTGAACGTCTAAATTGGAACAACGTTTCTGGAGATGACTGGTTAAATATGTTGCATCGGACATGTGTGAATACTAAAGCATACATTTTTAAATTCATATCTATTAAAAGAAATGAGGGTCGGGGGTGGTGGCTCACGCCTGTAATCCCAGCACTCTGAGAGGCTGAGGCAGGCGGATCACCTGAGGTCAGGAGTTCCAAGACCAGCATGGCCAACATGGTGAAACCCCATGCCTACTAAAAATACAAAATTTAGCCAGATGTGGTGGCAGGTGCCTGTTATGCCAGCTGAGGCAGAAGAATCGCCTGAACCCGGGAGGTGGAGTTTGTGGTGAGCCAAGATCACGCCACAGCATTCCAGCCTGGGTGACAGGGCGAGACTCCGTCTCAAAAAAAAAATATATAGATATAGATATAGATTGAATGTCAAATGAAATAATAGTATGGGGAGGGAAATGCGTGTGTGCGTATACACGCTTAGAAATAAAATGGGTTTAACACCAAAATGTTAATTGTGATTAGGACTATCAATGCTTTTATTTTCTTCTTGCTTATCTGTATTTTCTCATTTTTCTCGATGAACATTTGTTACTTGTGAATTCAACATAATTTGGCTTTAAGATATATTATAGGTAATGTGGCTGAGTACAGTGGCTCATGCCTGTAATCCCAGCACTTTGGGAGGCCAAGGCGGGAGGATCGCTTGAGCCCAGGAGTTTGAGACCAACCTGGGCAACATGGTGAAATCCTGTCTCTAAGAGAAAAAAAAAAAAGATATATTACATAATGTATTTACAGCAGACTTATTGTTTAAAACTGTGAAATTATTTCAACTGAAATTATTTGAAATTTGTCTTCATTTATTTCTTTTGAATACTTGGTTATAGTGGCATGCTCATAGGTCACTACAGCCTTGAACTGGGCTCAAGTGATCCTCTTGCCTCAGGTTCTGGAGTAGCTGGAACTACAGGTGCTCAACACCATGCCCAGCTCCCTCTTTGTTTATGAGTTGTTCTATTTTAATATATCTCGGTAGTTCCAGGCCCCATCCTTTTTTTATTTTTAGGAAGAGCAGGCATGGACACAGGGTTTTGCCTACAATTGATTATCTCAGAGTTGGGGTGGGGTGAGTGATTTTGTTTTTCAAGGTGTTCTTGGGACAAACATGATTGGCAGTTTAGCAGGTTTAATGGGCAGGTCCTTTTGTTATTTAAAAGCAATATTAAATACCAAGTAAACACAACTTTGAAGAGATTACTCATGAGCATTTCACACTTGTTACCACCTATGAAAATTATTTTTTGAGAAAGGTTAAAAATCCTGATATGATGTGCTTTGGTGCAGTAATACCATGTTTCTCCAGAGAGAGGATATCATCAGGCAAAGGGTGTTAAGGGCTTCGAGTTCCAAATTGGAAATTTGACCAACCCCTGAAACAGATGGACCCAAGGTATGTTTTGCAGTGGTTTCCCCAGAACTTTCTGAATGTTTGCATATGGGGATGAGAGAGGAGTCAAAGAGGCATATATATATATATATATATATATATATATATAGTCTTATTTTTTTGAGACAGAGTCTCATTCTGTCACCTAAGTTGGAATACAGAGGTATGATCTCAGCTCACTGCAACCGCTGCCTAGTGGGTTCAAGTGATCTTCCTGTCTCAGCCTCCCAAGTAGCTGGGACTACAGGCTTGCACCACCACGCCTGGCTAATTTTTGTATTTTGAGTGCAGACGGGTTTCACTATGTTGGCCAGGCTGTTCTTGAACTCCTGACCTCAGGTGATCTGCCTGCCTCAGCCTCCCAGAGTCCTGAGATTACAGGTGTGAGCCACTGCACCTGGCCTTTACTCCTAGATTTCTTATGAGACTGGATGGATGGGAGTATACATGGGGAGTAGGGGAGTGTATATCAAAAGTTTGGTTGGGGTGTATTATATTTGAAATGTTTGTGTGCTTCTGAGATGTCATACAGGCAGTTGAATAATTCCAAGGAGAAGTCTTGGCTTAATTTATAAATTTGAGGGCTGACCGCACATAAATAGTATTTTAAGTCATGAGAATGAATAATTTTGGACTTATATGTCTCGGCTTAATTTATAAATTTGAGGGCTGAATGCATATAAATAGTATTTTAAGTCATGAAAATGAATAATTTTAGACTTTTATAATTCATCTAAAGTTTAAATTTTAAACTATTAAATATTCAGCATCTGAGTCCCCTTATGTTTGCGGACTTCTCCACCTGGTAGGAGGTAGAGCCTACTTCCTTCTATGGAAACAAAAGTTTACTATACTCTTTCCTGGTCTTCGTTGAAGCTCAGGCGTGGGCACATGACTTAAGCTGTGCCAATCAGATGCAACTGCTCCATATTTTGAATTAGACACTAGTGATGCAGAACATCTGGAATGATGAGAACCCTTCTCTGGAAGTAGCGACAGGGGCCTGAATTTCTGGGGTAATGAAGGCAGTGAGGCTAGCAGTGATAGTTTCCAAGCCAGTGATATCAATGATGTAGGCTACTGCATCCAGCCCTTGCATCAGTTTCAGCAGGAGTGTCATCTGATTAGTTGTGGGTAGTGATTCTAGATGTGATTTTTCACTCCAAAACCTCTGTGTCTCAGTCTATAGCTCAACTACCTACTATTCTTATAATAAACCCCTTTTTTGCTTATATCAGGTAGGAGCAGTTTTTGTTGCTTTTTACTAAGAACACTTACCATGTAATCACTTAGGGAAAGAGTTTGAATTTAAAAAAAAAAAAAGAGGTTACTACCTAGTACCTAGCTTGGGAGAACTTCAGTATTTAAAATGTAAGAATGGAGGAAGAGAGTATGTTTCATGAAAGTCAAGAGTTTCAAGAAGGCAGTAGCCAACTGGGTCAAATGTTTCTGAAAGGTCACATAATACGAGAGTTTAAAGGTGCCCATTGAATATGGTGGTACAGAGATCACTGTTGACCTTAGCAAAAACGATTTCAGTGGAGTAATTGGGGCAGTAGCCAGACTGAAGTGAGTTAAAGCAAATAGGTGGTGAGGAAATAAGAAAAAAAAAAAAATACAGAGAACACTCTTTGAAGAAGTGTTTCATGAAGAATGAAAAAATAGGGTGGCATCTGGCTCGAGATGTGTGTACTAATAGGAATGATGCAGTACAGCAGGAGAGATTGCTCTAAGGCCCAAGTCCCTGTGGAGGCTAAAGGAGGTCAGGTCAAGGTCACTGCTAAACATCTGGCCATCATCCTTATATATTAGGAATACTGACTCTAATTTTATGAATTTGATCTCTCATTTTTTTTTTAACTTAGTTTATGTTTCCTTTTACTCAAGTTTTGTATATTTACATGACCAAGTCTTTTGCTCTTAACAGTTCTGGGGCTTTCTGTTATACTCAGTTCATTACGTGGGGTTTTAAAATATGTATATATAAATTTTTCATTAATTAGCTCTGTAATACATTTAGATTTCTTTATATGGTGTCAACATCATTACAGAAAAATTTCTTTATGCAGAGTAAGACAGAGGCCTTAATGTTATTTTTTCCAACCATTTGTTGAGCTCTTTCTCCACTAACTTAAAATGTCACCTTTGTTATATATTAAATACTCATTCATACACAATTTCTCTCTTTCAAATGTGCTTCTGGACTCTTTTATTCTATCCCACTGATTTATTTGCCCATGCCTATGCCCATACATTTTTAAGAAAATTATTGTAGCCATGTCTTTATAGCTGGTCAAGCAAGTCTCCAGGTGTTAGTCTCTTTTGTCATTTAATTTATAAATTAAGTTAGAGAGAACTGACATTAAGTCTTCCCATTCAGGAATACAATTTGTCTTTCTAGTTACCCTAATTTTCTTTTATATCCCTCCATAAAGCTTATAGTTGTTCATATAGTTCTTAACACATTTCTTGATATATTTAAGCTGTACCTGGTAGGCTTCTGGTGCTCTAATTAGATCTGGGGATAGAAAATATCTAGAATGGATAGCATGTCTGTAGACTCTTTTCTTTAAATATCACAATATCTTAGCCAGGATTTTTATAGAAGTTGGATAAAAGTTAATTGCACAGGGTTGTGGATTGCTAATTCTCCATAGTAACAGATTCATATGCTTTAGAAATCAGAATTGTTATTTTAACATGAAAGTAAAGAGGTCTAACACATATTCTTACCTTAATTAAGAGCTACTCCATTTCCACGTGGCATCGGGTACTGGGCAAAATAAGCAAAGATACTGTGCAGAAAGGAACTTCGGATCAGGCCAACACTTGTTCAAGTGTTTTCCTGACACCCTGAATTTCCATATGATACAGCTTAGCAAATTAGTTTGAGTCTAAAATTTTTCAGATTCAATATTATCAGCACCTGAACCTGAAAAGATTTAAAAAAAAAAAATCAGGAACTGTTCTGGAAGCCCTTCCTGGCCTTTTATGCCAGCTCCATCTTGTACCTACCAGCTGTCCCACAAAAGGAAAACATAGTGTCTAAGGCTTCCCCAAGACCACTCTGTCCAACCTTTTTCCCATGGTCTCTAGCTTTGGTCCTCTACACCGTTTAACTCTGTTGAATAGTCCTCAGATGTGACATTTATACATGCACTCTCCAATACTCAACACTGGTACTATAGTTTTCCTCTTACATATGTTAGCTTAGCTGGGTTTTTTTATTTGTTTGTTTTTTTATTTTGAGATGGAGTTTTACTCTTGTTGCCCAGGCTGGAGTGCAATGGCATGATCTCCGCTCACCGCAGCCTCCACCTCCAGGGTTCAAGCAATTCTGCCTCAGCCTCCCGAGTAGCTGGAATTACAGGCATGTACCACCACGGCCGGCTAATTTTGTATTTTTAATAAAGACGGGGTTTCTCCATGTTGGCCAGGCTGGTCTCAAACTCCTGACCTCAGGTGATCCGCCTGCCTTTGCCTCCCAAAGTGCTGGGATTACAGGCATGAGGCACTGTGCCCAGCCAGCATGTTCTTTGAGCTGTGGACCACCCACTACCTCTAGCGTACAACCCCTCTTCCAGCCTGTCTCCATGGAATCTATTCTGTCTCCAACCACACAACTGGCATCTGGATGAAAAGCTTACCCAGAACAGTTGATTCTAAGCTGCAAGGCTTTACAAATGTGCCAGCCAAAGTGAATGAGCTGCAAAATGCATTTGGATTAACTGAACGGGTTGATTTGCCTTCATGGAGTTAGGTAATACTGCACAACTGCATGATGGTAAATGTTTACCAACGACAATTATCTTAATTGTAACAAAATTAACATTTTACTTTCCTGTTTATTAGACCCCAAGCCCATCTGTCTTTTTTTTTTCTTTTCTTTTTTTTTTTTTTTTTTGAGACAGGGTCTGGCTCTGTCACCCAGGCTAGAGTGCAGTGGTGCAGTCTCAGCTCACTGCAGCCTCAACCTCCTAGGCTCAAGTGATCCTTCCACCTCAGCCTCCCAAGTAGCTAGGACTATAGGCACATGCCACCATGCCTGGCTCATTTTTTTTTTTTTGCAGACACAGGTTGCCCAAGCTCCATCTGTCTCTTTAAAAGCACTCTAATCCATGGTGTCTTTCCCTCCTGGACTTAAAACTCCCACAGGCAAAATTAAGATCTAATTCATCTTCCTAATAGATGCTCATTATTTGTTGACATGCTCCCGCAACCAAGTAACAGAGAAGCTGGTAAAATGTTTAAATTAGCTGTATTACTTGGAAGAAACATTGTAAATCTACTGAGTAATATATTTACAAAAATATTTAGGATTGTTCCCACAACTGAACGATGGATCCATAAATTAGTAGAAATATAAAAGTTTATTGTTAAATTCATACATTATAAAAGTGATCTTTTAAAAAAAATCCAATATTCACTTAAAGTAGACATAATACAAATTAGGCTACTGCCCGTCATATATTTTTTGTATGCTTCTTATGAAAAATGTCCACTGTTGTTTCATGACATGGTCTTAAATCAAAATCACAATATCCAAGGGAAAAACGACTCTAAGAAGAGAAGAAAAGAGTATCATTAAAAATGATACAAAAACAGTGCTACACATTTACTCATAAGATTATATCCTACCTGTGGTTTCTTAAAATAATCAAGTCCCCTTCCAATCTTAATCATCCGTCCATTGTTGAACCTGTTGAAATTAGTATATAGTATTATATTCAAGACATTTAAGTCAGACTATTAAAGCTGTAGTGTATTAAGGGTCAGCAAAATTTCCCCCTAACAAAGCAAACCACTTCCTCCAGTGGCATGAGTTGAATCAAACCTGGGGTTCATTATGAGCTTTGTCCACAATGAAAACAGTCATAGAAACAATCAGTTGATTTAATTATCTGATAGTTTAATCTTGAATTTCAGCTTGTTGATAAAACTTTTTCGTGTTCTGCTAACAAGTGGTGGCAAAGTGTATTCAGGGAAACTGGTGGTATTTCAAGAGTTCCCCTACCTAGAGATGGTGAATGTGCAGGAGGAGCCCTGGACCCTGACCTCTGCTTTAACTACAGCAGCTGCATTTTCATCTGTTTTGCATATTTAGTTTGTGATTAAGTTTTTATTAAAACTGAGTGCCCTTGCTATAAACATAACCACTGTGCTAAACAAAAGGAAGATATCACTAAAATAACTGCATATTCTGTTTTCTTATAGACTCAGGAAATTGTCATGCCTACTAGAATATTTAATAACCCATAAGAAGTAAAGCCACATTAAGTCAATATTAAGTTGACTAGAAAATAAATTATTCTAATATCATAACACTATATATACAGTTGAGTAGACAGAAAAGTATTCTCTTTTTCTGTGACACAGAACATGTAAATATTATTCCATTAGGAAATATTAAACTCACACACAAAACACTTGGCTTACTTTGTCAAAAAGAAAGCCAAGTGTTTTTTTTCTTCTCGAAAGTGAAAAAGTACTAAATGGAGTTTTATTTGAATTTTAAATATTTATAAATTATTAAGTATATGCAATTATATAAAACATTTACAAAAACTTTAAGTATATATCAACTGCATAAAAATTAAAACATTATTGTAGACTAACCTAATTTCTCGGTCATGTATTGAAGAAGAGTATTGAACTTCCAACAGCACTCCGTGACTCCTGAGTGACTCTTCTATTTCTTGCAGGCCTCTACTTTGCTGCGCTTGCTCAATGCCCTGTTAATAGCAAAAATACGATTATCTGCCTCAGTTATTATTACTATCTTAAATTATCCCTAAGCTATACAATCTATATCACAGGTGGATTAAGATGGAAATGTTCTATACTAGTTTCAATGTCTGTTATCTCAAAGAAACAACCAAACAATATGAGGTAGTTTAAAGAGCAATTGTTTTTATCAAAATCACCTTTTTTTCTAATGTGAACATAACTCCATCCTGTCTCCTTAAATGTAGTTTAGAATAGTTTTAGTCATCCAGGTGGAGCTGACACCTTTTGAAATCAATTGTAGAAATCATAATTATTTAGAAGCATTCCTATTTTAAGTCAAAACCAAGATAGAGATGCCCACTACCATATCATGCTACCATCCCCCAGATATAATAATTGGTAAAGAAACAAAATTGTCCATAGTGCAGACAGTGTGATTGCCTCCTAGAATATCCAAGAGACTAAACTAACAAACTATTTGCATAAGCGCATTTAGCAAAGTGGCCAAATACAAAATCAGCATCCTAAAATCAATAACTTTTTTTATGACATGTTATGCATACTGTTAGATAATAAGTTAATTCCCAAGGAAATAAATCTAGCTGAAGCACTGCATCTGTGTTTTCCTTGACTGGACTACATCTTGTAACTGAATAAAGTTAATAAGTTAAGAAAGAGTAAGTGCTTTCAGGTACCTACTTCATCCAGAGAGGTGAGAAGGTGAATAGTTTTTACTTTACACGGTCTCTTAATAAGCATCTCACAAAATCGAAGAAAGTTATACAGCTAAAAGACATTAGAATGGATTATTACTAATTTAGTACATTCAATATGATATTTCATTATATTTTAGTATGTTCACATACCTGATGAGTATGTCTAATATAAGGATCTTCTATCCAAACTTCTGTAACTGTCTCATGAAGGTATTCGCGAAAAAGTGACTCATAACTGAAACCTGTTGCATTCTCTTCTATTTTAATTTGCTTGTGATATTTTCCATCTATAAAACACAGGCTTCAACAGTAAAACCAGTGAGCATTTTTTTTACACATTTTATATTTTATATAGAGTGATTAATCAGCATCAGATACATATTAATTTTTTTAACTTATTCAGCAAATACTTATTGAATGCCTACTAAATATCATATACATTGCAGGATGTTACATGTACAAAGGTATTTAAGGCAAACCACTCCATTAAGTGATTTCTGCCTTCACAGAGGCTAGGCAAGGGGGAAAATCTAGAGGTTTCCTGGAACAGGTCCTTGAGCCAGATCCTATAGACCAGGCAGTTTGTTGAAGGGAGTAGTGTATATATAAAGGTATCCAATAACTTCCTGTCACCATGGGTAGCACCACATACTAAAACTCAGTGGCTATCTGGTCCTTCTCTTCAGACTTGTCTTTTTATGTCTTGCAATCTAATAACTAAAGTGAGTATTAAACATGAATGCAGGGCAGGGCGCGGTAGCTCACGCCTGTAATCCCAGCATTTTGGGAGGCCAAGGTAGGTAGATCATTTGAGGTCAGGAGTTCGAGACCAGCCTGGCCAACATGGTGAAACCCCAGCTCTACTAAAAATATAAAAAGTAGCCAGGCGTGATGTCAGGCGCCTGTAGTCCCAACTACCTGGGGGGCTGAGGCAGGAGAATCACTTGAACCCAGGTGGATGTTGCAGTGAGCTGAGATCACGCCACCACACTCCAGCCTGGGCAACAGAGCAAGACTCTGCCTCAAAAAAAAAAAAAAAAGAAAGAAAGAAAGAAAAAACATTAATGCAGTATAATATGAAGCTTCAAAGTCTTTCTTGGCACGTGTAGAGCTTTAAACAAATTTTTAGTACTTCTTAATAACTCAAGCTAAAGACTGGGATGTCACAGGATCAATAGGATAGATCTATTGCTTTTGTTAATTCAAAATGAACATTGAAAAAATTATCAGAAACCTTTAAGGTTTTAAAAAATTATGACCCCTGGCTGGGCGTGGTGGCTCACACTTGTAATCCCAGCACTTTGGGAGGCTGAGGCGGGAGGATCACCTGAGGTCAGGAGTTAGAGACCAGCCTGACCAATATGGCAAAACCTCAACTCTACTAAAAATAAAAAAATGAGCCAGGCTTGGTGTCGGGTGCCTGTAGTCCCAGCTACTCGGGAGGCTGAGACAGAAGAATTGCTTGAACCCAGGAGGCAGAGGTTGCAGTAAGCCGAGATCACGCCACTGCACTCCCTGGGTGGCAAAGCGAGACTCTGTCTAAAACAAAAACAAAAACAAAAACAAAAACAAAAAAACCCTAATGGTAGCCCCTAAATCATACTTTACACTTTGTTTAAAAATCAGTAGTGTGGATTCTGTTCCAAATATTTCCACATAGATAATGTTGGCGACTATGCCTTATTTTTTAAGCGAAGATAGCCACATAGAGGTTAATTTAATTCCATGTACTCAAAACCACAATGCTGAAGGTACTATATTTCATCAATGTTTTGGAGTAAAATTTCATTCTAAATTTCAAATCGGGGCTAAGGAAACACAACTTTATTCCCACTGAACAAAGGAGCTCAGTGGGGGGTCCCCAGGGTATGTACTGATACAGAACAGTAGGAAGAGACGGGGAAAGGGGTGTAGAAAGTATAGAGAGGAAGAAAAGCTGGGGCCTGGGGGCACTGGCTTTTGAGGGCAGCAGTACCTTTGGCTATAGAAAGCAGCAAGTATGCCCTCAGGTAAGGGTGGAAATGGCCATTTACAGACATTTGTAAACTGGGTGCTTAGGAGTAGGGAACTAATAATAGGGAACAATACCTACCTGACCTCTAATCATTAGGAATGCTTAACTCCTGAGGTGTTTTGATTCACAACAAAATCTGAGAGAAAGCCCAGGAGTTTCTTTAGCTTCTTTCATGATTTTGGTCATTTCATAAAGCGAAATATAAATAAAATACACAATTTACATTCAGTATTCCTCTGTAGTATTTCTTAACGTAGGGTCCACACATAAGCTTCATAGGGATTTGTGAACCCCTTAAAAATGGCATGTAACATTCTCCAGTATGTATAGCTTTCATCAGATGTTCAAAGGGGTGTCTGACATTCCCACCCCGAACTAAAAACAAAAACCAAAATAAACAAACAAAAAAATTAAGAACAACTCCTGTATGGGAGTGGAAATACAGATTAAATCCTGTAAGCTCCCAGGGACAACTGGTCCAGACCACACAGAGCTCCAAAGGGCAGGAGCCAGAAACATTGGGTGAATGGACGGTCACAGTTGTTTATGGATGCGTTTTCTAAAACAACCTCTTTACCTTCTTTTTCTTGGTCCAAGTACTTCTTTATGTTTTCCGCTCTGTCCATGTATTTGGAAATTTTTTCTCTGAGATTACATCTCTTGGTATTATCTTTGGTACCTACAAATTTAAAAATATATATTATCAAGTATCAAAATAGTTTTTCTATTTAATTTGGGCATTATTTTCAGTTTCTCAAGTTTTCTACAAATTTCCTATCCTCTAGTATGGCTTGCCTCAGTCCTCAAACATACACAATAAGCTCAAATTTGGCTTGAACATACAAGACCTTCATAGTTACACAAAGTGTGATGCAGCTTGGTTTAGGAGTGGGAGCTCTTGACACTATGTCTCATCTCTGGGACATCAAATCTGGTGGGATGAAAGGTGGCTCATTACATGTCAAACTCATGTCTGAGCACTATTTTATCCTAATTACCCACAAGTTTGAAATTTTTGCATAATTAAAAGATAGCAAAAAATATTTATCTTCCACAAAACCAGCTACTCTTCCAGACTTCCCCATTATAGTTAATGCACATTTTTCCAGCTACCACAAAAATGTTATTTTTGAATATACACGATCATAAAGTCTTACCCCAACCACCCCTCCTCCCAAATCAGTCAACAAATCACTTCTTGTTCCTCCCCTTCTTTCCTTTCAACATCGCTTATATTTTCCATAATAATCTCATTTTTTGTTTGTTTGTTTGTTTTGAGACGGAGTCTCGCTCTGTCGCCCAGGCTGGAGTGCGGTGGCATGATCTCTCTGCAACCTCCACCTCCCGGGTTCAAGCAATTCTCCTGTCTTAGCCTCCCGAGTAGCTGGGACTACAGGTCCCCACCACCATGTCTGGCTAGTGTTTGTATTTTTAGTGGAGACTGGGTTTCACCATGTTGGTCAGGCTGGTCTCGAACTCCTGACCTCAAGTGATCCTCCTGCCTCGGCCTCCCAAAGTGCTGGGATTACAGGCATGAGCCACCATGCTCGGCCCATTTTTGTATTTTTAGTAGAGACGGGGTTTCACCATATTGGTCAGGCTGGTCTCCGACTCCTGACCTCAGGTGATCCGCCCACCTCGGCCTCCCAAAGTGCTGGGATTACAGGCGTGAGCCACAGTGCCCAGCCAATAATTTCATTTTAATCTCTCATTTTAAAAAACATTTTGAGTTTTTTATATTTACAGAAAATTTGCAAAAATGCTACAGATAACCTCCTTCACCTAGATTCTCCTAATGTTAACGTATTACAAACCATACTACAAGTATCAGAGCTAGGAAATTAACACTGAAACAATACTATGAACTCATCTACAAACCTTATTTGAATTTCGCCAATTTTCCCACTAATGAAAGTTTGCTTTCTGTTCCAGGATCCCATATTGCATTTAGTTATGTGTCCTTAGTCTCCTCCAATCTGTGTTAGTTCCTTAATCTTTCTCTGCCTTCTATGACCTTGACATTTAGGAAAAATATTGGTCAGTTATTTTTGCAGAATGTCTCTCATTTTGGACAGTCTGATGTTTTCTCATGATTAGACTTGGTTTATGCATTTTTGGCAAGAAAATCACAGAAGTGATGTGCCTTGTTCAGTGGGTACATGATGTTGATGTGTCTTACTACTGATGATGTTAACTTTGACCATTTGGTAAAGGTGTAGTTCAGATTTCTCCACTGTAAAATCACTATTTTCTCTTTTGTAATTTGTAAGTACCTTATGGAAAGATATCCTGCTTCCCATCACTCTTTCTCCCACTAATTTTAGCATCTGTTGATGGTCCTTGCCTGCGACAACTATGACTGTGATGTTTGCAAAAATGGTGGTTTTCTATTTCCGTCATTCCTTCTCAATCTATTTATTCAATTAAATAGTATTGGCTCATGGATATTTATTTTACTCTATGAGTTATAATCCAATACTATCATTTTCCTGCTCAAATTTTATCAGCTTTGGCTTTGACATCTCCTTCATGTTAGTTCCTGTGTCCTTTTGTCAAGCCCCCATAGCTATTATTTCCTTACATTTTGATTCAGGATTTTTTTGTTTCGTTTTGTTTCGTTGAGACAGGGTCTGGCTCTGTTGCCCAGGCTGGAGTGCAGTGGCATGATCTCGGCTCACTGCAACCTCTGCCTCCCAGGCACAAGGAATCCTCCCACCTCAGCCTCCCAAGTAGCTGAGACTACAGGCACATATTACTATGCCTGGCTAGTTTTTGTATTTCTTTTCTATTTTCTGTAGAGACGGGGTATCATCATGTTGCCCAGGCTAGTCTCAAACTCCTGGGCTCAGGCAATCCACCTGCCTTGGCCTTCCAAAGTGCTGGGATTACAGGCATGAGCCACCATGCACAGCCACAAGATGTTTTAAACCAAACTTGTCCAACTCTTGCATGTGGCCCAGGACAGCTTTGAATGAGGCCCAACACAAATTCATAAACTTTTTTTTTTGAGACGGAGTCTCGCCGTGTTGCCCAGGCTGGAGGCGCAATCTCGGCTTACTGCAACCTCTGCCTCCCAGGTTCAAGCAATTCTCCTGCCTCAGCCTCCGGAGTAGCTGGGATTATAGGCGCCTGCCACCACACCCGGCTAATTTATTGTATTTTTAGTAGAGACAGGGTTTCGCCATGTTGGCCAGGCTGGTCTTGAACTCCTGACCTCAAGCAATCCACCCGCCTAGGGCTCCCAAAGTGCTGGGATTACAGGCGTGAGCCACCACGCCTGGCCATTCGTAAACTTTCTTAAAACATTATGAGGGGGGTGTGTGTGTGTTTGTGTGTTTAAGCTCATCAGCTGTCGTTAGTGTTAGTGTATTTTACGTGTAGCCCAAGACAATTATTTTTCCAATGTGGCCCAGGGAAGCCAAAAGATTTGTTAAAACTAATCTTGTTTATTTTTTGCCCCAGCCTTGAAATACACTTTTCCAAGGAGCCTCAGTCACTTTTATTGAAGAATGGCATTGAGAAACCAAATTCTGGGTGCCAGCTGTGTTCATTGCTGCTGGGGGAGTCCCACCACTACTTCTAGACCTTCTCAGTCAATACAGCTAGGAGGTATATGTAGGCTTACTAACACATACATCTATATATACATACATCTATACGTATTTGTTTCTGTCCATCTATATAAATATTAAAAACCATGAGTTCATGCTGATAACTTTGATTCCACAGAGCTCATTCTAGCTTTCCCCCATCCCTCTCCTGCCCAAATAAAAGCAAAACACAACCTTTCCTCAACATTGCTAGACTTTAAATTATGTAGTAGTTCAGTCTTAGTCATTGTCCTTGATCAGCTGGCAATGTCTCACACATAGACCCATCCTTCAATCATTAGGCTACAGTTTCTCAGGCTTGGACCCTTACAGCCATCTTTGATTCCCATTAACTTTACTCCCATATCTAATCATGTGCCAGTGCCCCCTCCTTATCTTAATACTGGTATCATCTCCCTGGTTCATTCAGGCCCTTATCATGTCTCATCTTTTTAAAAAGGTTTTATGTAATTTTAATTGGCACATAATAATTATACATATTAATGGGGTACAATGTGATGTTTTGATACATGTATACATTGTGTAATGATCAAATCAGGGTAATTAGCATATCTGTCATCTCAAATATTTATGGTTTCTTTGTGGTAAGAACATTGAAAATCCTTCATTCTAGCTATGTTGAAACATACAACACATTATTAACTCTAGTCACCCTATTGTGTAATAAGACACCAGAATTTATTCCTCTTATTTAACTGTAATTTTTTTTTTTAAGAGAGACAGGGTTTCACCATGTTGGCCAGGCTGGTCTCGAGCTCCTGACCTCAAGTGAGCCACCCACCTCAGCCTCCCAAAGTACTAGGATTGCAGGCGTGAGCCACTGCGCCTGGCATCAAACTGTAATTTTGTACCCTTTGACCAACCTCTCCCCATTCCTCCTACCCACTGCCCTTCCCAGCTTCTGGTAACCACTATTCTACTCTCTACTTCTATGATATCAACTTTTTTAGATTCCACATATGAGTTAGATCATGTGTTATTTGTTTTTCTGTGTCTGGCTTATTTCACTTAACAATTTCCTACAAGTTTGTCCATGTCACAAATGACAGGATTTCATGTTTTATGGCTGAACAGTACTCTACTGTATATATGTACCACATTTTCTTTATTCATCTGCTGATAGACACTTGGGTTGATTCCCTATCTTAGCTATTACGAATAGTGCTGCAGTAAGCATGGGAGTACAAATATCTCTTCAACATAATGATTTCATTTCCTTTGGATATATACCCAGTAATGGGATCAATGGATCATATGGTAGTTCTCTTTTCAATTTTTTGAGGAATCTCCATACTGTTTTCTATAATGGCTATACTCACCTCTTATTTTGATTCCATCAGGAGCTCCTTAATTGGTCTGCTTAATTTCAGTCTCTACAGGTTAGTGTCTACCTTACATCCTTGCCATATTCAGTCCTTTATTCCAGAAATATTTATTGAGAACTAACAACATGCCAGGCACTGTTCTAAGTGCTGTGGATACAGCAGTTAGTAAAACAGACACAATTCTCTTCTATCGTTCAAGTAGGAAGAGAACAATAAAAATAAATTGGCAAAACATGTATATTAGATTGAGGTAAGTGCTATTAAATAAAATAATGAAGGAGGACAGGGAGTGCTGGGATGGGGTTATAATTTTACACTGGAGGTCTGGGAAAGCCTCACAAAGAAGGTGGTATTTGTGTAAAGGCCTGAAATAGGAGAGAGAGTATGCCATGCAAATAAATATCTGTGAGAAAAGAGCACATTCCTGAAAGAGACAAGCCCTGAAATGCAACTCCAATTATGTTACTCCTTTGTAAAAACCTTAAATGGTTTCTCCTTGCCTGTGGAATGAGTTAAAATCTCCTGGTAGTCAAGGCCATCCACAATGTGATCCAAGCCCCTATCTACCTTTAAACTTTACTTCTCACTCTTCCTCTTCAGACACATGCTCAACCAAACTACTTATTTTATAAGACAGCACAGGAATTTGAAGACTCTTAGATGAATTTCTGACTTCTGAAATTCTTTTTCCTCCAAAGCTCCAATCAAACTCCACCTCTACCTTTCCACCCTCACATGACCTTTAACTGTTTAAATCCTCATTGCGTTTATCTATAGCTATCTCTCTCCTGGCACTTATTCCCTGTATTAGCGCTATTTGCATTTTGGTCTTAACCCATCTATGTGACATCACTGTCTCTGTAACCTCTACGGGATCAGTGAAGCACCCTAGAGCAGAACTGTGATTCTCCTGCTTCAGATTCCTAGTGTAGCCAAAACTTGAGCAGTGTTCCACCTGACCAACACAGTACACCATCTGTCTTTTGGGATTCAGTATACCGGAGTCATTGAGGTCTTGGGCTCCGACTGTGACTCTGCCACCTCCTAGTGGCAGAACTTGAAAGCGAACAATACTTTTTATGCTGTAAAACGAGAATACCACCAACTCCTACTTGATAGGGCAATTGGTACGGATGAAATGAGATCATGCTTTTAATGTTCTCTGTAATGCCTGGCACTCAGCACTGAAACGTAATAGCTATGCTTATTGCTGTTGTCACTGTCATCATTATCATCAAATAATGCCCCAGGCAAGGTAGAGTTTATAGTTATTTTTTCTTTTTTTTGAGACGGAGTCTCGCTCTATTGGCAGACTGGAGTGCTGTGGCGCGATCTCGGCTCACTAAAACCTCCACCTCCTGGATTCAAGCAATTCTCCTGCCTCAGCCTCCCAAGTAGCTGGGACTACAGGTGCGTGCCACCATGCCCGGCTAATTTTTGTATTTTCAGTAGAGACGGGGTTTCACCATGTTGGCCAGGATGGTCTCGATCTCTTGACCTCATGATCCACCCGCCTCGGCCTCCCAAAGTGCTGGGATTACAAGAGTAAGCCACCGCGCCCGGCCGGTAGAGTTTGTAGTTCTGACCAAAGCACCAAACCATAAAGGGCTCCCCTCTGCTGCCTCAAAGATTCTGTAACACTTTAATTATAAGAAGCTTAAACTAGAAATAGAAAGCACAGAGGGAGCTTAGTCCAGACCGGGAGTGTCGGGGGTTGGGGAGCAGGAGCTGATCTTATCAATTTAATACATAAATATTGAGTGTCTACTGTGAGCCAGGGTTGTGCTGGGTGTTAAGGAATATTTGGGTATTTCTCAACATTGAATAAGTAATAGGAAAAGTCTCACTGTCTCCTCCACAACCCTGCGCATTTCTTACACCGAACTTCATCCGTTTAAGAAAAACTTTTCTTCTTCTACCGCTACATAATTTTACTTTGGCTTGCTTTAAATGCAAATGTTGAAACAGAAAATTAAAAATAATCGTATAATAAACACCCTTATTACCCATCACCTAAATTTTTTAAATTAGCATTTTTGCTCAAATAGAGCTTCGATTTTTAAGAAATTTTTGCTTAAGGAAAATTAACTAAAGACATCATAGCATCTCTTTCTAAAACACTTTGGTCTGCATCTCTAAAAATTAAGGATAGTTTTGGAAAAAAAAAATCATATTGCCTAAGAAAATAATTTTAATGTCCCCAATCTATACTCAGACTTTTCTAATAGATCCAAAAATGTCTTTTAAAGTTCGTACAAACCCAGGTCCTATCAAAGCTTATATATTACATTGCGTTATATCTTATATCTCTTAAGTCTTTTAAAATCTAGACTAGTAGCCTCCCCACCTTTTCTAGATGACATCAATCTATTAAAGATCTAAAAGAAAGCGGCCCAGTTGTCCTGTAGAATATCCCACCTTCTGTATTTAACTGCTTCTTCGTGGTGTGGAAAAATCATTTTTAACTCATTCACTTCACCCCAGACACAGCAGGAACCAGCTCCTTTTCCTCAGGTCCTCCCCACCTTGGCTCATTGCTCACCTTTCAGAACCTGCAGAAGCAGATCAATCCCCTCTTGGTAACACACCAGAGCCTGCGGATACCGCGACTCCGAATCTAGTTGTACCGCCCGCTTTAGCACAGTGGCTGCAGCTGTGCTCTGCGGATCCTGCCCCAGCCCGAACTTCGCCATAATCGGGAGTTGTCCTCCGCCTCAACCCAGGATGAAGTTGAGCGGGTCTGCTGCGCTTCCGGGAAGTGGCCATGTGATACCCAGGCGCCTGCGCTGTCTTTCTAGGGACTTTCCTGAGTGGGAGGGATTTCGCCGGAACAAAATGCCTCAGTTTGCAAGTCGCGCTCACTGCGACGGCAGGCTTTGAATGTAGCACTTGGTAGTTCTTCCTCTGCTCTGCTTCCCTTCGGAGGAAAAGTTCAGGCTGAAGGTTTAGCGGGTGCTGGTGAGTGGGGAATGAGTGGCGGAGAGTGCGGCATTCTTCGCAAGGTGTATCCGGGAACCCTCTGCAGATCCTAATTGATTTTCCCTATTGCGTTCTGAGTTGGCCTGTTACGACAACCTAAATGGGTCTGCGCCTGATCCCGTCACATTGGCTCCCGTAAGGCCACTGGCCTGCAGGATCCCCCCGTTTCCCAATTTGCAGGATCCAGGCCCATGCGGCTTTTTGTGCCCAGACTCTTGGAGCTCAAGAACGGAGCCGCCGAGGCTGGACAGCTTGGGAAAGGGAACCCAAGCAGCATTTTCTGTGCTGCTGCTTTATTCATAACTTAGGGTTGCCATTGGGTATTAAGGTTGCTTTTTTTTTTTTTTTTAATGAAGATAGAAAATTGTCTTTATTTTTGTATTGCTTCATTTTATAATGCAAACATCCAAGAGTTGGCAGTTAGAATATTTGCCATTTTATTAAAACTGTGATTTGTTACCATTTTGATCGAGACCTACCAAAAGCTGTTCTGCCCTTTTTGCTAAGAGGCAGTAATGAGGGCTGCCTACTGCTTGTTAGGCACTAGGAGTTCAGAGAAGAGACACGCTTCCAGCTTTCAGAGATCTCTGGTATCTCTGCAAGAGTGATTCCATGTTTTGTATTTCAGAAGTGTTTTTCCCACTTTAAAAATTATATACATTGTCGATTTAGAAAAAGAAATCGGTTTTTAACATTCCTGTTGCATGCATGCTCATTGTAAAAAGACAAAAGAACTATCGATCGGTGACGGGGGAGAAGGGGGAGGAAAAACGCCTTTTTTCATACCCCCAGGGGTATGTTAACGTTTTTCTGACAACCTTCCAGAGTTTTTCTGATTACACACGTTCACAGACATTTAAAAAAATAGAAATGGGATCATACTTCTCCTGTGATGCCTGATATTTTCCTGTTTTACAGGAGACAGCATAATGGTTTCAGGGTCCAGGAGTTACGTGCCTAATTATTAACAGTAACTTTTACTTTATTAAAACATTCCTTGCCGGGAGCGGTGGCTCAAGCCTGTAATCTCGGCACTTTCGGAGGCCGAAGCGGGAGGATCACGAGGTCAGGAGATCGAGACCATCCTGGCTAACACGGTGAAACCCCGTCTCTACTAAAAATACAAAAAATTAGCCGGGCGTGGTGGCGGGCGCCTGTAGTCCCAGCTACTGGGGAGGCCGAGGCAGGAGAATGGCGTGAACCCGAGAGGCGAAGCCTGCAGTGAGCCCAGATCGTGCCACTGCACTCCAGCCTGGGCGACAGAGCGAGACTCCGTCTCAAAAAAATAAATAAATAAAATAAAATAAACATATTCCTTGAGTCAAACGTGGTGACACACACCTAGCTCCAATTATTGGGAAAATTGAGGATTTCTTGAGGCTGAGTTCAATACCAGAAACATAGCGAGACTCTGTCTCTAAAAACTTGTAACTTTTGACTGTCACACCTTCAGAAGTCTGCAAATATTTAAACTTCAGTTATTCTGCAAAAATATATTATGTGTCTGCTATAGGGCAGATACCGCTTTACATAGATGTTTGGGATACTTCTATTAATATAACAGACCCAAAACAACAAAATCTAAAAACCTTTTTCCTATGGAATTAGCATGCTATTGAATGGACATGCACTAAACAACAAAACCTAACATAATTAAGTTACATTAGAAGATAAGCACAATAGAAAGCAAAGTGAAGAGGAATTGGGAGTGTTGACAGTTGGAGTTTGGGTGAAAATGTTAAATGATGTGATCTGGGTTGACCTCATTGAAAAGGTGAGATTTGAGCCAAAAATTGAAAAAGATAAGGAAATTAGCCATGTAAATATCAGGATCATTTCAGGAGAGGGAATGGTCAGTCAAAGGGAGCATGCCTGCTTGACTAGTTCTAGATCAAACAAGGGGGGCAGCATGTCTGGTGATCGAGCAAGAGAGTAATTGGAGATGGAGTCCTGGAGGTGGGGAAGGTTGGTAATGCTGTGCTACAAAGACATGAGAGGGTGAGGGTTAAGAATTGGAGCCGGGGGTGGTGGCCCATGCTTGTAACCCCAGCACTTTGGGAGCCCAGGCGGGTGGATCACCTGAGGTCAGGAGTTCAAGACCAGCCTAGCCAACATGGTGAAACCCCATCTCCACTAAAAATACAAAAATTAGCTGGACATGGTGGCGCGTGCCTCTGATCCCAGCTACTCAGCAGGCTGAGGCAGGATAATCGGTTGAACCCAGGAGGCAGAGGTTGCAGTGAGCTAAGATTGGGCCACTGCACTCCAGCCTGGGCGACAAAGCGAGACTGTCTCAAAAAAAAAAAAAAAAAAAGAATTTGATTTTCATTGTGATCAAAATCACAGTGAATTTTAATTTTTTCATAAATAAACTTTATTTTTGAATAGTTTTAGATTTTCAAAGAAGTTGTGAAGATGGTACAGAGTTTCTATATATGCTACACTGTTTCCCCCTTTCATGTTTGGTATACCTGTGTACAGTTGATGAACCAATATTGATACGTTATTAAAGTTCATACTTTATTTAGATTTACTTAGTTTTTGCCAAATGTCCTTTTGCTATTCCAGGATCCCATCCAGGATACCACATTACATTTAATGGTCATGACTTCTTCCTTAGGCTCCTCTTAACTGTGACAGTTTCTCAGACTTTCCTTGTTTTTGATATCATTGACAGTTTTGAGGCAGTTAGGTGTTTGGGAAGATACTGGAAGATAGTACCTACATAAATTATTTGGAATTCTTCTGAATGGGATATTTGTTCTTTCTCATTAACTTATTCACCTATTTATATTAGTATGAATTTAGGGTTGTTTATTTATTTATTTTTTTTGGTTTGGATTATAAGCCAGTAATACTTTGTTACTTATTTTGTTGCTGAAATTGTTCCAGCTTTGGCTACAGTTGACTGCAGTGTCCCTTTGACATACCCCATCATTATGTTTTTTCCAGTAGTTCCTTTCTGGCATTACAAAGTGCTCCAGACATAATCAGCCATTTCTCAAAGAAGCACTGGTTCCTTTTATTAAAGAATGCAGCCAAGATCTGGGCACTGGGTGTGCTCCTTGCCACTGAGTGCTATTGCTTTAAGTCTTCTCAGCTAACAGAGCTAGCCCATGTATATATGCATATCTATAATTACTTCTATATCCCTCAATAGCTATATTAAGCTAAACATGAGTTCCATTTCCAATCTAGTATATAAGGATCATTGTAGCCTTCCCCTCTTGCTTATGTGTAACCTCCCACTTCAACAGTGAGAATCCTGGCTCTCTGGAAGATTTTTGAGCAGAGTGACATCTAAGATTTAATGAGATGATTTATTGCTGATATACAAAAAAGATATTAGAGGAATTGGAATGGAAGCAGAAGTCCAGTTAGGATTTTGTTGAGATCTAAGTGATCAGAAAGATTTTTTAAAGTGTGAAGCTAAGTATGTTGGATTAAGTACCTAACCTTGATACGAGGAAGTCTGGTAAAATAATCTAGCATTAGATAGGTTCAGTTGCTGAGGAATGTTTCTGAGGTCTGGCTCTCTTCAGGAGACGTCTTGCATTGATTCTCACAGTTCCATTGCTTTATCCACATCACAGGAAAGACTTGCAGAACTTGAATGAGCTAGAATCTGTGGGACACTGAATTACAACACTTAACCTATTTTAGTGTGTTAGAGCAGAAGTCTCCAAACCCCAGGCCTTAGACCCAGACCATTTGCTGGCCATTGGGAACCAGGTGGCACAGCAGGAGGTGGGCTGCAGTTGAGTGAGCATTACCACCTGAGCTCCACCTCCTGTCAGAGCAGTCCAACATTAGATTCTCATAGGAGCGTGAACGCTATTGTGAACTGTGCGTGCAAGGGATCTAGATTGCATGCTCCTTATGAGAATCTAATGCCTGATGATCTGAGGTGAATAGTTTCATCCGGAAACCTTCCCTTCCACCCCTCCCTATCTGTGGAAAAATTGTCTTCATGAAACTGGTCCAGTGTCAAAAAGGTTGGGGACTGCAGTTTTAAGAGTATTCTTATTAGCTTTGCAATAATTTAATAATAATAAAAGCTACCATTTATTGAGGGCTTCCCACATGCCAGGTACTGTTTTAGGTGCTTTGTAGAATAACTCATTTGCAAGACAGGTATTTTCTTTCTTTTCTGGGGGAAAAATTGTAACGCACGAATTAAGTAACCTGTCCGAGATATACACGTAGTTCATGAACTTAATCTTTCTGCTTTCAGTATAAGTCAGTATAGTAGGCTACAGTTGTTTTGTGTCTAATTCAATAAATATGACCTTTTTAGGTTGTTGAAGCAATGCGTGTGCATTGAGAATAGTTTAAAAAATACAAATAAGCAAAAAAAATTCTACTTTTTAACAGAAAGGTGTTATGATTTAGTGAAAATGCACTCGCCTTAGGAATTAGGAGAATGAGGTTCCAGACCACAAACTTTATCAATAGCTGGATGCACTTGGATAAATTATTGAACTTTCTGGAATTCATGATCCTCATTCATAAAGTAAGGATGTGGGCAGTCAGTTCTAATTATAGGAGTTGGGATTTCTTCAGTTCCTTCTAGCTCTTTAATTTTCTGTGATTCTATGGCAAAGCATTCTTTATCTGCCTTCATTGTTGAAGAAGACACTTTAAATGATAGTAATTTTGTGGAATCAATCTAGGACTGACTCATTTGATGAAAATGGGATGTGGTTAATGTGTATAATTACTACCTGTGGTTGAATAAAACATTTATAAATTAATTCGTGCCCTTATTGTATTAAAATAACCAATATGTTTTACTGTTAAACTTAAGTTTACCATTAATTTGTTGCTTAGTTTTTTAATACTAGAGAAGGGGAAACCTGTTCATTTCCAAGACATAGTTGACTGACGGGTCTACTTCCTACTTCCCACAGGCTCTAAAGAGAGCAATCACTACACTTATGGCTGGGATTTTGCGCTTAGTAGTTCAGAGGCCCCCAGGCAGACTACAGGTAAGTGTTTCTTTTCAAGAATTTGTCTTTTCTACCCCTTATGATTTTTTTTTAAATCATTACAAGGCAAGCTAAGTTCTTTTTTTTATTTTTTTGAGACGGAGTCTCGCTCTGTCACCCAGGCTGGAGTGCAGTGGCGCGATCTGGGCTCACTGTAGTCTCCGCCTCCCTGGTTCAAGCAATTCTCCTGCCTCAGCCTCCTGAGTAGCTGGGACTACAGGTGTCTGCCACTACACCTGGCTAATTTTTGTATTTTTCGTATACTCGGGGGTTTCACCATATTGGCCAGGCTGGTCTCCAACTCCTGACCTTGTGATCCACCCGCCCCGGCCACCCAAAATTAAGTTATTTCACCAGTTCCTTTTCGAAATTGTTTAGATATTGAAAGTTAATCTTGTTTATGTGTGGTTTTTCTGCTGTTTTATCCCTAAAGATCTAGAATCAAAAAAGTTCTTTTTCTGGAAAACATGCCAATAAAAAATGGCTGTCATTGATTCCCCTTGGTCTGCCTTAATCTTAAAGTTTTAGGTTGTTTTTCCCCTTAGATTACGGAAGGAGTGCATTTTCAATAATAAAATATTAGAAAAATACAGAAAATCAGAAGGAAGAGAAATAATCTCTAAGAGACCCTCAGTGTTAGCATTTTCATGTATCTCCTTCTGGGCTTGCTTATGGAAAGTGCAGTGGTGCAGCCTAATCTGCTCATAAGGGCCAGAGCCTAGATGAGCCTGTTAACCTGCTCCTGGCTGCAGATGACAACAATGTAAGGGGCTTTATATATATTACCTTAACCTCAGATTAATCCTGTGAGGTCAATATGAGTTCCTTTTTAGAGCTGAGGAAACTGACCCTCTGAGAGAGTAAGTGTCTCATGTCTCACAGCTGGTAGGCAGCAGAACTCAGCCCAATGCCTGTCTTCTAGTGGTTTATGCCATCTCTGCAATGCAGGAAATGCTGGGAGGGAATGATAGGAATGACTGTTGCCCATTCCCACAGCAGTATCCTGGTATGAAAGGCTGGCAGTGAATCCTTTTTCTTCAGCAGCCTGAGAGAAATGGGATTGGAGGAATGTAGAGCAGGAACAAGAGGTAGGAACTAGGAGTGATGACATTGTTAGAACTAGAAGGGAAACTAGAAACTCATTTTTTATTTCTTTTGTATTGTCTTGTTAAATGTGAATTATTGCACATTGTCTAGGGCAAGAGTTGATAAACTATGGCCTTTAGGGCAAATTCAGCCTGCCACCTATTTTTGTAGATAACAGTTTTATTGAAAAATAGCCACACCCGGCTGGGCGCGGTGGCTCACGCTTGTAATCCCAGCACTTTGGGAGGCCGAGGTGGACGGATCATGAGGTCAGGAGATCGAGACCATCCTGGCCAACACGGTGAAACCCTGTCTCTACTAAAAATACAAAAAAAAAATTAGCTGGATGTGGTGGTGGGCGCCTGTAGTCCCAGCTATTCAGGAGGCTGAGGCAAGAGAATGGCGTGATCCCGGGAGGCAGAGGTTGCAGTGAGCCGAGATTGCGCCACTGCAGTCCAGCCTGGGCAACAGAGCGAGACTCCATCTCAAAAAAAAAAAAAAAAGGAAAGTTTGCATATTGTCTGACTGCTTTTACCCTGTGATGGCCAAGCTGAGTTTTTGCAATGGAGGCTACATAGCTCTAGAGCTGGAAATGTTTACTATCTGGTCCTTTACAGAAAACGGTTACCAATCCATGGTCTAAAAGTATATTTATATGCTTTTAGCTTTATATTATGTTAGTGCTTGGATGGGATGCATTCACTCAGCTAGGGAGCTAAGATATACCTTTAATAATTATAGGGTAGGTTGGAACAGACTTCTGTTACCTAAAGATTGGTGGGTATGGATTTCTGTACTGACAGAATTCTAAAAAACAAATGATTTATATCATATTTTAGACCGTGACAAAAGGTGTGGAGTCTCTTATTTGTACAGATTGGATTCGTCACAAATTCACCAGATCAAGAATTCCAGAAAAAGTAAGAACAAAGTTTGATTTTTTTTTAATGTTAGTGTTGTTTTTAAATATATGTTTTAAGTGGTACCTATTTTTGTAATATTGAAAGATTTTATGTTAAATTGTATGTGGATGTAGGTGGTGGTACAGAGTTTAAAGCATAGTGGGATTTATGTAAATGGTGATTATAAAAATAAAACTGTTCTGTCACTTGTGTCACTGGCCTTCACAGTAATGGGTTTTTATTATTTCAGTCTACTTATTCCTGCTTATGGTTTGTACATGTGTGTTGGTATCACCATTGTCCTGAGAAAGCAGTGGGTCTTCCTACTCAGGCTCTCACTGTGTCACTCTTCATTTTCACTTTCCGTATTGATCATTGTTACTTTGGATCTTTCAGCTTTTTCTGTTTCATTTCTGTGTACCTATCATTCTTTTAGATAATATTGACTAAGCTCGCCATTGATTTTTGTTTAAAATTTTTTTTTAAAGAGAGTTTTGCTTTGTTGCCCAGGCTGGAGTGCAGTGGTGCAATCTCAGCTCACTGCAACCTCCGTCTCCCAGGTTCAAACAGTTTTTGTGCCTCAGCCTCCAGAGTTTCTGGGACCACAGGCTCGCGCCACCACACCTGGCTAATTTTTGTATTTTTAATGGAGACGGGGTTTCATCATGTTGCTTAGGCTTGTCTTGCACTCCTGATCTCAAGTGATCCACCCGCCTTGGCCTCCCAAAGTGCTGGGATTACAGGCGCCCAGCCTGTTTTTATTTGTTTTTTAATTAATAGTCTTTATTTCTTAAAGCAGTTTTAGGTTTGCAGAAACATTGATTGGGAAGTATGGAGAGTTCCTATGTGCTCCCTCCCCCCAGCATACACAGTGTCCCCCACAACTGATGAACCAACGGGACACAGTATTATTAACTAAATACCATAGTTTACACTAGCATTCAGTCTTCATGTTGTGAAGTTCTATGGGTTTTGACAAATGCATAATGACATGTATCCACTATTACAGTATTATACAGAATAGTTTCACTGCCCTAAGTATCACCTGTGGTTCACCTATTTATTCTTCCCAACTCCCAACCCCTGGTAACCACTGATCTTTTTATTATCTCCATAGTTTTGCCTTTTCTAGAATGTAATATAACTGAAATCATATGGTATATAGCCCTTTCAAACTGGCTTCTTTCTCTTAGCAATATACCTGTAAGGTTCCTCCATGTCTTTTTGTGGCTTGCTTGCTTATTTTTTATTGCTGAATAATATCCCATTGCATAGACGTACACAGTTTATTTGTGCATTCACGTATGGGAAAACATCTTGGTTGCTTCTAGTTTTGGACAGTAATGAACAAAGCTGCTATAAACATTCATGTATAGATTTTTGTGTGGACATAAATTTCCAACTCATCAGTTAAATACCTAGGAGCATAATTGCTGGATTGTATGGTAAAGACTATATTTAGCTTTGTAAAGCCTGGGTATTTTGTTTATTTGTTTTGGGTGGGGGGTTCCTAATATTTTTTATTGTGGTAAAATACACATATAACATTTACCATCTTAACCACTTTTAAGTGTGCTATTCAATGGCATTAGGTAATTGACACTGTTGTGCAACTATTACAACCATCCATCTCCAGAACTCTTTTCATCTTGCAAAACTGAAACTCTATATCCACTAAATAATAACTGCCAACCTAGGCAACACAAGGAGACCCAGTCTCTACCGAAAAAAATAAATAAATAAATTAGATGGGTGTTGTGGTACACACCTGTAGTCCTAGCTACTCAGGAGGCTGAGCGGGGAGGATTGCTCAATCTCAAGAGGTTAAGGCTGCAATGACCTATAATTGTGCCACTGCACTCCAGCCTGGGCAACAGAGGAAGATCCTGTCTCAAAAATTAATAATAATAGTAACTCACCATTTTCCCCTCTCCCTAGCTTCTGGTGACTACCATTCTCCATTTATTTTCTTAAAAGATAGAACGGCATTACCATTGACTACTTTGATACCTTTAATGTGCTTGGTGTTCTTTTATCAGAAATCTCATCCAGGTACAATAGTTCACACCTGTATTCCTAGCATTTTGGGAGGCTGAGGCAGGAGGATCACTTGAGTCCAGGAATTCACGACCAGCCTGGGCAACATAGTGAGACTCTGTATCTACAAAAAATTTAAAAATTAGCTAGGTGTGGTGGTGCATGCCTGTAGTCCCAGCTACTCAGGAGGCTGAGATGAGAGGATCACTTTAGCAAGAGGTCAAAGATGTAGTAAGCCATGATCGGATCAGTGCACTCCAGCCTGGGCAACAGAGTGAGACCTTGTCTCAAAACAAAATAAAGAAATCTTTTTTATTTTTCAAGTCATTGTCTTTCCACTGCTATTCTTTCCACAACTATATTGTCTTATATCTTTCCATGTTTCTTACTCTGTATTTCTGGAAGGATAGATACAAATGTTGGCATTCATTTAAAATATGCAAGGCTAGACAGAGGCAGGAGAATAACACACACTGGGGCCTGTAGGGGGCAAGTGGAGGGAGAGCATCAGGAAAAAGAGCTAATGCATGCTGGGCTTCATACCTAGGTGATGGGTTGATAAGTGCAGCAAATAATGCAGCAGATTGCCATGGCACACGTTTACCTATGTAACAAACCTGCACATCCTGCGTTTGTGCTCTGGAATTTTAAATAAAATAAATGTGCAAGGCCGTGATTTCGATCATCAACTGTGATAAATGTGAAAACCTTTAAACCTCATGAAAATAGCCCCTGACTATCTTTTTCTTGTTTTTTTTTTTTTTTTTTTTTTTGGAGACGGAGTCTCGCTCTGTCTCCAGGCTGGAGTGCGGTGGCGTGATCTCAGCTCACTGCAACTTCCACCCTCCGGGTTCAAGCGATTCTCCTGCCTCAGCCTCCCGAGTAGCTGGGATTATAGGCATGTGTGACCATGCTTGGCTATTTTTGTATTTTTAGTAGAGAAGGGGTTTCACCATGTTGGCCAGGATGGTCTTGATCTCCTGACCTCATGATCCACCCCCCTTGGCCTCCCAAAGTACTGGAATTACAGGCGTGAGCAACCGCGCCCGGCCCCTGCCTCTCATCTGAACTTACTCCTTTATTCTCCTGTATTCTCAACTGGTTTCTAGACATTGCTACTTGGATAACATAGGTATTTCGAGTTCATATCCAAAATTCAACTCATCTTACTTTCCCTCCAAACAACCAAATAAAAAAGAGGGTGCATCTCTTCTATTAGTTATGTCAGTTAATGCTACCATCCTCTATTTGATTTCCCAGACTAGAGACATCTGAATCAAGCTCAGCCTCCCTCTTCTTCACCCAATGCAAATCCATCTGTATTACTGCCCAGAGTTCCCATATCAGTCCTTTTTCTGTTACAGCTACTGTAGTTCAGGCTCTTAAACCATGGTCATAAGTGCCTCCTAACTGGGTTTCCTTGTATCAGTCTCTATCCCCAGTTGGTTTTATTCTCAGGTAAGAGTTTTCTTTGCAAATCTCTTAGAAACATGGTCCTATTGGTTCTAACCTTCATTAATTTTGTATCCCCAGTGGTAATTTCTAAAGGCTCAACATAGACGCACATAGTTTAACTTCATCCCCTGCATTACTTTTCATGCTTTTTTCATATTAGCTACCCTGAACCACTTGCCTTTCCAAAATATTTTGTGCTCCTTCATACTGTTCCTTTAAATATTCTCACCTTTCTTTAGTGCACCTACCCCTTCCTGTGATCTCCACCATCCTTCTCACCCTAATCTCTTCAAAATCCCTAGAAAAATATCAACAAGCAAAACTCACCAAAAAAATGTTCTTAATCTCACCCACCCCGAGATAACTGCTGCCAACTCCTTCCACATCCTTGTTTGTTGTATGTTTAATTTTTTTCTTTTAGACTAGTCAAGTGCAGTAATGAGGAGGAAAGAGTAGAATAAGGAGTTCAATCTGTGTTGTATGTTTTAAGATGTGATTCATCTCATATGAATCAATGCTTCTCTAGCTGCTCTCTCTGTCTAGTAATATAATATGAATCTCTCACTGTATACATTTTTTTTTTAAGCTCCGGTATACATGTGCAGAACGTGCAGATTTGTTACATAGGTATACATGTGCCATGGTGGTTTGCTGCACCTATCAACCCGTCATGTAGGTTTTAAGCCCTACATGCATTAGGTATTTGTCCTAATGGTCTCCCTTTGCCCCCGACTCCCCGTGTGTTCTCATTGTTCAACTCCCACTTATGAGTGAGAACATGCGGTGTTTGGTTTTCTGTTCCTGTATTAGTTTGCTGAGGATGATGGCATCCAGCTTCATCCATGTCCCTGCAAAGGACACGATCTCATTCTTTTTTATGGCTGCATAGTATTCCATGGTGTATATGTACCACATTTTCTTTACCCAGTCTATCGTTGATGGGCATTTGGGTTGGTTCCATGTCTTTGCTATTGTAAGTACTGCTTCAATAAACATACATTTGCATGTGTCTTTATAGTAGAATGATTTGTATTCCTTTGGGTATATACCCAGTAGTAGGATTGCTGAGTCCAATGGTATTTCTGGTTCTAGGTCCTTGAGGAATCACCACACTGTCTTCCACAATGGTTGAACTAATTTACATTCCCACCAATAGTGTAAAACCACAAAAACCTTAGAAGAAAACCTAGGCAATACCATTCAGGACATAGGCATGGGCAAGGACTTCATGTCTAAAACACCAAAAGCAATGGCAACAAAAGCCAAAATTGACAAATGGGATCTAATTAAACTAAAGAGCTTCTGCACAGCAAAAGAAACTCGCATCAGAGCGAGCAGGCAACCTACAGAACGGGAGAAAAATTTTGCAATCTACTCATCTGACAAAGGTCTAATATCCAGAATCTACAAGGAACTTAAATTTACAAGAAAAAAACAAACAATCCCATCAAAAAGTGGGCAAAGGAAATGAACAGACGCTTCTCAAAAGAAGATATTTATGTGGCCAACAAACATATGAAAAAAAGCTCATCATCACTGATCATTAGAGAAATGCAAATCAAAACCACAGTGAGATATTATCTCACGCCAGTCAGAATGGCGATTATTAAAAAGTCAAGAAACAATAGATGCTGGCAAGGCTGTGGAGAAATAAGAATGCTTTTACACTATTTACATTTCTACAAAACTGTTTTTAATCATTGAATAATATTCTTTTTTATTAAAATACCATCTTTTTGGGGGTCAATTTTTTTTCTCAATCTGATTCCCCAGAGGTATGACTCTTGATCTAATGTCTTTGAGACCTTTGTATATATTTTATATGAGTCTTAGAAACAGTATTTATAGAATATATCACATATGCACACTCATGTATTTGGTACAGATGATGCACATAACAGCTTACAACACATAATTGTGTGGACATTTCTTTTTGATTTTTGGCTGAAGAATATATTATGGCCATCATTCAATGTGAAGACCTGCAAAGACAGTAAACCTCATTCATTTTAATGGTAGTATTGTATCCTATAGTATATATCAGAATTTGTGTATTTGCGCCAGGCACGGTGGTTCACGCCTGTAATCCCAGCACTATGGGAGGCCGAGGCAGGCGGATCACAAGGTCAGGAGTTCGAGACCAGCCTGGCCAACATGGTGAGACCCTGTCTCTACCAAAAATAGAAAAATTAGCTGGGCATGGTGGTGCATGCCTGTAATCCCAGCTACTCGTGAGGCTGAAGCAAGAGAATCGCTTGAACCTTGGGGGCGGAGGTTGCAGTGAGCTGAGATCGTGCCATTGCACTCCAGCCTGGGCAACAGAGCAAGACTCCATCTCAAAAAAAAAAAAAAAGTATTTGTGTATTTGTACCATTTTACTTAGTTTTATTATTAATCATTTTATTTAGAATGGATGCATCATAATGTTATCATAGTGAGGAACATGATTGCCTTTAAATTTCTCAGTGTTACAAATAGTGTTAGAATACACATCCTTATTCGGTACATTTAGTGTACTTATTATTCGTACATTTTGTGTACTTAGAGGAGTGTTTCTGTGGCATAGTTTCTTAGAACCTTTTGATTCTTAGATAATTAATTCAAATATTAGCTCTGTGGAGCTGTTTCTGATCCCTCATAGGCAGAGTTCATTAGTCATTTGCCTGTATTCTCATAATACTTTGTAGATTCTTTTTATTATACTTAGGTTTTATTTTCATTTTTAATTTACACGTTTGTTTTCCCACTTGATAGTCAGCTTTTCACCTGAGAGTAGGGAGGGAAGAGGATGCAGCCCAGTGCCCAGCTCATAGCAGTGCTTACAGGTTCTCTTGGCATTTATATTATTTAGTGTCATCTGGTTGCTCCTGCTTTGTTCTACAGGTTAAACTCCATCTATCTGCATAATCAGACTGATAGGAATGTTCAATTTGAGGTTGAGGATTACATGATGATTAAGGATGAGATAATTATGTAGTTGTGTATGTGTATGTGTCTTTTAAGAAAAAACGGGAGGTACACAGAAACAGTGTAAGTTGGAAATTTACCATTTATAATTCTTTCCTTTCTAGGTGTTTCAGGCCTCACCTGAAGATCATGAAAAATATGGTGGGGATCCACAGAACCCTCATAAACTGCATATTGTTACCAGAATAAAAAGTACAAGAAGACGTCCATACTGGGAAAAAGATATAATAAAGATGCTTGGATTAGCAAAAGTATGCAGTTATTTTAATCATCTTTAGTGTTGTTTACATTTGCTTTAAATTTTATGCTTTGAAAACTTTGCGGTATATATTTATTGTTTATTTTGTATTAATTTATTTATAAATTCGGCTTAGAATGAACCTTCAATTTAACATTTTACTGAAACGTGGAACTCTGCTTTTCAGATTGGTTGATAACATTGCTTTGTTGTTGTTGTTCACAGGCACATACCCCTCAAGTTCACAAGAATATCCCTTCAGTGAATGCAAAATTGAAAGTGGTTAAGCATTTGATAAGGTTTGTTGTTTCTTCTCAGCTCTTTTTAAAATGTATTGCCTAGTGTAATTCTAAATGCATTTTTCTTTCTTTTTTGTTAATGTTCTGAAAAAAACTTTTAAAAAACTAAAATTTTATTTTTTTTAATTGACACATAATAATTGTACATATTTATGGGGTACATAGTGACGTTTCAATATATATAAAGTATAGTGATCCGATCAGGGTAATTGGCATATCCATCATCTCAGACATTTATCGTTTCTTCATTTTGGGAACATTCAACATCCTCCTCCTAGCTATTTGAAACTATGTGTTATTGTTAACTGTAGTTATCCTGCATTGATATAGAACACTAGAACGTATTCCTCCTATCTAAACACATTTTCTTGTGTCACAGAATCAAGCCCTTGAAGTTGCCACAAGGACTTCCAACAGAGGAGAACATGTCTAACACGTGCCTCAAAAGCACTGGGGAGTTAGTAGTGCAGTGGCATCTGAAACCTGTGGAGCAGAAAGCACATGAGTCCTAATGCCCCAGCAGCTTCCATGTGGAAAATGCAAATTGTTTTTATTTAAAGATGGTGAGAAAGTGTTTTCATTCAAATATGTTTTCAAAACCGTTTTCAGGCCGGGCACGGTGGCTCACCTGTAATCCCAGCACTTTGGGAGGCTGAGGCGGGTGGATCACCTGAGGTCAGGAGTTCGAGACCAGCCTGGCCAACATGGAGAAACCCCCATCTCTACTGAAAATACAAAATTAGCCAGGCGGGGTGGCGCATGCCTGTAAACCCAGCTACTCAGGAGGCTGAAGCAGGAGAATTGTTTGAACCTGGGAGGCAGAGGTTGCGGTGAGCTGAGCTGGTGCCACTGCACTCCAGCCTGGGTGATAGGATGAGACTCCATCTCAGGGGAAAAAAAAAATTTTTTTTCACTGACTAAACCTGCTGCAGCTCTTTTTTACTACAGACTTGGAGATTTTAGTTTAATTTGGTTTAATCCTCTGTCCTTTCCCTTTCACTCTTTCACTCCAAAACGGGTAAGAATGGCATTGTTTGAACATCTACGTTTGGGTCTACTGCCACCTTAGCAAGCCTCATCAACCATTTTATAAAAATTGCGTTATTGTTGTTGTTGTTGTTTTTGAGACAGGGTCTTGCTCTGTCGCCCAAGCTGGAATACAGTGGCATGATTTCAGTTCACTGCAGCCTCAACCTCCCAGGCTCAAGTGATCCTCCCACCTCAGCCTCCAGAGTAGCTAGGACTACAGGCAGTGTGCCACCACACCCAGCTAATTTTTAAAAGTTTTTTCATAGAGGCAGGGACTCACTATGTTGTCCAAACTGGTCTCAAACTCCTGGGTTCAAGCCATCCTCCCGCCTCAGCCTCCCAAAATGCTGAGATTACAGGCATGAGCCACCGTACCCAGCCAAAATTATTTTCTTTTTTAAGTGAATTCAACAATTTCTGTGAGTGGCTCTTTGCATGAACACTGTGCAATGTGTTGGAGAAATCCACAGCTGACCAAAACATGGTCCCCACCTTTTGGAGCTTACAGTCTGTTCTGGGGAACAGAGATTCAGCCAAAGTCAAGAAACACTGGATGCCAGCTAGATTATCTGTTTTGTGCTTTAGTGTCTATAAGTACATATGTGGATATGGGTTCATTTTATCCCTAAATTTGGTACCAAACCAGCATTTAATATCTAATTATAAATCTAATTTGGCCTAAACTTTATTATTGCACACTGCCTGAACAAAACATATTTGTCTCTATGTAAATTTTTTCCTCATGGAAGAAGGGTGTGAAATGAAAATACTTTAGGATTTATTCAAAAACAGACTATTCTGTTTTCAGCTTCAGAATTGTTCTTTGAATCCTAAGGAACCTCTGTCAACAGTTGAGGTTGCTATTGAAAATAAAAAAGAAGGAGGCAGAAATCTCTCAGGGAGAATTATTTCCTTTTTTTTCTATTTCAGATACCTGGAGGGGTGGGGAGAAGTAAGAATTGTAAGGGAGGTTCAATAGTGGGGAATTCTGTGACAGCTGATTGAAGATGATGATGAAGAACCTCTGCATTCTAGTTACCCTTTGCTTTCCTTTGCCTCTTGTAAAATTTGGCTTGGCAACAATGGCATTGTCATGCTTATTGTCCCAATATCCATCCTGTCGTAGATCTTAATGTTTTTGATCATTGCATTAAAGTGGAAGTGCCACCCACAGTGAAACCAAATCCCATTAATAAATAAGGTTAAAGGCAATTGCAGTTTTAATTCCATAGTTATTGAATGTCCAATGTGTGTAAGGCCTGGAGGGGAGCCAAAGGACACTAACTTCTAAGAGCTCCATCTAGTTGGAGAGAAACCTGTGTGCCACAACATACAGTGTCCTTGCCTATGTGGGGTTGAAGTCATCTGTGAAAATAAAGCAGCCTCTGCTAATTTAGTGCCATCTCTTTTACTGTGCTAATTTTTTTTTCTTTAGAGACAGGGTCTCACTCTGTCGCCCAGCCTGGAGGGCAGTGGTGTGATCATAGCTCACTGTTCCCTCCAACTCTTGGGCTCAAGTGATCCTCCCACCTCAGCCTCCTGAGTAGCTAGGACTACAGATACACGCCACCACTCCCGGCTAGTATTTTTTAAAATGTTTTGTAGAGCCAAGGTGTTGCTATGTTGTCCACACTCATCTGGAGCTTCTAATCTCAAATGATTCTCCTGCCTCAGCCTCCCAAAATGCTGGGAATACAGGTGTGAGCCACCACACCTGGCCTTACTGTACTAATATTAATATTGTGTAAATTGGGGAAAATACCATGGTTAATTTTTACTCAAACAGTAAGAAAGTTTGAGTAACTAATTTTAACCTCAACAGCCCATAGCTGGAAGAGGGGATCTAAATGTTAAGTTGAATATTTAGAAATAAAAGTGTCTACAGGAAGAAAAGTCTTTAGTGAAAATATGGGCATAGGCCAGTGGCATTAGCTTTCTATTGCTGCAGAACAAATTACCACAAACTTAGCTGCTTAAAACAACACACACTTATTGTCTCACAATGTTTGTGGGTCAGAAGTCTAGGCATGGCTTAGCTGGGTAGTCTGCTTAGGATCTCAATGCTGGAAAAACGTGTCTGGCCAGGTGCTCATTGTAGCCTTGACAGGGAAGGGATCTGCTCCCAAGCACTCTCAGGTTGTTGGCAGAATTTGTTTCCTTATGGCTGTAGGATTCATGGCAAGTTGCTTCTTCCAAAACCAGCATTGGAGACAGACTAGCAAGATGGGCGCTACACTCTTAGATAATCAAATAAATGCAGTCATGTGCCTCGTGTCACCTTTTTTCCATTCCATTCATTAAGAACAAGTTGCAGTTCCTACCTACACTCAAGAAAGGGAGGAATTACACAGAAGTGTGACCACAAGGAGGCAGGGCTCATGGAGGCCTCCTTAAAGTCCCCCAGCCAAGCCTGAAAAGTCAATCCTGGACCTTATCATAGTGGCTGTGTAGTTTAGAAGGGTTCTTCAGATTGGCATTCCTTTGCCTCATATCAATTCAAAACCCTATAAGGGCTTATTCCTCGGTCTTGACTTTCTGTCTTTGAGGATTGCTTTGTTTAGTGTCACCTGCCTTCTTTCAGGAGGTTTTGCCTGGCATCTGGTGGTGACCATGGCCTTTGGTCAAGCTCAATAGATAGTCACCCAAACACTACCTTTAAGGACCACTGCAGTTCTCTTAGGGTCTCCTCAATCTAAAATTGTACCTCTTTCAGGCCAAACATCTATTTTCTTCATTTTTTTTTTTCTCATAAGAATGCTAACTAGTATGCCTATTATCTAACTGGCACAGTTTCACCAAGGACAATTTGGAACTGCACAGGCCATTTTAGGGAGCTTTTGACATGAACAAGATTGCTTCTTTGGGAGGTACCTTAAAACGAAAAGCAAAGAAACTTCTATGTGGAAATTGTCTTGTTTTTCTAAAAATGAGATAACTTTGCTTAACATAAGTAGTATCCCTTCCTTCCTTTCCATACTTTGGGGATTAATAAGTACTAGCTTTTTGATCACACAACTTGATAAAATTTTCAAGGCTCCAAATTACTGTCTAAACCATTTGCCACTCTTTGTGTATATTTGTCAAAATCTGCTTTTCTATATCAAAACTTTTCTCTCAAGACCTGAGGGAATTAATTAATAAGGAATCCTTGGAACACTGGAAATTCTAAAATAAGAGTCAGATATAAAACACTGGTCACTAAAATTCTTACCTTTATATATTAGAATGGCAATCAATTAACAAACTGAAAATGTCTTTGGATATTATTTCTGTTTATTTTTTGCCTCCAAATTATTAAAATGACATGAAATAAGTGCTGAAGAAGAAAAATAATTCATTTCCTGTTCTCTAGTTTTCTTTATTACCTGGAAAAAAAGAAAATTTGTTGATCACTTTAAAGATAATATAAACAGCTGAGCATGGTGCGCACCCCCACTCCCCACCCCACTCCCATGCCTGTAATCCTAGTGCTTTGGGATGGCAAGATGGATCACTTGAGTCTAGGAGTTTGAGGCTGTGGTGAACTATGATTGCACCACTGCACTCCAGCCTAGGCAACAGGGTGAGATCCTGTCTCAAAAAAGAAAAAGACAAACAGAGTGGTACAATTACTGTCTCCCAAAAGATTATTTCCATTATTCTAGATTCACCAGTCCTCCATACCGCTTTTCTTTTTATTATAAAGCTGAACAGGCACTAGGGTACTGATTGAACTAAGTGGAAATCACCAGGGGTCCATTGCTTATTTCCTAAGATCCAGTAGCCAAGACATATTCACCCCATCTGAGAACTATAGCAGTAGCAATAAAAGTGAAAACTTCAGTTGATTTAGTTCCAGGGTTTCCACTAAACTTGACAGCTTCCGATGCTGTGCTATACAGGGTCTTCTACTGACAGTAAACTCGCAGGATTTTTCAGCTACTTACGTAGTCTCCCATGAATTATTGTTGCTTTGCTTTTACACATCACTGGCCTATATTACAACACTCTAAACCCAGCCGCTTCCTTCACCCAAAAAAGCAACCGCCCATAATTGCTTACCCCTCTTAGGGAACAATCCATACCCTGCACAGACTTAGAGATTCCCTTGGAGAACTGATTTAATTGTGGTTTTAGATTATTCACACTTAAAAAGTGAAACTAAAAATTGCCAAGTACAGTCAGGCGTGGTGGCTCATGCCTGTAATCCCAGCAACTTGGGAGGCTGAGGTGGGGGGATGGCTTGAGGCCAGGAGTTTGAGACCAGCCCAGGCAACATAGAGAGACCCCATGTCTAAAAACAAAAAAAATTTTAACTTAGCTGGGTGTGGTAGCACACGCCTGTAGTCCCAGCTGCTGAGGAGACTGAGGTGGGAGGATTGCTTCAGCCTGGGATTTCAAGGCTGCAGTGAGCTATGATTGTGCCACTGCACTACAGCCTGGGCGACAGACTCCCCGGGGGCGGGGGGGAATGCTATGTAGACTATATCATCATAGTCAAAGTTTTTCTCAGAAATCGTATTTATTAATTTAGTTTGGCTAAATTAATTGCCCCCTCCCAGATCTGCCAAGTTACAAAAGTAAATATTTATATTGATACAATACGAGGTATTTGATGTGGGGGTAGTGTATGGCTTTGCAATGCTTTAGAAACAACAACAAAAATCACCTGACCACTACAGGAACCCCTGTAGAATTGACAATGAATTAAAGAGCCTTGACATGCTTTGCTATTATGGAAGGAGATGGCCATAAGAAAAATGGAAATTAGCAAAACTGTTTTGTGATATTACCCACAATAGCAGAGAAGAATTGGTAAAAGTATTGAACCAAGATTGATAGGGTAATTTAAGCATATTGCTGAGGATGTTTCGAATGTGTGTCCCACCTGCCGGTGACATAATCCTGACAAGATCGTTATAACAGGACCTAGGAATCTTGAGGCCCATTGAACACCTTGATTTTCTATCAGCTAGCCAAGGAGGACTTGATACTATCACAAACATTTCTTGCTGCACTTACACACTACAGGGCAAGCAAAACAGAAAATATTAGGATAAACAAAAAAGCCACCTGACTCCATAAAAGACCCATCTGGATTCTGGGACATGTTTCTTCACCTGGGTTTTATAATCTGGTATCCTGGCATTAAGACCTGTTATAAGACTCGTCATCCTTTTGTTTCCAGTAATGGCCTGTGTTACAGTTAGTTGATGTACACTGTCCAAAATCTGGAATGCTGCTCTGTACCCACTGTCAAGTCAAAGATCTCAACTCATCCTGCAACAGGAGGAGGGATTAGCTCTAGCCCAACTACAGACCATGCTTCCTGGACATCCTCCTGGTCTTGACAGTGGTGAAAATCTGGATGTCATGGATTCTGTGGCATGACTTCACCTGCCCTTGACTAAAGAGGGGGATTGAGGAAAAGAGAAAGCAACTTCTGACAGCCAGGAAATGGCCTGGAACCCTCAGGCCTTGTTGTTTCCAGGAGCTGGCCTGGCCTCACAGGTGTTGTTCTTCTGTTGAACATAAGCAATTTCACAGAACATCAACATCAGATAAAGCTGCTCTGAATGTAATGGATCAAGGCAAAAATGAGACCACTCTAGAGTCATGTCTGAGCACAGACCAAAACATGAATGTGGTTCAGGTCACAAAAATAACCAAGCATCCACCTATTCTGGCTAATATGGGTCACTGCTGCTTTGCCAATCAGCTTGAGCTTCATTTCATCTCTCCCTCCTTCTGGATAACATTGATTAAGACACCAATCACAGAATTATCTTTCTCCTGACAGCATCCAATCCAGAGCAAACCCTGCTTCTTGGAACACTCGCCAAAATAACCTGATAAAAGCCCAAATCCTTTCCAAACCCCTCTTCCTGGACTGCCCCACATGGGGACATGGGGTGGTTCTCCTCACTGCAGTGAGCACTGGCCTTCACTTCTCAGTGGACCCTACCAGGCCTGTCTGTCACATCCCTGCTGGAGTGCCTCATGCAGGTCTGTTTGCCCACTCAGTCCCCTGTCCAGGCTCCCAGCAATTATCCCTCATGGTCTCCTCCTGATTAGTGGGCCCTGCCCCACCACACTTTTTCCACCCCATCCCTGGCTTTCCTTCTGCCAGCACAGCCTTCTCTACTGTTGCCCCAGCTGTTCTCACTGACATTTTCTCACTCCCACTGATGGCCTTACCACCTCTGCTCCAGAGTCTCAAGCCACTGTATCCTCTTCACCATCCCTCTGACCCCTACCACGTGCTTCCTCATCTTGGCCACCAGGGTCTTCTCTGTCTTCAGACCCTACTTCTTTTTTTATTATTATTTTTAATTATTATGGATACATAATAGCTGTTTAAATGTATGGGGTACATGTGATGTTTTGATACAGGCACATAGTGTGGAATAATCGTATCCAGGTAATTGGGGTATTCACCACCTCAAGCATGTATTATTTCTTTCTGTTAGAAACATTCCAATTCAATTTTCAGTTATCTTTAATTATAAAATAAAAATTTGGGAGGCTGAGGTGGCAGGATCACTTGAGGCCAGGTGTTCAAAACCAGCCTGGGCAACATAGCAAGACCCCGTCTTTACAAAAAAAAATTTTCAAATGAGCTGGGTGCGGTGGTGCACACCTGTAGTCCTAGCTACTCAGGAGACTGAGGCAGGAAGATCACTTGAGCTCAGAATTTGAGGCTGCAGTGAGCTATGATTGTGCCACTGCACTCTGGCATGAGCAACAGAGTAAGACCCTATCTCTAAAAAATAAAACAAAAAATATGTGTATAATAAATTATCGTTGACTATAGTCACCCTGTTATGCTAATACTAGATCTTATTCACTCTAACTATATTTTTGCACTCATTAACCATCTATACTTTTTCCCCCATCCCCACTACCCTTCCCAGTCTCTGGTAACCATCATTCTACTGTCTGTCTCTATGATCTCAATTGTTTCAATTTTTGCATATGAGTGAGAACATGCAAAATTTGTCTTTTTGTGCCTAGGTTATTTCACTTAACCGAATATCCTACAGTTCCATCCATATTGTTGCAAAAGATGGGATTCCATTTTTATGGCTGAATAATATTCCCTTGTATATATGTACCACATTTTCTTTATCCATTCATCCACTGATAGACACTTAAGTTGATTCCGAATCTTGGCTACTGTGCAGTGTAAATGTAAATCTGCACTCCATGCAATAAACATGGAGTGCAGATGTCTCTTCAATATACTGGTCTTTCTTTTGGATATATACTTAACAATGGCATTACTGGATCATATGGTAGCTCTATTTTTAGTTTTTGAGGAACCTCCATAATGTTCTCCATAGTGGCTGTAGTAATTTACATTTCCACCAACAGTGTACAAGGGTTTCCCTTTCTCCACATCTTTGGCAGCATTCATTATTGTCTGTCTTTTGGATAAAAGCCATTTTAACTGGAGTTAGATATTATCTCATTGTGGTTTTAATTTGCATTTCTCTGATGATGTTGAACATTTTTTCACCTACCTGTTGGCCATTCGTATGTCTTTTTTTTTTTTTTTTTTGAGAAATGTCTAATAAGATATTTTGCCCATTTTAAAATTGGATTATTTGATTTTTTCCTATTGAGTTGTTTAACCTCCTTATATATTCTGGTTATTAATCTCTTGTCAGATGGGTAGTTTGAAAATATTTTCTCCCTTTCTGTCGGTTGTCTCTTCACTTTGTCGATTATTTCTTTTGCTGTGCAGAAGCTTTTTAGCTTGAAGTGATCCCTGTTATCCATATTTGCTTTAGTTGCCTGTGCTTTTGAGGTATTACTCAAGAAGTCTTTGCCCAGATCAATGTCTTGGAGCATTTCCCTAATGTCCTTCTCTTCTCTTCTCTTGTCTTCTCTTCTCGTCTCTTCTCTTCTCTTCTTTTCTCTTCTCCTCTTTTCTCTTCCTTTTTCCTTTATTTATTTATTTCCCTTTTCTTTTCTTTTCTTTTCTTTCTTTCAACAAGGTCTCACTCTGTCTCCCAGGCTGGAGTACAGTGGTGCATTCATAGCTCACTGCAACCTTGGACTCCTGGGCTCAAGTGATTCCCCGATCTCAGCCACCTGAGTAGCTGGGACTGTCGGTATTAGCCACCACGCCTGGCTATTTTTATTTTATTTCTGTAGAGACAAGGTCTTACTATGTTGCCAAGGCTGGTCTTGAATTCCCAATGTTCTCTTTTAGTAGTTTCATAGTTTCAGGTGTCAGATTTAAGTCTTTAATCCACTTTGATTTGATTTTTTATATGGTGAGAGATAGGGGTCTAGTTCATTATTCTGCATATAGATACCTAGTTTTCCCAGCACCATTTATTGAAAAGACTGTTCTTTCCCCAATGTATGTTCTTGGCAGCTTTGTCAAAAATGAGTTCAGGGTAGATGTGTGGATTCATTTCTGAATTCTCTACTGTTACATTGGTCTATGTGTCTGTTTTTATACCAGTACCATGCTGTTTCAGGTCTATAGTTCTACAATAAACTTCAAAGTCAGGCAATGTATTTTTCTGGTTTTGTTCTTTTTGTTCAGGATGGATTTGGCTATTCTGGATCTTTTGTGGTTCCATATAAATTTTAGGATTATTTTTTCTATTTCTGTGAAGAATGTTATTGGTATTTTGATAGGGATTGCATTGAATCTGTAGTTTGCTTTGGGTAATATGAACATTTTAACAACATCGATTTTTTTCAATCAATGAACATGGAATATCTTTCTTTTTTTTTTTTTTTTTTGAGACAGAGTTTCACTCTTGTTGCCCAGGCTGGAGTGTAATGACACAATTTTGGTTCACTGCAACCTCCGCCTCCTGGGTTCAAACAATTCTCCTGCCTCAGCCTCTGGAGTAGCTGGGATTACAGGCACGTGCCACCATGCCTGGCTAATATTTTGTATTTTTACTAGAGACGGGGTTTCACCATGTTAGTCAGGCTGGTCTCGAAATCCTGACCTCAGGTGATCTGTTGCAGGAAGTCAGGGACCTCGAACGGAGGGACCTGCCGAAGCCATGACAAAAGAACATAAATTGTGAAGATTTCGTGGACATTTATCACTTCCCCAATCAATACTCTTATAATTTCCTATGCCTGTGTTTACTTTAATCTCTTAATCCCGTCATCTTCATGAGCTGAGGATGTATGTCGCCTCAGGACCCTGTGATGATTGCATTAACTGCACAAATTGTTTGTAAAGCATGTGTGTTTGAACAATATGAAATCTGGGCACCTTAAGAACAGGATAACAGTGATTTTCAGGGAAGAAGGGAGATAACCTTAAAGTCTGGCTGCCTGTGGGTCAGGCAGGACAGAGCCATATTTCTCTTATTACCAAAAATGGGTAAGAGAAATATCACTGAATTCTTTCCCCAGTAAGGAATATTAATAATTAACAGCCCTGGGAAAAGAATGCATTCCCAGGGAGAGCTTCTAAAATGGCCTCTCTGGGGATGTCTGCCTTATGCAGTTGCAGATAAGGGATGAAACATGCCCTGGCCTCCTGCAGTGCCCCCAGGCTTGCTAGGATTAGGAAATTCCAGTCTGGTGAATTCTAGTCAGACCGGTTCTCTGCCCTTGAACCTGTTAAGATGTTTATCAATGACAATGCGTGCACAGCGGGACATGGAACTTCATTAGTAATTCTAGTTTCACCCTGACCTTGTTATCTCGTCCTGACCTTCTGCCTTGTGATCTTTTGTCGCCCTTGAAGCATGTGATCTCTGTGACCCACACCCTATTCGTACACTCCCTCCCCTTTGAAAATTGCTAATAAAAACTTGCTGGTTTTATGGCTCAGGGGGCATCACGGAACCTGTTGACATGTGGTGTCTCCCCCGGCTCGGACACCCAGCTTTAAAATTTCTCTCTTTTGTACTCTTTCCCTTTATTTCTCAGACCGGCTGATACTTAGGGAAAATAGAAAAGAACCTATGATGAAATACTGGGGGTGGTTCCCCCGATAGTGATCCACCTGCCTCAGCCTTCTAAAGTGCTGGGATTACAGGTGTGAGCCACCACGCCTGGCCTATCTTTCCATTTTTTGTGTCCTCTTCCATTCTTTCATACGTGTTTTATAGTTTTTATTGTAGAAATCTTTCACATGGTGAGCCACCCTGGCATCCCAGGGATGAATTTCACTTGGTCATGATGAATGACCACTTTAATGTGTTGTTGAATTCAGTTGGCTTGTATTTTATTGAGAATTTTTGCATCTATGTTCATCAGAGGTATTGCCCTGTAGTTTTCTTTTTTGGTGCATCTTTGTCTGGTTTTGGTATCAGGGTAATACTGGCCTTATAGAATTCATTTGGAAGTATTACCTCCTCCTTGATTTTTTGTAATAGTTTGAGTAGGATTCATTTTAGTTCTTTAAATGTTTGGTAGATTTCAGCAGTAAAGGAATCAGATCCAGGGCTTTTCTTTGCTGGAAAACTTTTTTTTTTTTTTTCAGACGGAGTCTTGCTCTGTCACCCAGGATGGAGTGTAATGCCACGATTTTGGCTCACTGCAATCTCTGCCTCCTGGGTTCAAGCATTTCTTCTGCCTCAGCCTCCCAAGTAGCTGGGACCACAGGTGCGTGCCACCATGCCTGGCTAATTTTTGTACTTTTAGTAGAGACGGGGTTTCACCATGTTGACCAGGCTGGTCTTGAACTTCTGACCTCAAATGATCCGCCTTGCTTCGGCCTCCCAAAGTGCTGGAATTACAGGCGTGAGCCACTGCGCCCAGCCTGGAAAACTTTTTGCTATGGCTTTGATCTTGTTACTTGTTATTGGTCTATTCAGGTTTTGGATTACTTCATGTTTCAATCTTGTATGTATCTAGGAATTTATCCATTTCTTCTAGGTTTTCTAGTTTATTGGCATATAGTTGCTCATAGTGCTTTCTAGTGATCCTTTGAATTTCTGTGGTATCAGTTGTAACATCTCTTTTTAAAATCTCTGATTTTAATTTATTTTAGTTTTCTCCCTTTTTTCTTAGCTGGATAAAAGTTTCTCAGTTTATCTTTTCAAAAAAATTAATTTTTCATTTCATTTATTTTTTTGTTTGTTCATTTATTCTTTTTTTTTTTTTTTTTTTGAGACAGAGACTTGCTCTGTCTCTGTCACCCAGGCTGGAGTACAATGGCACAATCTCAGCTCACTCTAACCTCTGCCTTCTGGGTTCAAGTGATTCTCACGCCTCTGCCTCTTAAATAGCTGGGATTACAGGTGCGCACCACCATGCCCAGCTAATTTTTGTGTTTTTAGCAGAGATTGTGTTTCACCATATTGGCCAGGCTGGTCTCGAACTCCTGAGCTGAAGTGATCAGCCCTCATCAGCCTCCCAAAGTGCTAGGATTATAGGCATAAGCCACCATGCCCAGCTTGTATTGTTTTTTTTTTTTTTTTAAGTTTCACTTTTACTTATTTATGTTCTGATCTTTTTTTTTTTTCTACTAATTTTGGATTTGGTTTGCTCTTGCTTTTCTAATTATTTAAGATGTATCATTAATGTATTAGTTTGTTCTCACCCTGCTATAAATATACTACCTGAGACTGAGTAATTTATAAGCAAAAGAGGTTTAATTGACTCACAGTTCCACATGGCTGGGGAAGCCTCAAGAAACCTACAATCAGGGCAGAAGGTGAAGGGAAAGCAAGGCACATCTTACATAGCAGCAGGTGAAAGAGAGAGAGTGTGTGCAGGGGAAGAGCCACACACTTATCAAACAACCAGATCTCATGAGAATTCTATCACGAGAACAGCAAGCAGTAAGACCACCCCCATGATTCAGTCACCTCCAACCAGGCCAGTCCTCCAACATGTGGGGATTACAATTCAAGACAAGATTTGGGTGAGGACGCAGAGCCAAACCATGTCATTTAGGTTGTTTGATTTGAAGTTTTCCTACCTTTTTTGATGTAGGTCCATATTGCTATAGACTTTCCTCTTAGTGCTGCTTTTCTTGTATCCTGTATGGGTATGTTGTGTTTCCATTTTCATTTGTTTCAAGAGACTTTTAAATTTCCTTCTTAATTTCTTCATTGACCTGCTGGTCATTCAGGAGCATATTGTTTAATTTCCATGTATTTGTATAGTTTCCAAAGTTCTTTCTATTGATTTCTAGTTTTATTCCATTATGATCTGAGAAGATACTTGATATTATTTCAATTAAAAAAATTTTTAACACTTTGTTTTGTGGCTTAACATATGGTCTATTCTTTAGAATGATCCATGTGCTGAGAAGAATGTGTATTCTGTAGCCATTGGATGAAATGTAAATATCTGTTGTGTCCATTTGGTCTATAGTGCAGATTAATCTGGTGTTTCTTTGTTGAGTTTCTATTTGGATGGTCTGTCCAATGCTGAAAGTGGGTGTTGAGGTCTCTAGCTAATATTGTGTTGAAATCTATCACTCTCTTTAGCTCTGATAATATTTGCTTTATAAATCTGGGTGCTCCAGTGTTGGGTACATATATATTTACAGTTGTTATATCCTCTTGCTCTATTGACCCCTTTATCACTATATAATGACCTTTTTTGTCTCTTTTTATAATTTTTGTCTTGAAATATACTTTTTCTGATATAAGTATAGCTATTCTTGCTCTTTTTTGGTTTCCATTTGCATGTAATATCTTTTTTCAACCCTTTGTTTTCAGTCGGTGTGTATCTTTATAGGTAAAGTGAGTTTCTTGTAGCCAGCATATAGTTGGGTCTTTTTTCTTAATTCCTTTAGCCACTCTGTATCTTTTAATTAGAAAGTTTAGACCATTTACATTCTATGTTGTTATTGATAGGCAAGGACTTAAATTGTTGCCATTTTGTTATTTGTTTTTGGTTGTTTTTTCACCCTCTCTTCCCTCCTTCCTTCGGTCTTTCTTTGTGTAAAAGTGATTTTCTCTGATAGTATATTTTAATTTCTTGATTTTTATTTTTCATGTATCTCTGTAGGGTTTTTTGATTTGAGGTTACTGTGAAGCTTGCAAATAACATCTTATAACCTATTATTTTATTTATTTATTTATTTATTTATTTAATCATTCATTCATTTATTTATTTATTTTAAGATGGAGTCTTGCTCTGTCGCCCAGGCTGGAGTGCAGTGGTGCAATCTCAGCTCACTGCAAGCTCCGCCTCCCGGGTTCATGCCATTCTCCTGCCTCAGCCTCCCGAGTAGCTGGGACTACAGGCACCCGCCACCACACCCGGCTAATAACCTATTATTTTAAACTGATAACAACTTAATTCTGATCACAAAAAAATAACAAACAAGCAAAGAGAAAATAAAAACTACACTTTATCCCCATTTTAAAACTTTTTGTTGTTTCTATTTATATATTTTTATACTATCTATCTCTTTAAAAGTCATCATAGTTATTATTTTTGATAGGTTTGTCTTTCAGTCTTCCTACTCAGTATATGAGTAGGTAACCAATATATGTGGCTAATACATCACAATTACAGTGTTGGGGTATTCTATATGTGTCTGTGTACCCTCTGTTACCAGTGAATTTTAGATGATTGCTTATTGCTTTTTAACATCCTTTTCTTTCCGGTTGAAGAACTCCCTTTGACATTTCCTGTAGGACAGGTCTGATGTTGACAAGCTCTTCCCTCAGCTTTTATTTGTGTGGAAGAGCCTTAATCTTTCCTTCATATTTGAAGGGTATTTTTGCTGGATACAATATTCTCAAATAAAAGTTTTCTTCTTTCAGCAGTTTGCATATGTCATACCACTCTCTCCTGACCTTTAAGGTGTCCACTAAGAAGTCAGCTGCCGGATGTATTAGAACTCCTTTATATGTTATTTGTTTCTTTTCTCTTGCTGCCTTTAGGACCCTTTCTTTATCCTTGGCCTTTGGGAGTTTGATGATTAAATGCCTTAAGGTCTTATTTGAGTTAAATCTGCTTGGTGTTCTATAACCTTCTTATACTTGGATATTTCCTCTAGGTTTGAAAAGTGCCATTTCTATTTCTTTGAATAAACTTTCTACCCTCACCTCACTCTCTACCACCTATTTTAAGACCAATAATGCTTAGATTTGCCTATTGAGGCTATTTTCTAGATCTTGTAGGGGTACTTCATTCTTTTTTGTTCTCTATTTTTTCTCTTCTGAATGTATTTTCATATAGCTTGTCTTCAAGCTAATTCTTCTGCTTGATCAAGTCTGCTATTGAGAGACTCTGATGCATTTTTCAGTTTGTCAATTGAATTTTTCATCTCTAAAATTTCTGCTTGATTCTTTTAAATTATTCTAATCTCCTTGTTAAATTTCTCTGATAGGGTTTTGAATTTCTTCTCTGTGTTCTCTTGAAGTTCACTGAGCTTCCTCCAAGCAGCTATTTTGAATTCTGTGTCTGAAAGGTCACATATCTTTGTTACTCTGGGATTGGTTACTGGTTCTTTCTTTAGTTCGTTTGCTGAGCTAATATTTTCCTGGATGCTCTTGATGCTTGTGAATGTTCGTTGATATCTAGGCATTGATGAATGTGTTAGTCTGTTCTCACACTGCTATAAAGAAGTACCTGAGACTTGGTAATTTATTAAGAAAAGGGGTTTAATTGACTCACAATTCTGCAGGCTGTACAGGGAGCATGTCTGGGAAGGCCTCAGGAAACTTCCAATCATGGTGGAAGGGCAAAGGAGAAGCAAGCACATCTTCATATGGTGGCAGAAGAGAGAGAGAGGGAGAGTGAAGGGGGATGTGCCACACACTTTTAAACCATCAGATCTCATGAGAATTCACTCGCTATCATGAGAATAGCAAGGGGGAAATCCACTCCCATGATCCAATCACCTCCCACCAGGTCCCTCCCCTAACAGCGGGAATTACAATTCAACATGAGATTTGGGTGGGGACACAGAGCCAAACCATATCAATGAGTTAGGTGTTTATTCTAATCTTTGCAGTCTGGGCTTGTTTATACCTGTCCTTGTTAAGAAGGCTTTTCAGATTCAAAGGGGATTGAGTGTTGTGATCTAAATCTTTGGTCACTGCAGTTTTATCTGTACTAGAAGGTGTCCCAGGCCCTCTACCTGTATTAGGAATGGGTGGATGGATGGATAGTTATGAGTCTCTTGAAGACTCATAGAGGTACAACCTTGGTGGACTTGGGTGAGATCTGGAAGAATTCCCTGGATTACCAGGCAGAATCTGTGATTAACGTCCCTCATTTTCTCTAAAAGGAGTCTCTTTCTCTGTGCTGGGCTGTCTAGAGTTGGAGAATGGGTGATGTAGCACTACTATGGCCACCATAGGTAGGACTGCACTGGGTCACACCCGAATTCAGCACAGTACTGGGTCCCATCCAAGGCCCTTGGCACCTACTGCCTGGCTACTGCTGATGCTTATTCAAGACCCAAAGGCTCTTTCCTCAGCAGGTGGTGAATTTTGCCAAGACTAGGCCCTTCTCTTTAGGGCAGCATGTTTTCTTCTAGCCTACGGTGAGTCTAGAAATGCCATCCAGAAGCTAGGGCCTGAATTCAGGGGCTTCAGGAATCTCCTAAGTGCCTTATTTTACTGTGGCTGTGCTAGTACCCAAGTTGCAGGATGAAGTCCTCTTTACCCTTCCATCTCTTTTTTGCAAGTGGGTGGACTCTCTCCCAGAGCTGCACTGCCTGGAATTTGGGGAGGGGTGACGCAAGCACTCCCTTGGCCAATACAACTGGTGTCTCACTGGGTCACATGTACCCCAAGTTCACAGGCTCTGAGCCCATTGCAATACCAGGACTTGCCCAGGGACTGCAGTCCTTGTGGTTGAGACAGCCTTTCAAATATATTTAGGACCCCAGTCCACTTCAGTCAGCTGGCAGCTAAGCTGGCCAGAACTCAGTTTCCTATTGCTAGGGCAGAGGATTCCTCTCTGGCCAAAACTGATCTAGATGCTCCATTGATGGGCATTAGCCAAATTCAGCTCTGTGTTGCTTTTGGCTGTGACAGGGCAGCAGGGAGTTCCAGTGCAGAATCCCATGATCACTTCATTCTCCCTCCCCTGAGCACACAAATTCTCTTTTGGCACATGACACTGCCAGGGGATGGGGAAGGGATGGTTAGGCCAGTGGTCCCCTGCCTTTTTGGCACCAGGAACCAGTTTCATGGAACACAATTTTACCACGGACTGGAGTGAAGGGGATGGGGATGGTTTCATGGTGATTCAAGTGTATTATATTTATTGTGCAGTTTATTTCTATTATTATTACATTGTAATATATAATGAAATAATTATACAATTCACCATAATGTAGAATCAGTGGGAGCCCTGGGCTTGTCTTCCTGCAACTAGACGGTCCTATCTGAGGGTGATGGGAGACAGTGATAGATAATCAGGCATTAGATTCTCATAAGGAGCGCACAATGTAGATACCGTGCATGCACGGCTCACAATAGGGTTCACATTCCTACGAAAACCAAATGCCACTGCTGATCTGACAGGATGCACAGCTCACGTGGTAATGCTCACTAGTCCACCGCTGTGTGGCCCAGTTCCTAACAGTACTATCTTTGTGTGTGTGTGTGTGTGTGTGTGTGTGGAGTTGTGGGGGGTAATTATTTTATTTTACTTTTTAAATTTAAATTGTTTAATATTAAATGAACATGGCCACATTAAAAACATTGAAAACTAAAGGAAACAAAGGTACTAAGTGCTAACATAACTATTTCTACTTTAATGTATCTCTTTTTACATAATATATTCAAATAAATATATATTGTATATGCAGTGTTATAACTCAACAATGTATTATAAGCATTTGTGTGTTATCACAAAGCCTTCATAACCACTGTTTTAATAGCTGCATCATATTCTATTGGTTAAATATAGCAAAACTTACTTAAATAGTCTCTTATGGAATATATAGGTATGTGGTCTAAGGGTTGGGGACCCCTGGTTTGGGCAATGCAAGACTGTCTTTCCTGCCCTCTTCAGTGCCTTTTTCCTTTGTATGATATTAAAACCAGTACTGTGATCGCTCACCTGATTTTGAGTTCTTATGAAGGGACTTTCTTATATAGATAGTTATTGAATTTGGTGTTCCAGCAGAGGGATGATCGCTGGAGTGTTTTATGCAGCCATCTTGCCCTGCCTTCTCCCAGCTTCAAAAAATCCCTGCCTCTTCTCAACTTCTCCCTTGGTCAACATCAATTCTAGGCTTCTTTCTGTTACCTGAGCCCTATTTGCCCCTAGATCCTACAGTCTTAGTGGACCACCTCCCAACCCCCACCCCCTACCAGAGCACACTCAGATAATGAATCTGGTTTCTCAACTAGACCCCCACCTCGTCTCTAGACCGATCCTCCTCACCAGATCCCACCCTCACCCAGGAAATCAACCTCTCACCCAACTTGATTCCCCCATGAATTCTACTGAATCATTTGCCTGGCAACCCACCCCCACCAATCCTCTTGCTATGGTTTGGTTCTGTCCCCACCCAAATCTCATCTTGAATTCCCATATGTTGTGGGAGGGGCCCGGTGGGAGGTAATTGAATCACCAGGGCAGGTCTTTCCCATGCTGTTCTCATGATAGTGAATATGTCTCATGAGATCTGATGGTATTATAAGGGGAAGTTTCCCTGCACAAGCGCTCTGTTTGCCTGCCATCATCCACGTAAATTGTGACTTGCTCCTCCTTGCCTTC